>NC_138769.1:459386210-460061210 GCF_965119305.1 Pelophylax lessonae
TATTGCCGATATTTCGGGAAAGTGCTTGTACCGGAATGATGCCTGCAGCTAGGGGCATCACCCCGGTACCGGCGTCCATAGCCGACAGTCAGCTGTCTTGTAATGACAACTGATGCAGCTGATAAGCCGCTCGGCTGTCATTACAAAGAGCCCGCTTTGTAATGACGTTCCCCCCCCTCCTGCCGCCTTCCACACCTCACCCAGGTCTCCCATCCCACCCATCCTGCACGGCCACCGAAGAGAAGACCCGATCAAAGCCGCATTCGGCTCTGATCGGGTCTCCGTGTAAAAACCCAGAAGTGATGTCATGACATCACTTCCGGGTACTTGGCGACAAATTAAGAAAAATGACAGAATTCAAAACAGCCAAACTTGGCGATTTAAATGCTTTTAAGTGCAGAGGAGGGGTTTGGGGTCTTTCCACAACAGTACCTGTCAAAAAAAAAAACCGGCCGATACCGATATGCGATGACCAAAATATCAGTATCGGCAATAAAAAACTATATCGGTCGATCACTACTTTTTATTATTAATTTACGTTTTTTTGTGCACTTTTTTGTTTATTTAAGGTTTATTTTGCACACACCTAGTGGATGATATTTAGGTAGCGCAGAAGTATCACTGTCTTTCACTATTCTCGATTTTCATAAAGTGTCTTTCTAGAAAATATTTCTTATTGAAAGAAGTTGATTTTTGGCCTCCAAATGTCCCTCCTATTAAAAAGGATGAACTTATTCTGCAAATAAATGTAATTTTTAAACCAGTATCTGAAAAAATGCAGTTTCAGCTAAAATGTTAACCGAATTAGGTATAATATCTGCCTCAAAATTATTCTCCCCTAACCACTTGCCGACCAACCGCCATAGTTATACTGTGGGAGGTTGGCTCTGTTACGCAAAATTATGTACCTGTACGCTGTTTTGTGTAGCAGTTAGTGGTGGCGCGCACACGCACCAATTGGCTAGAGGGGGAGCCAATCAGCAGGTCCAGTGGGCGCGATGCCCGCTGGACACCTGTGATTGCTCCCCATGGAGACAGAACGGCGGTCTGCTGATATAAACATGTCAGACCTCTGTTCTGTCAGTGATGAACACAGGGGTCCTGTGTTCCTCCTATTTAGGAACACAGGTCTCTGTGTTTATCCAGTGAACACAGTTAGAAAGCATCCCCTAGGCACACATTTAATCCTTAGATTGCCCCTGGTGTTAACCCCTTCCTTTCCAGTGTCATTAATACAGTAACAATGCATTTTTGTAGCACTGTTTACTGTAGTAATGTCACTGGTCCCCCCAAAAGTGTCAGTTAGGTGTCCGCCGCAAATGTTGCAGTTCCGCTAAAAATTGCTGATCGCCGCCATCACTAGTTAAAAAATAAATAAATAAAAATTACATAAATCTTTCCCCTAGTTTTTAGACATGATAACTTTTGCGCAAATCAATCAATATACACTTTCTGGGATTTTTTTTACCAAAAATATGTAGCAGAATACTTATTGGCCTAAAATGATGAAAAAATTTGATTTTCTAAATTTTTTTATTGGAAATGTTTTATAGCAGAAAGTAAAAAACATTGTTTTTTTTTCAGAATTGTCGCTCTTACTTTGTTTACAGCACAAAAAATAAAAATCGCAGAGGTGATCAAATACCATCAAAAGAAAGCTCTATTTGTGAGAAAAAAGGACATCAATTTTATTTGGGTACAACATCGAATGACGCAATTGTCAGGTGAAATAACGCAGTGCCGTATCGCAAAAAACTGCCTGGTCATTAAGGGGGTAAAACCTTCTGATCCTTAAGTAGTTAATGAGATTTTCTGCAGCAAATCTGTATGATATTTATATTATATATATGCAAAAAATTCCATGTAATTTTTTTTTTTTTTTTTGTACTTATTACTAAATTCTGCCTGATCTCTCCCTTAAAAACGAACTCTAGTTTAATGAAAGCTTGAAAAGTGTGGTGCAAGTCGGTTTAAAATGTGTATTTTCAATTCTATGTAAGGAATCCTTTTTGTTGCTGTTCCAGATGCAACATGCATGCTCAGTTGCTCCAAAATTGCAGTCTGCTTATACAGGCTTATAATTTGTGGTGCAAATCTCTAACCTTGTACCATCTTTAGTCTGAAACAAAACACCAAATTTTTACTTCCAAATGCAATGTGTTTGCTTTCCTTCAGATATTGTGGCCTATTCCATTAGGCTCCGTTCACATGTAGGCGTTTTAGGACGTTTTTGGGGAGTTTTTCTGCTCTAGGATCAGCTCTCAAAACGCCCAACAAGACAAATCCTATTCATTTCAATGGCCCCTGTTCACATCTGAGCGTATTGACGCTGTAAGCAAAACGCCCAACGCTCAAAAAAGTACATGAGCTTCTTTTTGGGCAGATTACAGGCGTTTTCCATTGGTCTCTATTCAATCTAAAAACGCCTGTAAAAACGCCTGTAAATCGCGGTAAAAATCGCGGTAAAAAAAGCGTGAAAACGCTACGCTCAGGTGTGAATGTAGCCTAAAGGCTTCAAAAATGTTGTGCAAATTGGATTATGTTTTTCATTTTCAATTTAAACAAAGTGACAACTTTTGTTGTTCCAGATGCAATATGCACGCTCAATTGCTCAGAAATAGCAGCCTGCCCATACAAGACACAAAAATTTTACTTCAAGATGCAATGTGCTTGCTCCCCTACAGTTACTGTATTGTGGTCTATTTAATAAAGGCTTCAAACGTGTGGTGCAAGTTGGTTCATGTTTTTTATTTTGAATTTAACACAAAGACATGATTTCCTTTTTAATTTCCCAATGCAAAATTCCCACTCAATTACCTGTAAATTGCAACCTGACCATACAAGCTTAATATCTGTGGTGCAAATCTGTAAACTTTGTCCATCTTTAGTCTCCAAAATAAGACACAATTTTTTCATTCAAATTAAAATGTGCTTTCTCTCTCCCTCAGAAATTGTGCCCTATCCAATACAGGCTTTAAATGTGATTGTAAGCTCTAACGAGCAGGGCCCTCTAAATCCTCCTGTATTGAATTGTATTGTAACTGTCTTCCCTCATATTGTAAAGCGCTGCGCAAACTGTCGGCGCTATATAAATCCTGTATAATAATAATGATAATAAATGTGTGCTGCAAATCTGTGCATTTTTTTTTCCTTTTACACTTGAAACCAGATGTAACCTGGACTGTAGCTGACAGCTGCTGTAAAACCTTTTCCTTTGTTGCTCCTGTATTATCCTTCTGCAGTGTGGACAGGGTTAAACTGAATATTCATTAATGCAGAAGTGCACCCATGGGTTTAAATCCCAAACATGACATAACCTCCATTAAGCTTAAATGTGAAAATGAAGTAAATACTTAAAAAGGTGAATGCTTAATTACCACCATCACATCATTTTCAGGCGTTAGGAATATCATCAATCTGTAAAATTTAATCAGACAATATTGAACATGTTTCACTGTGCAGTGTGTTTATTTGCATATGTGCAATCGATCCTGCATGTACAGATTCGCCAGATCTACATTTAGGTGGCTGGTAGCATGGTTGGGATTTAAACTTATGACCTAAGAGCTGCTAACTAACATTGAGTGCACTTTTACAACGGAGAGTGTGTGCACTTTTTAACTACCTAGTTGAGGTGTTGATTACTTTAGCTGGGAGTAGTTAAATGGGTAGTGAGCATTTCTATTCCTTCCTTTTAGTGAATTAGGCTCAATATGTCTATGCAATCCATCAGAAAATGCAGACTGTCCAAAAGGCTTAATAGCTGTGGTGCAAAACTGTAAAATCTTTCCCTCTTCAGGCTGGGTTCATACTTGTGCGATGACAGACATCGCATGTGATTTGCACCGAATTGCTTTGCAGATCACATACAATGTCTGTGCAATGCAATTTTAGCCACACAAACTGCATGGCTGAAATTGCATCGCATTCAAACCAAAATGATGCAGGATTCTTTTTTTGGTCCACACTGAAATTGAATCGCATGAGTGTTCACACCTATACGATCTGATTCCAGCAACATTTGTCAGTTCGCACTGCGATCTGAGAACCGATCTGTGGGTGTCATTAACTTTACATTGACACCCCCAGTGGTTCGCAGATTTCAGTGTGAACCAGTCTGAGATCAAGGTGGGATGTTGGAACTGGCACTGTATCACAGGGTTTCCTACATCGCACCAGTGTGAACCGGGGCTCAGTTTGTGAATTAAGACCCTTTTCTTTTATTTCCGAATGCAATATGCCTGCTCATTTGTTCAGAAATTGCAGTCTATCTATATATATGTGTAGCACCCTACAGGTAGGTGCTAGGTAAATGTATAGTGAGCCTTGGCTGCCTAACAGCAGGGCTGTGATTTATTTAGTTAGGGTGTCAGGGCTTCCAGATGTGCCTGCTGAGGGGACAAGTCTCCCCACGTGGCTCCTATGAGAGGCTTCTCATAGGGCAGTGTGAGAAGCCCAATCAGGGGACACATCCTAGCTTGTAACTACCCCAGAAGGCAGATTATGCTGCGAAGGATTCTGGGACTGGGTATAAGTTTGGGGGAAGTGCGTGACACAGTGTCTATGGCAGGAGCAGAGTCCCAGGAGGGAGAGAACGGCTGTCTCTCCTCCTGTCGGAGGAAGCAAATGTATCGGGGTGTCGCCTGAGAATCCAGAGAGTGCTGAGTTGAGCTTAAGGGGATCCGGTGTGCCGAGAACCAGCAGAGAGTGAGAGGGGTCCAGTCCCAGGAAAGCCTACACAGGTGGTGAGTACTGAGGATTTCACCTGGGGGTCTGCCTGAAGTGTTAGAGGAGGCCACTAGGGATGAGGTTCTGGGATCCAGTGCCAGCTAGCTGAAAGGGGGTACCTAGGTTGAGGACCCTGAAGTAATAGAGGGGGTACACATTCAGTGGACCCTGAAGAGCTAAAAGTGTAAATGGGGCACCAGCGGTTTGGGCCCTGAATTGTACAGAGTACCAGTTGAGAGTTGCAGCTATACAGTAATCCACGGCAAGCTACCTCCAGCCAGTGCCAGGCTGGAGAGAGTTGCCAGAGACTTTGCATTGCAGCAGTGTCAGTAGCTCTATGCTCCACAGTCCTGAGTCTTCTGGACCAAGAGTCGAGGATTCAGCACTTCAGTCAAGTAATAGTGTGTTCTAAGCGTAAGTGAGCTCTGGCTAGCGTCGGCTGGCGTCAAGGTAGCGTTAACAGGCATTTTCTGGATAAAGTCCCAAATTGTATCTAGTTAAGCCTAAAGGAGTATCCCACTCATTCCCTTCTCCCATCCCCTTTTTCTACAATAAAACCACAAAACAAAGATGCCAGAGTTGTCAATGTCTCAGTTCTCACACCCGGGGCCGCAGCTCACATGGTCTGGAGAGGTAACCGGTAACAGTGGCAGACCCATATCAGGCCACAGGCCTGGAAAACCTGCTACATGTGTCTTAACAGTTGTGGTGCTAAACTGTAAAATGTTGCCTTTTTCAGTATCTGAATGAAGTCATAATTTTTTTTTTTTATTTCCTTATGTAATATGCCTGCTCAATCACTCTGAAATTCAATATCCATGCACAAACAGAAAATAAGTTGGTAATAGATGGACCTGTAATTACACTTTAAAAGGAAATTCCTCCAACTGAGCATTATGTTAATAGGTCAAATTGATAATTGGTAATTGTTTGCTGTGATAGGAAACAAGGACTTTATACACTATAGCTGGCCTTAATTGGTATTATCAATAACTACAAAAAAAAAGGCTCTTAGGCATTTTAATGGAAAACAACAAATTTAAAAGTTTTTGTCTGATCAACCAATCAGCTTCCTCTACCTTACAGTAAATGAGTAAGAGTCAGTTCACACCACAATTTCTGCATTCAGGTGGCTTTTCTGTGTGGGGTTTTTGATGTGTTGCAGTGCATTTTTTCCCTACTTTTTTTCTTCATCTCAATCAAGGGCGTGTGTATTGCAGTGCATTGTCTAGGTGTTTTTCCACGTTCCAGATTGCTATTACATTGCTATTACAAGGGATGAATAACATCCCTTGTAATAGCATGGTTCATGACAGATCCTCTTTAAGGAGAGATTTGGGGTCTATTACCCCCAGATCTCCCCTCTGACCTCCAATGCAGCTGCTCAGACACAGATCGGTCTGATTTTACTGGCCTTTAACGGCCAGGTAAACAAAGAATATAAACAGGAAGTGAAAAAAATCCCTGTCGCTTTCTGTTTCTGATGTCACACAGTGGGAGGAACAACATCCAATCCTCTTACTGTGTGCCCAGAGCCGCCCCCATTCTCTGTTCACACAGGACTGCACGGTAAAGGAGGCAGTGGGAAGGGGGTGGGACCCCCTTCCACCACCTGTAAAAGTAATCCAGTGGCTCGTTAGCTGCTAGGATTACTTTTAGTTTGTAGGGAATTATCGACCCAACAAAATTATTTGTTGATCTCTGCTGCAGCGATGACCGAAATGTCAACCTTCCCTTCTGAGGACATTTATAAATGTACGGCAGACTGGAAGTGGTTAAAAATTAAAGTTGAGGTTCCCCTTATTAAAATAAATTGCAGAAAACAAGCCCTGAGATCTTTAACCCCTTTTTAGGACAACATATCCCTCCCTGGACATTTTACTTCTCAACCATACTGCCACCTTCACAGACCCTTCTCAATGGCTGCCTCACAACCCTGCTGACAAACATCTCTCCCCAGACTACTTCACACTCTGCCTATATCAGCTGCAGAAGTACCCGAGGAAAGGGGAGCATACAGAGCAAACCTTTAACCTTGGTTGCAGCCTAGCTCTCACACAGGTGGCTCAGATGGACCAAAATAAAGACAGGGAGGGAGGTGGTGGAGGAAACATTAATGCCACTCAACCTTCCTACCTTCAATGCTTCATGTGAGAACACCACCTATATTTGTTTTTAGCCTGAGCCAGATGTTGCATAGTCCTTTTTTATGACACTCTGCTGTTCATATTGGTCACCATCATACCGTCAGTACACTTCACCTGTCTATACTGTCCATGGTCATGCTCTCCACAATCCTCTCTTGCAGATACTCCCTAATGTCAGACCCTCTGCATTCCTTTACTGCAGTACTTTCCAAAGTTTTTTTATTTTTTTTATTTACTCTCTGTACTCCGGGGAAGATGTTTTTTTTTTTTTTTTTTTTTTACTTTGCACATTGTAGTCATAGTTTTAGGATTGTGGTCTTGGAATGGAAACTGAATTTCTCATGGAAAGACATCTATTCTGTTTTTTTTTACAATGCTTTGCATGGTCTTATCATATTTGAAATCTATAAATTATTAAGGTTTATGAGCCGTTTTAATCTTCTTAACAGGCAGATGTCAAGCTCCAAATTGCAAAATTCTTTGGACATTATGTAAAGGTCTAGCTATTTAGCCACAGATAACATGTTTGACAATTAAATGTACTCTTGTCAATGCAGTTAAATGTGTATTAAAGCACTTGCTATTGTTAACCTTGTGAGGCCAATTAACGTGACAGTTTTTGTCTCTAATGTCAGACTGAATCATTTATTCAGTTTTTGGTGTTTTGGGAGATTCTATCATTGTATCCTGAAATTGTACAGTTGAAATAGTATACCGTGTGACTTTTAAGCAGAGCTCATATGAACATGTAACTGGGATGTGCTACAAAAGGTAATTCATGTTTAACAAATGAAACATACAGTACTGTATGCATTTAAAATAAAATGTACTCCTAGGCTTCACCACATATTAAGAGAATTAGCCATACTTGATCTCCAAAACTTTAGTGAAAAATGGGGCACATCTCCACTAGATATGTAATGTCTCGATCAAATTACCAATTTTTTAATAATTCTACCAAAATTCTTCAGATATGTAAATGATCTTTACTTATTAGAAACAAATTTGGGTTGGAAAGGTGTCTCCTACAAAGATTTTTTTTTTGCATACTTTGTTACTCTATTGGATGTATTATCCTCCCTGGATTACCTTGCAAAGTTAGAAACAGAGACATCTCAAGAACTCTCAACAGCTCAAAAAGCAAAATAACGGCCTTCGGTACATGCATCTTCTCTAGTACATTGGAAAGTAATTTTAAACTTTTGGATGAATGGTATAGAATACCTATTTTATTAGAAATTTGGCATACAAACCCCTCCCTACTCTGCTGGAGCAGACCAAAAGGTACTTTTACGTATATCTGGTGGTCCTACCTGTGAATTGGAAGTAATGAAAAAAGTACAACAGAAAATTTATACACTGACCCCGGTCTTTCTTCCACTCAATCCTTCTGTCAAGTTTTTCCTTTGTGGCTCCTTGGTTTCCAGAGCTGCAGAGAGGTTGTGCCCACAGTCGGTTGGCTTTTTGACCCTTTTGATGCTGGGAGTTATTCGTAAGTTGTATATTTTGTGAATTTGAGCAAGCACTATTTGACCATGGATTCTGATTCCTCCTGCTCAGCTGTACTTGTTTTTCATTATCCTCCATTATGTTTCTAATGACCCCACACTTTTTTACAACTTTATTTATCCTAAGTTCTTTTAAAATCACAAATTAAATGCTCTCTCTTTTACCATTGTTTTTTTTTTTTAACTTGTGAAGGTTATTCAAGAGATGAGAGAGCCAACATGAATAGTAAAAAGTGTTTTATGTCTGCACCTGTAAGAGATTTGCCCAATTCACGGTCAGTTGACTGTTTAACACTTTTGATGCTTGATGTTTTTTGGAAGTTGTGGGAAAGTGCCTCCATTGCCTTTGGAAGTATACAGGAGGAATTCCTTTGGATATATGCATTTAACTATGCTAGTTTGACCTTTGTAGTGGGCATCAAACCATAAGGTGAGAGCACATCCTTGGGACACCTGGTGGAGGTATCAAGCGATTTATTTTTGGACTCACAGTTGATTGGCTCCCTCTCTAGTCTTTTGTGAATTTTAATCATGGACTATTTAGGCATTGCCTATTTGATTTTTTTCCACAATATTAGCATTGTTACTTTTTTGTACATGTTTCTATGTTTTCACCTTCAGTTGTTTTATTGTATAATTGCTTGATAGTGAAACACTATTTATTCATTTAGCATAAGTTACACCATTGCAGTGCATGCAGCTGGAAACTTTGAGGACTGGTGCACAGATTTTCTTTGATTCAAGAAACAAAGTAGGAAACAGATACAACAGAGCAAATAAAGAAGAAGGGAAGGAAACACACAAGATGGGTGGAAAGTAATTCCATGAAGTAAAATTGACCAATCCTAGTACAAATAAAAAGGACAGAGATGAAAGAGGAGGAGAAGCAACACCTGACCTATGTTTGGAGGCAGTGTGAAAAGGACAGGTGAAAAGGGCAAGCAACACCTAAACCATGTCTGGAAAAAAATACACTACAGCTGGCCATACAGGGATCGAAATCAAGCCAGTCCAGCAGGGACAAGCTTAATTTTGTTCATATGTGTGGGCTCCCCAACCTAACATAAATGTATTGTTTAATGGACTCCTGTTGCAGCCATAGATGTGTATATTTTAACATCAGCACCCTCTGCACCCGACAATGTCCTCCAAACACCTTTATAAAGTGTAAAATAAAACTCCTGCGCCGTAACGCGTGTGTGTGTGTGTATATATATCTCCTCTATACATAAACATCAGTAGTCAGCCAACATTAATATGTGCTTCACACATTAAAAAAATTGATAAACTATAACAGTGCAGCAATACTCTAATTTAAACACAATACATCATAAAATAAAGTGTTGTGCAAGAACATAATAAAAAATTAAGACCAACAGTGTATTGCGAAGAATGTTCAAAGAGTGTTAACAGAAATCATTATAATCCAACTATGTTGTCCAAAAAAGAAATCAACCCCTGGTGCCACAGATCTTCCATTCACTCTGTGCAGTATCTCTAGTTATTCACTCCACTCCCCATCCACCACAAGTGTAGATGTGCTCTCACCCTAAAAGGATGACCTGCATATTTTAGAGAACATGTAAAACTTTTTCCCCCTTCCCAGTGTCCAGAATCTGTAGGAACCAATCCACCGTCACTCAAGGCAAACTGAAATATAACAGTGTGTACTGCTTAAAATCACAACTTTTAATAACCACACTCCTATATAAAATGTGCACCTACTCTTCAGTGCACACAGGTAAACTGCATCAATATTATGATAACAGTGCAATATACAGCCTCTAGCAGCATGAAAACCTGTACTCCTGATTGAAACACAATGACATTAAAGTGATACTAAAGTCTTGTTATTTTTTTTTCTGTATAAAAAAAACAGAAACAAAAAAAAAAAAACAAACAAACATGTCATACTTACCTGCTCTGTGTAATGATTTTGCACAGAGCAACCCCGATCCTCCTCTTCTGGGGTCCCTCTTCAGCACTTCTGACCCCTCCCTCCTGCCGATTGCCCCACAGCAAGCATTTTGTTATGGGTGCACTCAAACCAAGCCGCAGCTCCGTGTGCCCCTTCAGACATGAAGCTGTGACTCAGCCTTGCCCCTATCTCTCCACATTGGCTCACTTACTTTGATTAACAGCAGCAGGAGCCAATGGCGCCCGCTGCTGTGTCTCAGCCAATCAGGAGGAACAGTCCTGGACAACATCACTGGATCGAGATGGAGCTCATGTAAGTATTAGGGTGGCTGAAGGGGGTTGCTGCACACAAAAGATGTTTTGTCCTAAAGCATAGAATGCATTAAGATAAGAAAAAATGTCTGCCTTTAGAACCAATTTAAGCCCCATCCAAATACCTTGTTTATGAAGATGGAGGAATCTGTTCATTTATTTTTTGTTTAACCCTTGGCTAAATGAGCAAAAACCTAACCATGTATGGCCAGATTAAGACATGGTGGAGAACTGATATTAAATTGGCAGGTCAGACAGTAAAGACTGACTTTTACAGTAATTTATAGAATGTTATTATATTACCATCATTAATGCAGAGATTTGCAGAACAAAAGGAGAACAATTTTAAAACTGAATTGAATATTCCCAGTTTTAAAAGCAGATGTTAAAGTGCAATTATTTAGAAACCCAAGAGGTTTCTATTTATAACTATATAAATGCATTAGCAAAGACAGAGTTTGTTAGAAGTTGTATCATAAAAATGTCACACCATGTGAAATCTTCAGTTAAATGCAAATCAAAGACATGTAAAATCAGTATCTGAAAACAGAGAACAGAATATATTTATTTACAACCCTAAAACTTCTAATGGGAGCTATGTTGTCCTTGTTTAATATAGCGTAATCCCCAAGGCATAACATGTAAATCAAGACAGGGATGGGACCTCAGTTGACTTGTACACATCATTCTTTTCACATTACAAGATGACCACCAACAATAGAATCCAATCCAGATTGAAGGGATGCTTGATCTAAAGGTAAACATAGGACATTTTCTTTCTATTACTTTCATTTTTCATCCCTTGGAGGAAGCAGAATATTTGCGTGCATTTGATTACATACTTGAGTGAGCTCATGTTTATGTTCCCAGAGGGGGCAATGCTTACATTTGGAAGGTTAATTGCTTCTTTTGGTTTATATTGATATTTATCTGTGTTATGAGAACTTATTAAAATTCTGTACTGCTATGTTTGAATAAGCACTTTGCTAATAAAACAAGATTGCACACCCATTTACAAATATACTGTGATAAAAAAAAAAAAAAATCAACAACCTAATTTATAGTAGATGCAAGAAATCTGGAGATAAAAACAATAGATATGTATTAGGTATACATAGAAAACCTCTCTTATAGGCCTATGTTTCAGGTTTGCAACTGACAATATGTAATTGTTTTGCATGTGAGTATAGTTTATAACTTTTCCCTCTTACAAGGCTGCTTTGGGTATTTCGATTTTGCCAATTTTTAAAGGCATTACTTTTCATCAACAAAACTAAGCAGGATCTTCTCTTTCTCGGCCGGCAGCACAAGATGGCGGACTCTAAGGCCAAGGGTAAGGCCCCACCAAAGGCCAAGGCCCCACCAAAGGGCAAAGCACCAATCAAGAAGATACCTTCAGAACTAACTAAAGGAGGTCTTCCAGGATTCTACAAGAACTTGGGTGGTGGAATCAAGGCTTCAAGTCATGTTCTGGTCCTAGATGGCAGAGGACATCTCCTTGGTCGTCTCGCTGCCATTGTTGCTAAGCAAGTTTTGCTTGGACGTAAAGTGGTTGTCGTCAGATGTGAAGGTATCAACATTTCTGGCAACTTTTACCGCAACAAACTCAAATACCTTTCTTTTCTGCGTAAACGCATGAACACAAACCCTTCCCGTGGGCCATACCACTTCAGAGCACCTAGCCGCATCTTCTGGAGGACTGTAAGAGGTATGCTGCCACACAAGACTAAGCGAGGACAGGCTGCTCTGGAGCGACTGAAGGTCTTTGACGGTATCCCACCTCCTTACGATAAGAGGAAGCGTATGGTGGTCCCTGCTGCCCTAAAGATTGTGCGCTTGAAGCCAACACGCAAGTTTGCTCTCCTTGGCCGCCTTGCCCATGAGGTTGGCTGGAAGTACCAGGCAGTCACTGCCACTCTGGAGGAGAAGAGGAAGGCAAAGGCCAAGCTGCACTATAACAAAAAGAAGCTGGTCATGAAACTGAAGAAGCAAGCAGAGAAGAATGTTGAAAGTAAAATTGCAAAGTACACAGACGTCCTGAAGAAATACGGTGTCCTTGTTTAAATATGACCACAGACTTGGAATAAAATATTTGGAAAACTCAAAAAAAAAAAAAAAAAAACTAAGCAGGATCTTTTCTCATAGTGGTATAATTTCAATACTTTGACTTTTTTCTATTTTACCATATTTTGACTAAGTTGACTAATTTTCTTATTTTACTGATGTTATATTTTTTTACTTTACTGTAATTTTCAATTTAAAATCGTGGAGATACTAGACAAATGTTTGAGGCAATCAAGGGCAATGCGCAGAAAAATTAAAACAAGTTATCTTGGCAATCATTATATAGATATTTCCTGTAATTAAACATGATGTTAGGTAAAGAAAGTCAATAATAACATGATCAATGATATTTCAGGGACCCGCTTTGGTAATGAATTTTGTTGTCCTGTATCTCTTTGTGACCTCTAAGTGCCTGTAAGGATTGTGATATTGTCCTTCTGTTCTACCAAGTGTGGCCTCTTCCTGGATGTTTTTGCATGGTTTCGAAGGGGGAAAAAAAATCTCTTTGCAGGGACTTTTGAAAGTAGGTATACCATAATATGGTAGAGGAAAGGGGGGAACCTTTGGGGGAATCAAAAATGGAGAAAGATCTGGGAGTCTTGGTAGAGGATAGACTAGGCAATAGCATGCAATGTCAAGTGGCAGCTGTCAAAACCGGCAGAATATTAGTATGCATAAAGAAGGGGATGTATTCCAGAGATAAAACTATAATCCTACCACTTTATAAAACTCTGGTCCGACCGCATCTGGAGTACTCTGTCCAGTTCTGGTCACCAGGCCTCAGGAGGGATGTGTTGGAGTTGGAGAGAGTCCAGAGAAGGGCAACTAAACTAATTAGGGGATTGGAGGACCTTAATTATGAAGAGCGTCTACAATCGCTTAATTTATTCTCCCTGGAGAAGAGACGCCTGAGAGGGGACATGATAGCAATTTACAAATACCTCAATGGTGATCTCAGCATAGAAAAAAAGCTATTCAATCGCAAGGATTGCATGAGGACCTGAGGACATACAATGCGATTAGAGGAGAAGCATTTTAACCTCAGGCAACGCAGGGGGTTCTTTACTGTTAGGGCTACAAGATTGTGCAATTCTCTACCACACGAGGTAGTTTCTGCAGGAAGTATGGCTACTTTCAAAAGACTCTTGGACATACATCTCAAGGATCAGAACATTAAGGGGTATGAGAGATGATTATGGCCACACACACCTACACAGGTTGAACTGGATGGACTATTGTCTTTATTCAACCTCAACTACTATGTAACTATGAATATATTGTGAGAAGAATACTGAAACAAATTATAAAGAGAAAATTGTGCTGAGAAGAAGAAGACATGTTTCATTCTGGCAGATAAAGTTTCTATGTATTTACGTACTACATTTTTTAAAATATTAATGCAGGATCCAACAGGGCAAGTTGTGTAAACAGTACAATAACTGGGTCATCCAGATTATTTATAAAAGATAGGTGTGACCAGCCACAGAAAGCATCAGCTTACACCACACTTTGCCCTGGCAACTAAATTTCTGAAGTAAAGGTAACAAATGAGAAATATATTCTTTGGGTTGAATGGAAGCTATTACCCAAAAATATTTAAATTGTACATCCACCTTAATCTGTGACAATGCAGGGGGGGGGGGGGGCTTGAGGAGGATCCAGTGGAAGCAGTATGGACTTATTCCAGATAATTGTAAGGCCAGAAAAAAACACCAAGTTCTTATTTATGAACATTGCAAAAGACAGTGATCCCTGGGTATTGATCAGAAAGAACAATATGTCCACAAACAGGGCTATTTTATTTTCATTTTTCCCCTGAAAAATCCTCTCACCCCAGAAGTCTGCCTCAGCAAGGTCGCAAGAGACTTTATAGCTACCGCAAACAAAAGAGGCGGTATCGGACACTCTTGTCTGGTCCCATGAGACAAAGAAAAAAAAAATAGACATTGTCCCACAAGGGACAGAATATTTATTTCTTATATTCACCATGGTAGAAGAATTTCACCTATTTGATCTGATTGAATGATAGATGTAATAACTGTATCCAGCCTATTGACCAAAACTTTGGCAAGGATTTTAATATCAGTTTTAAGCACTAAAATTGGTCTGTAGAATTCCAGAGATAGTAGGTCGTTATCCTTCTAGGGCAGGACCACAATATTAGGCCTCTGCCATGTAAGGGCCACATTAAAGGCCTGGACGAAGGAGTTTCTTTTTATGTTGTTTAAAAACATCATTAGGCAGGCCATCCAAACCAGAAGCCTTACTTTTATGAAGAGATGCAACAGCACTCTCAAATTCTTCCAAGGTTAACAGGGCATCCAGCCAGCATTTATCCAGAGTGGGAAAATTAATATGATCTAAAAGGTGAGATAACTCATCACTATTATAAGTTACCCTGGACCTATAGAGCTCTTGGTAAAAGGATTTAAAGACTGCCAATATATCCTCAGTAGAGATGGGCTGAACACCCCCTGGTATGGTTTGCACCAGAACTCTCGAACATTGCAAAAGTTCAGACCCGCACTGCAACCCCATTGAAGTCTATGGGACCTGAACTTGAAAAATCAAAAGTCACCATTTTGAAGGCATATATATGCAAGTAATTGGCCATAAAAAGGGTATTGGGTAACTGTAGTTCTCCAGTGTCGGCAGCACTCATGCAGCCCCAGACCTTGACACTCCCATCACCATGCTTGACTGTAGGCAAGACATACTTTTTCTTTGTACTCCTCACCTGGGTGCCACCACACACGCTTGACACCATCTGAACCAAATACGTTTATCTTGGTCTCTTTAGAGCACAAGACATGGGTCCAGTAATCTATGACCTTAGTCTGCTTGTCCACAGCAAACTGTTTGTGGGCTTTCTTGTGCATGATCTTTAGAAGAGGTTTCCTTCTGGGATGACAGCCATGCAGACCAATTTGATGCAGTGTGCAGCTTATGGTATGAGCACTGACAGGCTGATCCCCACCCTTTGAACCACTGCAGCAATGTAGGCAGCACTCATACATCTATTTCCCAAAGACAACCTCTGGATATGACGCTGAGCACGTCCACTCTACTTCCTTGGTCGACCATGGCGAGGCCATTTCTGAGTGGAACCTGTCCTGTTAAACCACTGTATGGTCTTGTACACCATGCTGCAGCTCAGTTTCAGGGTCTTGGCAATCTTCTTATAGCCTAGGCCATCTTTATGTGGAGCAACAATTCTTTTTTTTTTCAGATCCTCAGAGAGTTCTTTGCCATGAGGTGCCATGTTGAACTTCCAGTGACTAGTATGAGAGAGTGAGAGCTAAAATACCAAATTTAACACATATGCTCCCCATTCACACCTGATACCTTGTAACACTAACGAGTCACATGACACTGGGGAGGGTGAAATGGCTAATTGGACATTTTCACTTTGGGTGTACTCTCTTTTGTTGCCAGAGGTTTCAACATTAATGGCTGGGCGTGGAGTTATTTTGAGGGGACAGCAAATTTACACGGTTATACAAGCTGTACACTCACTACTTTACATTGTAGCAAAGTGTAATTTCTTCAGTGTTGTCACATGAAAAGATATAGTATTTACAAAAATGTGAGAGGCGTACTGTATATAAATACCATCAAATGTCGGAGCCTGCATTGGACGGTTAGCCTTTGTCACGGGTGGGGTTATTTTTTTCTTTTTTCTAGTCCGGCCGAGGCATTGGCGTGATTGACGATGGATCTACATCAGGAGACATTTTTTTTTTTTTTTAATAAAGGAATGGTCAAACTGCCTCCTGTCTATTTTTGACACTTTTTTGGGTAAATAGGTCCAGGATCTTAGGGCCCCTCTTGTTAAAGGGGGATTCAAGATTCCAATAAGCCCCCTGCCCGCAGACCCCACAACCACAGTAGAGATCGACCGATTATCGGCAACACTGATATATAGAGAGCCGATATGTACTTTTCCCGATATATCGGAATCGGCCTTTGGATTTACCGATATTGCCGTGACGTCATTGCGTATGATGCGACACACCTCCTTTCACTGGGCAGCTTCTGCGGCCTTCTTAGGCCGCCTCCCTCAGCCTTGTTACAGTGTGTTTTACCCACCACGGCCACACTGGAGTCTGCTCTGTAATGTATGCTGTGCACACAGTCGGTCGGGACAGTGAGTGATCTTCTAGTTCTATCAAAGACCAGTCAAAGACAGTGCACGTGTAACACAGCCCGTGGCCACCCACCATCCACAGCTGTTCAGTGCCAGCCAGCCACCCAGTTCCACACACCCACAGACCTACCAGCCAGCCACAGGCCCTGCCTGACTGTAACTGCCAGCCACCCACCGGCCCTGGGCCTGTACCTGCCAGCCACCCACCACACAGGGTGCCAGCCAGCCACCAAAGGGTGCCAGCCAGCCACCCACCACAGGGTGCCAGCCAGCCACCAAAGGGTGCCACGCCACCCACCAAGGGGTGCCAGCCAGCCACCCACCACAGAGTGCCAGCCAGCCAACCAGCCAGCCACTCACCACAGGGTGCCAGCAAGCCACCCACCCACCACAGGGTGCCAGCCAGCCACCCACCCACCCACCACAGGGTGCCAGCCAGCCATTTTGTTTAAGCCTATATTAGTGTATTTTCAACTTTCAATGAAGATGGATGGAGATAGAAAAATTAAAAGTGTGGTCTGGGACTATTTCTCTTGTCCATCTCCAGGAAAATAAACAGCACTGTGCAACACTTGCAAAAACAATGTAAGCATGGGATTAATAACTGCAAAAAACAAAAATATGTCTAATGTTTGGGCCCATCTAAGAGTTCATCATGTTTAATTGTATAATGCAGGACAGAAAAAACAAAATGAATCACAAGGTGAAACATCGCTATCCCAGCCAACAATAACAGATAGGTTTCAGAAAAAAAAAAATCAGGTGGCTAAAATCTAATGGAAGATCCAAATCCTGGACAGAGTAATCACAGAGATGATGGTCACTGATAACCAGCCATTTACAATAGTGTCTAACCCTGGATTTCAGCAGTTGGTGTCCATGCTTGAGCCAAGGTACACACTGAAGAGTGACAAATTTTATCGAACTGAAATGCTGCAAAAGATTCACCAAAAGGTCGTTAAGAAAGTAAAGGCTGTGCTGAAACCAGAAAATGCTGGCAACTCACTCTCATTCACGACAGACTGCTGGTCAGGATAAACAAAAATCACTAATGAGTCTTACATGCCACTTCATTGACAGCGGATGGACAAGAAGGCATTTGGTGTTGAATACAAAAGTGATGCAAGGATCCCACACTGGGGAGTACATTAGAGAAATGTTTCTAGGCATGCTAGAAGAATGGGGAATCACCAAAGACCAAGTGATGCTTGTGCTGCGAGACAGTGGAGCGAACATGGTTAAAGGTGAGACTTGCTGAAGTGTGAGACGTCAGTTGCATGGCACACACCCTCCAACTTGTGGTAAATGGTCTGTCAAACCAGAAAGCATTGCTGAAGAAGTGCGCAGGCCATTTCCACCATTCTATTCTTGCCAAGCAGCGACTGAGGTGCATTCAGGAAGACCTTGGCCTACCCAAAAACAACTTGATACAGGCTGTTCCAACAGGATGGAACTCAACGCTACACATGTTACAAAGGTTGCTGGAGCAGAAGCGAGCTCTCATTATATATTCTGGTGAATATGGACTTGGAGGACATTCTTGTCCTACTGCTGATCAGTGGGACATAGCAGCCAACATTATTGAGATGCTCCTACCCATTGAGGAAGTGACACTAGAGGTGAGTCATTACGACTCATCTGTGTCCTCTGTCATGCCATGTGTGAGAGTGCTGAAGATGCTTCTTCAAAGGGAAGGACCCAAACACACGTGGCCTTAAAGCATGTAGGCAGGCCATGAGGGACAGCCTCTCCAAATGGTTTGAGAAGCATGAGAAGAATAACAAATGTTGTGCTTGCACGTCTTTTGGATCCTCGATACAAGAACCATCCTTTCTCTTCTGATGATGTATTGGCCAAGGCAAAACAATGGCTGACAGAAGAGATTCAAGTTCAACAGAAGGTGCAGGAGGAAAAGAAAAGTCAAGAACAGAAGGTTTCTGATGTGGAAGAGCAGGATGCAGGAGAAAAATGTCCAAAAAGACAATGGACAGAAGAGAAAATTCATTGTGGTGAAATAGATGCCATGTTCAGTGTTTTATTGGGGCCTCATGCGGAGGATTCTTCTCAATCTGCAATAATGACCCTGGATAATGAACTTCGTCTCTATTTGAAGGAACCAGTAATTGATAGAAAAAGTGATCCTCTTCAGTGGTGGAAAGAAAATGAGGCACTCTACAAAAGACTTGCTTCTCATGCTAGAAGATAACTTTCTGCTCCTCCTTCCTTGGTACCAAGTGAGCGTGTTTTTAGTCAAGTGACAGCAATTTATGAAAAGAAACCGTTTAACTGGTAAACATGCTGAAATGTTATGCTTTCTGCACTATAAAATGTTTCTACTTAAATGGGAGTATTGATTTGAAAGTGTAGCAATAGTGTCTGTCCACCAGTCCACTCCAATCCACTGTCTAGGTTTTGTCTTTAGAAAAAAAGCTAGACAGTGGATTGGAGTCAGTGGACTTCTGCTGCAGTAGTGTACCACTCACTGCTGCAATAATTTTAAATCGCTACTGCAGTAGTGATCTAAAATTATTGCAGTGAGTGAGTGCCCTACTGCAGAGGTAGTCTACTGACTACAGTCCAATCCACTGTGTAGCTGTTGTGTTGCCTAGCTTTTTTTCTAGCAGTTTTGCAGTGACTGCAGTAGTTGCAGTGAGTGCCAGACTGCAGAGGTATTGAAACATGGAAGGCTGGGAAGAAAGGATTTTGTTGGCACTCGAAGTAGTTAAAATATTATTTATTTATTTTCACATAAAAGCAAAAAAGACACAAAGAAACAAACATATTATATCTCTATATAAAAAATGTGGCTTATAAATAAGCTCACTAATCATGTACAAAACACACAGCAGTTCTTGAATATTCTATTTCATGCACAAATAGATAACTGTTGTACAAATCCTTAATAGGATAAAAATGTTATAGCACCAGGAGAATCCTGCCGGCGGCTTTCCAAAGGAATAGGCACCGTCCAGCCGGGTCAGCTGATGTTGTAAATCTGTATCAGTTCAACTGCTCAACATGTTTCGCCTTTTTCAAAGCTTCATCTGGAGCTTATATATAAATAAACTCTGTATAATGGAGAAATACAATTAAGAATCATATCATAGACACAGGGGCTGTTCATACATTATGAGACATGCACATACATAAAGCCAAGAACTTCATAAAGATTTTGATTGTATATATATGTCTGTGGTGACTAACCCAGTGACTGGCTGGGGGTCCACGCATGGGCAAGGCAGCAGCCAATGTGGACGCAACAAGGGAATGCGGACACAGAGGCTCACCAATTGGTTACATGTGGGGTCCACACGGTAAAACTAGAGAAGTTGTGTTAATTATATAATATATATTATCCAGAATTTTCAAGTACAGAAGACAAAATTTATTCCGTACATACCTGTACGATTATTGTGCAGGACACATATCTCTGCAGAGTTTTTTTAGTAATTAACGAAGAGACAATCGTGGATTTTTCAGAGCTTGATACCTTGAAGGGTGGAGCTAAATTCAGATGTGTAACCGCCAAGGAGTAGTATACACCTGGCTGACATCTAGATTGAGGTATAATAATTAGGTATACATGTTATATCATATAAGGACTATTTTTGGATACAAGATTAAAGTGACTCCATGTTCCTATACTACACCCCGAAAAACTTGCCAAAGATGTAGAGCAGATAGATCCAATCATGCAGAAAAACCAATCACCCCAAGTTCTATATAGGATCTCCTGTCTCTAGACAACTGCTGTATGACCTTTAACCCCATATAATTTTGCTTTCTCCTGTTCACTCTTTCTAATGGAACTGGCTCCTCCTGCTATCTGATCGGGAAACATTGATCTGCACCTGTGTCCCCTCTTTATAATGGAATTGGCTCCTCTTGCCATCTGATTCGGTAACAGTAATTTGTGTTTTTTATTACTAAACATGGAGTTTGTTGGAAATGCGTGATCAGGATATATGACAGAAATAGAATCCACCTGCAATATTCCAGTCAAGGAAGATATAAGTTTAAATCAATATATAGGTACGGTCAAAAAATTATTAAAAAAGAAGTCCAACTTATATTGGCACATTGAGTTCTTCCTCAAATATATACAGGCCAATATCTGTCCTATGGGCCTGAAAATTCACCTCTTACCAACTTTTGATAACGCCTCAAATTAATTTAAAACGCACTGGGAACGCATACTTACTAAGTGTAGTATTGATCTATGTCAGCTGCTGGTATCACAGTACAAACTGGACCTAGCGGCTCTAGATACAGAACTAAAAACAAAAATGTAAAAAAACATAGCCAATATGAACAAAGATGGAAGGAGGTGAAAGACTATGGAACCAAACTCAATAGAGATATCATCTGCAAAAAACAGGCCAAGTTCCTAAAGGATAAAATGGCCTTCACTGAGGGCTATGCCTACAGATGGCCAGGACCTGTTGGATCACGGAGACCACGGCACATGCGGGGTCCCCGGGAACCACACAAAAACCCTGAATCTAAGGAGACTGACTGGGAATCAGACTCCTCTTCCATATCTATACAATCTAACAAATCAAGATCATCCATGAACTCCAATTTTGATACTAGACCTAAGACTGATCTAGGCACAACAAGAGAGTGGACATTATACACCACGCTCAAAAAAGCCACCTGAAGACTCTTCTAGATTTCAAAATCTGACAGGGGCCACACCAATGGGACACCCCCCGGAAGCCTCTAAACACTTACACACCAGAACCAACAGAAGCACCTGATCCATATTTGGGAGGACTTGCCCTCCAAGCACTACAAATGCTGCAACCCACACAAAACACTAATGCAAGCACTTCTCTCTCACAAGGCCTCACCTCAAACCTGCAAACACATTCCTCACATTTTAGCTCACAAGCTTCTTCTATTTCATTACCACTTAATTCACAGTTTTCCAAACAGACCCTGTTAGATGCGCACTTTAACCGCTTCCATACAGAGCAGTTAGACCCCCTTCCTGCCCAGACCAATTTTCAGCTTTCAGCACTCTCACACTTTGAATGACAATTGCTCAGTCATGCTACACTGTAACCAAACAAAATTTTTATCATTTTTTTCACACAAATAGAGCTTTCTTTTGGTGGTATTTGATCACAACTGGGGTTTTTTTTTTTTCGTGATATAAGCAAAAAAAGAGCAAAAATTTTGCAAAAAAAACACTTTTTTTTAGTTTCTATTATAAAATTTTGCAAAAAATTAATTTTTCTTCATACATTTGGGCCAAAATTTATACTGCTACATATCTCTGGTAAAATTAACCCAAATTAGTGTATATTATTTAGTCTGTGTGAAAGTTATTGAGTCTAGAAGCTATGGTACCAATTACTGAAAATTTATCACACCAGATGTACTGATGGCCTATCTCCTTTCTTGAGGCCCTGAAATGTCAGGACAGTACAAATACCCCCCAAATGACCCCTTTTTGTAAAGTAGACAGTCCAAGGTATTTAGTAAGAGGCATGGTGAGTTTTTTGAAGTTATAATTTTTTCCCACAATTCTTGGGAAAATGAAGAAAACATTTTTTTTTCTTTTTTTTTTCCCAAAACGTTGTCAATTTATAAGCTATTTCTAACACATAGCATGTACACAGCAAAAATGACACCCCAAAATTCATTCTGCTACTCCTTCTGAGTATGGTGATACCACATGTGTGAGACTTTTACACAGCCTGGCCACAAAAAGAGACTCCACGTCCAAGTAGCACCATAAGGCGTTTTAGGAGCATAAATACACATAAAACTTTCTTACTACCTATCACACTTTTCAAGGCCCTAGAGCACCAATACAATGGAAAAGTCCACAAAATGACCCCATTTTGGAAAGCAAACACTCCAACGTATATTCTATGAGGCATTATGGGTCCTTTGAACATGTCATTTTTTTCCACAAGTTTTTGGAAAATGTGGGAAAAAAATGAAAAAAAAAATTTTTTACACAAAGTTGTAAATTTATAGAATATTCCTAACACATAGCATGTACATAGCAAAAATGACACCCCAAAATACATTCTGCCACTCCTCCTGAGTATGGCAATATCACATGTGTGAGACTTTTTCACAGCCTAGCCATATAGAGGGGCCTAAACATCCAAGGAGCATCATCATGCATCCTAGCCACTTGCCTAGGCCTATTTTTGACATTTGGTGTTTACAAGCTAAAATCAGTTGTTTTTGCTAGAAAACTACTTAGAACCCCAAAACATTATATATTTTTTTTAGCAGAGACCCTAGAGAATAAAATGGAGATTATTGCAATATTTTTTATCACACCGTATTTGCGCAGCGGTCTTCCAAACGCATTTTTTTGGGAAAAAATCACTTTTTTTAATTAAAAAATAAGAAAACAGTAAAGTTAGCCCAATTGTTTTCCATAATGTGAAAGATAATGTTACACCGAGTAAATAGATACCCAACATGTCATGCTTCAAAATTGCGCACGCTCACAGAATGGTGACAAACTTTGGTACTTAAAAATCCCCATAGGCGACATTTTAAAAATTTCTACAGGTTGCTATCTTAGAGTTACAGAGGAGGTCTAGGGCTCAAATTATTGCTCTTGCTCCAACGATCGCGACGATACCTCACGTGTGTAGTTTGAACACTGTTTACATATGTGGGCGGGGTTTCCGTATGCGTTCGCTTCTGCGCGCGAGCTCGTGGGGACAGGGCGCTTTAATTTTTTTTTTTTTTTTTTTTACTATTTATTTTATTTATTATTTTTTATTTTTACACTGTTTTTTAAAAAAAAAAAATTGATCATTTTTATTTCTATTACAAGAAATGTAAACATTACTTGTAATAGAAATAGGCACAACAGGACCTCTTTTTTGTGAGATCTGGGGTCAAAAAGTCCTCAGATCTCACAAGTACACTAAAAGATAGAAAAAATAAAAAAAAAAAAAATTAAAAAAAGCTTGCCCTCACTCGACATCCTGTCTGTGAGGATCTGGGACCGGATCGTTTTCCCCGCTGCCGGCGGGTCCGGTAAACGGGGAAAAGGACCAGAATGCAGCGGGAGGGGGGGGCACCTCTTTCGCCACCCCGGAAGGGTGATCCCGCGGCGAATCCGCCGCTGGGACCACCCTTATCGGAAAGCCAACTGTCCACCGTTTAAAATAATACCAGGGTTATGGCAGCTATCTGCTGCCATAACACCGGTATTTAGGTTTAAACGGACGACGTATATAAACCTTTTTGGACTTGGACATGGTGGCTGTATGAAGGGTGACAGGTACTCGGGTACTTTGCTGGGCAGGTGACAGGTACTCTGGTACTGATGAGCAAGTGGCAGGTACTCGAGTACTCCGATAGGCAGGTGATAGGTACTCGGGTACTCTTATGGGCAGGTGACAGGCAGGTGATAGGTACTGATGAGTAGTACTGATACTGATAGGTGATACTGATACTGTACTGATGATGGGTACTGATGATCAGTACTGATACTAATAGGTGATAGGTACTGATGGGTACTGATGAGTACTGATGAGTAGTGATGGGTAATGATGAGCAGGTGGCAAGTACTCGGGTACTTCAGGTGTCAGGTACTCTGATGAGCAGGTGGAAGGTACTCGGGTACTCTGTTGGGTAGGTGACAGGTACTTGGGTACTCTGATGGGTAGGTGACAGGTACTCGGGTACTCCGATGACGGGTACTCAAAGTACCAGAGTACCTGTCGTCAGAGTACCCGAGTACCTGTCATCAGAGTATCCGAGTACCCATCATCAGAGTATCCGAGTACCCGTCATCAGCGTACCCGAGTACCTGTCATCAGAGTACCCGAGTACCCGTCATCAGCGTACCCGAGTACCCGTCATCAGAGTACCCGAGTACCTGTCATCAGAGTACCCGAGTACCTGTCATCAGAGTACCCGAGTACCCATCATCAGAGTACCCGAGTACCCATCATCAGAGTACCCGAGTACCTGTCATCAGAGTACCCGAGTACCCATCATCAGAGTACCCGAGTACCTGTCATCAGAGTACCCGAGTACCTGTCATCAGAGTACCTGAGTACCTGTCACCAGCCCATCAGAGTACCTGTCATCAGAGTACCCGAGTACCTGTCGTCAGAGTACCCGAGTACCTGTCACCAGCCCATCAGAGTACCCGAGTACCTGTCATCAGAGTACCTGATGGGCTGGTGACAGGTACTCGGGTACTTTGATGGGCTAGTGACAGGTGCTCTTTATTGGGGGGGGGGCAATCAGTGTGTTTGGGGTGCACTGTACTTGGTAACTAGCTGTTACCACACTCTCTTCCTCACACAGGATCAGTGTGTGAGGAGGAGAACACGGTGACAGCTAGTTACCGTGTTCTCTGATGACATTTGTGACCGGCTGTGATTGGACACAGCCGGTCACGTGGTAAAGAGCCAATTTCATTGGCTCTTTACCTAGATCGGGGATCGACTCTGTCCGAGGGACGAGCCTCGTCCCCGATCGCCGCGCTGCGCGCCCCCGGGGGCGCGCATTAAGGAAGGAACGATCGGCTCGCGCTGGAGCCGCTCATGTGATCGGCTGTGATTGACACAGCCGATCACGTGGTAAACAGCCAATTTCATTGGCTGTTTACCTTGATCGGGGTTGGGCTCAGTCCGAGGGACGAGCCTCACCCCCGATCGCCACGCTGCGCGCCCCCGGGGGCGCGCAGTAGCGGGGAGATCCGGGCGCCGTCATATGACGTCCGCCCGGATCGAGAAAGGATTTGTGCCGACGTCATTTGACATGACGCGGTACGGAAGGGGTTAAAAATTCACAGGCACAAGCATCAAATTTTCAAGCGAGCCTACCACCCAACCTCCCAACTTAAAACTTTCCGTCATAAATTTAACTCCTTATGAGTTCACTGTAGAGGAACAGCAGGTCCTGGAATTAGGTCTTACATTTTACCCTTCGGCACCCCTGGATAAATATGAAACAATTAAAGATTTGTACTTATTTGTTAGGAATCTAACCTATTGTTATTTATTTGACCCCGATAGAAAAAGGGTTCAACAGGAAAAAGAAATATTGGAGAAGATTAAGCACTTCTCCATGAAAGAATTCGGGGCGTTACGAGACCTTATTCTATTACTTGAAGAAGGCAACCCCTCGGACTCCCAATGCCCGAGCCAATCGACACAGATAGCTATTCCACCAGTACAGCCAACTAAGTTTAAACCTAAATCTACTAACTTCCTGGACTTAACTACCAACCCAAACATATGGGAGTTTCTCACCACATGCGTTGGGGAAATAAAAAAATGCCACCTTGATGACAAACATAGCAACCTATCAAACCAACAATTAAAAGTGCTAACTTTTTTAAAAAATCACCCTGACCTCATTATAAAATTATCAGTTAAAGGGGGAAATGTAGTCTTAACCACTTAAGCCCCGGAGGATTTGGCTGCTAAACGACCAGGGGGTATTTTGCGATTCGGCACTGCATGACTTTAACGGACAATTGCGCGGTCGTGCGACGCTGTACCTAAACGAATTTGGCGTCTTTTTTCCCACAAACAGAGCTTTCTTTTGGCGGTATTTGATCACCTGTGCGATTTTTTGATCATGCGCTATAAACAAAAAAAGAGCGTCAATTTTGCAAAAATAGCAATATTTTTCCCTTTTTTTTATATGAAATTCCCCCCCAAAAAAATGTAAAAATCAAAATTTTTTAACATTTTCGGCCAATTTGTTTTATGCTACCTATGTTTGGTAAAAAAAAAAATCGCAAAAAGCGTATTTTGATTGGTTTGCGCAAAAGTTATTGCGTTTACTGACTAAGGGAAAGATTTTTGTCATTTTTGTTGTTTTTTTTTTTAACGCGTAATGGCGGCGATCTGCGATTTTTTTTTTGCGGTACTGCGACATTGCGGCGGACAGATCGGACCCTTGACTGACATTTTTGACACTTTTGGGGTTACCAGTGACATTTCTACAGTAATCAGTGCTATATATATGCACTGTTACTGTAAAAATACACTGGTAGTGAAGGGGTTAACTTTATTTGAGAGGGAGGGGCTGTGTGTGTCCCTAGGGGCATGATTCTTACTGTGATTGGCTGTGGCTTCAGCTGTATGCAGAGTGATCAACGGATCTACATAGTAGATCCATATGATCAGCTCTCATACAGAGGGGAGAATGACAGGCAGCTTGTTTACACAAGCTGCCTGACTTTCTCCCTCTCCCCCGCCGATCGCAGAGTGGCCGGCGGACATCGGGTCCGCCGGTCACACACGCGGGGGGGTCCGTGACCACGCGGGAGCGCGCCTCCGGCGGCGCGCGCTCGCTCCCTAGACCCTCACAAGCTAGTGACGTAGCCCTACGTCACTTTGCCTGTGAGGGGCTGACCGCCGACGTAGATTGGCGTGCGGCGGTCGGCAAGTGGTTAATGACTAAAATGTATTACAAACAAATGGGTTTGGATAGCTTGACTAATCGAAACTGGTATAAAAAAATTGTTCCTTCATTAACTAGATTTAAGGTCGAATACCTTGACCTGATTGGGCAAGCACACCAATCAGGCCTGTTAGATCAGGACACTTACAATTACTCAAATAACCGGTTTCCGAGACAAGCAACTTTTTATGCTTTACTAAAAACTCACAAAAACCTTGAAGCTCCACCAGGTAGGCCGATTGTCTCGGGCATTGGGAGTCTGACAGAAAATGCTAGCCGCCTAGTAGATTTCTTTTTGCTACCGCACGTAATCAGACTTCCATCTTATGTAAAGGATACCCTGGACTTCCTTAAGACAATAGAGGATATGGTCGTTCCTCCCGACGCCCTGCTCGTGACTTTGGATGTGGTGGCTTTATACTCCAGCATTCCTCACGAGCAGGGCGTCGAGACGATACGGACCTTCCTCTATGAGCAAGATCATCGCACATGGCCCTTTTGTGAATTTCTTTTACAATTACTTTCTTTTATCCTCAAACACAATTGGTTTGTCTTTGATGGTTCCCACTACCTCCAGGTACAAGGCGTGGCCATGGGCACATGTTGTGCACCGGCCTACGCCAACTTGTACCTGGGGGGTGGGAACGTCAGATTATATCTGATGATGCTTTGTCAGAGTTCTTTGCATACGTGGCAGTCTGGTTGCGTTTTATTGATGACATTTTTGTAGTATGGACAGGCCCCAAACACCTATTAGATGAATTTATTGCAGCATTGAATGTTAACACATTCAATCTTAAACTAACTAGCACGATTAATCCATCACGAGTCAACTTTTTAGATCTGACGGTATTTAAACAGGATAATGGGCATTTAAGTACAGATCTTAAGGAGGAGACTGCAGGAAATGTAATTTTACATGCATCTAGCGCTCATCCTCCGGCGCAAATACGCAGCATCCCTTATGCCCAGTATATGCGCCTTAGGCGTAACTGTACGTCAGATAGGGACTTCAAAAAACAAGCGAACCTACTCCGTGATCGTCTAAGACATAGGGGCTACAGCAAGCGTACCTTAAGAGAGGCATACAATCGAGCCTCGGCGCAAAACAGAAATGACCTTCTGTTCAAGAAAAAAACAGCGCCTATCCAACCAACAGTGAAATTTATCACTAAATACTCGGTACATGCAAATGTTTTAAGATCTATTCTGCAAAGACAATGGCACTTATTATATGATGATCCTATCATCAAAAAATATATAAATGAACATCCCCAAATTGTGTTCAGACGTACAACTTCCCTAAGGGACCATTTGACTTCGAGTCATTACCAACCAACTAGAAAGAGACAATCATCTCTCAAGGGCACGCACAGATGTCGGGAATGTGCGTTCTGTCCTTGGGTAGAGGAAGGAACACAGTATCTACTCCCCAATGGTGAAACATTGACACCAAAATTCAGAGCAGACTGCAGTACCCGCTGCGTAATATACTTGATGTATTGCGCCTGCGGTACGTTTTACGTGGGTAAAACAATACGAGAACTGCGCCAACGCATTAAAGATCATGTGTATGTATCAGCGGGGGGGGGGGGGGGAAATGATTACACCGGTTAGTAGACACCTAGACCTCCATCATAAATTTAACCCCAAGAAGGCCCGGTTTTTTGTGCTAGAAATTATTCCCCAAGATCCCTGTGGGGGAAATTGGGATAAATGCATCCTCCAGAGGGAAACCCTCTGGATAGAACGTCTCAACGCCACACAAAGGCCAGAGATTAATGAAATGCAATCATACAAGCCCTTCCTGTAAAAATTTGTGTTTGTAAGCATCTTAAGTAAATTACAATTTAAGTAAACGAGGATGGGTAGGTTTAGGTTTTTTTAAAAATTGGATACCTATATTCTCTTTGTACCCTTCCTCTGATCATTTGACCACATGTATTCCTTCTCCTTGCTCCTGACCTCAGGAAAGGGCTGTCCTTTTTCCAAATTGATTTTCAATCCTTTATTCTGTAGTCATTGACGTTTGTTGTCTAGAGATAGGTTCGGATGCATCTGTTGACTGTACGGGATATCCGATTCCTCCATGCAGCGGAAATCCCAGGGGACATCCCTTTCCAATCATTTTATACCTTTCCTTCTATGTGGCACTGACTGTATGATTCTTGTCAGATACAATGATGTGAATCCTTAATTCATACGGTATATATATACGTCCTAATATGTTATGAATGGATATGTTATAAACTTTCTTCTTTGATATATTTGTATTATATACTCCTCTACTGTAATTCTTGGGACCATTTAAATGTATCATTTTTCTATGTCTGTATTTAGTATTTCTACGGCTGTTTTGTGGTGCTTCCGAGGGCAGTGGCTGGCTGATTCCGCGGATGTTCGGGCTGTGGCCTCTAGGGACGTTGTGGTGCACTTCCCGGAAGGCTCCCTTTTGTTGGTATGTGTGCGGCCAGATAGGCCGCATGGACGCTCCGCCTCTTCCGGCGGGGACTTTCTGTGGCACTGTGGGCGAATCTGCGGGCAGTTCCTGTCCTGCATGGACGCTCATCTTCCCCAGATAGGCCCGCGAGCGCGGCGTCTCACGCCGCTCTGGGTGGCGCGAGCTTCCTGTCTGGGGGAGTGGCCGGGGTGGTGACATCATCGACGAGCCGCCCGGGGCCCACGCTATTTTAAGGCCATCCACACAGGCCTCACTTATGGCGGCAGTTCCCCATCCGAAGAAGACAATCATGGACATCTAAACAGAGCACATATAAGGTACCTTACTCGATGTGATGCTTGTGTCCCCAACTATCTCTCCCCCCCCTGCCTATCCTTCTTGCTTTAAACAAATAGAATGATTACAGCTTGACTATATACAATTCGAATATTATTCCCACAGTGTCTACTCCATGGTTTTATTCCATGTGCGTATATGCAAGTCTTTTAGTGGTATTGACTTACTGGTAAGACAGTGGGATTTTCACATATTCCCTCTGTCCTATCCGATTACAAACTCTACCACCACTATTGCATGATTTTCTTACGGGTGTCTATATAGGCCCCCTGTGAGTTGCAATGCATGCTTCTATGCATACGTTCCTATGACTTTAATTTATTTACGCATGACTAAATATGCATTACTTACCTATACACTATTATCAGGGGATTGGTTTTTCTGCATGATTGGATCTATCTGCTCTACATCTTTGGCAAGTTTTTGGGGTGTAGTATAGGAACATAGAGTCACTTTAATCTTGTATCCAAAAATAGTCCTTATATGATATAACATGTATACCTAATTATTATACCTCAATCTAGATGTCAGCCAGGTGTATACTACTCCTCGGCGGTTACACATCTGAATTTAGCTCCACCCTTCAAGGTATCAAGCTCTGAAAAATCCATGATTGTCTCTTCGTTAATTACTAAAAAACTCTGCAGAGATATGTGTCCTGCACAATAATCGTACAGGTATGTACGGAATAAATTTTGTCTTCTGTACTCGAAAATTCTGGATAATATATATTATATAATTAACACAACTTCTCTAGTTTTACCGTGTGGATCCCCACATGTAACCAATTGGTGAGCCTCTGTGTCCGCATTGGCCGCTGCCTTGCCCATGCGTGGACCCCCAGCCAGTCACTGGGTTAGACACCACGGACATATATATACAAACAAAATCTTTATGAAGTTCTTGGCTTTATGTATGTGCATGTCTCATAATGTATGAACAGCCCCTGTGTCTATGATATGATTCTTAATTGTATTTCTCCATTATACAGAGTTTATTCATATATAAGCTCCAGATGAAGCTTTGAAAAAGGCGAAACATGTTGAGCAGTTGAACTGATACAGATTTACAACATCAGCTGACCCGGCTGGACGGTGCCTATTCCTTTGGAAAGCCACCGGCAGGATTCTCCTGGTGCTATAACATTTTTATCCTATTAAGGATTTGTACAACAGTTATCTACTTGTGCATGAAATAGAATATTCAAGAACTGCTATGTGTTTTGTACATGATTAGTGAGCTTATTTATAAGCCACATTTTTTATATAGAGATATATGTTTGTTTCTTTGTGTCTTTTTTGCTTTTATGTGAAAATAGGTAGTCCACTGACACCAGTCCAATCTACTGTGTAGCTGTTGTGTTGCCTATCTTTTTTTCTAGCAGGTTTGCAGTGACTGCAGTAGTTGTAGTGAGTGCCCTAATGCAGAGGTAGTCCACTGATTCCAATCCAATCCACTGTCTTTCTGTTGTCTAGCTTTTTTTCTAGCAGTTTTGTACTGACTGCACTGCAGTAGTGAATTAACATTATTGCAGTGAGTGATTGCACTACTGCAGCAGTTTATTATGCATTAGGGCTCTTTCACATGGGCGCTCCGTATGTCCGTATTTCATCCCATTTTTTTGCAGATGAAAAACGGACATAATGCATGTCAATGGGATTGCGGATGTCAGCGGATGACCATCCGCTGACATCCAATTTTTGTCCTTTCAGTTCTGTTCCGTTTTTTGGAACGGAACAGAACCCTATTTTTCTTCCGTTTAAAAAACGGAAAGAATGAAAAATCGGATGTCAACAGTGTCATCCGCTGACATCCGCAATCCCCATAGACATACATTATGTTCGTATATCATCCGCAAACGGATGGGATGATATGCGGACATACGGAGCGGATGACACAAGTGTCATCCGTGTCCTTAAAAAAAAAAGTGCTGCAGCGGAATAAAAAATCGGAGTGGCCGTGTGAAAGAGCCCTTAATGCACAATCAGAATGATGTGAAACTAAATGTCCCTGCATTTACATTTTAAATGTGCAAAAATATTGGCCAATAACGGGTGATACCAATATGCGATGGCCAAAATATCGGTATCGGCAACAGAAAAATTATATCAGTCGATCACTAAACCACATCCCAGGGTTGTGGGGACAAGGTGCTTTGGGGTTGGGGGGCAGAGCCCCCCTGTTCCAAAGAACCCCCCATGTTGAGGACCTACTATAGCTCAGGAGGGGGTGCTTGCTCATCTCCTCCCTTTCCTGGCCTGCCAGGCTGCATGTTCAGATCAGGGTCTGGTATGGATTTTGGGGGGATTCTCAAGCCGTTTTCTTTTTTAACATTTTTCTATTGCCAGCAATGTTTTTCTTTTCCTTCAGCTGTCATTGTGGAAGCCACATTGTGGAAGTTGACAGCTGATTACTCTTTAGTTGTTAAGGATGCCGTTTCCGGCTTCCTGGCCTGCTCCTTAACAACCAGCTATTCACTGTGCCCTGATTGGTCAAAGCTTTGCCCAGTCAGAGCTTAGAGTGCACTGTGCAGCGGGTAATGCATTGTGGGTTGCTCAGCGGGCGACAAACAAATTCAGATTTTTGCCGAACTTTTGCTTGGCTTGAAACGCTCGCCCATCTCTAATTCACAGTGGTAGAGCATAATACCCAGAAGCTGACTGTATAGTGCTAATATAGAAAGTATTAGTTTGTGAGCGAGTAATAGCAGCCAAAAGTTTACTGGTCTGCTCCCTCCCAGGCCCATGCTAGGCGTTTTTGAAAGAACTGTATATCTTGTGCTCTTTTCACCATGAGGTACATAAAAGGGAGGGTTATGGGACTTTAAATGAGACACACATAAGTGTCTCCATCCCTTGTTCAATGAAACATAAAAAGGGGTTGGGACTTTAAATGAGGAGCAATGCACAAAATAGGCCAAAAATAAGAAACACGTGAAAAAATCGCAAGATTTATTGCGGCTGCCGCAGCATGTGGCAGATGAAATAACATGATGGAATGACTAATGCATCACCAAACAAGTCATGAATCAATAACCTATAATGTGATATAAATGAATACATTACAATAATGATGGTAGAGGAGGTAGGTAAATCAAGGGACATAAATGTTGTACAACAATGAACTGGGTATATTCAGCACAATTTAGGCATCATAAGTTGCTTGACGTAAGAATAGTAGATTAATGAAGCTGCACTGATCTGGTAAGGTAGGTACCAGCAGGCAAGTATGAAAAAACACTCAAACTAGGTACAATAAATTTGCTGAACTATATAAAGTGACTTGCAGTGCTAGAAGGGACACAGCTGACAGTGGTAAGCAAAGGGTGGTAGCACTGTCAGCTGTGTCTCTTTTAGTACTGCAAGTCACTTTATATTTATAGTTCAGCAAATGTATTGTACCTAGTTTGAGTGTTTTTTCATACTTGCCTGCTGGTACCTACCTTACCAGATCAGCGCAGCTTTATTAATCTACTATTCTTGCCTCTGTATTCAGCCCTTTGGCTAGACTGAACTAGGAGCTGCAGCTTTCCTATTTTCTTCCTGTTCTTTCATCACCACATTTTCTGATTTGATAGTGTAGGGGCCCTTCACATTTTTTTGGTGGAAAATGTCGTTTTGAGCCTTCTGTTGGTCAAGGGAGAAGCGTTGGAAAAGGAGGCCGCCTCAGTGATGTCTTTCAAATTTGTTTTATTCCTCGGCGCCCAGGGCTGTCAGTTTCCACCTCTCTGCATCATTTGTGGGAGATTATGTAGGGATAAAAACAGACATGGAGAGCTTTCCAGTTGACGATTCACTGGGTTACTGGGTCATGAGAATAGACCACTGGTCAGAACTTGCCCAGTATGCAATTGAGCTGCTGGGCTGCCCTGCATCCAGCATGGTTTTTGAATGGGCATGTCAGGTAAATGGCCGTGGAAGAACTGGAATTGCTGCCAATACTATAGATGGGTGCATCAGGCACACTCCTGTACGCATCGCATTCACATTGACAGAAGAATGGCGAATTGGCACATGCAGGTTCACAGCAGCACAAGTCAGTGAATGCATGTGCTCAATGGCGCATGCATAATGGACAAATGAGGCCATTTGCTGGCCTATATGGGACAGCTGGTCATCAGCCTTCCTGTGTTCCTGAGCCTCCGTGTACTTACCTTGGATTTTCTGTTGTGACCCGGCTTGTTCCTGATCTGTCTGATCTCTTCTCCTGGCATTGACACTCTGGCTTGCTCTACCAACCTTGCTCCTGTTTGACCACCAGTGTATGACCTCGGCCTGCTTTACGGACTTTGCTATTACTACCTGTCTGCCTTCCTATTGTGACTCCGGCCAAGTTCCTGTTTCTGCTACCTGCCTTTGTCCCTGGACAAATTACCCGTGTTTGACTTTCAGCCTGGCTTATACTACTGTTTCCTGTGTGCACAAATTTGCCAAGTACATCTGGAGTTTCCCAAGAGACATCTGTCTATGTGTGTATCCTGTCATCTCCAGCATCCACCAGGTAATCACCAGCCCAGCTCTTCAGTACCCTGTTGGCAACCTGTGCTTCTTTGGGTGCTACAACTCATGTACCACCTTCAGCTTCAGGGGTGTACAGCACTTAGTCACAAGGGGAGCCCTCTCAGCACCTTGGCATTGGACCAGGTACGTGACAGGGCATTTAGTGCTACCGGAGGTTTTGTGCCAGATATGAGTGTCTGTCCGCAGACACTGTGGAGCAGCTGACATTTATCAAAATTAATCAGTCCTGGATTAGCAGCAGTTATTAAGTCCCTGATGCCAATGTTGCTGATTAAGTGCTTTCTGCATCTGGAATCTCTGAAAGACTGTTTAGGCTTCCTACTTTGTGGGTGTTAATTTCATCTGGAAGAAATGTTTTGGTATGGGTTCAGTTTTTGACAGCAAAGCCAGTTCTTGCTTTTATCAAGAGTACCTCTATAGGGTTACTGTGTGAGAGCACCACCGACAATCAAAGACAATTTTTTTCTGCACTTGTTTGACAGGTGCATATTTCCATTTTTGACAGCAAGGCCAATTCTTGCTTTCATCAAGAGTACCTCTATAGGGTTACTGTATGAAGGCACCAGACACCCAAAGACCAATTTTCCCACACTTGTTTGACAGGTCCATATTATTTCCGTTTTTGACAGCAAGGCCAATTCTTGCTTTTATCAAGAGTGCCTTCATAGGGTTAACAGTGTGAAGGCATCACTGACACCCAAAGACCAATTTTTCCTGCACCTGTTACTTCTATCCAAAGTGTGTGAAAGACACCAGAATTTACCCAAAAAAATCTCTAATTTTGTTCCAAGTGCATAAAATTGCGACCTCATCATACAGACTGGCTCCCCGAGCTGTTGTTTACAAAATAAAGAAAGCTTGAATGGGAAATTTCATTTTTTTATCTTTATAAATGCCATTATTGCTTCAGCAGGCTCTATACACAGATGTGCCACATTATACAGGCATAGGAAGGGGACCCCCCAGGCACTACATTTAAAATAATTTTACATTTTATTGTAATTTTTCATTTTTATGGTTTCACTTCAAGCATCAGTAAATAACTGCTCATTTAAAAATTATGTTTCTTACAAAAAATTTTCATACATGTCCCCAAGGGCAGTACCCGGATCCCCCATAACGAGTGTATGCCCGATTAATTGCATATAAGCCTTCAAAATGGGCACATTTGATTTTTCCAATTCGGGTCCCATAGACTTCAATTGGGTTCATTTTTCGGTTCCGAATGTTTGCGATGTTCGAAAGTTCTGCTGTGAACCAAACGGGGTAGTTTGGTCTATCTCTAGTAAGCGATTTATTGAGAAATTATATGGCAGAATCATACACTAATGGAGCACTTCATTTCTTTTTTAAAACCCTTTTCCATGGGATACATTTTAGCATATAATATATTATTGCCCTTTCAGGATTGAGACAGTCCTCACAACCTGCACAATTTGTGCGCGCATGGGAAAAGTCTTTCTGGACTGAGCCATCTTCTTAACCACTTAAGCCCCGGAAGATTTTACCCCCATTCCGACCAGGGGGTATTTTGCGATTCGGCACTGCGTGAATTTAACGCACAATTGCGCGGTCGTGCGACGCTGTACCTAAACAAATTTGACGTCCTTTTTTTCCCACAAACAGAGCTTTCTTTTGGTGGTATTTGATCACCTGTGCGATTTTTTGATCACGCGCTATAAACAAAAAAAGAGCGTAAATTTTGCAAAAATAGCAATATTTTTCACATTTTTTTATATGAAATTCCCCCCAAAAAAAATGTAAAAATCAAAATTTTTAAAAATTTTCGGCCAATTTGTTTTATGCTACCTATGTTTGGTAAAAAAAAATCGCAAAAAGCGTATTTTGATTGGTTTGCGCAAAAGTTATCGCGTTTACTAACAAAGGGAAAGATTTTTGTCATTTTTGTTGTTTTTTTTTTTAACGCGTAATGGCGGCGATCTGCAATTTTTTTTGCGGTACTGCGACATTGCGGCGGACAGATCGGACCCTTGACTGACATTTTTGACACTTTTGGGGTTACCAGTGACATTTCTACAGTAATCAGTGCTATACATATGCACTGTTACTGTAAAAATACACTGGTAGTGAAGGGGTTAACTTTATTTGGAAAGGAGGGGCTGTGTGTGTCCCTAGGGGCGTGGTTTCTACTGTGATTGGCTGTGGCTCTAGCTGTAAGGACACTGATCAACGGATCTACATACCAGATCCGTTTTATCAGTGTCTTTGCAGCGAGGAGAATGACAGGCAGTTTGTTTACACAAGCTGCCTGACATTCTCCCTCTCCCCCGCCGATCGCCGAGTGGCCGGCGGACATCGGGTCCGCTGGTCACACGCGCGGGGGGGTCCGTGACCACGCGGGAGCGGGAGCGCGCCTCCGGGGGCGCGCGCTCGCTCCCTAGACCCTCACAAGCAAGCAACGTAGCCCTACGTTAGTTTGCCTGTGAGGGGCTGACCGCCGACGTAGATAGTCGTGCGGCGGTCGGCAAGTGGTTAATGCCCATAGAGGTTTATTTTTGGATGTGAAAAATCTGGTGATGCTAGATAAGGTGCTGCTAGATAAAGACTAGAGAACACCACAACAAGAAATAAGCCCACAGCAGACACAGCATTTAGCAAAAAATGTGTAGCCTGAGAGGCCACTGCTGCAAAATCAAAATCCTCAATACTTTCTTCCATAACATCCTCAATTAAAGGAGGTTCAACTGGGTCAGGGGGATGAGCGAAGCAGTGTCATGATAGGACACTGATCTAGGACAAAGGACAAAATCTATCGCCCTGAGTGTTTTGAGTTTCCTGTAGGTCATCTGCAAAATGGTAAGAGGGCACAAGTAATAGGTGCCCTCGCACATGGGACAGGGGATGTTATAAAAAAAAAAAAAAAAAAATTGTGTCAGAATTTATTTAATTTATAGGACACTGCCCCTTTAAATGTTATAAAGTAGCCCCTCATAGTTTTGGCGGGCTTCACAGCAGCGCACGCCCCTCTAGAACATTCTGACCCAAGGCTTTATATAGGGGGTCTCTGAGGTAAGCCCCTCAGTTAGGAAGTGACTGCCTGGCAAGCTTTCCTCTCCTCAGCTGTTGTTGCTGCACTCGCTGGCTCTCCTTCCTATAATGAAGTCTCTTGTTCGCCAAGTATTGGAAAGAGCAGCTTTAGAGGGGGGAGAAGAATGGCTGCGGAACTGTCTCATGGTGAGGGGAGCGGAATCTGAACAAGTAAGGGAAGGGGTGAGCGGAATGGCGGTACCTGCGGCGGTAGTGCGGGCAGAGGAGATGGCCGTTAGGAGGAGTGTATCTCCCTCTCCTCAGGCACCAGCAGCGGGGAAGGCAGTGGCTAAACAGGGTCAGCGAAGCCGTCCTCCGGAGCGGCCAGCATCCTTGAGACAGGTGTCCGACAGCACAGCTGTTGGACAGTCGGAAGCTGCGGGAGGGCTGAGGAGAAGCAGAAGAGGCCTGAAGAGAAGGATGTTTTCTTCGCCATCACCGCCACCCAGTGGTGAAAGGCGGGATAACACCCGGCCTCACAGAAGCAGAATTGAGAGAGCATCTGAGGAGAGGGTTGCTAGGCAACCCAGGGAAGATAGTTCCAGTCAGGTAACAGCTGAAGATGTTTTTCTTAGCCAGGCTTTACGTCCACAGGTGAATACAAGCAGTACAGAAGCACAGCATACGGTGCCTCCCGTTAGCCAATCAGCTACGCTGTCGATAGGAGTTGGTGAGTTGGCGCAATTGAGCAATTTAAATGTTATTTTAGAATCTTTATCTAAATTTGCGAGTTTGTTAAATGTTACACCTGTTCCTGCTGTTAATGTTCCTAGTTTTAATATACAAGGTCCTGGTAATGTATGGTCCCCAGTTAGCACTACGAATCAAGCGGCTAATGTGGTAAGTAGTGTTCCGGTCACACCTGTGTCAGATGGTGGTACCAGAGTTAGTCAATTTGCACACACGGTCCCTGAGACTTGTCTAAAGGAGGTGATGCCATGCGATATGTCGCCGCTTGGTTATCATCTCACAGCAGGGATCAAAGAAAAAATTTGGAAGGGCGAATTTATCGATTTGCTCTCATTGTTGCCGTCAGCAAAGGAATTTGCTGTTAAGAATGAGAAGAAATCTGATGATGGGCAAGAAGAAAATAGGAGGCGTCCGGTTTATAGGTCATTTAACAATTGGCTTCAAGCCTTTTGCATTTATTTCGGTTTTGGGTGAAAAATTTCCAGAGTATTGCAGTGGGTATTCCAGCATGTAGAGCATATCCTGGAAGCGTACAAGAACTTTGGTGGCCTGGGATGGTTTTACTACGATGAGTCCTTCCGACAGAAACTATCAGTTTATCCCAGCCTGAAATGGGGCATGAAGGACGTAGGCCTTTGGTTAAATTTAATTATTCCTCAAAAGTTTACGCCAACAAAACAGGCAAGTGCTGCGCCTATCGTATCCCCCTATAGGAAGGGTATTTGTTATGCGTATAATGAAACGCAGTGTAAGTGGGCAGCAGCGTGCAAATTTAAGCATGAGTGCTCATTTTGTACAGGCAATCACCCAGCAATGAAGTGTTTTAAGAGGGCAAGTCAGCAAACTCAGGCATCTAGGGATATTTTTCAGAAAAGCCTGCACTTCAGTGAGGCTGGAAAAAATGCTCCCGTGGCTGCAGGCATATCCAAACAAGGAGAGCGCCCAATTATTAATTAATGGTTTTGAATCAGGTTTTAAGCTTCCATCTTTTAAAGGATTGGGTTGTAAAGTTGAAAAAAATTTTAAATCAACAGATCAATTTATAGATATAGCCAGGGAGAAGATTTGCTAGGAAATTGAGGCTGGGCGGGTAGCAGGCCCATTCTTGGACCCGCCGTTTAAGAATTTTCGCATATCTCCTCTAGGTTTGGTCCCTAAAAAGGAACCCAACTCCTTTCGAGTAATACATCACTTGTCATTTCCTAGAGGAGATTCTTTAAATGACGAAATAGACCCTATTATATCATCGGTTTCATATACTACATTTGATGAGGCGGTTGATATGATTAAGCAATATGGCCCTAGTGCATTATTGGCTAAGGCGGATGTTCAATCTGCATTCCGATTATTACCTATTGCTCCGGAAGCCTTCAATTCCTTAGGTTTTTATTTTGAAGGCTATTTCTTTTTCGACCGCTGCTTGCCTATAGGATGCTCATTGTCCTGTGCCTATTTTGAATTTTTGCGACTTTTCTCCAGTGGGTGATGGTTCAGGAATTGGGTTGTCAGGAGGTCTTACATTACTTGGATGATTTCCTTTTTGTGGGACCCCCTGATTCTGACATCTGCCTTTTACTTCTAAAACTATTTTCCCTTATTTGTAAACATTTTGGGATACCATTGGCTGAGGATAAAACGGTTTTACCCAGCACTTCGATTGAATTCCTGGGTATTTCTATTAATACAGTCATTGGTGAGTGTCAGCTCCCGATGGAAAAAATTTCTAGGATGCAGACTACAGTAAGTGAATTTTTGAGGCGGAAGAAAGTTCTCTTAAAAGAGCTTCAGTCTCTGCTAGGCCTGTTAGCATTCGCTTCGCGTATTATGCCAGTAGGTAGAATTTTTCGAGACGTTTGGCTTTAGCAATGTCTGGTTTTAAGTCTCCTTTGGCACATATCCGGCTAACGGCGGATTTAAAAGATGATTTGCGCGTTTGGTCACGTTTTTTAAATGACTATAATGGCCGGTCATTTTTTCAAAAAGACTGGATTTTTGCTGCTGACCTTCAGTTATTTACGGACTCAGCAGGATCTTTAGGGTTTGCGGCCGTCTGGGACACGCATTGGTGTTGCGGGTCTTGGCCTACCGCATGGGTGGAAAGTAAATTTACTAATAATATAGTTTTATTAGAATTATTCCCGATTTTGGTTGCCCTTGAACTTTGGGGGTCTAATTTCAGAGATAGGAGAATTTTGGTACACTCAGATAACAGAGGAGTTTTGTATGCAATAAATGCTTTGTCATCAACATCTACATTGGTATTAAAACTTCTCCGCTATCTTGTTTTCTTATGTTTGAAGTTAAACATCTGGATAAAGGTCAAATATATTCCTGGAGTGTCAAATTGCATAGCTGATTCCCTATCCCGTTTTCAGTTCTCTCGTTTCAGGGAATTTCATCCGAATGCCGATCCGGTGGGATTTCATTGCCCGGATCATCTGTGGACCTTGATCTAGATCTGGTCTTTGATGCGATAAAGTGGCACCTCACACTTGGTCGGAGTATGGTTCCGCTTGGCAGAGATGGTTGTTATTCTGTAATGAGATGGGTATTCCATCTGAGCCACCTCGGGAGGGTGATATGCTAGCTTTTTTATGCGCATTGATGAATCAGCAGCTATCATATAGCCACATTAACAAGATCCTAGCGGGGGTTTCATTTTTTCTGAAATTGAAGAATTTCGGGGGGTTTATGAGTTTTTCTCGATAAGACAAGCCCTCAAAGGTTATAAAAAGAGAATGTTCACCCCTGATTCACGCAGACCTATATCAATTGATTTACTTAGAAGATTATGCTTGGCCTCCCCTGCTGTCTGTTTTTCGGAATATGAGGCAAGACTTTTTTCAGCAGCCTTTGTGCTTTGTTTTTTCGCTGCGCTTCGTGTTTCCGAATTGGTCTCAGACAATAGGGCGGGCCAATCAGGCCTTAAAGCTAACGAAGTCATTGTGGGAAAGGATAAGGTTAATATTTTCATTAGCCAATCAAAAACTGATCAGTTTAGAAAAGGCCATTGGTTAGAGCTGGCAGCCTGTGGTGATCAGTATATATGTCCTTGTGCGGTTCTTAGCAGGTATTTGGAGGTCAGACCCCCCTTTTCGAATAATTTCTTTATACATATAGATGGTTCAGTAGTCACTAAATATCAATTTTCAGCTGTTTTAAAAAAAAAAAAAATGTCTAAAGTACTTATAGATTTACTGCACATTCGTTTAGGATAGGAGCTGCTACGGAAGCGGCCAGGATGGGATTAGATGAGTCTATGATAAAAAAGTTGGGAAGATGGGAATCGAAGAGTTTTAATCTATATATCAGACCTAATTTATCTGTTTAATTCCATAGGTGTCAAAGTTTCCGTATGGATCATTGGACACTCCTTTGTTCACTGGGCACGAAAAAGAGTTGCACACCGGTGTTATACTGAAAATTTGTCTTTTGATATTGATCACTTGCATATATTTTGGAAAGGAGTGAGAGGTCTGAGTTGGGTTAATTTGTGTGACTTCATTTATAGATTAAAGGAAGTTTGGCCAGCCCCATCCATATTGATATTTTATTTGGGAGGGAATGTTGTGGGAGTTTTGAAGTCATTAGATTTATTATTCAAGATTAAAAAAGATTTATATAATTTCAAATTACTTTTTCCGAATTGTACAATGGTGTTTTCGGAAATTGTTCCTCGTTTAAAATGGTTGTCTTCTATAGAATTTAAGCCTTTGGAAAGGACCAGGAGGAGAGTAAATCACGCAATGGCAAAATTTATGCCATTGGTCGGTGGTTTTGCTTTCCGACACGTGGACCTTGAAGGTGGTTTCCCTGGCCTTTACAGGCAGGATGAAATCCATTTATCTGATATAGGCCTAGATATCCTCAATTTAGGGTTTCAAAATAGCATAGAAATGGCCGCGGTGGTGGGGGGGCCGGCACAAGTTTGCAACTAGTCCCGGCGTCTGGGGGACTTTGGTGGTTTTAAATATGTTTATTTTCGCTCGAGTTCTGGGACTGAGCGATACAGATTTATGTTTTATAATTTTGTTGGAATTGAAATTTATTGGATGGAATTTTGAATAAATAATTATTTAATTTATTTATAACCAATAAAGTGCCGCGGCCATTTATTTATGCCAAAAAATTAATTTGTGTTTGTTTTTATTTATAGTATTAGTTTAGTTATATTAAAAAAATACATCCTCCTGGCCCATGGTAAGAGGGCACAAGTAATAGGTGCCCTCGCACATGGGACAGGGGATGTTATAAAAAAAAAAAAAAAAAAATTGTGTCAGAATTTATTTAATTTATAGGACACTGCCCCTTTAAATGTTATAAAGTAGCCCCTCATAGTTTTGGCGGGCTTCACAGCAGCACACGCCCCTCTAGAACATTCTGACCCAAGGCTTTATATAGGGGGTCTCTGAGGTAAGCCCCTCAGTTAGGAAGTGACTGCCTGGCGAGCTCCCCTCCCCCCCACCCGTCGCTGGCACTTTATGTGGTAGAGTCACCCTTGGATCAAGGGGGGACTTTGGTGGTTTTAAATATGTTTATTTTCGCTCGAGTTCTGGGACTGAGCGATACAGATTTATGTTTTATAATTTTGTTGGAATTGAAATTTATTGGATGGAATTTTGAATAAATAATTATTTAATTTATTTATAACCAATAAAGTGCCGCGGCCATTTATTTATGCCAAAAAATTAATTTGTGTTTGTTTTTATTTATAGTATTAGTTTAGTTATATTAAAAAAATACATCCTCCTGGCCCATGCATGTTATTTGGCTTTTTGTCCCAGCTCCCTTGTGCTTGTGGTGCACTATAGCATCTTTAAAAGTTTTTTTTTTTTTACTATAAGAATATCTTTCAGTATCTAAACAGAAATAAGTTGAGCTGGTTGGTTACAGATACTACAGAAGACGCCGTGATTGGACGGCGAAACGCGTCTAGCGATTGGCTGAGCAGACCTGACGTCATTTCCGGCCGGTGAGGCCCACACTGCGAGAGCAGCTAACCACCGAGCCGTGCTTTAATGTTGCTCGTTTTTAATCTATGTTTGAGAGTATATTTCTTTGGTTCTTAATAAACTCTTTGTCAGACGTACTTCACCATGTTTTGGCCTTTGTTTGTATCTGAGGAAAACTTGGAGTATGAAATAAGAACCATTTAAGGATCGATTCCAACCCATTGAAGTGTTCAAGCTGGCAAGGAGAGTAGATTACCACAAGGGGGTGAGCACCTGGATTAACCCAGCAGGAGCACTACTTGCACTTTTGATGGATATATATGGACTTTTGCATTTAATTATCACAGTTATATTTATTTGTTTATTGATCAGCACAATATTTATGGAGTTTTATTGATTTTAGCAATTTTGTCAAAAACGTATTGTGTGATCCACATCGTTATTTGCGCTTTGCACGAATTGATATTTGAACAAGTTTACATTTGTATGTTGAGCAGCGCTGCAACACGGATATTACATAGATAACAAATCCAGTCTAAAAAAAAAAAAAAGATTTCCCAGTCATGTCTTATGTCAAAAGCCTTAACCACAAATTCAGATTACTCTTTAAAAAGCCTCACAAAATGTAAGCTCTATTAAAGGCATGTACTTACTTTTCATCACAAGTATTTAAATATTTAAGTCTAAAACATTCTCACATGATCTCAGCATTATTGTAAAAAAACAAGCCAGTGGAACATTTTGTACAAATGCCATTGTTGCTGACAACAAAAGTGCACAGTATAATATGCATTGTTTCTCAGTAATTACACACATCAGGTGTTTTTGTCATGTGCAACTTAAAATACAGTTCAATTAGTTACCATAGAGGTATTATCCAGATATAATCAATTAACTCAGTTTAAAGGCATTTTAAGATATTGTGCCAAAATGCATCTATAATTTAAAACAAAAAGTACTAAAGTGTAATTGTTTATAATAAAATACACTTTTAGGCATTTTCAAGAGACAATATGCTTATGGTTAGAAATTCCATTTGTTCAATTTGGGCAGCAAAAAATAACCTCTTTTTGAAGGACAGATTCTCAGCGGTAAAATATATATAGCAAGGTTTCTAGGCCTGTGACCTGATGTTGGTCTGCCATTAGAACCGGTACTCTCTCCAGCCCATGGGAGCTGCGGCCCTGGGTGTGACAACTGAAGCAGCGACAACTCTAGCATCTCTTGTTTGTGGTTTTTATTTGATTTAAGGGAGAAGGGAATGAGTGGGATACTCCCTGTGGCTCCAATTACACATGGGACTTTGTTATTGAAAAAAACTGGATTTTTGACTTACCGTAAAATCCTTTTCTCTTAAGCTCATTGACAGACGCAGACTTCTTGATTAATATCAGTAGGGATATACTGCCCCCTACAGGAGTAGGACACTAGGCAGGAAAAAGTTCTGGCCACACCCATGGGCAGTCCCAGGGGGTATATCCCCTCTCTTCCTGCATAGGATGTCAGTTATGTAACAAAGCAGTGTCAGAGAATTCAACCCAACCCAACTCAAAATAGAGGGAGAAAAGGATTTTACTGTAAGTCAAAAATCCAGTTTTCTCTGTCGCTTATTGACAGACGCAGACTTCTTGATTAATATCAGTAGGGACGTCCCAAAGCAGTGCCACAAATGAGGGGTGGGATAACAAATAAAAATCCAATCCAGAAGGCCCAACCGGAGCCAACCAGAAGCATCGAGGACTCATCAAACAAAGGGATGAGACCTAACTGAAAAAGAAACACAAACCCCTGAGGTAGACCAAGGGTCCCCTCAAACAGTGGCCTGCAAAACCTTGCGGCCAAAAGAGGCATCCGCTGATGCCAGCACATCAACTTTATAAAATTTTGTAAAGGTATGAACCGACGACCAGGTAGCCGCCTTGCAAACCTGAAGCACCGACACCTGATGGCGGAAGGCCTAGGAAGCACTAAGCGCCCGAGGGAACGGAGGAACCTGACCTTTAGTAGAATAAGCCTGTACCACTGTCTGTCTGATCCATCTGGAGATAGTCGCGGCAGACGCAGGATACCCCTTTCTAGGACCATCCGTGATCACAAAAAGTGAATCAGCCTTACGAAAAGAGTCAGTAGTAGCCAAGTACACCCTGATCGCCGAACCACATCCAAGGAGTGTAATGCAAACTCCCGAGGATGACTGGGCTTAGGACAAAGGGAAGGCAATACAATATACTCATTCAAATGAAAATCGGAAACCACCTTAGGAAGGAAGGATGGATTCGGACGAAGAACCACCTTATCCCTATGAACCACCAGATATGAGGAACGACAGGACAACCCGGCCAGTTCCGACACCCTGTGTGCCAAAGTGATGGCCACCAAAAAGGCCACCTTTTGGGATAAGGTAAGCAAGGGAATCTCCCTAATATTTTCAAAGGGAGGTTTCTGGAGAACCGACAACACCAAATTAAGATCCCAGGGAGGCAAGGGCGCGCGCACCGGAGGAGCCAGGTGCCGCACCCCCTGGATGAAACTCCGCACCAAGGAATGAGTAGCCAGTGGCCTCTGGAAGAAGACTGCCAATGCTGAGACCTGACCCTTGATAGTGCTCAAGGCCAGTTTCTGCTCAACCCCCCGTTGCAGAAAAGCCAATATCCGAGCCACCGGGTAAGAACGTGGAGGAAACCCAAGGGATTCACACCACACGATATAAGACTTCCATGTGCGATGATAGACCTTTCTGGAAGTCGCTTTCCTCGCTTTAATCAGAGTAGGGATAACTGAAGCAGACAAACCCCTGTCCTTCAGCACCTGGCTCTCAACAGCCAAGCCGTCAAAGCCAGCGATCGTAAAGCAGGATGGACGATCGGTCCCTGAGACGGCAGATCCTCCCTGAGAGGAAGTCGCCAAGGAGCGTCTGCGACCAGCCTGACCACGACGGCATATCAGGCCCGATGAGGACAATCCGGAGTCACAAGGATGACTGGAATTCCCTCCGCCTCTATCCTGTGAAGAAGTTTCGGTGACAACTTGAGTGGAGGAAAGGCATACAGCAGCTGGTACTGCCCCCACAGAGTATTCAGTGCATCTGCGGCGTCCACCAGAGGATCACGGGCGTGGGCTACAACCCTCTGCACCTTTCTGTTGCGCCGAGATGCCATCAGATCCACGTCCGGGGTGCCCCAATGAAGGCACAACTGGTGAAACACCTCTGGATGAAGAGACCATTCCCCTTGATCCAGGGTCTGATGGCTGAGAAAGTCCGCCTGTCAATTTTCCACACCCAGAACGTAACTGCAGAAAGAGCCGGAACAAACTGTTCCGCCCAAAACCTGCCGGCCACTTCCACGGCCACCAGAACACTCTTGGTGTCCCCTTGATGATTGACATAGGCCACGGCCGTGGCATTGTCCGACTGAATCCGAACCGAGCAGCCCTGAAGATGCTCGGTCCGGTGAACCAGGCAAAACCTGATCGCTTTTAGTTCCAACACATTTATCGATAACCTGGATACTTGGAAAAAAGGGCTTCCCCTGACTGAGCATCGGAGACCGAGGCCCCCAAACCAGAAACTACCTGGTCCGCTCGCTCAGCCGGATCCGATTGTCCAGGGAATCGGAATTCCAGTTCCATTTGAGAAGAATCTCCTTTTGGAGAGTCCGCGTATGACACTGAGCCTGCGGAGACTCCGCACAGAAGAGGAGGTCGTCCAGGTAGCCCAGGACCGATATGCCCCGCCGCCGCAACAACGCCAGGACTGGGGCCCAAACTTTTGTGAAGACCTGGAAAGCAGAGGCGAGCCCAAAGGGTAACGCCACAAACTGATAATGGTCCGCTCCCACCGCAAAGCGCAGATACCGCTGGTGTCCTGCGTAAATGGGAACGTGAAGATAGGCACCCTCTATGGGCGCCCTTTGCATCCAGTGCTGCACTGCCCCCAACAGAGCCATTAGGCGATTCGGGGACAGTCGCATATTGGAAGGGAAGAACCGCACCGGTAGAAGCGATCGCAACTCGATCTTGTGTTCTGACCGTATGGCCTTGTGAACCCATTTGTCTTGAATACTGTAGAGCCATGGGTCCGGGAACCGGTGAAGACATCCCCCCACCCTTGATCTGGGTGGGGGCGCACCTTCAGGCTGAAGCGGTCTTATCCTCAGGTCTGGAAGGACCGGATTTTTGCTTACCAGACCAGGGTCTCTTGAAACCCCCGGGGGGGCTTTGGCTTTGCCTTATCGCCCGCCCCGGAGGAGCGAAAAAATTTCTTGTGAGCTGTAAAGGAAGGTCCCTGTCTGCGACGAGGTTCCTTACCCTTATTAGCCTGTGGTAGAAAGCAGTGGCGGCTGGTGCTCAAAATTTTTGGGGAGGCGCAAAAAGAAAAATGTAATAGGTATTGCTTCGCGTCAAAAAACGCAGTAAAAAATTGCGTGACTTTGAAGTCATGGTACAGGCATGGCACAGGTGATGGTATAGGCATGGCATAGGTGATGGTACAGGCATGGCACAGGTGATGGTACAGGAGATGGTATAGGCATGGCACAGATATGGTATAGGCATGTCACAGGTCATAGTACAGGAGATGGTATATGCCCCCTTTCAATGCAGTGACCAGCGTACATGCCCCCTTCAATGCAGAGTTCAGCATGCGTGCCCCCTTCAATGCAATGAACACTGTGCTGTGCCCCCTTCAATGCAATGAACACTGTGCTGTGCCCCCACAATGCAGAGTTCAGCGTGCATGCCCCCTTCAATGCAACTGTGCTGTGCCCCCTTCAATGCAATGAACAATGTGCTGTGCCCCCTTCAATGCAATGAACACTGTGCTATGCCCCCTTCAATGCAATGAACACTGTGCTGTGCCCCAACAATGCAGAGTTCAGCGTGCATGCCCCCTTCAATGCAATAAACACTGTGCTGTGCCCCCTTCAATGCAATAAACACTGTGCTGTGCCCCCTTCAATGTTCAATGCAATGAACACTGTGCTGTGCCCCCTTCAATGCAATAAACACTGTTCTGTGCCCCCTTCAATGCAATGAACACTGTGCTATGCCCCCTTCAATGCAATAAACACTGTGCTGTGCCCCCTTCAATGCAATAAACACTGTGCTGTGCCCCCACAATGCATAGTTCAGTGTGCGTGCCCCCTTCAATGCAACTGTGCTGTGCCCCCTTCAATGCAATGAACAATGTGCTGTGCCCCCTTCAATGCAATGAACACTGTGCTATGCCCCCTTCAATGCAATAAACACTGTGCTGTGCCCCCTTCAATGCAATAAACACTGTTCTGTGCCCCCTTCAATGCAATGAACACTGTGCTATGCCCCCTTCAACGCAATGAACACTGTGCTGTGCCCCAACAATGCAGAGTTCAGCGTGCATGCCCCCTTCAATGCAATAAACACTGTGCTGTGCCCCCTTCAATGCAATAAACACTGTGCTGTGCCCCCTTCAATGCAATAAACACTGTGCTGTGCCCCTTCAATGGAATAGACACTGTGCTGTGCCCCCATCAATGCAATTATCACTGTGCTGTGCCCCCTTCAATGCAATGAACAATGTGCTGTGCCCCCTTCAATGCAATGAACACTGTGCTATGCCCCCTTCAATGCAATAAACACTGTGCTGTGCCCCCTTCAATGAAATAAACACTGTGCTGTGCCCCCTTCAATGCAATAAACACTGTGCTATGCCCCCTTCAACGCAATAAACACTGTGCTGTGCCCCCTTCAATGCAACACTGTGCTGTGCCCCATTCAATGCAATGAACACTGTGCTGTGCCCCCACAATGCAATGAACACTGTGCTGTGCCCCCTTCAATGCAATAAACACTGTGCTGTGCCCCCTTCAATGCAATAAACACTGTGCTGTGCCCCCTTCAATGCAATAAACACTGTGCTGTGCCCCCTTCAATGCAATGAACACCGTGCTGTGCCCCCACAATGCAGAGTTCAGCGTGCATGCCCCCTTCAATGCAACTGTGCTGTGCCCCCTTCAATGCAATAAACACTGTGCAGAGTTCAGCGTGCGTGCCACCTTCAATGCAACTGTTCCGTGCCCCCATCAATGCAGAGTTCAGCGTGCGAGCCCCTTTCAATGCAGAGCGCCACAGCATTGTCCCCAATCACTGCAGAGCGCCACAGCATTGTCCCCAATCACTGCAGAGCGCCACAGCATTGTCCCAATCACTGCAGAGCGCCACAGCATTGTCCCCAATGATTGCAGAGTGCACCACAGCATTGTACCCCAATGATTGCAGAGTGCCACAGCATTGTATCCCAATGATTGCAGAGCGCCACAGCATTGTACCCCAATGATTGCAGAGCACCACAGCATTGTCCCCCAATGATTGCAGAGCGCCACAGCATTGTACCCCAATGATTGCAGAGTGCCAGCATTGTCCCCCAATGATTGCAGAGCGCTACAGCATTGTCCCCCAATTATTGCAGAGTGCCAGCATTGTACCCCAATTATTGCAGAGTGCCACAGCATTGTACCCCAATGATTGCAGAGTGGCCACAGCATTGTCCCCCAATGATTGCAGAGTGGCCACAGCATTGTCCCCCAATGATTGCAGAGCGCCACAGCATTGTCCCCCAATGATTGCAGAGCGCCACAGCATTGTCCCCCAATGATTGCAGAGCGCCACAGCATTGTCCCCCAATGATTGCAGAGCGCCACAGCATTGTCCCCCAATTATTGCAGAGCGCCACAGCATTGTCCCCCAATTATTGCAGAGTGCCAGCATTGTACCCCAATTATTGCAGAGTGCCACAGCATTGTACCCCAATGATTGCAGAGTGGCCACAGCATTGTCCCCCAATGATTGCAGAGTGGCCACAGCATTGTCCCCCAATGATTGCAGAGCGCCACAGCATTGTCCCCCAATGATTGCAGAGCGCCACAGCATTGTCCCCCAATGATTGCAGAGCGCCACAGCATTGTCCCCCAATGATTGCAGAGCGCCACAGCATTGTCCCCCAATTATTGCAGAGTGCCACAGCATTGTCCCCCAATTATTGCAGAGCGCCACAGCATTGTCCCCCAATGATTTCAGAGTGCCACAGCATTGTACCCCAATGATTGCAGAGCGCCACAGCATTGTCCCCCAATGATTGCAGAGCGCCACAGCATTGTCCCCCAATTATTGCAGAGTGCAACAGCATTGTACCCCAATTATTGCAGAGTGCAACAGCATTGTCCCCAATTATTGCAGAGCGCCACAGCATTGTCCCCCAATTATTGCAGAGCGCCACAGCATTGTCCCCCAATGATTTCAGAGTGCCACAGCATTGTACCCCAATGATTGCAGAGCGCCACAGCATTGTCCCCCAATTATTGCAGAGTGCCAGCATTGTACCCCAATTATTGCAGAGTGCAACAGCATTGTCCCCAATGATCGCAGAGCGCCACAGCATTGTCCCCCAATGATTGCAGAGCGCCACAGCATTGTCCCCCAATGATTGCAGAGCGCCACAGCATTGTCCCCCAATGATTGCAGAGTGCCACAGCATTGTCCCCCAATGATTGCAGAGTGCCACAGCATTGTACCCCAATGATTGCAGAGTGCCAGCATTGTCCCCCAATGATTGCAGAGCGCTACAGCATTGTCCCCCAATGATTGCAGAGTGCCAGCATTGTACCCCAATTATTGCAGAGTGCCCACAGCATTGTACCCCAATCGATGCAGAGACCAGCGTGCGTGCTCCCTTCAAACTTACCTGGCGGCGGCGCGGCTCAGCTTCTTCCTCTTCTGCGGCGGGTCCTTCTCCCTCGTCTCGGCGTCGGGAACTGGCGGGCGGCCTCTCCTCTTCTCTGAGCGGCGGTGATGGCGAGTGACTGACGCACGCACCGGCACCGCCCCCATTGCGACGTCAGCGATATCCTGGATGATGATTGGTCCAGGCTGTAGACTGGACCAATCACAGCCAGGATATCAGAAAGTGGGGGTGTCCAATCGCAAAGACTTGCGCCCAGGTTACCCCCCAGAAGGCAGCCAATCGACGCCTCTTCTGGGACGTAACCCCCCCCCCCCCCCCCCAGCCACCAGTTCCTTCAGGCGAGGCCGGCGAACCCAATTTTTTTTCGTACAACTTTATTTGTTTGTTTTTTTTTTTTTTTCTTTTTTTTAGGGGTAGGGGGCGGCGCCCTGGCGCCCCCTATGCACGGGCCGCCACTGGTAGAAAGGTGCTCTTGCCCCCAGTGAGATCCTTAATAATCTCATCCAAGGTAGCACCAAACAGGCGATCCCCCTGAAAGGGGAGATCAGTCAATGCTTTTTTTGAAGCCTGATCCGCCGACCAGCACTTTAACCATAGCATGCGCCGGAGGACCACCGCCGAGATTGACACACGCCCCAGCAATGGGGCAGCGTCCAGTGCAACGTCACAAACAAACTGTAGCCCCTGCACTATTTGCTCCAGCAACTCCGGCACGGCAGGAGGGAGACTTCTCCCCTCCAGGTCATGGCGTAATAGCTTGTCCCATTCCGTCAATGTCCGTGAAACCAGAGCAATCGTAAACACTGGCCTTAAGGCCGACCCTGCCAGGGAGTATATGGAACGGGACACAGATTCCGCCCTACGGTCAACTGGATCCCGAAAGGACGGGGAATCCTCCACCGGGATAACCGTGGCCTTATTTAGTCTGGAAACCTGCGGATCCACCGCAGGTGGGACCGTCCATTTTTTAAGGAGGGACTCTTCAAACGGGTAGCGCCTAGAAATTTGTTTAGGCATCCCAGGGGGTCGTTTTGGATGGGCCCACTCATCTTTAATAATATCATCAAAGCATTTAGGAAAGGGAAACACCTTTTCCACCTTGGAGGGCTTGCGAGTGCCAAAGGCAACTTCCGTCTGAACTGCATCCACTGATGCAACCTCCAGTTTTAGGGTCTCCCGGACTGACATAATCAGTGCGTCCACCAGTGCCTTGTCCTGTGCTATGGCAGAGGCAGGGAGGTCATCCTCACTGTCAGAGGAGACGGGCGTGGGACATCAACCCTAAAGGAGGAACCCGCAGCAGCAGCGACCGGCTCAGTATCAGAGTCTGAGGCATTAGACAAGACAGGGGTAGGCGGGGGTCGTTTTTTAGCCCCCCGTCCCTGACAGGCCACCTCCACCCGGGACACAAATGACTCCAGGACCGCCGAAAGCACATCAATGGTGAGCGGAGAATCGGAGGGCCCTGCGGCCACCTCGAGGGGATCAGATGGGGACACGTGCAGCAGGGTCCATGGCAACGCCAGGGAAACCTGTCAGCAAAAAATGACAAAATTTAAAAATAAACGAAAAACCTTTTTTTTTTTAAAAGAATCCCCCAGCGCTACAGTGCCCCTCAGTGGTCACGTGCCTCGAGACCCCCGCAGAGAGAGAGAAGATAGACCCCAAAAGGCTCACCACACGATGCACCAGAGTTCAAAGCAGGACTGCTCTCAGCGCTGTCTTACATGACAGGAAGTCCTGTGGAGTGATTTTTCCCGGGTCTAGGGAGGGGCTCCGCCCCCTTACACGCCCTCAGTAACTCCCACAGCTGCTCAGCTCTCAAGCAAGATGAGCTGGGTGTACCAAGATGGCCGCCTCCATGCAGAGCACATGTAGGCTACAACAAAATGGCGGCCCCGCGAGGTCCGCGGAAAAATGGCGGCCCCGTGAGGTCCGCAGTGCCAAAAAGGGGACCCCCGCGTGCCTACCCACGGATCGATCAGTGGACGGACCTGAAGGCACAGGTAGTAACCCCCCGCACGATCGTTTAGGGCAACACCGGCGGCGCACCCCACCGCCCCCATGTGCGGTCTGTAACCCAGATTGAAGGAGGGGGCAGATAGGTGGGGGTGCATAACAGGACAGAGGGGAAACCGGGATCATGAGGGTCCGACCATCCCAGGGAGGGGCCCGCGTCCACCCCAAAACCCGTCAGGGGGAGAGGGGGAACATTCTACTCACCATACCGGAACAGGCGGCGCCAACTCCTGACAGAACCCCTCTCCACTGAGGTGGGGGGGCTGTCGGCCAACACGGATGCCGCGACTCAGATTCAGACTGGTCGTGTCGACCTGGCAAGACGTTTAACTCGCAGGGCCAGTCCCCGTCCAGCGGGACTATGTCGTGGCCGACCCAGCGCGGAGCTAGGGCCTGCACGCGCTCGTAGGCCGGCTGGGGTGACCACTGGATCTCAACATCCAGCCCATCGCCCAGATCCGGCATAATTGCTTGAAGATCTCACAGGAACAACTGGAGAAAAAAGCTAACTAAAAAAAGATTTATCTAAAAAAGCTTGCCAGGACCAGAGATCCCAGCAAGGAACTTAGGTCCTTACTCCTGACTAGGCAGAAAAAAACTGACATCCTATGCAGGGAGAGAGAGGATATACCCCCTGGGACTCCCCATGGGTGTGGCCAGAACTTTTTCCTGCCTAGTGTCCTACTCCTGTAGGGGGCAGTATATACCTACTGATATTAATCAAGAAGTCTGCGTCTGTCAATGAGCGACAGAGAAATGCCTGTTGGCGCTTCCTTGACGCCAGCCGGCGCCAGCCAACGCTCACTGACTCTGCGAACTCTCTGTATAGCTGAAGAAGTGTTGAATCCCTGACTTATGGTCCTGTAGATCCAAGACTGAGCTGTAGAACTCATGACACTGCTGTGCTGTGGAAATCACTAAATACTGTCCCCCCCGCTTGGTACAGCTTGAGGTAGTATATTGTAAAACTCTGTTTAACTGTCGCTTCACTGACACACTCTGTACAATTCAGGGCCCAGACTGCCGGTACCCCCTTTACAACTTCAGGGTCCTCTACCTAAACACCCCCTTTACAGCTATCTGACACTGGATCCCAGAAACTCTTCCAGAGTGGTCCCCTCTAACACTTCAGGCGAACCCCAGAGGCAATCCTCAGTACTCACGACCTCTGATATCCCCTGATTTTTATTTTTAAAGGATAACAGGCAAAAAATAGCAAAAAATGGATTTTTGTAAAATCTTACCGTAAAATCCTTTTCTCTTAGCTCATCGACAGACGTAGTCCTCGGTGATACACCACCTTCGGTTATGTTACCTCCGCAGGAGCAGGACTAGACAGGAAATTAAAAAGCTCTGGCCACACCCTAGGGGCAGTCCCAGAGGGTATATCCTCTCTCTCTCTGCCTCAGCAAATCAGTTATGTGAAAAAGCAGTGCTTAGAGAATTTAACCCAACCCAACTCCAAAACAGAGGGGCGGGGACTACGTCTGTCGATGAGCTAAGAGAAAAGGATTTTACGGTAAGATTTTACAAAAATCCATTTTTCTCTAGCGCTCATCGACAGACGTAGTCCTCGGTGATACACCACCTTCGGGACGTCCCAGAGCAGTATCACAACTGAGGGGTGGGAAAATGGAAATCAAATCCCAATCTAGAAGGCCCAACCGGTGCCAACTAGAAGTTTACAATGCTCATCCTAAATGATGAGACTCAACAAAAAAATTTTTCAAACAGAAAAAAACCCTCGAGGTAGACCACCGGTCTCCTCAAATTGCGGCCTGCAAAACCTTGCGGCCAAATGAGGCATCCGCCGATGCCGTCACATCAATTTTATAGAATTTAGTAAAGGTATGTACCGACGACCAAATGGCCGCCTTACATACCTGGACCACTGACGCCTGATGGCGAAAGGCCCAGGAAGTACTGAGCGCTCGAGTGGAGTGCGCCCTAACAGGGAACGGAGGACTCTGACCCTTAATAGAATAAGCCTGTACCACCGTTTGTCTAATCCATTTGGCAATGGTCGCGGCAGATGCAGGCAAACCCTTTCTGGGGCCATCCGTGATCACAAAAAGTGAATCCGTCTTACGGAATGATTCCGTAGCTTTCAGGTATACCCTGATTGCCCGAACCACATCCAAGGAATGCAACGCATGTTCCCGATGATGCTTGGGCTGAGGACACAAGGAAGGTAGTACAATATCTTCATTCAGATGAAAATCTGAAACCACCTTAGGAAGAAAAGATGGCTTAGGATGAAGTACTACCTTATCCCTATGAATCACTAGGTATGGGGACTGGCATGATAATGCAGCCAGTTCTGACACCCTGCGAGCAGAAGTATAGCCACCAAGAAGACCACCTTCTGGGATAAAGTAAGCAAGGGAATCTCCCTGATGTTTTCAAAGGGAGGTTTCTGTAGAACCGACAAAACCAAATTAAGATCCCAGGGCGGTAAGGGCGCGCGGACTGGAGGAGCCAGGTGCCGCACCCCCTGGATGAAATTCCGCACCAAGGATTTGGTAGCTAAAGGTTTCTGAAAGAAGATTGCTAATGCTGAAACTTGACCCTTGATGGTGCTCAAGGCTAGCTTCTGCTCAACCCCTTGTTGCAAAAAGGCCAATATTCGAGACACCGAATAGGTACGTGGAGGAAATCCTAAAGATTCGCACCACGCAATATAAGTCTTCCATGTGTGATAATCGACTTTGCTGGAAGTCGCTTTCCTTGCTTTAATAAGGGTAGGAATGACAGAAGTAGACAAACCTCTGTCCTTCAGTACTTGGGTCTCAATGGCCAGGCCATTAAAACCAGCGACTGTAAAGCACGAAGGTAAATAGGTCCTTGAGACTACAGACACTCCCTGAGACGAAGTTCCCACGGAACGTCTGCGACTAACCTGTCCAAGTCGGCCAGGCCGGCTTGAAGAGGCCAGCCTAGAATTTCTAGGACCACTGGCGCTGATTGGATCTGAACCAGGCGTCCCTAGAGGTATCTGGCCCCGACCATCCGAGAAAGTCTGGTCGTTTTCTGTTCCCACACATTTATCAGATACCTGATAGTTATCAGGCAAGGTGATCTTTTCTGGTTGAACCTCAGGGACCGAAGTCACCCGACTAGAGGCTACTTGGCCTATCTGGTCAATCAGATCCGATTCCTGTGAGGTATCGGGACTAATCTTAGGAAAAGGTAAAGGAAAAGATCTATACAGGGAACGGTAACTACCGCTTCCTGTACTTAAATGTTGGAAGGGAAGAATCGCACCGGTAGTAGTGGTTGATGCTCGATCTAATGTCCTAAATACCGGTGAAAACGTCCCCCCACCCTGAAATTGGGTGGGGGCGCACCTTCAGGCTGTGTACTCCTTTACTTCGGGTTTGGCTGGGTTGGTCCTCTGCTTGTCCGACCAGCCCTTCTTGAACCCTCCTGGAGGAGTCTTGCCTTTCCCGGAAGTACCAGCCGGGCGTCCTTTATGGGCGGTAAAGAAAGGTCCTCGCTTGTTGCGAGGTTCCTTAGCTTTTGCAGCCTGTGGTAAAAAAGTACTCTTGCCCCCGGTGGCATCCTTAATGATTTCATCTAGGTTGGCTCCAAATAGACGATTCCCCTGGAACGGGAGATTGGTCAAAGTCTTTTTGGAACCTAGGTCAGCTGACCAGCATTTTAACCACAGCACACGTCTGAGGATCACTGCTAACTTAGATGCATGCCCTAACAAGGGAGTAGTGTCCAAGGCTGCGTCACAGATAAACCGTAGCCCTTGTATGATCTGTTCTATCAAATCAGATGTCTCCTGGGGAATATCTTTTCCCCTAAGATCTTGGCGTACCATCTTCGCCCATTCTGTAAGTGTCTGGGAAACTAGACCAATAACAATTACTGGTCTAAATGCTGACCCTATCAGAGAAAAGATAGTGCGGAACTCCGCTTCTATCTTTCGATCCACCGGATCCTTAAAGGACGAAGTGTCCTCCACTGGAATAACCGTGGCTTTATTCAGCCTGGAAATAGGCGGATCCACGACTGGTGGTACCGTCCATTTCTTAATGATGGATTCCTCAAACGGATAGCGTCTAGCAATACGCTTGGAAATAGTAAAGGTACGTTTAGAATGTTCCCATTCTCCTTTAATCTGATTTCCAAAACATTTAGGTACAGGAAAAGCCTTCGCCGTCTTGATGGGCTTATTAGTCCCAAAAGGCCTCTCTGTTTCAGTTGCCTCTGCCGGTAAAGCCTCAAGTTTTAAGGTTTCTTGCACTGCCACAACTAGTGCGTCCACCAATGCTTCTTCCTGAATTATAGCAGGAGAAGAAGCGTCCTCCTCACTGTCTGAGGGGGCTTTACCTGGGATAGCAGCCCTTGCAGAGGAACCTGCAACTGCAGTGACCATCTCTGAATCAGAGTCAGAGGTGTCAGATAGTATAGGGGTAGGCGGGGGTCGCTTCCTTGACCCCCGTCCCTGACAGGCCGCCTCCACCCGAGCCACCATAGACTCCAAAATTACTGTAAATGACTCTATACTCTGTACACCGGCGGGTCCCGAGGCCCCCTCGAGGGAAACAGGTGGGGGAATCTGTGTGGCAGGGTCCATAATAACTCCAGTTACTTCCTGGATGATATAATTCAAAGTAAAGAAAAACTTTTTTTTTTTTTTTTTTTTTTTGACCCTCAGCGCCACAAAAAACCCCTTAGTGTTACCTGCTAGGGATCCCTATCGATCGAGAGAGAGAGAGATAGACCCCCAGGCTCACCACTTGATGTTCAGAGTTGAACTGCAACAGCTTACAGCGCTGTCTTAGACAAACAGGAAGTCTTTTGGCTGGCTGCCCAGGAAGAAAGGAGGCGGCTCCGCCCCTCTGTACGCCTTCCGGCGCCTCCCCCAAGCTCCACGAGGTGTAGAATCACCTAAAACATGGCCGCCCCCATGCTGGAGACACGAGGCTACGCCAAAATGGCGGCTCGTGCGATCCAGCAAAAAACATGGCGGCGGCCTGTGCTGACTAGCGGTGTGCTGCAGGCACACAACACTCTCTCTGCATGGGGATATGACGTGTTTGGAGGTACCGGCCCTGGCGGACCGCATGGCCGTTCGGGAGGCCTGCTATTAGCTGGAGATCTGACTTGGAAGGCAGTCTACATGTCCATGGCTTCTGACTGGTAGGTAGCTTATACTTAACCCATAAGATTCCCAGAATGCCACAGATTACATCTTTGAAACATGTATACAATAGATTGTTAGCTCCCAAACCAAGTCTCCTGGCTTTTGCACACATAAAATCACACTCAAAGTAGGAGGATTTGTGACATGTTATAGGATAGAAAGAAACTCTTTCTTACCATACAGAGAGGGGCCCGCGTTCACCACAAAACCCGTCAGGGAAAACAGGGGGAACATACTACTCACCATACCGGAACCAGGCGGGCACCAACTCCTGACAGTACCCCTCTCCACCGGGGCGGGAGGGCTGTCGACCGATACAGACGCCGTGACTCATGGTCTTTGGCGTTTCAGCGAGACGTTTAACTCGCGGGTTCAGTCCTTTAATGGGACTTTGTCGCGGCCGACTCAGCGCGGAGCTATGGCCTGCACGCGCTCGTAGGCTGAACTGGGGTGACCACCGGATCTCAACATCCAGCCCGTCGCCCAGTTCAGCTTTCTTGCTTGAAGATCTCGCAGGAACACTGGAGAAAAAAAGCTGTCCAAAAATCCTTTTAGAAAAAAAATTTCTTGCCAGGACCTAAGATCCCAGCAAGGTATCTAGGTCCTTACTCCTAACTAGACAGAAAATAACTGATTTGCTGAGGCAGAGAGAGAGAGGATATACCCTCTGGGACTGCCCCTAGGGTGTGGCCAGAGCTTTTTAATTTCCTGTCTAGTCCTGCTCCTGCGGAGGTAACATAACCGAAGGTGGTGTATCACCGAGGACTACGTCTGTCGATGAGCGCTAGAGAAAAAATAAATAAAGATCTCCTACTCCTGATGTTTTTGGCAATACAACATACTGTATGTGTACATTAATTGTTGTTTGTAAAGGTCGAGACACAATAGTCTGCATTTTGCATTATTTATTCTACTTAAGCACACATAACCTTCCTGCTGAAGTGGTGGTCCCACTTAAAGGATCAAGCAGGTCTAGGCGGCGTCTCGAGTTTTTTACTTTTGACGCTTGTCATTCTTCTTGATTTATGTGGACCTGTAGGATGTGATAGATGATAGATGTACATCATGGGACTTTTTTTTATTAACCACTTCCTTACTGCTGGACATCATATGACGTCCAGGGCTTTAAGTGGGGATATCTGAATGCAGGCATAATTCAGATATTTTTTTCTGCCAGCGATTCGCTTCACCATAAGAACAATCATAGTGGCTTGAACAGCTGCTCGATCGTTCTTACAGGTAGAGGGAGGGGACATTTCCCCCCCGCCGCCCTCCGGTGCTTCTACCAGCTCGCCTGTGCGATCGGCAACCTGGAGAAGGAATCGGTCACCAGCGGAAGTGTACCATAGAGACTGAGGACCAGATGGTCCCCGGAAGTCTCTATGACTCTCGGAGGCCTGGGCGTGAGGTGATGACGTCACGCCTGGCCTGACATGATGACGTCACGCCTGACCTGGCAGTTTCAATACTGGATGTCGGCATTCAGCTGAGATTAGGGTTTTTTTTTTATTTCAGGCTTTCTAGCCTGTAGGAGAGGCCTGAGGTCTTATTGACCTCAGATCTCCCTATAAAGAGGACGTGTCATTCACTGATCCTATTACAGAGGGATGTTTACATTCCTTGTAATAGGAATAAAAGTGATCAAAAAAAAAAAAAAAAGTTAAAGAGAAAGTGTAAAAATAAAGATATAAGCGATAAAAAAAAAAAATGTAAAGTGCCCTCGCACCACATGCGTACGTCGCGGGCACATATGTAAACGATGTTTAATCCATACATCTGAGGTATCGCTGCGAACGTTAGAGCAAGAGCAAAAATTCTAGCCCAAGAACTTCACTGTAACTCTAAATTGGTAACTTTTAAAAAAAATTTAAAGCGTCGTTCCACGAGTGTGCACAATTTTAAAGCGTGACATGTTAGGTATCTATTTACTTGGCAAAACATCATCTTTCACATTATACAAAAAAACTACCATTAGTGTACGGGTAACGGTCTTTTTCTGAATCCTTCCAGGACGGCCTACAAGTGAGCGATTGGAGCTCCACCCTACCGGAAACACAACCCAATTTGTAGCTTATAAAAAGGTCCCAGACACATCTTGTGCTTCAGTAATCGAAAAGTAACTTTCCAACCGAAATCCAAGGGATACAGTTATTTAAACTGTCACACATTTTTTTTCCAGGGTGGGAAGCAGGCCGGCCATCCTGGAAAGATTCAGAGAAAGACCGTTACCCGTACACTAATGGTAGGTTTTCTTCTTCATCCTTCCAGGACGGCCTACAAGTGAGAGGATAATAAAGGAATCCACCCAGGCCTACCTTAGGGCGAGAGCACTGCCTGTAAAACCTTTCTGCCGAAGGCAAGGTCTTGTTGCAACAGTACTTCCACATGATAGTGTTTCAGGAAGGTATCATGACTGGACCAGGTGGCTGCATGGGGATCTGTTCCCAGGAGGCTCCAGCTTTTTCGGCCAGGATGTTGCCAGGGCCCTTGCAGAATGTGCCTTCAGCTTTGCTTTAGCAGGAATACCTGAAACCTCATAAGACATAGTAATGGCTTGCTTGGTCCACCTGGAGACTGACGGCTTTGAAGCCTGCAGCCCCTTTCCTAGTCCAGAGTGAAGAACCAACAAGTGACTAGACCTCCTAAACTCTTTGGTTCTCTCTAAATCAGTGAGGAGACATCTCCTCACATCTAAACAATGACATTTCTGCACCTTTTCATTCTTGGGGTTCTCACAGAATGAGGGCAACGCTATCTCTTGCTTCCTGTGAAAGGAAGATGCTACTTTGGGCAGATATAGTGGATCTGGTCTAAGAATAACCCTGTCTGGAAAAACTAACAAAAAAGGTTCTTTAATTGACAGGCTCTGTAAATCCCTAACCCTCCTGGCTGTCGTAACCGCCAAAAGGAAGGCAAGCTTTACAGACAAAACTTTAAGGGATACCTTATCTAAAGGTTCAAAGGGGTCATTAGATAACGCCTCTAGTACCCTATTTAAATCCCACGGAGGGACTCCATTCCTTTTTATAGGGGTAGCTCTATCCCTTGCTAAAAAAAATATTTTTATTAAAGGTTCCTTAGCAAGGATTTTATCTAGAAACACTGAAAGTGCTGCTACCTGTACTCTAAGGGTGTTAACTGCCACACCCTTATCTACCCCATCCTGTAACAATTCCAGGATCATAGGGATGGAGGCAGAGGAAGACTTCTTCTGACTCTGCCAAGTACAGAAAATTTTCCAAACTTTTGAATAAATTTTCCTTGTTACAGGTTTCCTACTTAGGAGGAGTGTGTCTATGACTATCTGAACAACCTTTGTTTTTTAGAATTTTGCGTTCAGTGACCAGGCTGTCAACTGGAAAAATTGTGGCCTGGGATGAACAATTGGTCCCTGTAGTAACAGATCTGGAAGCTCTGGGAGTTTCCAAGGGGCTGCTACTGATGGGTACATCAGGGTTGCAAACCATGTTCTCTTGGGCCACCAAGGCGCAATCAAGATGAGACGTAGGCCCGGGAACCCACTGAGTTTCTGTAGAACTCTGGGGATATTTAGAGGAGGAAAAGCATTCGCTAGTTTGAACTGCCATGGGTGCACCAGAGCATCCATGCCCAGCATGCCCTTCTGCTGTGATAGGGAAAACATTTTTTCTACTTTTTTGTTTTGCTAAGTGGCAAACAGGTCCACTTCTGGTTGGCCAAACCTTTGCACCAGCATCTGAAAAACTCTGGGATTCAGTTCCCAGTTTTTATAGAATGGCGACTGAGGAAATCTGCTTCCCAATTGTCCTCTTTTTATGTGTATGGCTGACAGGGAGATCACTCTCCTTTCTATCCATAACAGAATTTCCTGAGTTGATCTTAACAGGGTGTTGAATCTGGTCCCTCCCTGATGATTCAGGTAAGCTACTGTTGTAGCATTGTCTGAGCAGATCTGGACTTCTTTCCCTGAAATGTCCCTTTCGAACGCCCTTAAAGCTTCTCCTACTGCTTTTAGTTCTCTGTAGTTGGACAAGGCTAGAGCTGTCTGAGCATCCCAGGTGCCTTGAGCATGAGCTCCCCCTAGGTGAGCTCCCCACCCCCAGGTGCTTGTGTCCATGGTGATCCTCAAAGGCTGCCACTGACTCCAAGACCTGCCTTCCTTTAAATTTTCTGGAATTGTCAACCATTTCAAGGAAGTTATGACCTGGGGGGGGAACCACTTTCTCATCTAAGGACTCCTGTCTTTTGTTCCAAGAGGATAGGTGGAAGAACTGAAGGTCCCATGAGTGGAGCTGAGCCCACTCTACTGCTGGGATACAAGCTGTCATTAGTCCTAGAACTCTCAGAATCTGTCTTCTTGAGCACAGAGGAAGAGAACATGCACTTTTTGCTGCAGAGACCACTTTTTCCACCTTTTCCTCCGAGAGGAAAAGTCTTTGAGCCCTGGAATCTATTTGATAACCTAGATAGGTCTGAACCTGAGCGGGCTTCAAGGAAGATTTCTCTACCTTTATTAGCCAACCTAATGTTTGTAGAACCATTAGCACTTTTAGAGTGTCTGCACTGACTTGATCTGCTGAGAGTGCAAAAATTAGCAGATCGTCCAGGTATGGAATTAAGGCTAGACACTGTAGGTAAAGATGGGCCACCGCCTCTGCCAGCACTTTTGAAAAAATCCTTGGACTGGCTGCTAGGCCAAAAGGAAGGCCTCTGAACTGCCAATGCGCAGTCCCTCCTTCTGTGACCACTGCGAATCTCAGGAATGCCTGGTGTTCCGGATGAATTGGAACATGCAGGTAGGCATCCCTGAGATCCAGGGTAGTCAAAGACATCTTTCAAAAGATTTTTTCTGACTGAATATTCTCCATTGAGAATTGTTTGTATATTAGGAATTTGTTTAAGTTCCTGAGATTTATGATCAGGCGATACTTCCCTGAGGGTTTTGGGACTACAAATATGTGGGAATAAAAGCCTTGGTAAAACTGGCTTACTGGCACAGGAGTTATTACCGTCTGTTCTGCCAGTTCTTGAATTCCCCTTAAAAGGGCTTTCCTTTTATGTACCTCCTTTGATGGGTAAGTCATAGTTATTTCTGATACTGGCTGAGATGAAAACTCTAGGCCAAGGGTCTTCAAACTATGGCCCTCCAGTTGTTCAGGAACTACAATTCCCATCATGCCTAGTCATGTCTGTGATTGTCACAAGGTTTACAATGCCTCATGGGTTGTGTAGTTCTGCAACAGCTGGAGGGCCGTAGTTTGAGGTTCCCTGCTCTAGGCGGTAGCCTTCCTGAATGATCTGAAGAATGTAAGGGCTGGTTGAGATGTTTTCCCACTGGGGAACAAAATGGGATAACCTGCCCCCTACCTTGATTCTGACATCACTTGAGCTCCTTAGAGCTGGACCCGGGTTTGGGGAACAGCAAATTACCTCTTTGCTTACCCCTTCCCAAACCCCCTTTTTTGGTTGGCCCTCTAAAGGGCCTCTGGTTTCTCTCTTGGGAGTTCCGAAAGGAATACTTCCCTTGTCTTTCTTTCCTCTTGATAGGAAATTTCTTCCCTTTTTCTGAGGATCTGGATAAAGCTTCATCCAGCCCTGACCCAAATAGCAAAGACCCTTCAAAAGGTAATGCACAAAGTTTTCGTTTGGAAGTGATATCTCCTTCCCAGGTTTTAACCCATACTGACCTCCTGGCGGAATTAACAAGAGCTGTTGTTCTAGCCGAAGCTATAACAGAGTCTACAGCTGAATCTGCTAGATAAGCTACAGCTTTTCCAATTGCAGCCAAAGCATCTACGAGGTCCTGTGACCCTTTGCTTACTGAGCTATGTCTAGTAAGCTTCCCTATCCAGAAATCTGCATTTCTAGCCATACATGTAGTTGCTAAGGCTGTGGTCATGTTATAAGAGTTAGCATCCCATGCTTTCTTTAGTAGAGATTCAGTCCTACGGTCCATGACATCTCTAATATCCCTAGCATCCTCAAAAGACAGATCAGATATTTTAGATACCTGGGCTAGAGGCGCATCTAGTTTAGGATTCTTCGTAAACTTCCCTAGTTCCTCCTCTTCAAAGGGATACCTCCTTTTCCAGTTCTTAGGCTTGGATAGAGTGTTCCCAGGTTTTTTCCATTCCTGAAAGATTGGTGAATAGGGATTACTCTGGACTGGGATCTCCCCAGGCACTTGTACATTTTATCCTGTATGGATGATTCTTTGGCTGGTTCAGGGATCCCTTCAGTAGCATATACTGCTTTAAGGAGCCCATCCATATCCTCTAGAGAGAAAAAAAAAAAAAAGTTTCCTGTTCCTTCTGGAACCTTCTTTTTCACTATCACTCTCCCTGTCTGAATCTTCGGTAGAACTAGTCTGGGATTTTTGTTGACTTTTTCTTTCCCCTGGATCCTCTTCATCCCTTGCCTGTGCCGAGGGGATAACTTGTGACCCTGGAAGGAGGACAGAGGGTCCTACAACTTGTGACCCTGGAAGGAGGACAGAGGGTCCTACTCTAGACATAATACTTTCCTGAGAGGAAAGACTGTCACTGATTTGAGAGGCAATTGCTGTAGCCTGAAAGGACCTAATAGTAGCCAACATTTCTTCCTGAACTGATTTAAGAAAACCTTTTATTAACTCAGATGCTTCCTGCCCTGCCACTTTATTAATACAAGTATGACAAAAAGATTTAGTATAAGACCTTGATAGTCTATCCCCACAGTTACCGCACTTTCTAGATGTGCTTGCACTCATTGAGGCAGAGGGGGTCTGATAGAGGCCTCCTGGGCTGTGGATGGATCTGAAACAGTAAGAGAGAGAGAGAACAAACACTCTCTATCCCGAACTTAGTATATGTACTGCCGAAGCAAGCATACTAACAAGGCTGTCAACAAGGAAGGCAATACAGGGCTTGGCGGTCCCCTCAACATGGACTGCTATTAAGCCCCAAAGAAGGAAGGCAAAAGCACTTACCCGGTTTCAAGTCACTCTTCCCTGCAGCCACCTGTACCCCTGCTCCGTCCTCCACGGGATGGGTTGCGGCTAGAGATGTCGCAAACATAAAATTTTATGTTTGCGCACAGCGAACTTCCGCAAATGTTCGCAAACGGGCGAACCGCCATAGACTTCAATAGGCAGGTGAATTTTAAAACCCACAGAGACTCTTTCTGGCCACAATAGTGATGGAAAAGTTGTTTCAAGGGGACTAACACCTGGACTGTGGCATGCCAGAGGGGGATCCATGGCAAAACTCCCATGGAAAATTATGTAGTTGACGCAGAGTCGGGTTTTAATCCAAGGGCATAAATCACCTAACATTCCTAAATTGTTTGGAATAACGTGCTTTAAAACATCCAGTGTGTGAATACGATCAGGTATGATGTTGGATTGATCAGGTAGTGTAAGGGTTACGCCCGCTTCACAGTGACAGACCAAACTCCCCGTTTAATGCAACGCAAACAACCGCAAACAGTCCATTTGCAGTGGGCACAATACAGTCTGTGGACCTGACACTCACTTGCAGGCAACTACAATTATATTACAGAGGAAAAATTGAATTACTTTTTTATCTGCAAGGTGCTGTGCCACCCTATATGAGTGGTGGGCAGTGGGCACAGTACGGTCTGTGGACCTGACACTCACTCGCAGGCAACTGCAATTATATTACAGAGGTAAAATGAAATTACTTTTTTATCTGCAAGGTGCTGTGCCACCCTAAATGAGTGGTGGGCAGTGGGCACAGTACAGTCTGTGGACCTGACACTCATTGGCAGGCAACTGCAATTATATTATAGAGGAAAAATTAAATGAATTTTTTATCTGCAAGGTGCTGTGCCACCCTATATGAGTGGTGGGCACTGGCAGTGGGCACAGTTCAGTCAATGGGCCTGACACACACTGGCAAGCAACTGCAATTATATTAAGGGGTAAAAATTAAATGACTTTTTTATCTGCAAGGTACTGTGCCACCCGATATGAGTGGTGTGCACACAGTACAGTCTGTATATGACAACAGGCTTCAGACATAGAGGGTTCCTTCTCTGCTAAGGTACTAACTCCCTGGACTTTTTCTGGCGACCTGTAAGATCCTTCTGGAAGGAGACAGATGGGGAGGAACCTTCTAGCAGGCCGTCTGTACCTGACTTACAGGGGTACCATCCGACATACACTGCCTTCAGGTAAGAAAAAACAACAAATGTTCCGGTGTAGGTTTGAAACACAACCGAACTGAAGCACAAGGTGTGGGTGGGACTTTTTATAAGCTGCAAGTTGGGTTGTGTTTCCGGTAGGGTGGAGCCCCAATCTCTCACTTGTAGGCTATCTTGGAAGGATAAATGAGTAAATTGGGCTAACTTTAGTGTTTTGTTTTTTAATTCACAAAACTGTTTTTTTTTTTTTTAAAAAACGCGTTTGAAAAATTTCTGCGCAAATACTGTGACATAAGAAGTTGCAATGACCGCCATTTTATTCCCTAGGGTCTCTGCTAAAAAAAAAAAATATATATATATATATATTAAGAAAGTTATATAGGGTGCGCTGATAGGTGTAGAAGCTGCTACCAGAGTCCAGTGTCTATAATGGATGTGTGTAAAACTTTATGAGTGTGGTGCGCTAAAACTGAAATATAAACAAATCCAAAACAATGGTAATATATCTTTAAGACCGCATTCACATTGATCCGATTTGGACCGCGACTTGTCAGCCTGATAAGTCGCGGTCCGTCACGCTCCCATTGTGTAGTACAGGAGCCGTTCTAATAGGAGCGACACAAGTCGCTCCGACTTATGGCACTTTTCCACTGCAAGTACCGCCTCGGCTCTACTCTGCCCTGCTTGGCCCGGTTTGCTTTTCCACTGCTGGTACCGCATGGTACGGTGTTGGAATGGTTCGGTACGGTATGGTTTGCTTTTCCACTAAAGTAGTACTAAAGTTAAGTGGGTGGGATAACAATGGGGTGGGTGGGATTCTCTGACCAATCAGTGGCTAGTAGTGACTGCATGCAAAGGATTGTGGGATATGGTACCGGGTATGGTACCTCTTGGAACCACAATCGAGGTGGTACTGTTTTTGAGAGCCGTACCGTTCGGTTCCATGCAGTGGAAAAGCGCCGCCGTACCGTACCGAACCGTTCCTACATCATACTATGCGGTACCAGCAGTGGAAAAGCACAAAAGCGAGCCAAACCGTTTGGTTCCATGCAGCGGAAAAGCGCCATTAGAAAAAGGGTCCTGTACTACTTGGGGGCGACCTGGAGATGACTTGCATAGACATTAATTTTATGAAGTCCGTGCAAGTCGTGCCGAAGTCGCGTTGCACGCGACTTCACAGGTCGTCCCCTAAGTCGGAGCGACGTAGTGTGAACCGAGCCTAAAACACATTACAACAGTGAAAAAGTAAACTGTACATGAATGGATCATTTTGAAACGACAAAAACAAACAGTCCAAAAATTCAAAATCTTCCACCGTGTTGCTTTCCAAGCATGTGATATTTTCAAAGTGTGGCAATAAAACAAATGCTGTTCAAACAATATGTGCGAAATCCCACCACCTTGAGGATTTCCTCCTTACCCGACAGAGAAGGTAAAGTGCCAAATTGATTCCAAATAAACTGATTAGGGAACAAACAAAATCACCAGTGCTGCCAAAACTACTAGTGGGGACAATCAAGCAAGCCTCTTACCAAAGATGGATCTTTGAGCTCATGAAATTCTCCCTCACTGAGAAGTACTCATCTTCCTTATCAGCAGACAGGAATGAGTGACCTCCATACACGGACCGATGTGGATTGAACTCCACCGAGGTACCATGTGAAATAAAAAATTGCGGCCAATAGTGTATTACCCCCAGACTTATGTTTATTAAAAGTTAAATGCACTTACATATAAATGGTGGAAGATTTTGAATTTTTGGACTGCTTGTTTTTGTCGTTTCTCAGTGATCCATTCATGCAGAGTTTACTTTTTCACTGTTGTAATAGGTTTTAAAGATATATTACCATTGTTTTGGATTGGTTTATATTTAAGTTTTAGCGCACCTCACTCATTATAAAAAAATATATATATATACTTACTCATTCCTGCACAGATGTCTGTGAAAAATTTCTCGATGTTGGACTGAAAATACCGGTTTGAAATCTTGCCAGTTCACAATTTTGAAACCGGCCTCAGTGAGAACCTAGGCTAAATGTCTTGCAAGGCAACTTCATGTGTCAGATGGTGGATGCCCTGACTAAAAATAATGCTAGCTAAATACTAGCTTTACTAATTACAAATAACACAAATCTGATTACTTAGGAAACAGCGATCACAGGGTAATTTCATTTAATGTAAACCATAGGAAAAAAAAAAAAAAAAAACGAGGCTGGTGCAAGAAAACGAAATTTCAAAAGTGTCAATTTTTCTAAATGCGCTTAATACTTCAAGGTATTAAATGGGATCAAACTATAGAAATAATGAACACTGGGGAAAAATGGGAGCTCTTAAAGAACATAATACAACATAATAAACATAATGAACATAATAAATAATAGCATTAAGTTTATTACAATGGGCAACGAATAGCAAAGAGCTAAGGTTGAACATAGGTTGAAACTTTAAAGCAAAAAGGCATACAGTATAAATGGGGAAAAGGGCCTTTAAAGCTGAGTGAATATTCCCAGCATTCCAACACTACAACTAAAAAAATAAGAAATGTAAGAATAGTAAAGGGGGGTTAAAAAAAAAAAAAAAAAAGCCTCCCATAATGTTTAAATTATATTTATAGTAAGAAAGCAAGGTCAGAGCATAATGGCCCCATAAAAGATGGTTAGGGAAAGTTGGTTACAAATGACAAGGAGAAGGCATTTGTACTAAAGCCAGTGTCCTAAAAAGACTTGAAAAACTTACTAGACAGCTTTCACCTGAGAGTCCTCAAAAAACTTAGCCAGAATTTTATTTATTATGCACCCAGACACAAGAAACAGTCTTTAAGCTTGGTTTTGTTGTTTTATTAGAGGTGATAACTTGGATGGGGTAGAGGAATTATACGATGCCCAACCTAACTGAAATAAAAGATGGGGATAACTTGCTTCCTATGTAAAAAATCCTGGACTGTTCTTCCTCCTGATCTCCACAGTCTTTAGTGGTCAAAAGCAAAAGTCCCTTGAGGAGTAGGAACTCTCAGTCCCCTTTAGAAAATATCAAAGTAGGTTGTAAGCTGCATACAGGAGTATTTCCTCTCCTCTATAGAACTGCACCCAGCTCTACTGCCTGTAGGAACTACCAGCCCTCCTGGCTGCTTGTCCACCAGCCCACCTGACTGCTGAAAAGATCTCCCAGGGCAAGGTTACGCACAGCGCTGTCTTCCTGAAAGGCTTGCTACATGTGCCAGTCTCTCCCCTTGTGAATCCCCAGGTGTGCTGATGTACTCACACTGTCCTCTTTGCTCCCTGCGTCTCCTTAGGCAGAACAAAAAATAAAAAATAAAGAACATAACAGATTCCTCTATTCACATCGATCGATGTGGATGAATAAATCTCTGCCAAGAAAAGTGTAAAAAAATATATGACGAAGCATAGGGGAGATCCGCCCTCTGTGTCCACCCCATCCCCTATGCTTCGCCATATATGCTCTTTTTTTTTAACTGCGGTGGTGAAAACACCTCTTACAGCTCTGCAATCATTTATTTACGTATATGTTGAAAGCAAACAATGTTGCTGTCAGGATAAACAAATCAGTGCTGCAGGTGATGTGGGTACCTGCAAAGCAAACAATGGTTAACAAAAAAACAGTGACAAGAAAACATTACAATATAATAGTATACAGTACAGTAAAACAAAAGAATCATTGTATCTGCAAAGCAAACTATGGTTAACAATGGAAAACAGTAACAATAAAACATTACAGTATAGCAGTATATTCTAAACTACAGTAAAACAGTAAGAAAAGAAAATTAACTTAATAAAACGACAACTATTTTTGGCTTTTTTTTTTCTTTTTTAGCTTTGTTTTTTTTTTACACTTTTTTTGGAACTGTAAAAAACTTTAAATGTTCCAGGCTAGGGTCTCTCAAAATGCAATAGACATCTAACATCTTTAGAGACCCTGTGTGAAAGTGTGCTCTAGATTGTGCCATGCTGTACCCTATACTAATACTCCACTAGTGTGTGGTAGTGACGGAAACAGTTCCCAATGCAAAGACCAGGTTGGCCAGGACAGGAGGGACAAAAATAGCAGCTGTCACGCCTATATCCACTTTTTCTACAGACACTACGTTTTTGGGGTGCTCTTTGGGTAGAGGTACCAGGGAGGACATCCGAAAAACGCCTCCCTTGCAGCCGGCTCACTGCATCTGGATTGTGAGTTTGGGCCACAGCACCTTCTGAATACAAAAGGCCTGTGATGATCTCTTCCTGGAATTTTAGGAAGGATCCACTTCTTCCTGATGCTTTGTATACCACGTATGCGTTAAGCTGAGCCAATTTGAATAAGTATACAGACACTTTTTTGTACCAGCGTCTGGCCTTACCGGATTTTAAATACGGTGGCATCATCTGGTTGTTGAAGTCCATCCCTCACATGTTAAGGTTGTAGTCATGGACACAGAGGGGTTTCTGAACACCAGCAGTCGCCATTGTAATTTGGGCTGTCGTATCTGCGTGAATGGAAGACAGAACGAAAACATTCCGTGTTTCCTTCCACTTCACTGCAGGCAATTTTATTACACTCATTCAAGCAGACTCTCTCCCCCCGTCTAAGTCTGGAATCTACAAGCTGTTGGGGGAAGCCCCAGCGATTAGGTCGCACGGTGCCACATGCGCCAATTCCAGAATCAAAAAAGTGACTAAAAAGTGGCAATTGTCCACATATAAATGGCACCCCTTTCCAAATAAGGATGACACCAAATCCCAAAAACCTTGTCGCTGCTCCCTATGTATTCTGGGCAGTCGGGGGGGGGGGGGGGGCTCCACACTGCTATCTTTTCCCTCGTTCTTCTGGAAACTACATGTACAGCCTGTTGCCCTGTCAGAGAGCCTTTACATCTTGACCCCATATCTGGCATGCTTTCTTGGGAGAAACTGTTTGAAAACAAGGGGGCCAGAAAATGTAATCAGGGACTTATCAACTCAGACAGCTTGCTGTGGCGTATACGAGGCTGCAAATATTTGGTTAGACAAACCAGCACTGCAGTAAGACTTGGTGGTGGCCCAGAAAGGTTTTAAAATTCAGAAACAGTGATATGATTCCATGCAAATTCTCTGGCAATTGGTGTCAGTGTAGTGCTTGTGTACTTAAAGTAGATGATCTCTCCTCACTCGCTGGAACCGAAAAGGGCTCCAAGAGGGGAGATTGCATAATTTCCTGTGCCTTTGTTAACATCATACAGGCACAGGTCGTTCTGTGATTTACCAGAACCGATCAGCAGGTCTAGCCCATAAATCATTGACCTGGACCTGACGAGTGATAGGTTCTAGAACAAATCAGCGCCGGGTCAGCTGACGGGTGCGTCCCCTACCCACGGGCATAAGCAACGTACAGGTATTCTCGCAGACGAGCCACCTTGCTGCAGTAAATGCAGATCAACCCTCCTGGTGCACACAGAGACCTGCCTCTGTGGAGCTATCCAGCCTGACCTGCAGTAACCCTCATCCAATTTCTGACTCCCTAACCAACCACGAGTCATCAATTCAATTTGCTTGCACTAACCCTAGTAGCACACTAGAGCAGGGGTGTCAAACTCAATTTCATTGCGGGCCTCATCACCATTATAGTTGCCCTCAGAGGGCCAGTTTTATCTGTGGCCCACCACTATCAGAAATCAAAAGCCCCCACCCTCACAGTGTATCCCCTTTACCATGTGCTGCTGCTGGGAAGAAGCTGGAGGCAGAGCTGGGAAGCAGCAACTGCAAGGTCTGGAGGAGGGCTGGAGTCAGCTGCCAGAGTCTGCTGAATGCGGAGACCAGTAGAGGTGGAGAGGGGGAGGTGCTGCAGCTGCACAGAGAGGTTCAAGATCTGTAGGAGTTGTCGTCCTCTCTGCTGCCAACTAATGAGTTTAGTGATGCCAGTCAGGGCCCATCAGCGCCTGCTCATCTCTGTTGCACACCAGTGCTACCTATCAGTGCTCATTAGTGCCACATATCAGTGCCACCTATTAGTGCCCATCAGGGCAGCATATTAGTGCCTTCTCAGTGCCCATAAGTCCCACCTCATCAGTGCTGCCTCATCAGCGCACATCAGTGGAGAAAAATTACTTATTTACAAAATTTACTGACGGAAAGGAAAACAATTTTTTTTTATTAAAATGTATAAATTTAATTTGGGTACAGCATTGCATGACCACGCAATTGTCATTCAAAGTGTGATAGCGCTGAAAGCTAAAAATTGGCCTAGGCAGGAAGGGGGAGAAAGTGCCCTGTATTGAAGTGGTTAAATTTGGCTCCCAATGACTTCAATAAGGTTTGGATTCAGCATATGTGATTAGGGACGGTTTTATGCACTATTTTTTTTTTTTTTTTTTTACAAAAGATTCACTATTTAATATGTGCTATATACATATGACCTAGGTAATACAAGCTAAAGGGCCCAGCGTGAGTTTTCTTTTGTTATCTAGAATCGTTTTCCAACATTTGAGCTAAAACTCTGTTTTCTGGGTTTGTTTATACTTTATGTGTTATATGTTTAGGAGTAATACACATAAAGCGATGTTCATAAAGTCTTAGCGTTATGGTGGTTTTGTGATTTAATTTTTTATTTATAGTTTACCAATAAAGCGTTGATGTTACTTATATTACTATATTCATGCAGTTGTGTGGACATTTTTCCAGGGACCATTGAGGCTGCAGTAAAATATATTTTAGGTCCTTAAACTTAACTAGATACCAAACCATGCAGTAAACCCCACACATCTGCATGGTTAAGCAATTTTTATACAATTAGAAAACATGTACTTGTGCAAGAATTGGGGTTCCCAAGCCTGGATCAGTCTAGAAAAAGGTCATGTGATGCAGGTTATAAAGCTCAGATTGTGCAGAGAGTAAAATTGTTCATATCTCACTTATGTTGTTAGAAGCTTATTATAATATACTATCCCCACAGGCTGATAAAATGTAGGCTATGGTGTGCTTTGATGCTTTTTTGTTTCTTCTAAATACATTATATATATTATGAGTAGGAATGGGACATTATCGCAGTTCCTACCTTTTTGCGGTAATCTAGATAAATGTTCTTGAGTTCTTTTGATCGGATTCTAGCGACCTGTGAAGTATATACTCTCAACTGTTCAAAATGTACATCTCGGAGTTCTCTACAACATGAATCTGGAACTAACCAATACTCTGCCATGCTTTGTTTACCTTTATGTACACTTGATTAATTGTATTTGGTCTGCTATCCAAACTCTATTACTCTGTACTCGTTTATAAAACTTTAATAAAAATTACAATTATATATATATATAAAAAAAAAAATCAATATAAAAAGAATTCTCTTAGTTAAGTTGAGTTTATTTTTAGAAACACATTGTTTCACTTTTTAACATTTCATTTTTTAGCACAGTTCAAACATACTGCACATCAAAAGCACCATGGTACAAAAAAAATACCATAACTTGTATTTTGTGAATGCAAAGAAATGTTCACTGCACCATAAAAAAGATAAGCCTATAGTGGCATAAACCATAAATGGGGCAGTAGTTCTCTTGAGTAGAGGGGAGAGTATAGTAGATCTATACTACATATTCTGGCCAATAAAATTTACAAACATGTATTAAGGTCCTTTTGCACAGGCTTTCCGCCCGGCGGACTCAGTTTTGCTCAGCGGGGATCGATCCATCGATCCCCGCTGAGCAGGCGGGTGACAGGTCCATCTCTACTTACTTTGCAGAGACAGACCTGTCAGATCCCCGCTCTCTCTTCTATGGGAGATCGGATGAAAATGGACCGCTTGTCCCTTTTCAACCGATCCACCAGATGGATGGAAAATAGGGTTTCCATCTGTCTGGATTTCAGGAACAGTATCGGGTAGCAGCGGGTGTCAGCGGAGATGTCTCCACTGACATCGGCTGCTCCATAGGGCTGCATGGAGCATCCGTTCAGGTCCGCCTGAAAAAACTGACATGCGGACCTGATCGGAAAGCCCGTACGAAAGAGGCCTTACAGTTAGGGCAAAACAAACCCCGTTAGAAATACACAATTGGGTAATACTGTTTTCTAATATACAGTAGTCAGGGATGGCCTGCCTGTCAGCAATTCTATATCAGATTTATATCACAAAGCAGAAATGGATAACAATGAATGTATTGCTTGCATATGTGCATCTACTGACAAATCCAAGCATGATGCCAAGTGCTTCACCAAATAAAACAGGCAGACTGTATTGTTCATTTGTTGCTTTCTTGTGGCACTCACGAGCATCTACAAAACATAGAGTTACTGTTCTATGTTTGCGAATCATGCATTCCACTTGAACACAACGTGTGCAACCAGTAGATAACCCATCCCGATCGTAGTAGAGATGATCATCATGGGGAATCCCAACCTGTAATTTACAAGTACAAAAAAGAAAATATGTAACTAGTTGCAAATAGAAGACGACAGTCAGAGTTACATTTTTATTTTTGCTATTGTTACAGATTGCCTTGAAAAAATGCAAATTGCCTGGCTGTTATGCCCCTCCAATCACTTCAATACTTTAGTAAGTGGCCTAGAAAAAAAATGTGCAGATCAGGAGCTCTGACTTCTCTTTGACTGTCTAATCTACATGCATGTTTTAAACCGGGAATAAAAAAATTCAAGCCAGGGATGTGCAGGCAGCTAGCAAGTGGACCCTTTATTGTGTCTTTACTTTGGCCCAAAAAGAGATTTAGCTTTTAAGGGAATCAAACCCTCACAGATAAATGGTGTAATGCACGTCTTGATTTGTATGCATGGAGGAGTAGTATTTTGATTGTTAATTGCTAGTAGGCTAAAGGGGGTGGTATCAGTTTTACCATTACCATAGAGACTAATGATGGAGTAACAGACATCTTGCTTTTAATGGGAACTGTAAAGCTTCAAGGAAGTCCTTGCATTTGCCGCAAAGAATGGGCTAAAAATCAAGATTATGACAGGCCCGGAGCAGACCCTTAGGCCTGGCTTAGGTAAGAGTAACAATGGGGACTGTGCTTTGCAGTGCAAAGCATTGGATTCATGTTACGCCTCCCCCTCGCAAAACATCATAGTTATTTTACTATCCCATTTCTCAGTTTGGTTACAGTGAGCAGGTAAAGCCTCATTGAGTAATCTTTAGTTGCTCTAGTTGTAGTTTAGAAGGGCTATGGGCATTCCTTATATATTCCTTCCATAAGTCCAGCCCTGTCACATAGTATGCTTCACCATACACAGAAGTACCAGGTATTTTCTTTGCTCCTGGCAGTAGCAGAGCAACAGGAGAATGCAGGTAAAGTGAGTATATGTTGGTGTTAGTGAATTAAAGCACACCTTTTGCTTTGCATTGCATAATTGCTTTAACCACTTGATGTCCAGGGCAATTTTTTAATTCTACACACATGGTAAAAGTCACCATGTTTATTTAGAAACTAGCTTAGAACCCCCAAATATTTTTTGAAAGCAGATGAGAAAATGATGGCTGTTGAAATTTGTTATGGCACATATTTGTGCAGCCATCAAATCCAAGTTTTCAGAAAAAATACACTAAAATGAATTTTAGTGCACACAAACACAATACCCAATTTTTGGCAAAATATGAGGTTATGTCAAGTATTTACATAGTTACATAGTTTGTGAAGTTGAAAAAAGACATCAGTCCATCCAGTTCAACCTATGTGTGTGTGTGTGTTTGCTGTTAACTGTATTTTGTATACCCCTTTATGTTGTGGTCTTTAAGGTGCCCATCTAATAGTTTTTTTTAAAACTACTAATGCTCCCTGCTGATACCACTGCTTGTGGAAGAGAATTCCACGCCCTCACTGCTCTGACAGTAAAGAACCCCTTATGTATTTTAAAGTTAAACCTTTTTTCCTCTAGTTTTAGTGAGTGGCCACATGTCTTATTGTATTCCCTTTCTCTGAACAGTTTGTTCCTCATGCTATTGTCATCACCAGTACAGTATTTGTACATTGATATCATATTCTCCCTCATGCGTCTTCTCTAGAAAGAATAAGTTCAATGCTTGTAATCTTTCCTCATAGCTGATGTCCTCCATTCCCCTAATTATTTTTGTTGCCCTTCTCTGGACTCTCTCCAGTTCTAGCACATCCTTTCTGAGTACCGGTGCCCAGAACTGGAAAGTCTTGTAAAGTGGAAGAATATTCTCTTTATTTCTGGAGTGAATCCCCTTTTTTATAAATGCCAGTATTCTGTTGGCTTTGTTGCAGGGGCTTGGCATTGCATGCCACTGCCAAGCCTGTTGTCCACTAGGACCCCCGGGTCCTTTTGCATCTTAGATTCACCCAGAGGTTCCAAGCAAGTAGCTAGCTTTCATGTTTCTGACACCCAAGTGCATTACCTTACATTTTTCAACATTAAACCTCATCTGCCATGTAGTTGCCCACCCCATTATTTTGTTCAGGTCTGCTTGTAAGGTTTTCACATCCTGCATAGAAGTTATTGCCCTGCTTAGTAGAAAGATCCCAAACATATCAAGACTCAAAATGAAACACACTGGAACAAATGGTGAAAAACAATTCCTAAAATGTTCAATAGGTGACAAGTCTACAAGTTATCAGTGTAATGCTAATTGTGAATGATTGCCTAAGAATTATTGTTCTTACTCTGTTTACATATGCGTGGGGGATGTACACACATTTACGTGTATGTGAACGGTGCTTTTATCTTTTTTTTTTCAGAAACCTTTTTTTCATTTAATCTTTTTTGTTTTATTCTATTAATGTTATTACTACCATAAGGGGCTTACAGGTCCCCTATGTTATAGCTTTGGGCAGTGACAGGTACTCTTTATGGAGACATTAGGGGTCTGTTAGACCCCCAATATCTCCCTTGCCCTCTAAAGCAGCTGATCAAGCACAGATCATGCAACAAAGGCTGCCACCACACCAAGGACTAGTAATCTGCAATATACTACATTTTTGGTTTTGGGTTTAGATATACCTTAATGTAATCACTGATTATGTACCCATGTCTGATAGGTATGTTTTGCAATACTTTCTGGCACAAAAATTCTAGTTTCCAACAACAGTTGTTAAGGGACAATTTTTGCTTTGGTTTATAAATAAGCTGCCTTTGATACTTGCAATAGGGAAATTTAATCAAGGTCTGATCAGGTATTTTGCCAAAGGATCAGTGAGAAATGTATTCCCTAAAAAAATGGTTGGTAATAATTTTTTTATACTAGTTTTGGTAAAACACAAACACTTATGATGTTGGTGTGATCAGGTTCATAACCAAAAAGTGCACACTTGCGATTTTCTTAAAACGAAATTATGTCTACAGTTTATCAGAAGTTAACATCTGTAGAATAAACATAAAAAGAAGGGTTGTCACTCCTACAATGGAAAGGGAGGCAGTGATGATTGAAAGGCTGAGGTGACCACAGTAAGGTGCTAGATTCTGTATTACAGGCTGACAAACTCCACTCTCTTTCTTGTTCATATAACAAGAACCAACTTCACTTTCTCCTTTGTTCTCTAGCAGAACAAAACAAAGGTATTCTCCATTATTGTCACAGACAAAAGCATCCAGACTTCAAAAAAAGGTATCCACTGTATACAGGTTAATAGCATCTATTCCAGACAAGTGCAATGCCGAACATTTCTATCACTGAAGCAGTCTTTCTTTTTAGGGACAGCTCATCTTGGTAGAGCAAAGACATTTCCCTTGTGCCCCACATTTACTCTGCATGAATTCATTTCCATAAGCTAATTCTCAGTAGAAAATTGTGATTTACATGATAATGAACAAAACAAATATAAACCAAGTAATTTCAGTAATCGTTATCATTTGAAGGTCTTCTAAAAAATGGCAAAAAATAGTGATGTGCAAAAAAAAAACAAAATAAATCAAAACACATTAGATTTCACTATTTAATGTAGTTAAAAATCAAAATAATTTTGAGCTATACAATAAAGTATCAAAACATTAAGCAATAGTGGAAGGATTATAAATCATCCATACCGATAACAAATATATAAAGTCTTATGGAAAATAAAAGATCTAGACAGAACATACATTTTTATAAATACATGCACTCACCTGTTAACTTGTTTCAAGGATACAGCATATCATTGTGTGCATATTTTAAAATTATGTATGACTGGTAGAGCCATTTGCCTGGCCTATCATGCAAATTTCTTCAATAACCACTGACAGGGCCATCTTTAAGGCGGGGCAAAAGGGACAGCTGCCCTGGGCCCAGTCATTACTGTGGGGCCCAAAGCAGTTGCCACCTTTTTATGTGGAGGGAGACTGACATGTGAAAGCGGGAAGCCCAGCGGCAGAACACAGTGCCCGGCTAAGCGGGAGGTGGCCAGAAAGTTTTGACAGGCAGAAAGCAAACGCTTAATGCGAGGAGGTGAGCTGTCAGTGCACTGAGTTAAGCATCGGCTTGTCAGCATGATCACTGGGAAGATTAGCAATATTAGTGTTCAGCGCCGTGGGTGGTAAGAATGGAGGACTTGTTTGACATGCTGTTGGAGACAGTGAGCCAATGTGGTGAAGCTTGCAGTAACTTGGCTTTGCTTTGCTAACACTGCTCTGTCCTGTTCCTGCCTAATATGAGGTGGGGACTAACTTGCAAAGTGACGAAGTGCAATTTGCTACTTTACTCTGCATAATTCTGCTTATTGTATGCAAGCTGCTTCAGCTGATGTGTACATTGCAATGCTGCTCCCTTTCATGCTGTCTGTTTTCATCCGATCTTCCCATAGAGGGGAGCAGGTCTCGGGCAGGTCCGTCTCAGCACAGTGAGCTGCGATGGACCTGTCTTTTGCCTGCTCTGCGGGTATCAAAGAAGTGATCCTTGCTGAGCTAGCAGAGTCCGCTGAGCGGATCCACCCCGTGAGAAAGGGGCCTAATAGTCTGCATAAACCTCTGTCACAAAAGCTGTGAATATTTCAAGCCTATTAGCCTATATGTACAGTATATGCAAATACAGTGTAATGGGATATCCTTTGCCAGGTGGTGGTAAAGCACTCCTTTAAAGCTGCTTGGACCAGCTAGTATATTATAAAAAAAGTTGTATGTTTATCCAAGCCTACTCACAAAGTCTGCTTGTCTGTGTAAAATCAAAGTAAAATAAAAGGAAAGGAGCACCCTTGCAAATATAGTAATTCTCAAGCGGTACTTTTGTGGACATAAGTTGCAGTTGTGAAAAGGACTACTAATGCCAGCAAACCCAAGAGTTATTTATGCACTGATATTTTGCATGACTCCTGTTTCAGGATTCAATTTGAGATGGGCTCTCGATGTTTTGAATTATGGTGATCCCATCCTAGGCATATACAATTTTTGGCCAGTATTGTCTAGACTGTAGATTTAATAGGTTAAGACAATGTTGGCTTTATTAACTGGAAAGGTGTAAGGTGTGTTATGTACTTTATTATATTTGGGAAATTATATTTATAATAAAGCTTAATTTTAGAAATGTTTCCTTTTTTATTTTTTGCAATACATTGACTGTATGAATGCTGCACGGGTCCTTAATAGGGTGATTTCTGGATGTCGGGATTTCTATGTCCTTGTCAGTGTTCATTTGGAGTAGGGAGTAGACAGGATTGTTGATTATTCTGATGCACTGCAGGGCTACAACAGTGACAGTTGCTCTGCCCCCTGTCACCTTTCAGCCAATCAGGCAGCAGTAATGATAAGCTGTACCCTAATAGCAACCAATCAGTGAGCAGTAATGTGCAGTAACCTCTAGCAACCAATCAGTAAGTGGCAATGATGTGCAGTAACCTCTAGCAACCAATCATCAAGAGATTATTTGCTGTAAACTCTAGCGACTGTCAGTGAGCTGACAGTAAACTTATTTTGAGTCTAGCTGCTATTTATTGTATGTTTCAGAGCGGGGAGAGGGGTTAGTGGGGCCCAAGAAAGTGTTTGCCCAGGGTCCAATCAATTCCTCCAGGATGGCACACATTGCCAGAAGGTTTGCTGTGTCTCCCACCACAGTCTGAAGAGCATGGAGGAGATTCCATGAGGCAAGCAGTTATTCTAGGAGAGCTGGACAGGGCCAAAGAATGACCTTAACCCATCAGATGGACCGGTATCTGCTCCTTTGTGAAAGGAGGAACAGGATGAGCACTGCCAGAGCCCACTAGAGGATGGCACTGGTGTGAATGTTTCTGACCAAACAATCAGAAGCAGACTTCATGAGGATGGCATGAGGGCCCAACGTTCTCTAGTGGGCCCTGTGCTCACTGCCCGGCACTGTGGAGCTGAGCTCGATTGGCATTTGCCATTGAACACCAGAATTGGCAGGTCTGTCACTGGCACCCTATGCTTTTCACAGATAAGAATAGGTTTACCCTGAAAGCCTGACAGACGTAAAAGGGTCTGGAGAAGCCACGGAGAAAGTTATGCTGCCTGTAACATTGTTCAGCATGACCAGTTTGGTGGTGGGTCAGTAATGGTCTGGAGAGGTATATCTATAGAGGGAAGCACAGACTTCCACAGGCTAGACAATGGCACCCTGACTGCCATTAGGTATTGGGATGAAATCTTTGGACCCATTGTCAGACCCTACGCTAGTGCAGTGAATCCTGGGTTCCTCCCTCCTGGTGCACGACAATGCTTGGCCTCATGTGGGGAGAGAATGCAGTCAGTTTATGAAAGGATGAAGGAATTGAATTGATACCATTGAATGGCCCCCACGCTCACCTGACCTAAATCCACCTCTGGGACATTATGTTTTTATCCATCTGACGCCACCAGGTTGCACCTCAGTCTGTTCAGGAGCTCAATGCTGCCCTGGTCCAGATCTGGGGGGAAATACCCCAGGACACCATCCATCATCTCAGGCATGCATACAAGCACGTGTAGGCCGTACAAACTACTGAGTACCATTTTGAGTTTCTGCAATGAAATTTCATCAAAATGGACTAGCCTGCTGCATCATTTTTTTACTTTGATTTTCGGGGTGTCTTTGAATTCAGCCCTTTGTAGGTTGATAATTTCAATTTCCATTGAACGATGTGGCACCCATTCATTCCTAACACATTACCCAGTCCATATCAGTATAGATATCAAGCATATTTGTCTCCATTGAGATCTGAAATGTTTTCAAAGTTTTCCTTTAATTTTTTTGAGCAGTGTGTATATAATATATATATATATATATATATATATATATATATATATATATATATATATATATATATATATATATATATATATATATATATATATATATATAAAATCAAAAATCATATAGGATATCCACACTAAAACATATAAATTAAAAAATGACCAGCAGCTTAAGCAATCTGTGACACTTGATGCAAGAATTGTGATAAATATATGAGGCAGCGCTAAAAAATGTAACTCAATATTGTGAAAACACAAAATTGAATCACTATACAGACATTATATTTATTTGATGAAAATTGTGTATAAAGAAATCACAAATACAGTATAAAAATAAGTGTCCATTTATCGCCTTAAAAAAAATTATACCACCCTATATGCAAAATTCTATACTCACAGTTGACCGAGAGGAAGGTGAAAACCCCAGCAAAGCGTGAACCAATTTGCCCCAGCAGGGGAAAAAATTCCTTCCTAGTCCCCCGAGAGGCAAGTGGATATTCCCTTGTTTTAACTTTACCTATAAATGTTAGTATCCAGTTATATAATGCAAAAAACCTACCGTTAGTTCACCGGTAACGGTACTTTCTTCCGAGCCTTCCAGGACGGCCCAACAGTGAGAGATGACAGGCTCCTCCCTACCGGAAACACAATCAATTAAGATTAGTTAAAAGGCCCCACCTTTCCCTCTGGCCCCCAGTTGTAATAGAGTATCTTCCACAACCGATTCAGAGGGAAAGTTCTAACAATTTTATAGGTACTTATCACCTACATCTTTGCACAATATCATACACCCTTTTAACAAGGGCGGGTAGGCGGGCCGTCCTGGAAGGCTCGGAAGAAAGTACAGTTTCCGGTGAACTAACGGTAGGTTTTCTCTCCTCCCCTTCCAGGACGGCCCAACAGTAAGAGGATAATAGAGATCCATTTTGCCTACCTTAGGGTGAGACCACTGCCTGCAAGACTTTTCGGCCAAAGGCTAGGTCTTGTTGAGACAGTATTTCAATACGGTAATGCTTCAGGAAGGTGTCATGACTAGACCAGGTGGCTGCATTTCGGATTTGTTCCCATGAAGCTCCTGCCTTCTCAGCCCATGATGTGGCAATGGCTCTTGTTGAATGCGCTTTTATTTTGGTTGGAGCAGGCAGACCTGATAACTCATAAGAGGTGGTAATTGCTTGTCTAATCCACCTGGCTAGTGAAGGCTTAGAGGCCTGTAATCCCTGCCTAGGCCCTGAATGGAGGACTAGGAGGTGGTTTGATCTCCTGAAGATTTTTGTTCTTTCTAAATAAGTGAGAAGAGCCCAATAGAGTCAATACAGTGGAATTCCCATTCCTTCTTGTTTTTTGGTTTGTCACAGAAATAAGGTAGATTTATCTCCCGAGTCCTATGGAAAGAAGATGCTACCTTGGGTAGATATAAAGGGTCTGGTTTGAGGACTATCCTATCTGGGAAGACCAACATAAAAGGTTCTTTAATAGAAAGAGCCTGTAGATCACCTATTCTTCTGGCTGTGGTGAACAGCTAACAAAAAAGCTATTTTTAAAGACAGAAACTTAAATGAAATTTCCTTTATAGGTTCAAAGGGGTTCTTAGATAATGCCTCTATGACCCTGTTTAGGTCCCAAGGAGGAAACCTGTTTTTAGTAATAGGAGTAATCCTGCTCCTAGCCAACAAAAATCTTTTAATTAACGGCTCTTTTGCCAGACTGGTGTCCAAAAAAACTGAAAGAGCCGCTATCTGTACCCTAAGGGTTTTTAACCGCCACACCCTTATCTACTTCATCTTGCAAAAATTCCCGAATAATTGGAGTAGAGGCAAAATACTTTTGCCTCTGCCAGGCACAGAATGTTTTCCATATTTTAAGGTAAATTTTTCTAGTGACTGGTTTCCTACTCAGCAAGAGGGTCTCCACCACTCTGAGCATCCTTTTGCTTTAAGCAATTGGGGTTCAGTAACCAGGATTGTCAATTGTAAGAATCCTAGAATCTGACACTGTACTCATCCCCGAGACAGAAGGTCTGGAGAAACTGGGAGATGCCATGGGCAAGCCGCAGACATTGTTTTTGGGAGTGGGAACCTTGGTGTTCTGGGCCACCAGGGAGCAGACAGGATTAGTATTAGTCCCTGAAATCTGCTCAACTTCTGGAGGACTCTGGGAATCTGCATCAGAGGGGGGAAGGCTTTGGCCAGCTTGTACTTCCATTGTTGGGCTAGAACTCCCAGCCCAACCATTTCTTTCGTCCTGGTTATGGGGAGGGAGTTCTTCACCTTTCTGTTCTGGGATATTTTTTGGTTGGACCACCACTGCAGCAAGCTCTGGACCTGTGGAGTGAGGGTGAGTATCTCGTTTAAAGAATCTATTCTTTTGTCCCAATAGTACAGGTGGAAGAATAGTAGTTCTTTTGCGTGGAACGGAGCACACATAGTGGCTGGCATGCTTCCTAGCTTTCTCAGGTTTTCTATCCTGGGATAATTTCCTGAGGGTTTTGGTACCACTAAGACATGGGAACAAAACCCTTGGAACCACTGGCCCTTTGGTACTAGGCCAATTACCAGTATTTCTGCTGGTTCCTGAATCCCTGGAAGCAGTAATAGTTGTCCTTTTGCAGTTCCCTTGGGGACATGTGTAAGGATTACTGTTGGAGGGGGTATTAATGCAGCTTCTATTCGGTAGCCTATTTTTAGGATGCTGAGGGTATATAGAGGGACTATCATTTCTTCCCAGCTGTGAGGAAACTGATTCCGTCTGCCCCCTACTTTGATTTGGGAGTCATTTTTTGTCCCTTGCGGTTGAGGTGGAAGAGGAAAAAGAATTGTTTTTTGATTTTTCCTTCCTAAAATTCCAGTTTTTTGTAGGTTCCCTCCCCCTACTTTGCTGCTTATTATCCCGGGGGCCATGAAAAATTTTTTTTACTAGTCTCTTTAGGCTTTGTGGGAAATTTAATTAATTTTTCTGAGGATCTGGAAAGGACTTCGTCCAGGCCTGAACCAAACAGGAGGGACCCCTCAAATGGAAGACCGCAAAGCTTGGTTTTGGACGGGAGGTCTCCTTCCCATTCCTTAAGCCAAATGGCTCTTCTGGCTGAATTCATGAGAGCCCCTGTTTTTGCAGAGGCTTCTACAGATTCCAGTGCAGCGTCTGCCAGATAGGCCACTGCCTTGGTTATCACCGACAGGGAATCTTGGATATCCTGTGTTTTTGTCTGAAAAATATTCAGTTTTTCAATCCAGGAAAAGCATTTCTTGCCACGCAAGAGTCAGTTAGACCTGCAGCCATTGCAACTGCATTGGCATCCCAAGCTTTTCCCAGTAATGCTTTTCGGTTCATAGCATCCTTGATACTACCTGCATCCAAAAAGGAGAGATCTGATTTTTTGGAAACTTGTGCGAAGGGGGCATCTAGTTTTGGTCTTTTTAGGAATTTGCTTGAATCCTCTTCCTTAAAGGGGAATCTCCTCTTCCAATAATTCCCTTTATTTAACCTGTTTTCAGGTAATTGCCATTGTTGAAGGATCACATTCTTCAAGGAATGGTGAATATGAAAAACTCTAGAAGGGCTTTTCCCTATCCCTTTATAGAGTTTATCTTGTGCCGTGACTTCTTTAGGCAAATCAGGAATCTCCTCTGTAGCATATATGGCCTGGAGGAGACCCTGCATATTCTTTAATCCAAACAGGTTTTTTGCTGACTCTACCTCCTCAGAGGTACCAGAGTCCCTATTTCCCTCAGCTTCTGAACAAGAGAGGGAAATTGAGCGGTTATCTTCTGGAAATAGTCTATCTTCTTCTGTAGCCTGTGCTGGGGGAAGACTTTTTTTTTAACAGGTGTAGTGCTTGAGGGTCCTGCTTTAAGCAGAGGGCTTTCTTGATAAGAGGTCCCTTCCATTGAGGAAGGGTCTACAGGTTCCACTCTAGCAGGTATACCTAGGGTAGACGAAACTGACATCATAGTAGACAGCATTTCATCTTGCATACTCTTAAAGAAATCTTTCATGAACTCTGAAGTTTCCCTTCCTGATAGTTTATGAATGCACTTATAGCAGAAGGGTTTAGTGTGGGAACTGGGTAACTTATCTGAACAATAACCACACTTCTTATGGATAGCATGCCCCTGTAACACCGGGATGGATGTAGCTTCTTGTGAACCGCTCTGGGACTCTGGAAGACAGGATACAAAGACAATAGAAGTATCGCTCTTCCCTAGAAAAAAATATAACACGGGGACCCTAAAGAGAACACAATACGTTCGACTAAGGTCAGGGAAATGACACAAGTTCCAGGTACATTTTATGTCGGTAACCAGCAGAGTTTCTTTTGCATAGCCCAGTAAGGATACATATTCAGCACTTACCCTGTTCCAACCTGGGTTTGGCTGCCGACACCTAGAACTGTCTCTCCTCCTCCTTCCCCGGAGGATGAGTCGTGGAGGATTTCATTTCCATAGCAGGAATCCGAGCTCCGATAGCCTTGGATTCCGCTTTACCGCTAACGAGCGTCTCCGGCATCTCCTCCATGTTCCTCTTCTTCCCCATGTAGCGCACGTCTTGACGTTGCGCCGGAAGTTCCGGTTTGAAGGCGAGGCTTGGAGCGCTCGTCCAGGGGGAAATTCAAATCTTCCATGGAGGAGAGCTGCTGGTGCCGGAAACAAGACCTGGAAACACAATCACAGGTGACCGAGGGCTTGTTCTGTGGGCGACCTGTGAGTTCCCCGGAGGGGAGTGCAGGAACTGCTCTGCTCGTAGGGTCTCCCAAGGGGAACCCGTGGCCTTCTGCTGAACCTGGCTCACAGGGTACCTTTCGACTCTAGAAGTCTGCAGGTAAGACCTTAATCAACGTTTCTCTTGTAGGAAGAAAGGCAATCTAAACTGGGGGCCAGAGGGAAAGGTGGGGCCTTTTAACTAATCTTAATTGATTGTGTTTCCGGTAGGGAGGAGCCTGTCATCTCTCACTGTTGGGCCGTCCTGGAAGGGGAGGAGAAAAACATACTTGTAGGTTTAACTGACCCTACAGCCTGTATGGGTGTGACTGGGACATATGATTGTGAAATTCTACAGGGAACAGAGACTGATGTGCATTTTTGTACTCCACAAAGTACTACATAATGTATTCTCTATATAAACAAATCCATCGTAGTGATAGCCGTGGTCACTACTTCAAACTAGGAGCTCTGGTTGAAATATATTGCCACTTGTGTTCTCAAGATACAGAAGTAACTACAATGTACCTTTTCAATGAACCAAAAGAGAAACCATGTAAATTTTTAATTATTAACATTGAGAGCAGTTGGCTTTTCAATGAAATGAAATAAAAGAGTTAAAGAGGTTGTAAACCCAAACAACCTTTTTTTTCTTTTCTTGCAGCCTGTAAGAGAAACACATAATGAGCTAGTATGCATCGCATACTAGCTCATTATGAAATACTTACCTTAGAACGAGCCCCCGCCGTGCCGTCCGCTCACCTCTATAACAGGCGACATGTCCAGTCGCCCGTCTTCCGGGATCGCGGCATCCGGCCATCTGATTGGCCGGAGCCGCGGTGACGTCACTCCCGCGCACGCGCGCGGGAGCAGACAGTCACAGCACGGGGCTCTGAAGAAACGGCACCAGCGGCCGTTCCTTCAGAGCGCATGCACTAGTGACGTCACTGGCTGCATGTAAGGTAAATATCTCCTACACCGTGCAGGTTTAGGAGATATTTACAGTACCTATAGGTAAGCCTTATTATAGGCTTACCTATAGGTAAAAGTGTCAGAGTAGGGTTTACTTCCTCTTTAAGAAAGCCTGAAATATGAAAGCCAAATTAAAGACAACCGTATTGCTACAAGTATGTTAATAGGTAGTCCTGTAGGAAACATGTCAGAGTGTTTATTGGAAAGCATGCAAAAACAGAACGGCTTCCTCCAGTTTAGTGAAGTACCTTAATTGGATGACCATGTTATTCACAGTATTTCCCCAGTGAAAACAAGCTGCTTTCATCTATCAGCTTGACAAGGTTCTCTTTCCAATCTACAACACAGTTTTCATTCTTTAACAAAGTCTCTCAAGAGAATCTAAAACAATGTTGTACAAGGCAATGTGCTGGGAAAACATGTATGCAACCACAAGGGGCATTCTAGTTACATCTATAATTTTCTTCTATAAATTTCCACACCTTTAGCTTTAATACACATTTTAATTAATTTTATCGAAAAGGGTTTGGGTTTTGGAATCCAATGCAAGTTAATGAGCAAAACCCTGCATGACTGTAACACAATACATATGTTAATAACAGATTCTAAACAATGGCAGTTTTTTAATTACTAGTAATGTAGGAATGCTTTGAAAAAAAAATGTTAATACAGTTTTGCCATTTTTTATTTTTAAACATTATGGTACAGCAGATGGCTCTTTCATAAGCCATACTCCTACAAAAAAATATATATTAAATATCCCCAATATTGCACTATAAACAAGTGTTTGGTTTCTTTAAAGTTGCAGAATATTAAAAAAAAAATGGTGCATTTCAGTTTTGGCTACATTGTGGTGGGTTGGCAGCTCATTCAAAATATTTGGACTAACGCAATGCAAAAAAATGCACATTCATTAATGCAGTGCAGTGCAAAGCTACATTGTAAATGGGCTAAACTTTTGTTTAAAACATTTTCTCAATTTACATATGATAGTAATTTATGAATGAAGCCTACTACTTTTGCCCTCATTCATAAAGAGGGGGACTGATCTAATCAGCGGAGCTCCATTGTCATTGACAGCTTGTTCACTGCATTCTATGTAGAAGAGACAGCACCCCTGAAATAGCATGGGGGAGTGCACTCTCAATGTATTTTTCAGGACTGAGAGGTCAGTTTGACAGCCTCGTACTGCAAAGTGTAGTAGGCGGCTAGGAAAGGTAGTGGCAGGGGAGGCTGCATGTCATTTCTCATGCTAAAGCCTATATGAGAGTAGTAGTTGGATTTACCTATACTTTAATCTCTGAGATGGAAAATAGTCCATGTCCTAGCCCTTTGCTATAAAAAGGTTTTCATCCTGCTTGTACAGCAAAAATTTACCCATTTTCGGTACATTAGAGGCCGAACACCACCCAGTTTGGTTTGCACCTGAACTTTCGAACATCACGAAAGTTTGAAACTGAATAACGAACCCCATTGAAGTCTTTATGTCCCGAACTGGAAAAATAAAAAAAGTGCACATTTTGAAGGCTTAAATGCAAGTAATTGGGCATACAATGGTTATGGGGGTCCGGGTACTGCCCTGGGGGACATGTACCAATGAAAAAAAAAGTTTGTAAAAAACATTTTTAAATGAATAAAGATTTACTGATGCTTAAAGTGAAACAATAAAAATGAAAAAAAAAAAATGTTTCAAATGTAGTGCCTGGGGGGTCTCCTTAGTCTGCCTGTAGGTGATGCATCTGCACCATGTATAGAACACATTTTCCCTGCAAGCTCTCTATATTTTATAAACAACGGCTTGGGAAACAGCCTGTATGATGAGGCCACAATTTAGTGCACTCAGAACAAGATTAGAGATTTTTTGTATAAATTCTGGTGTCTCTATCACAGACTTTGGATAGAAGTAACGTGCCGAAAAATTGGGCTTTGGGTGTTGGAAGTGCCTTCACACCATAACCCTATAGAGGTACTCTTGATGAAAGCAAGAATTTGCCTTGCTGTGAAAAATGGAAATGATATGTCCCGGGTCAAATATTGGTGGGAAAAATTGGCTTTTGGGTCTTGATGGATGTCTTCACACCGTAACTCTATAAAGGCCTTCTTGACGAAAGCAAGAACCGGCTTTGCCATCAAAAATTAAAAAGATATGCACCCGTCACCTGGGTGTGAATAAATTGTTCATTGGCCGTTTATTCCAACATAAAATTTACACAAAACATTTTTTCCAGATGAAATCAACACCCACAAAACTAGACAGCCTAGACCAGGCATGTCCAACCTGCGGCCCGGGGGCCGCATGCGGCCCAGAACCTCAGGCAGTGTGGCCCACTGCCCCCTGACAATTTTATTTATTTTTTGCTGGGGCGGAAGGAAGTCGAGTCGGGGGCATGGCCACAGAGGCAGCCTTTGAAGGGATCATCCACTAGTTGTGTTAAATTAGTGCTGGGGGGGTGGTGGGCGCGGCAGCACGGGAAGGGCGCGGCGGCGTTTTATTACTTATATACCTTAACTATAGTATATATTTTATATGCGGCCCGAGACAATTTCTCTATACTCAATGTGGCCCAGAGAAGCCAAAAGGTTGGACACCCATGGCCTAGACAGTCTTTCAGAGATTCCAGATCCAGAAAACAGTCAAATCAGCATCAGGGGCTGAACCTCCAACAGCACTGAATGCCCATTCAGAAAGTACTCTGGATGCAGGGCAGTCCAGCAGCTCAGTTGCATACTGTGCAAGTTCTGCTGAGTTGTCTATTCTCATGACCCAGTAACCCAGTAGATTGTCAACTGGAAAGCTCTCCATGTCGGTTTTCATCTCTAGATAATCCCCCACCATATGATACAGATGCTGCTGATGGGATGTAGAAGCTGAAAGCCCTGGGAGCCGAGGAATAAAAAAAATTTTAAATGCATCACTGATGCAGCCCACTTTTCCACCATTCCTTTCTTGACCAACAGAAGTCTCAAAATTATGTTTATTATGAGACTGTAACCTACCAGAGTCTGGAAAGGCATTACATCAACTCCTAAAGGTGTCCTCAAGATCTTTCATCCTGTGTTCCCTCTGTGGGGACAGGATTAGTTCCGAGACTTTCTCCTTGTAACAGTGGTCAAGGAGGGTTGCCAACCAATACTGGTCCTTCTTGATGAGACATATTCTCGGGTCCTTTGGTGGGCTTTGAAGAATGAGGGAGCCCACACACTGCAGGTTTCTGAAGGCATGAGAAGCTGACTCCTCAGGGTAACTAAGAATTACAGTATCTGGAAATGCCTTACCCCAACCACCTACTACTCAAGGGTTCTGGGGATGGAAAACCATCCCTTAAGGGTTGACATGTGTCTTCCTCTGCTTCAATGCTTCCAAAACTGCCGGAATCCTCCTCCTCCCTCTTCTCTTGTGTGTTCTGTGGCACCGCAAGGATGGTGTCTGCATAAAGCAGGCCTTGAGAAAAAAGGAAGTCCTCTTCCTCCTGCTTTTTTGACTTGAGTGCCCTGTTCATTATGCCACGCAGAGTCCAGCAGGAACAGAGAAAAAGGAAACCAAAGCCTGACTGAGCTGAACCTCAATTTTACACTCTATATGTTGTATCCCTAGATAAGTGTAACAGGACTCTGTTATCTGACACATGTATAGACATAAGCTTTATTAAACACAACTATCAAGACAATACAAAGCTCACTATCTATCTCATAAAAGCATAATTATAATCATAATGCATAAAAAGGATCCAAACCCCATGTGAACAATGTTGCCCCCATGTGACCAACACTTTTTGGACCATGATGCGAGATCTACCCAGCTGAGGGTGATGCAATGAGCCCCTGCATGTGGTTGGTAGCCTATGAAGACCATAAGGGTATCTCCTATGTGGTATCACTCCTTATGTATCCAGTTTGAAAGAAGAGTGAAATGGAGGCTTATATGGTAAGCATCCAGTACAAATACAACTGGAAAACTCCCAGGAAGAGGGAGGTAATTTTTATCACATACTGTATAGTGCTCCTAAGGTACATTAGCAAGCATCTGCTGTTCTCCATTATTTGGCAAATTAATCACATTTGAAACTTCTGCAATTGTGTGATATGTGGTTTATCATTGCCCAGTGTGGGAGCCATCAGTATGATTTGAAAATAAACCAAAAGCCATTTAACACTCAAATAAAGGAAGTGTACTTAAGTCATCCATGTGGATCTTGAAAGGTCCAAGCTACATTTGTGGCAGGCGGTAGGAAAGGCGGTGTCCAAAAAGGTGGCTGCATGGGACCAATCTGGAAGCCTTACCAGTTTCACTGGACACGCTGGCTGCTTCTGAGGCAACTGTGGCTCTGGTTCCAGCACAACAGGGATTGTGTCACTGATGCATGCATTGTTACGGCTCACTGTCCTTCTTGCCTCCTAAAATTTTGACAGTACAGTGCATGCATCCTTTATCAGCAGCTATTGGCATGGGGAAAAAAAGCTGTCAGCCTGAACCTGTCATGTGTTATACTCACACTTATGTACAGCCACTGCAGCATGGGGCTGGGGTACTTACACTGGCTAACCTGGCCGAAACCAGGCAGCCCCGTTCTTTAGGAGGTCTGCTGAAACAGACCACCGCAAGTACTAGGTGGGGCTCTCCCGAAGAGAGACCCCATGAGAGAGGGCGAACCAAGCCAGGCGGCCATATTCACCCCCTCCCAAGACTTTCAGGGACAGGCCCAAGGACCTACACCCTACTAATCACGCTGTGCAAAATAAAGTGTACCGCCACAAAAAAAAAAAAAAAACACAAAATGTGAGACACACAACACATAAAAGTGGGGAAAGGGATAGTGGAGAAGTGCAAGGTTAGCGCCACGTTGCAATTCTATGCCAGGCCCTTCGGCCAGGAATAAAAAATACCCAAAGGCCTGGCCCTAGAGGCAGGTGTGCAAAACGTGTGTAGGAAGTGCAGTGTCCTTGGTGCCATATTCATAGTGTTGCCATCCACCGTGAATTATGGCACCACTGGACTGCCACTCCAGGGGCACAAACACCACAGGCTTTTCAGAATTCCCGGTCCCTGGCAAGACTAGTGCAGCCCCGTCCCACTCAAAGGCCTCAGAACTTAGACAGCTTTGGGAGAGCCCGGCCCACAACCAGAGACTTATACCTTTTCCAAGGCCAGACTTATCCCAGAAGGGGGAAAAAAAGCCTCCCCGCCACCATCACCGTTCCTTACCATATACAGTTCCTTACTGTTCCTTACGTACTATATACGTACTGAATGACGCGTCTGCCCCCTTCAACTTCTGGGTCTCTAAATTGGGCACATGGCCTAAGTTTGCCCTTTATGCCTTGGAGGTGCTGGCCTTCCCTGCAGCCAGTGTATTACCTGAACGTGTATTTAGCACTGCTGGGGGCGTTATCACAGACAAGCGCAGCCGCCTGTCCAGAGCCAATGTGGACAAGCTCACGTTCATTAAAATGAACCAGGCATGGATCCCACGGGACTTGTCTGTACCTTGTGCAGAATAGACATGTACAGTAGGTACGGAAAGTATTCAGACCCCCTTAAATTTTTCACTCTGTTATATTGCAGCCATTTGCTAAAATCATTTAAGTTCATTCTTCTTCCTCATGAATGTACACATAGCACCCCATACTGACAGAAAAACACAGAATTGTTGACATTGTTGCAGATTTATTAAAAAAGAAAAACTGAAATATCACATGGTCCTAAGTATTCAGACCCTTTGCTCAGTATTTAGTAGAAGCCCCCTTTTGATCTAATACAGCCAGGAGTCTTTTTGGGAAAGATGCAACAAGTCTTTCACACCTGGATTTGGGGATCCTCTGCCATTCCTCCTTGCAGACCCTCTCCAGTTCTGTCAGGTTGGATGGTAAACGTTGGTGGACAGCCATTTTTAGGTCTCTCCAGAGATGCTCAATTGGGTTTAAGTCAGGGCTCTGGCTGGGCCATTCAAGAACAGTCACGTAGTTGTTGTGAAGCCACTCCTTCGTTATTTTAGCTGTGTGCTTAGGATCATTGTCTTGTTGGAAGGTAAACCTTCGGCCCAGTCTGAGGTCCAGAGCACTCTGGAGAAGGTTTTTGTCCAGGATATCCCTGTACTTGGCCGCATTCATCTTTCCCTCGATTGCAACCAGTCGTCCTGTCCCTGCAGCTGAAAAACACCCCCACAGCATGATGCTGCCACCACCATGCTTCACTGTTGGGACTGTATTGGACAGGTGATGAGCAGTGCCTGGTTTTCTCCACACATACCACTTAGAATTAAGGCCAAAAAGTTCTATTTTGGTCTCATCAGACCAGAGAATCTTATTTCTCACCATCTTGGAGTCTTTCAGGGGTTTTTTAGCAAACTCCATGCGGGCTTTCATGTGTCTTACACTGAGGAGAGGCTTCCGTCGGGCCACTCTGCCATAAAGCCCCGACTGGTGGAGGGCTGCAGTGATGGTTGACTTTCTACAACTTTCTCCCATCTCCTGACTGCATCTCTGGAGCTCAGCCACAGTGATCTTTGGGTTCTTCTTTACCTCTCTCACCAAGGCTCTTCTCCCCCGATAGCTCAGTTTGGCCGTACAGCCAGCTCTAGGAAGGGTTCTGGTCGTCCCAAACGTCTTCCATTTGAGGACTATTGAGGCCACTGTGCTCTTAGGAACCTTAAGTGCAGCAGAAATCTTTTTGTAACTTTGGCCAGATCTGTGCCTTGCCACAATTCTGTCTCTGAGCTCTTCAGGCAGTTCCTTTGACCTCATGATTCTCATTTGCTCTGACATGCATTGTGATCTGGAAGGTCTTATATAGACAGGTGTGTGGCTTTCCTAATCAAGTCCAATCAGTATAATCAAACACAGCTGGACTCAAATGAAGGTGTAGAACCATCTCAAGGATGATCAGAAGAAATGGAAAGCACCTGAGTTAAATATATGAGTGTCACAGCAAAGAGTCTGAATACTTAGGACCATGTGATATTTCAGTTTTTCTTTTTTAATAAATCTGCAACAATGTCAACAATTCTGTGTTTTTTCTGTCAGTATGGGGTGCTATGTGTACATTCATGAGGAAGAAGAATGAACTTAAATGATTTTAGCAAATGGCTGCAATATAACAGAGTGAAAAATTTAAGGGGGTCTGAATACTTTCCGTATCCACTGTATACTGGCCTTACCCAGCCATGGTTGTATTTTTTGATCTTTCTCACTCTTTTGGGGTGTACCCTAATTTAAAAAGAAATAAAATTAAAAACAAAAACCAGTGTTGGCTACCTCGTCCTCCGCCACCACCGCTTCCACCTACACCGCCACATCCACCGCCACCTCAACCTCCTACTCCATATGGGCCTCATCCTCCTAGATCAAGATGATTATTTTTTATTTTTATGTTTTTTAGGTTATTTTAAGTTATTTCCCTATCCACTTTTGTTTGCAGAGCACTTGCCATGCTCTTAAAAAGAGTTTGCTGCCATTTGCAGCCCTCTAGCCCTTTCTGTGTTTTTTTTTTTTTAGAGCCATTTTAGTGCTCAAAAGTTCTGGGTCATCATTGACTTCAATGGGGTTTGGGATCGGGGTCAAGTTCGGGTTATGTCCGGGTCACAAACCCGGACTTTTTTTTTCCAAGTTCGGCCGGACCCGCCGAACCCGGACATCCAGGTGTTCGCTCAACTCTAGCTGTGAATCATCAAAGAGTAAGTGGCTAACATTGTGTTCAAATAACTCAGCTGACTCCTCCATGTCTGATGCTGGGGCTATGGCAGGAATAGCTGTGGACAAGGAGGCAGAACAAGGCACTCTGGCAGCTGCGGTGGACTGCGCACTAATCTCTGCTTGGGTGATGGAGGATGTGGATGGTTTTGAAGCCTGTCCACCACCTCCTTTGCATGCTGCAGCTGAATAGCACAGGCAACACCACTAAACAGAGGAAATGATGCCCTGCCTGGGGACAGACCACTTCCACCTTTGCCTGTGGGCAGATGCTGCTGGCCCCCTCACAGTGCCATGGGAACGTCTGCCTCTCCTTATTGGCCTCCCAGACATGGTGGGGGGAGGGGCTTATTAACAAAATGTAATAGAGATGGAGAAATGTGTATGTGGATGCATGTTAATCAATGAAAAGTGGTTTTTGGTGCACTTTGACTTCAGTACTCACAACACAGACACACTACAATACAGTATCTCACAAAAGTGAGTACACCCCTCACATTATTGTAAATATTTTATTATTTCTTTTCATGTGACAACACTGAATAAATTACATTTTTCTACAATATAAAGTAGTGAGTGTACAGCTTGTATAACAATGTAAATTAACTGTCCCCTCAAAAGGACTCAACACCCAGCCATAAATGTCTAAAGCGCTGGCAACAAAAGCGAGTGCACCAAGTAAAAATGTCCAAGTTGGGCCAAAAGTGTCAATATTTTGTGTGGCCAACATTTTCCAGCACTGCCTTAATCCTCGTGGGCATGGAGGACACCAAAGCGTCACAGGTTGCCACTGGAGTTCTCTTCCACTCCTCCATGATGACATCACAGAGCTGGTAGATTTTAGAGACCTTCCGTTTGAGGATGCCCCACAGATGGTCAATAGGATTTAGGTCTGGAGACATGCTTGGCCAGTCCATCACCTTTACTCTCAATTTCTTTAGCAAGGCAGTGGTCATTTTGGAGGTGTGTTTGGGGCTTTATGTTGGAATACTGCCCTACGGCCCAGTCTCTGAAGGGAGGGGATCATGCTCTGCTTCAGTATGTCACAGTATATGTTGGAAATCCTGGTTCCCTCAGTGAACTGTAGATCCCCATTATCGGCAGCACTCATGCAGCTCAAGACCATGACACTCCCACCACCATGTTTAACTGTGGGTGAGACACACCTTTTCTTTGTACTCCTCACCTGGTTGCCACCACACAGGCTTGACACCATCTGAACCAAATAAGTTTATCTTGGTCTCATCAGACCACAGGACATGGTTCCAGAAATTCATGTCCTTAGTCTGTTTGTCTCCAGCAAACTGTTTGCCGGCTTTCTTTTGCATTATCTTTAGAAGAGGCTTCCTTCTGGGATGACAGCCATGCAGACCAATTTGATGCAGCGTGCGGCGTATGGTCTGAGCACTGACAGGCTGACCACCCCCACCCCTTCAACCTCTGCAGAAATGTTGGCAGCACTCATATGTCTATTTCCCAAAAGACAACCTCTGGATAGGACGCTGAGCACATGCACTCATCTTCTTTGGTCGACAATGGTGAGGCCTGTTCTGAGTGTAACATGTCCTGTTAAACCACTGTATAGTCTTGGCCACCGTGCTGTAGCTCAGTTTCAGGGTCTTGGCAATCTTCTTATAGCCTAAGCCATCTTTATGTAGAGAGCGTGAGAGCGATAACACCAACTTTTACACACCTGCTCCCCATTCACACCTGAGACCTTGTAACACTAACAAGTCACCGGGAAGGGCAAATGGCTAATTTGGCCCAATTTGGACATTTTCACTTAGGGGTGTACTCACTTTTGTTCCCAGCGGTTTAAACTTTAACCTCCCTGGCGGTATTCCCTAGTGTAATTTGGGTGTTAATATACAGCGCTAAAAGCTGTAACCCCCGAGCCACACTCGGGATTACCCCGCAATCACACTTACCTTCCGCTACGATCCCCCCGCTGTCCTCCCTCTGTGCGCTCCAGGCCGATGCCGGCACCTGTCTTCCGTTTCCCTTCTCTGTGAGCGCCGCGATGCAGGGGGGTGAAACCGGCGGGAAATTAAAAAATAAAAATAAAACAAATGACATGAAACAGTGTAATCTGTTAGGATTGCAACTTTTTATTAAGCCATTTCACCACAGCTTTTCACCTAGTGGCTTTTCCAGTGCCCTGCCTGTACTTTTGCAGTTCTTTGTGCCTGGAAAATTGAGAATGTTCATGGCGTCCAAAAAGCGTTCTTTTAGCTCAAACATGCTTTTAGACGAACTGGAAAACCGCAACAGTGAATCAAAATTATTTGAAGAACTGAGCGATAGTGATTCGTGGGAAAATTAATCATCAGGTACTAAAAGTGATGGCATTGACGATTTGTGTCAATTCTTCAGTGTTGTCACATGGAAAGACATAATAAAATATTTACAAAAATGTGAGGGGTGTATTTACTTTTGGGAGATACTGTATACTGCTGTAAAACTGCACTGACGCACTTCAATATACTGCTGTAAACATGCCCTGACGCAAATAACTATACTGCAGTAAATGTGCACTAACTCACTGCAATAAGCTGCTATAAACGTGCACTAATGCACTGCAATGACTTTCATAAACATGCACTAATGCACTGCAATATACTGCAGTAAATGTGCACTAAAGCACTGCAATATACTGCAGTAAACATGCACTAACGCACTTCACTCTATGCCGTAAACGTGCACTACCACACTGAAATATACTGCCATAAATGTGCACTAACGTACTTCACTATACTGCAGGAAATGTAGACTAATTCACTGCAATTTACTGCAGTAAATGCACATAACTATCCTGCAGTAAACGTGCACCAATGCACTATAATATACCGCAGTAAACGTGCACTGCACTGCAATTTACTGCAGTAAATGTGCACTAACACACTGCAGTAAACAGCAGTGAACCTGCACTAACGCACTACTATGTAATTCAGTATCACAGCCCTGAAACTCTACACTGACACATTGCAATATACTGCAGTAAACCTGCCCTAACAAAATAAAACAACACTGTAAATGAAACTGGTAAAAATGATCGGCCGCACCACACCCACACTGCACTATCACTATAGTCACACTAAACTGATACTTTACACTCACAATAACACACTAACTCGCTAGTAGCTGTGAACAGAGCCCTGTTCCATCTCCCTCCATGCCCATATCACACTGCACACGGCTGCTATTTAATATAGTCCCCCATAAAGTTATGTTCTTTTTAATATGATTGGTGGCATACACCAATCATATGGCAAAACCTAGTCATAAGTTTTGTGAATATTCATTTTGTTAAAGTTGTGTATAAAATATGGAATATTCAGCTTGCACGATAACATTGATAAACAAGAACCACCAAACTACAAATTTTCTATGTTCTTGCTAAATCATGTTTTTTGTTCTTAAACCGTTACAGTGGAAGGAAAAAAAAAATGGTTAAACGGAGCATCAATTCCCTTCAAAAATGATCTCTGGTTTCAAAACGAGAACATGAATCTGGCACTTAATTTCCCTTTGCCTACATAAATATTTAAAAAGTACAATCCACAGTAAAGACATGAATAAAGCAAGTAAGATGTAACTGGTTATAAGAAGCCAAGGGACACTGGCAAAGGGCAACGAAGATATCCATCCCAATAAAACACAGTGCAGTTTGCTCTTTTACTCTTATACTGAAAGCTGCATCAGTTCTGATTCAGCATTGTTTAAGTATTTAGTAAATCAGGCATCTGATTGCTTATCAAAGAGCACACAGCTGAATTCATGAAAATTCATAGGTAATGTTGAATAATGAGAACATATCTTGTTTATGGATTAATGCATTTTGAATGATCACTATGAAAACAACACACCATGGACTTTTTAGCTGATAGTTTGAATCTCTAATGTACTTATTATAAATGTTCTTCCTGACACACAGTAAAATAAGATATGAGTTTTGACCAGCATTGTTACAAATTACAGGGCTTTATTATCTGGAAACAAATGTTATTAAGAGACTGTTATATTATTAAGGCCATAAAAAACTGAGAAAAGGTAAGTAAACAGCATGGACATTGTTAATTCTTTTTAACATATTTTGAACAGGCAAACATTAGATCTTCGTTTATTCCATGCAGATAAAGGTGATATACTGTACTTGAATACAAATACAAGGTAGATTTGTTTTTTTTTATTTATTCAACAAAAATATCAATGGACACAATAGTGTCCTGTGGAAAAGTTAGTATACTATTGTCATTAGAAGCTGGTATTGCTTTACACTTCACTTTTGCACTTTGAGCAGGTGCCTCAAGTTTCTTATCGTTTGGAACCAAAGAGCAATTTATATTATAATGATCACTAACATAACATTAGAGGTTAATCTATTGATGTTATTCAGTGATGAAAGTTAACCTACCCATTCATTACAGCAAAAGGGATAATGAATCCAAAGAAAAAACAAGGTGAACACCGCTCCAAACAAGCCATGGCTACATGCACATCACCTGGGTGAAAGCCCAGTCTGCAGCCATGTTCAATGTAGATAAGAGATGGAAGTGGCAACACTCCAAGATGGATAAAAGTAAAAAAAATCTTTATTTGCAAAATCCAGTTAAAAATACAGAAAATACACACACTCCCAGGACAGCCAGTAAACACCTTTCACAAGTCAGTGTTGAATAAGCACTGATGTGTGAAACACATTTACTGGCTGTCCTGGGAGTGTGTGTATTTCCTGTATTTTTAACTGGATTTTGCAAATAAAGATTTTTTTACTTCTACCCAACTTGGAGTGCTGTCACTACCATCTCTTATCTAGGTAATAAATCCACATCTATCTCCTGGCAGCCAGACAAAATATCATACAGGCAGGGCCGGACTGACCATTGGGCACAGCGGGCATATGCCCGGTGGGCCGCCGAGGCCTCCACTCCGAAACCGGGCGCATAATGGAAGACAGTGTCCGGCCATTGCCGCGGTGCTGCTTGCCTCTCCGCGGCCGATTCCGCGGAGTCTGAGGGCCGCCGCATTACCGCAATCTGGCCGCCCGCCCCGCCACTGTCCCCGACTGCCCGGGCCCTGCATTATGGCAATCTGGCCACCCGCCCCAATCCCGACTCCCCACTCCTTGCTAACTTTAGCTCCGCAGCGGCATCCAAGCTCCAGCGTAGCTCAGGAGGGGGTGGACCGTCCGTGTGACTGTGAAGTGAACCATCATGTGACTAAGGCCGGGGGTGGAGCTAGAGGCCGGCGGGGACCCCATGCTGCCTTGTTTCACAGGAAGAAGCGGGAAGTGAGCAGTCGTCGGCGCCGCACACCGCAGACAGACACTGACAGTTCTGATGTTCTAGTAGTGACCGTGTGTAGCGGTTTTCAAAACCGCTACACACACACTGTCACTGGCTGCTGCTAGAAAACATGTGCCATGCGGCATGCCAGTTTGTTTGTTACATGTGATGTGACAGCCAGGTGCACATTTTCAACTTGAAAATGTGCACCTGGCTGTCACATCACATGTAACAAGCAAACTGGCATGCCGCATGGCACATGTTTTCTAGCAGCAGCCAGTGACAGTGTGTGTTTAGCTGTTTTCAAAACAGCTACACACTGTCACTGCTAGAACATGTGCCATGTAAGTAGAGATGCACAGAAATTTTGGCAACCGATATTTTCGGCCGAAAATGAGCCTATCCCATTTCGGCCGATAAGAAGTTAAAGATGCCGAAAATGTATGGCCGCTACTATGTGTAAAAACTGAGCCATTAACTTCCCTGTCATCTCTGGGTATCTTTGCTGACCGCTCCGATCTGATCCTCTACCGGCGCTGGGCGCTTCATTGTGAGCTACACTGGTTGCTAGGATGGCCGGCCGAATGGCATCTAGCAACCAGTGACATCCCGGAGAGAAGACCCAGCATGCACAGCAGAGGAGGATCTCGTCCTCTGCGCCTTTTACTGAATCGCTCCACCCACCTCCTTCCTTCATGTGCTGTACGCTGCGGAAGAAAATAATGTGGCATGTGGCTGTCTGCTGTGTTGTTTTTCTTCTCTCTCTCTCTGCCATACATGTACTTGTGCAGTGCAGCCTACAGGTGTATAGGAGGCAGCAAGGGTTAACCCCCAAAGGCTACAAATAACAGAGAAGCACTGGTATTAAATGTAAAGGCTGCAATAAATAAAGCACCCCTATCCCCAGTATGAATAAATAAAAAAAAAAAAAAAAAATTTGTCCCCCTTTTTTTTTTTCCTTCAAAAAAAAAAAAAAGATTAAATTTCCAATCACAGCCAGTGCAGCTTGGCATTGGAGCTCACCCCCTTTTAATTGCAGCAGCACAACCTGCTTGTAGATCCAAGTCAAAAGCATCTCTCTCTCTCTCTCTAGTCTACAACCTGCATCCTCTAATAAGGAAGTACATAGGGCTGCTCCAGAAGAACTACAAGTACCAGCAGGTCCCGTCACTACTCCAAAGTTATTATACAGATAGCAGAGCATAAGTTCCTATAGGTAAAAGCCATCTCATTCAGTCTACTACCAGCATGATGGGGGATAAGCTGCTGCTCCTCTAGCTGCGCAAGAACTACACATCCCAGCATGCCTTGACACTACCCATCAATTATATACATAACAAAAGGTTGTCCCACAAGTAAGCAGATTGCCATCATTAACTCTTTGTGGGCGGGGGGGCGAGGTTAATTACCAGTGGTATTTGTATTATGGGGCTGATCTGAGGTGTGAAGGGGCAGGAATTTGGTTCTGATCTGAGGTGTGATGGTGCAGGAATTGGGGTGATCTGAGGTGTGAAGGTGCAGGAATTGGGGTGATCTGAGATGTGAAGGTGCAGGAATTGGGGCTGATCTGAGGTGTGAAGGTGCAGGAATTGGGGTGATCTGAGGTGTGAAGGTGCAGGAATTGGGGTGATCTGAGGTGTGATGGTGCAGGAATTGGGGTGGTCTGAGGTGTGAAGGTGCAGGAATTGGGGTGATCTGAGATGTGAAGGTGCAGGAATTGGGGCTGATCTGAGGTGTGAAGGTGCAGGAATTGGGGTGATCTGAGGTGTGAAGGTACAGGAATTGGGGCTGATCTGAGGTGTGAAGGTGCAGGAATTGGGGCTGATCTGAGGTGTGAAGGTGCAGGAATTGGGGCTGATCTGAGGTGTGATGGTGCAGGAATTGGGGTGAGCTGAGGTGTGAAGGTGCAGGAATTGGGGTGATCTGAGGTGTGAAGGTGCAGGAATTGGGGTGATCTGAGGTGTGATGGTGCAGGAATTGGGGTGAGCTGAGGTGTGAAGGTGCAGGAATTGGGGTGATCTGAGATGTGAAGGTGCAGGAATTGGGGCTGATCTGAGGTGTGAAGGTGCAGGAATTGGGGTGATCTGAGGTGTGAAGGTGCAGGAATTGGGGTGATCTGAGGTGTGATGGTGCAGGAATTGGGGTGGTCTGAGGTGTGAAGGTGCAGGAATTGGGGTGATCTGAGATGTGAAGGTGCAGGAATTGGGGCTGATCTGAGGTGTGAAGGTGCAGGAATTGGGGTGATCTGAGGTGTGAAGGTACAGGAATTGGGGCTGATCTGAGGTGTGAAGGTGCAGGAATTGGGGCTGATCTGAGGTGTGAAGGTGCAGGAATTGGGGCTGATCTGAGGTGTGATGGTGCAGGAATTGGGGTGAGCTGAGGTGTGAAGGTGCAGGAATTGGGGTGAGCTGAGGTGTGAAGGTGCAGGAATTGGGGCTGATCTGAGGTGTGATGGTGCAGGAATTGGGGTGAGCTGAGGTGTGAAGGTGCAGGAATTGGGGTGATCTGAGGTGTGAAGGTGCAGGAATTGGGGCTGATCTGAGGTGTGAAGGTGCAGGAATTGGGGTGATCTGAGGTGTGAAGGTGCAGGAATTGGGGTGATCTGAGGTGTGAAGGTGCAGGAATTGGGGCTGATCTGAGGTGTGATGGTGCAGAAATTGGGGTGAGCTGAGGAGTGAAGGTGCAGGAATTGGGGTGATCTGAGGTGTGAAGGTGCAGGAATTGGGGCTGATCTGAGGTGTGAAGGTGCAGGAATTGGGGTGATCTGAGGTGTGAAGGTGCAGGAATTGGGGTGATCTGAGGCGTGAAGGTGCAGGAATTGGGGCTGATCTGAGGCGTGAAGGTGCAGGAATTGGGGTGATCTGAGGCGTGATAGTGCAGGAATTGGGGTGATCTGAGGTGTGATAGTGCAGGAATTGGGGTTATCTGAGGTGTGAAGGTGCAGGAATTGGGGTGATCTGAGGTGTGAAGGTGCAGGAATTGGGGTGATCTGAGGTGTGAAGGTACAGGAATTGGGGCTGATCTGAGGTGTGAAGGTGCAGGAATTGGGGCTGATCTGAGGTGTGAAGGTGCAGGAATTGGGGTGATCTGAGGCGTGCTAGTGCAGGAATTGGGGTGATCTGAGGTGTGATAGTGCAGGAATTGGGGTGATCTGAGGTGTGAAGGTGCAGGAATTGGGGTGAGCTGAGGTGTGAAGGTGCAGGAATTGGGGCTGATCTGAGGTGTGATGGTGCAGGAATTGGGGCTGATCTGAGGTGTGATGGTGAAGGAATTGGGGTGAGCTGAGGTGTGAAGGTGCAGGAATTGGGGTGATCTGAGGTGTGAAGGTGCAGGAATTGGGGCTCATCTGAGGTGTGATGGTGCAGGAATTGGGGTGAGCTGAGGTGTGAAGGTGCAGGAATTGGGGCTGATCTGAGGTGTGAAGGTGCAGGAATTGGGGTGATCTGAGGCGTGATAGTGCAGGAATTGGGGTGATCTGAGGTATGATAGTGCAGGAATTGGGGTTATCTGAGGTGTGAAGGTGCAGGAATTGGGGTGATCTGAAATGTGAAGGTGCAGGAATTGGGGTGATCTGAGGTGTGAAGGTGCAGGAATTGGGGTGATCTGAGGTGTGAAGGTGCAGGGATTGGGGTAATCTGATGTGTAAAGGTGCAGGAATTGGGGTGATCTGAGGTGTGATAGTGCAGGAATTGGGGTGATCTGAGGTGTGATAGTGGAGGAATTGGGGTGATCTGATGTGTGAAGGTGCAAAGCTCACTTGATTTCTTACTATTATTCAAGCGGTTTACAGCAGTTACTTTATATGAAGCTGACAGTGGTTTTTTATGTATCTGGCACTCCCAATTTCTTTGAAAACATTTTTCGGCACACTGTGGCCAAAAAGGTTGTCTACCCCTTGATTAGAGTAACCCTCATCTTGTGCTGCTTCATACTATTTTTAGGACTCAAGCATCAAAACAGGATTTAAAGTAAGACAAAAACAAAAAAAAACAGCATCATATGGCAGCTCTGATTTAATTGGACCCAATCTATCAGATTAATCTAAAAAAGGTACCGTAATCGAATCCACACATCCTGGAACATTAAATTCTGTCATCAACCATCCCGACGAACGCCACGCCCCAGTCACGCCCCCGTCACGCCCCTCCCCCCCCCCCCCCCCTCCTGGGCTGCTCAGTCCAAAATGCCCGGGCCTATTTTTTGTCCCAGTCCGGGCCTGCATACAGGTATGGCTGTCCCCCATAAACCCTACAATAATCCTACCATCAGTTTTACTCAAGACTTAATATATATATATATATATATATATATATATACACACACACACACATATATGTGTGTATATATATATATATATATATATATATATATATATTTATATATGTGTGTGTGTGTGTGTGTGTGTGTGTGTGTGTGTGTGTGTGTGTATATATATATACACACAGCTGCAAGAAAAAGTATGTGAACACTTTGGAATTATATGGATTTCTGCACAAATTGGTCATAAAATGTGATCTGATCATCATCTAAATCACAATAGACAATCACAGTCTGCTTAAACTGATAACACACAAAGAATGAAATGTTGCCATGTTTTTATTGAACAAACCATGTAAAAATTCACAGTGCAGGTGGAAAAAGTATGTGAACCCCTAGACTAATGACATCTTCAAGAGCCAATTGGAGGGAGATGTCAGCCAACTGGAGTCCAATCAATGAGATGAGATTGGAGGTGTTGGTTACAGCTGCCCTGCCCTGCCCTATAAAAAACACACACCAGTTCTGGGTTTGCTTTACACAAGAAGCATTGCCTGATGTAAATGATGCCTCGCACAAAAGAGCTCTCAGAAGACCTACAGTGGGGATCGAAAGTTTGGGCACCCCAGGTAAAAATTTGTATTAATGTGTATAAAAAAGCCAAGGAAAGATGGAAAAATCTCCAAAAGGCATCAAATTACAGATTAGACATTCTTCTAATATGTCAACAAAATTTAGATTTTATTTCCATCATTGACACTTTCTGAATTACAGAAAACAAAAAAATGGCGTCTGCAAAAGTTTGGGCACCCTGCAGAATTTATAGCATGCACTGCCCCCTTTGCAAGGCTGAGACCTGCCAGTGTCATGGATTGTTCTCAATCATTGTCTGGGAAGACCAGGTGATGTCAATCTCAAAGGTTTTAAATGCCCAGACTCCTCTGACCTTGCCCCAACAATCAGCACCAAGGGATCTTCTAAGCAGTTGTCTAGAAAACTGAAACTGAAAATAGTTGACACTAACAAAGCTGGAGAAGGCTATAAGAAGATAGCAAAGCGTTTTCAGATGTCAATATTCTCTGTTCGGAATGTAATTAGGAAATGGCAGTCATCAGGAATAGTGGAAGTTAAAGCAAGATCTGGAAGACCAAGAAAAATTTCAGACAGAACAGCTCGCAGGATTGTAAGAAAAACAATTCAAAACCCACGCCCATTGAGACGGCCATGCTTTCCATCTGAATACATGCTGGTGCTTTTGCTACTGGGACAATTTTACCTGGATACTCTATGGAGGTTCTCCGGGCTTGCCTCAGAACTGGCATGACAACCAGATACTGCCCACTGTATTCTATAGATGTATAGCTGCTTTTTCTTCCACTGGCCTCTCCATACTTTATTTGCATTTTTGTGAGAGACAGGGACTTTTGGGTTCCAATTTACTCTGTCTCGTTATTGAGTTCTATATAATCCAGTACCATTTAAGGTCTATTAAGGCTTTCTTTATATAGCATGTTACAGACCCCTGAAGAAGCAGCCCAAAACAGGCTGCGAAACATGTTGGGTTAATTTTCCGAGGTTCTGCACATCGGACGAGCTATATATTTAATATTGCCTATTTTCTGTACCTGTGTTACTGTATTGTATGTACTCCACGATATGTCTTATATTTTTCCCCCCATCTGGTTTTAACTATGTATAAATAAAATACTCGATTTTACTAATTTTTGCTATGGTCTTCTCTATGGTACCATTAAAATCCCACCAGCCCTCTTCTTTATTTCTTTGTCTCTTGTTCTGATCTCTCTTTCTCCTTTCCACATTCCCCCACCTTGTCCTTCTGCTTTTCCTTTTTTTCCACCTTGTACCCTTCCTCCCCGTCTTTCCCCTCCCTTCCCCCTCCCCCCTCCCTCCCACCTTTTTCCTTTTCCCTTTCACCCAGCTCCAGTTTTTTCCTTTCTCCACTTTTTCTTCTTCCTTTTCTTTCCCTCTTGCTCATTCATGGTCTTTCATGTCTTTTCTGGATGATGGCTCGGACACCTCGAGCCCCCATCCGTTTCTCTGGTAGTTTCTTTTATCTACCATTGATTGATAATTCAAAACCCACGTTTGATTGCACGATCCCTCCAGAAAGATCTGGCAGACACTGGAGTTGTGGTACACTATTCCACTATAAAGAGATACTTGTACAAATATAGTCTTCATGGAAGAGTCATCAGAAGAAAACCTCTTCTACGTCCTCACCACAAAAATCAGCGTTTGAACTTTGCAAATGAACATATAGACAAGCCTGATGCATTTTGGAAACAAGTTCTGTGGACCGATGAGGTTAATATTGAACTTTTTGGCCGGAATGAGCAAAGGTACGTTTGGAGAAGAAGGGGCCCAGAATTTAATGAAAAGAACCTCTGTCCAACTGTTAAGCATGGGGGTGGATCAATCATGCATTGGGGTTGTATTGCAGCCAGTGGCACAGGGAACATCTCACGAGTAGAAGGAAAAATGGATTCAAAATTTCAGCAAATTTTGGATGGTAACTTGATGCCATCTGTGAAAAAGCTAAAGTTAAAGAGAGGATGGCTTCTACAAATGGATTGTGATCCTAAACATACCTCAAAATCCACGGGGGATTACATCAAGAGGCGTAAACTGAAGGTTTTGCCATGGCCTTCAGAATCTCCCGACCTCAACATAATTAAAAATCTATGGATAGACCTTAACCACTTTAACACTGCTCACATTGCTGCTACTGCAGCAATGTGGCTCGTTATCGTCCAGCGACGTAGACCTACGTCACTGGACTCCGCCCCCTGTGGGCTGAACACGTGTGCGCCGCCGGAGGCTCGCTCCCGCTGTTCTCAGTCACAGCGGGAGTCGGGCCAGGGGAGGAGTGGCGGCGATCGCCGCTGCTCTTCCCCGATCGTCGGGGAATCTAGTTTGGAGATCCGCCCGCTTGTGTAAACAGAGCGGGCGGATCTCCTAAGTGACAAGGATTGACAGATTGCAGTGTTCAGCATAGCTGAACATGCGATCCGTCCTTGTGTCACTCAGTCACCCCCCCCCACACGTTAGTAAGCACCAGGCATACATTAACCCCTCCCTCTGCAATAAAATTAACCCCTTCCCTGCCAGTGTCATTTTTACAGTAACAGTGCATATATATAGCACTGATTACTGCAGTAATGTCAGTGGTACCCCCAAAAGTGTCAAAAATGTCAGTCAAGGGTCCGATCTGTCTGCCGCAATGTCGCAGTCCCGCAAATAAAATTGCAGATCGCCGCCATTACGCGTTAAAAAAAAAACACCAAAAAGGACAGAAATCTTTCCCTTAGTAAACGCAATAACTTTTGCGCAAACCAATCAAAATACACTTAGTGATTTTTTTTTTACCAAACATAGGTAGCAGAAAACAAATTTGCCAAAAATGTAAAAAAAAATTTGATTTTTACATTTTTTTGGGGGGGGGGGAATTTCGTATAAAAAAAATGTTAAAAATATTGTTATTTTTTCAAAATAAACGCTCTTTTTTTGTTTATAGCGCAAAAAGTAAAAATCGCACAGGTGATCAAATACCACCAAAAGAAAGCTCTGTTTGTGGGGAAAAAAGGACGTAAATTTCGTTTGGGTATGGCGTCACACGACCGTGCAATTGTCAGTTAAATTTGCACAGTGCCGAATCGCAAAAAGTGGCCTGGACGTAAGACCGCAAAATCCTCCGGTGGTAAAGTGGTTAAAAGAGCAGTACGTGACAGACAGCCCAGAAATCTCAAAGAACCTGAAGACTTTTGTAAGGAAGAATGGGCAAAGATACCTCAAACAAGAATTGAAACACTCTTGGCTGGCTACAAAGAGTGATACTTGCCAAAGGGGGCAGTACAGGATATTAACTCTGCAGGGTGCCCAAACTTTTGCAGACACCATTTTTTGTTTTCTGTCATTTTGAAAGTGTAAATGATGGAAATAAAATCTAACTTTTGTTGACATATTATAAGAATGTCTAATCTGTAATTTGATGCCTTTTGGAGATTTTTCCATCTTTCCTTGGCTTCTTTATGCACATTAATACAAATTTTTACCTGGGGTGCCCAAACTTTCGATCCCCACTGTACGATTAGGAATTGTTGACTTGCATAAAGCAGGAAAGGGTTATAAAAGTATCTCCAAAAGCCTTGCTGTTCATCAGTCCATGGTAAGACAAATTGTCTATAAATGGAGAAAGTTCAGCACTGCTGCTACCCTCCCTAGGAGTGGCCGTCCTGTAAAGATGACTGCAAGAGCGCAGACTGCTCAATGAGGTGAAGAAGAATCCTAGAGTGTCAGCTAAAGACTTACAAAAGTCACTGGCAAATGCTAACATCCCTGTTAGCGAATCTACAATATGTAAAACACTAAACAAGAATGGATTTCATGGGAGGATACCACAGAGGAAGTCACTGCTGTCCAAACAAAACATTGCTGCACGTTTACAGTTTGCAGAAGAGCACCTGGATGTTCCACAGCAGTACTGGCAAAATATTCTGTGGACAGATGAAACCAAAGTTGAGTTGTTTGTAAGAAACACACAACACTATGTGTGGTGAAAAAGAGGCACAGCACACCGACATCAAAACCTCATCCCAACTGTGAAGTATGGTGGTGTGGGCATCATGGTTTGGGGCTGCTTTTCTGCGTCAGGGCCTGGACGGATTGCCATCATCGAAGGAAAAATGAATTCCCAAGTTTATCAAGACATTTTGCAGGAGAACTTAGGGCCATCTGTCTACCAGCTGAAGCTCAACAGAAGATGGGTGTTGCAACAGGACAATGACCCAAAGCATAGAAGTAAATCAACAGAATGGCTTAAACAGAAGAAAATACGCCTTCTGAAGTGGCCCAGTCAGAGTCCTGAACTTAACCCAATTGAGATGCTGTGGCTTGACCTCAAGAAAGCGATTCACACTGGACATCCCAAGAATATTGCTTTACTGAAACAGTTCCGTAAAGAGGAATGGTCAAGAATTACTCCTGACCATTGTGCATGTCTGATCTGCAACTACAGGAAACGTTTGGTTGAAGTTATTGCTGCCAAAGGAGGTTTAACCAGTTATTAAATCCAAGGGTTCACATACTTTTTCCACCTGCACTGTGAATGTTTACATGGTGTGTTCAATAAAAACATGGCAACATTTCATTATTTGTGTGTCATTAGTTTAAGCAGACTGCGATTGTCTATTGTTGTGGCTTAGATGATGATGATCAGATCTTATTTTATGACCAATTTGTGCAGAAATCCATATCATTCCAAAGGGTTCACATACTTTTTCTTGCAGCTGTATATATATTATATATATATATATATATATATATATATATATATATATATATATATATATATATACACACACACATGTGAAATAGCTACTAACAAAACTCCCAGACAAACATTTTCTTTCAAAGCAGGTTCCTCTTTATTAATAAATCATTCAATATCCTAAAGTTACCAACAATTGTGTCAGTATTTAGGTACAGATCAGGTCATTCAATGGAAATATCTAAAAGATAATATTGCTAGTTTTTAGCCAGGGCCAACTGCGATCAATATTGTAGCTATTATTGAAGCTCCCACACTGAAACAATGGTGAAAGGGAATAGAGGACTTATGTCAGCTGGAAGAACTTTTGTATATATATAGAAGAAATGTGGATAGACAAAGTAATATGGAACAAATGGTACTTGTTTAAAACCGCCTCAACTTATAACTTATAAATTATAGAGCAACTAGACATTAAGCCCGTTAAATTAACGGGCGCTAGAACATATGTGGTCAAACATTTGTAAAAATAGACTTGTTCCAGTTAAGCGAGAGCCTCTGTCAGCTCTGCATCCATGTTGCCCTAGCAACATCGGGGACATGCGCAAAGCTGACTGAGCAGCTCTCGCTTATCTCTTTTTTTCTAACAACGCGAGAGCCGCATGACGTAGCCAGCTCTGCGCATAGCGTCCCTGTTGCCCTAGCAACATTGGGGACACGCGCAGAGCTGACCAAGCGTGACATCGCTCGCCCGCTGGAATTTGTAATGGCTGCTGCCGCTTAGCAGTAAGTCCACGCAAGCGCGTGCCCGCGCACACCCGTCGCTTCAACAGTTTCGCCCGGCCGCCCGAAGTCTCTGCGCTCCAAGTCCCAACGGCTGTCCGTAGGGCACATGCGCAGCAGCGCAATCCCACGGACACAGGGACTGGACGCAGAGACACTTGTACTTTATATGTATAGATAATGATAATAATTCCCCTTCCCTACGTGATGTCATTGTGTGTGATTGCAAAGACAAAGAACAGACACACACAATGACGGGCAGGGCACAGCCATGCTGCCAGGCACTCCTCACACCTCCAGGCTCCTGGCATCATCATATCTCTCCCCCCAGGGGCCCCTTCTCTTACCGTTACCAGGCTTCCCCCACAGCTCCGCGCACTTCCTGTTTCCTTCCCTTCTTCTCTTGTTCCTCAAGCCGAGACCAATCCCGGAGTGACGACCCGGGAAGTAAGCTGAGACTTCTGCGCATGCTCACCAGCCCTTTTCCCAGTCTCGCACAGCCTTGAAGTCTCGCACTGGCCGGCTTTCCATAGCGTCGGGCCGTGATTGGTGCATAAGTGTTGGCAGTGGCGTTTTAATTGTTTTGTAGAGGGGAGTTCGCCGCGTTTTGGTTGGCTGCCGACTGCTTGCTGGAGGAGGTTGTGCTGAAGAAGAGTGCCCGGCCGCCCAAAGTCTCTGCGCTCCAAGTCCCAACGGCTGTCCGTGGGGCACATGCGCAGTGGCACAATCCCACGGACACAGGGACTGGACGCAGAGACACTTGTACTTTATTATAGTAGATGATGGTGAAGGATGATAATAGAGAATGATGGTGAAGGATGATGGTGATGGAGGATTATAAGGTGACAATAAAATCACATTTGCACATGCCAAGTCCGATCTATGGGGGATGGGGCTCATTTTTATTCCCACACATCCACCTCAGCCCCCCCCCCCCCACCATACCCTGCTATGGGGAGGGAGGTCATTGCCATTATAGGTGGAGGTATCTCCCCTCCCCCAATGTTTATATGGTATCTGCACACCTGGTGGAGATGTATACTGATAATATTATCAGGGGTTACGGTATATGTTGGAGATACAATGAGGAAGTGATATACGTCGGTAATATAATGATAATTGTGGCAGTATATAATGATACAAAGTGGCAGTATATGTCAGTGATATCATGTATAGTGTGGAGGGATCATGGTATATGTTGGTGATATTCCCAGAAGTGCTGTGTCCGGCATGCCCAGTAGGGGGTGGTGCAGAGCCTGGCTCCTCTCCCAGATTGTAGACGGATGTCGGGTGTGCAGGCCGGTGTCCTGCCGAAAACTACAACCTGCCGAAATCTCCAACCACGTTATTTCCGATGAGTGTACACTGGGAATAATTGGAGATTTCGAGCACTTGGTGTTTTCACACAACACCGGCAGCCTATGCACCCGAGTACATGGTATAATTAGTGCAGATTCTTACACCGCCCGCTAGTAACCAAAAACATGGCCCCCTCCAAGGCAGCGACAACTACCGGGCGGAGTAAGAATCTGCACTAATTATACAATGTACTCAGGTGTATAGGCTGCCTGTGTTGTGTGAAAACACCAAGTGCTCGAAATCTCCAATTATTCCCAGTGTACACTCACCGGAAATAACATGGTTGGAGATTTCGGCAGGTTGGAGTTTTCGGCAGTACACCGGGCGGCAGGTAACGGGAGAAGGGGGAGGGACAGCGGGCTCATCGGATATAAAAACTATCAGCAGACTACACCCGATCTCTCTCTCTCTGGGTGATCCCTCTCTGCGTGATCCCTCTTAACTCTGTCTCTCTGCCTCTCTGCTATTTTAGATGATCCCTACTCTCTCTCTCTCTCTGGGTGATCCCTCTCTGCGTGATCCCTCTTAACTCTGTCTCTCTGCTATTTTAGATGATCCCTACTCTCTCTGGGTGATCCCTCTCTGCTGTCTTAGGGTGATCCCCATTCTCTCTGTGGCTGATCCTCGGTGTAGTCTCCCTGTAGCGCCCCCCTCAGTGTGGTGCCGGTATTGCTCCTCCGGTCACTCATCGTCGCTCTGGGCCCTCACCAGCAGAGACATGCCCTTCAGGCGGTCCACATATCCGGAGGAGACATGTCCGGTGCCCCGGTCATCCCACTGCCGGTGTCGTGTCGGATAATGCCTCCCCGTCGGATAGAGCATCCGACTGACTGACGTCACTGCAGCTGACTGCTCAGATCAGCTGTGCTGGCGGTGACGACACTGACCTGCCCAGTTTGTCGGATGCACTATCCGACGGTAGATAGAGAGCGGAGGAGGGGAGAGAATCTATTGTCAGATTCTGCCTCAATCTCTGCACATCTATCGGGACGGATCAGATTACAGTGCAGTAGAATCCGAATGTACTTAATGTAATAATGGAATACGTAATGTAATGGAATACGGATTACAGTGCAGTAGAATCCGAATGTACATATAATTCGCTGTACATTTATCACCCTACGGCTGATAAAAATTTGGAGTCTCTGGGACCCATGGGCATGGATTAGTGACCCCGAGAACCGGGCCTACCCCCGCCGCCATAGACTTCAATGTTAATCCCAGTTACCTCGTGGTTAGGGTACCGTCCCTTTGGGGTGCTTTCCCGGGCGAGCCATAGGTCACGTCAGACACTAAAAAAAATGGTAGCCAAGACCCTCAGGTACATCTGGAAAAAATTTGGGGTCTCGAGGACCTTTGGGCTCGGAGCAGGGATGTGCCAAAGTGGACCAAGTTTCCCCATAGACGCCAATGTTAAATCCTGAGTGTCTCCGGGTAAAGTTTCTGGGTTTTGCCGGTCATTTTGTGGAGCTGTCCCGGGCAAACCATAGGTGCTGGAGAGCCCAAAATTGTATAGTGGGTAGCCGAGACCATTCCCTACGGCTGATAAATGTGGGGTCTTGGGGACCCATGGGCTTGGAGTAGTGACCCCGAGAACCGGGCCTCCCCCGCCATAGACTTCAATGTTAAACTTGGTCACCTCGCGGTGAGCTCGCGGTTAGGGTACGGTCCTTTGGGGTGCCGTCATGGGGCGAGCCATAGATCGCGCCTGCTACAAAAAAATATGGTAGGTAGCCAAGACCCTCAGGTACATCTGGAAAAAAATTGGGGTCTCGGGGACCTTTGGGCTAGGAGCAGCGACGTGCCAAGTTGGACCAAGTTTCCCTATAGACTTCAATGTTAAACTTCGAGCGTCTGTCACAGGCGAACCATAGGTGCTGGAGACCCCAAAATGTTATCGAGGGTAGCCGAGCCCCTTCCCTACGGCTGATAAAAATTTGGGGTCTTGGAGACCCATGGGCTCGGAGTAGTGACCCCGAGAATCGAGCCCCCCCGCCACCATAGACGCCATGTTAATCCCGGTCACCTCGCGGTGAGCTCGTGGTTAGGTCACAGTCCCTTTGGGGTGCTGTCACGGGCAAACCATAGGTGCTGGAGACCCCAAAATGTTATCGAGGGTAGCCGAGCCTCTTCCCTACGGCTGATAAAAATTGGGAGTCTCTGGGACCCAAGAGCGTGGAGTATTGACCCCGAGAACTGGCCGGTGTCGCAGGCTGCTCGAAGTCTCTCTGTGTTCCAACAGCTGTCCGTGGGGCACATGCGCAGTAGCGCAAGCCCACGGACACAGGGAAACTGGACGCAGAGACACTTGGATTTTATTATTATAGATTATGACCGCAATGGAATCATGCATATAATATTGTAGATATTGATATAAGAATTAAATAAAGGCCTATATCGGAGTTTGGAAACATGGACTGTACGTAATCCACCACCTATGGCCAGCACCCTTTCTCCCCCCCCCCCTCCCTTTCCCTCCCCCTTTTGTTTTCCCCTGGAAATTGAGCAAGCATAACATTGATGACTCATGGGAATTATTGGAAAATTATAGAAATGGTTGATTGTATTGAGTCACTGAATATAATGGAAGTGTAATTCCTTTTTTGTTTGTTTTGTTTGTATATAAATCTTTTTGGAAAATCAAATAAAAATGTATTAATAAAAAATAAAATTATTGTAGCTATTGGTAAAGTGGCATATTGTGCTGCACACCTGCTCTAAACCAAGTTATATGTGGTCAACAAAATATTTTCTAAATACCTGTCTGAATTGAGAATTTATGCTGAGATGTGAGCAGTCACTGCATATTATAGATATATACTCTTTTTTGTTGTATCATAAAAATGACAGAATTCTTAGAGAATTGTTTTAGCATTAAATTGTCAGGCCTTGGGCTGCTTTTGCTAGATTAGCCAGTCCTGAAAAAAGTAGAAGTCATTCAAAGCCTTCACTAAATGTAGACGTTTCCTTACAGTCGAAATGGTGATCATTTCAAAATCATTTGTCAGACTCAGCCATCCACAGTCTTCTTTCTGAGAACCTTAGAGAGCTTCTTTGATATTGGAATAACGACACCACATATGCCAAAAGCAAAGAGAAAAACAGACATCCAGACAAGATATTGAAGGTTTGAAAAAGGAAGTAAACTCTTCCTGTTTTTTTTTTTTTTTTCCGTTTTTCTTCCCCTGCAAAGTAAATACCATCCAGGCACAATGGTAAATCTTCCTGGAGGTAGCTTTCCGAGCCTTCAGTAAGGTAGGAATGAAAGCATTTGAGATACCCTAGTCTCTCAAAACTTGGCTTTCAACAGCCACGCCGTTAAAGCCAGAGACTGTAAAGCAGGATGGAAGATCGGCCCTTGAGACAGAAGATCGTCTCTCAGCGGAAGCCGCCAGGGTGGCTTGAAGGCCATCTGCACGAGGTCTGTGTACCAAGACTGACGAGGCCCATCTGGGGCCACTAGAATTACCCGCACTCGTTGCCAACCGGCGGAGGAACCTGGACAGCAGATGAATCAGAGGGAAGGCATAAATCAGCCGATACTGGTGCCAGGGCACCACCAACATGTCCGTGGCGTCCGCCAGAGGATCGCGGGTTCTGGCCACAAACCTTCACACCTTCTTGTTGAGACGGGACATGAACAGATCCACGTCTGGAGTCCCCCACTGGGCACATATGAGGCGAAACACCTTCAGATGCAGGGACCATTCCCCCTGGTCCAAGGATTGGCGACTCAGATAGTCTGCCTGCCAGTTTTCCACTCCCGGAAAGTGAACACCTGAAATCGCTGGAACGTGCGTCTCAACCCAAAATAGGATCTCGGCCACTTCCTTGGCCACCGGGCACTCTTGGTGCCCCCTTGGTGATTGACATAAGCCACCGCCATGGCGTTGTCCGTCTGAACACGAACCGGGTGACCCTGTAGCGGAGTCGTCCAATGGAAGAAGCAGAGCTTCATTGTTCAGAGCTCCATGACGTTTATCGACAAGGATTCCACCGCCGACCACAAAGCCCTTCCAGAACTCCACCCCAGCCCGACAGGCTGGCATCCGTGGTGATCACCGTCCACAGTAGAGGCCAAAAAGATTTACCCTGTGTCAGAGCGGGTGACAGGAACCACCATGAAAGGTCCGTCCTTGTGAGAAGGCTCAAACATATCCTTTTCGATTACCTTAGAGAACTTCTTTGATATGGGATGGATTCGAAGGCCGAAACCATCAGACCCAGGGACCACATGCAGGGTCGCAGAGAGGAGAGATCGACGTCCCTGAGGGACCTGATCTCGCCCCGGAAGGGGCTGAAGTTTCTGCTCCGGGAGAAAAAAAACTTTCGCTTGAGCGGAGTCCAGGACCACCCCCAGGTAACTGAGTTGAAATGACGGGGTCAATCGACTTGTGAAAGTTGATGGTCCACACGAACTCCTGGAGCATCTGAACCGTGATTGCCAGATCGCCCACCAGAGTGGCACACGAGCTTGCCCTCAACAGGAGGTCGTTCATATAACCAAGGACCGCAATCCCCCTCTTGAGCAACAAAGCCAGTACCGGAGCCAAAACCTTGGTGAATACCCTGGGAGCCGAAACGAGACCAAAGGGTAATGCCAAAAATTGAAAATGCTCCTCTGCCTCTGCGAAGCGGAGACACTTCTGATGACCTTCGTAGATGGGGATGTGCAGATACGCATCCTTTAAGTCGATGGAGGCCAGAAAATCCCCTCGGGCTCAACAATGCCACCACCGACCGGATGGATTCCATCCGGAACTTCTGCACCCGCACAAAGCAGTTCAGAGACTTGAGGTCCAGGATTGGACTCACTTTTCCCTCTTTTCTGAGCACCGTGAGCAGGTTGGAATAGAACCCGCGAAACCTGTCCCGCTGAGGGACTGGCACAATAATGCCTTGGGCAAGAAGATCTTGCACCGCCCCCTTGAGATTTTTAAAACTATTGGGAGCCAGACGGAGATTTGATGGAAAGAACCTGTCTGCAGGGCGAGATTGAAATTCAATCTTGTATCCTCAATGACTCAGTTTGTGAACCCACCTGTCCCGGATTTGGGACAACCAGGGTTCCTGAAAGTAACGCAGACGTCTCCCACCCCTGAAACGGGTGAGGGTGTCCCTTCAGGAGGAGGAAGACTGGGCCGCCGCACTGGACTGACCGGCCTTGGGATTCTCAGACCATGGCTTCTTGTAACTGCCTGAGGCCTTGAAGGTTTTACCTTTGTCCTGTGCCCCTGAGGCATGAAAGGACCCATGATGAGCTTTGAAAGAAGGACCCCGGCTAGTGCGGGGTGATTTACCTTTAGAGGCTTGGGGGCAAAAGGGTACTCTTACCACTCATAAGACCTTTGATCAATTCATCTAAGGTATCCCCAAAAAGTAGATTATCCACATAAGGGACATCAGACAGTCTTCTTGGAAGCATGGTCAGTCGACCAGATTTTAGTCAAATAATGCGGTGGATTGCGACCCCAACCGCAGATAACCTTGCAACCAAAGGAGCCTCATCCAATGCCGCATCACAGGGCCATCTGATCCACCAGGTCAAGGGCAGTCAGAGAGACCGACTCCGCCACTAAGGTGCGCCTAAGCACCTTGGACCATTCCGTGACCGCTTGAGAAACCATCACCGAAGCGAACACAGGTTTGAGCAGGGAGCCCGCCACCAAATACACGTGGTGGGAAAGCGTCTCCACACGCCTATCCGCCGGGTCTTTGAACACCGGGGAGTCCTCCACGGGCATCAACGTGAGTTTATTCAAACTAGAAACAGTGTGGTCCACCTTTGGTTACACCATCCAGCGATTGTCGACTGGATCCGCAAAGGGATAACGGTATTGAAAGCGCTTAGGCACCGCCAGCATATGTTTGATGCGACGCCATTGATCGTTCACGGTTTCGTGAAACTCCTCGGGGCAAGGAAAAACCTGTCCCGACGGACACCCGCTTACCTGACTGGATGGGCTCATCATCAAGATTTAAAGTCTCCTTGACTGAGCTAATGAGTGCATCCACTACAGCGCCTTTCCCGCGCCGCAGTGGAGGAGGACACCTCCTCCTCCCCATTCCAATGAGAGGACTGGGATCCCTCAGGGGGGACGTTGTCCGTGGCAACCAATTCAGGCTCTGAGTCAGAAGACTGAGAGGGCATCGGCCGTTTATGAGAAGTGCGTTCAGACATCAGCAGATCCACCTTGGACGCCAAAGTCACCAGTGCAGCGGATAAGGAGGCCATGGAAGAGGATTCAGGGGTTCCTAAAGGACCAACCAGGTCTGCGGTGAATTTGTTATCCTGGGACTCCATTTTGCAATAAAAAATATTTTGGGACATTAGTAAATTTTTCATTTTGGGACATTGGCCCCTTTAAAACGGTGGTTCCTGCAGTCCACACCGCAAATCTGCACCGCCGGGGGAGACCCCTTAAAAACAGCTATACAGAAAGTAACAGTTTTGCAGGAAAATTCCAGAAAAAACAGCCAAAAATCACCACACAGTGTACTTGCCCAGACCTCCACACAAACTGCTGCAGTAAAGAGAAATGAAAAAGGAAGTGACCTCATGTGCTCTTACTCCCACTAGAGGCCGATGCATGCCCTGAGCCACAGTATTATGGTGCCTAATAGAAACAAATGGGAGGAAGCACTCGCAAAATGGCTGCTGCCCAAACAAAGACGCCAAAACAGCATGCCCTCACCCGAAATGGCGGCCGAAACCACGGGGAACCTTAAAATACCCCCAAGAATACACTAAGCCCCAACACACCCCATCCATAGCAGTGTATACCACATTGCGCCCCCAGCGGGGAAGGGAGGAAGGGGCCACACAAAATGGCCAGGAGGGGGGATACCACATAACATATATGCCATCCCCCAGGAGTGGGCCCACATAACACCCCAAAGACAACTGTTCCAGGGACACGGAGGTAGCATCACTCACCATACCAGGGATAGTGAGCTCCGCTCCCATATGGAACACCTCCCACCCTGAGTGAGGGTGCCTTTAGCCAGGAAGGGATGCTAGCAACACACGGGTGTTCCGAAGTTGAGACATCCCGACGAAGATGGATCTCTGCAGATGGATCTCCGTCATTGCAAGGCCTGGGTGCACCAATGACCTGCAACACTCGTTGGCAGGCTGGGACTCCATCTACCAAACTGACTATTACCAGACACAGGAAAAAACCTTGGCTCCTAATCCCTCAAAGGTTGTAAATGCTGCACATAATTTCTTGTATGAAAAATCACTAGCCTTGTAACAAAAATCCTTCTGTGCCTTTGATCTTATTTGGAAGCTGTGGAGCTCATGGTACCCTTCCTAGGCTCCTGAGAATTATTATCACCACCAGTTATACACTATTTCTGATCTTGCATGTGCCTTGCTCTTCTTCCTTTTCTTCCTCTTATATTTCTGTGGATGTTAAGTCTATTAGTGCCTGGATCCTGATCTTATACGCAACACTGGTATATTGGTGTACTTGGGACCACTCCTTTGTACAATTATTTGTATCTTCATATGCTGTCTCGTTGACTTAATGACTTGGTGGCCGTGTCCACTAACCTAACTGCATTGTATATTTTGAAAAACAAATAAATTGAAAAAAAAAATGAGGTCAAACATGCCGTCAACACAAGACTTAAGCCTTTCAACAAACACCCATAGTTTTCTTTTGTTATGGCATCCTACAGCTCCAATCATACTCTTGGGTCAAAAACAAGATTGAGTCTTTCTTTGCACACATAAGCTATGGAATGGCAAATGGATTCCATGAAAATGTATTATGCCAGCACCCAATTTGTATGTACTACGTTCTTTGTTAACATCACCATCTGTATGTATGCAAGACACAATTAATTGCACTAATTGCACACCATTTCCAAAATATAAACCGAAACCAAGCAGTTAAAGCAGTTGGAATTCAAGGTTCCACCAACAACAAACACTGAGCAGCCAAGAGTAACTATTTAATGGTCTTCTATGCAAATTCTGAATTGCAATATTGCATATGATTTCATAATATAAATTTAATGAACCATGAGGTTTTTTTTTTTAGCAGCCAAGCTTAAATGACTCCACTGTGAACACAGCCTTCTATATTGGTCTCTGCTGAGAAAAGCATACCATTCTAAGATTAATGAGTACTAATACAATATTTAATCATACTTTTTCCTGTGGATGTAGTTTGCTAGAATTTAGAAACCCCGCAGTTCATAGCAGGCACTTTCAACTTCTTTATGAATCAGGCAGCTTCAGATTTTAAGTTCGATCATCCAGAATTATTGACAAAATCAAAAATAAAAACACAAGAAAATGTTGCTCTTAACGATTAGGGGACACAGAAATAATTAGAATTCTTAGGGATCTTGACCATTGGTACCCTGAGCCCACCAAGTGTATATTCTGGCATATTTCCACCGCCTGGGAAGCCTTCCATGTGATGTGTACAGCGACCTAAAGACATGAACGATCAGGTGCATTTTATTAAATCAGTAAGCCTGTGTACATGAGTCAAACCCCATTGCTTGATTACAAAAAAAAAATGCAATGTGCTTAGTGTGTCATAGTGAAGAGGGGGCATGATTTTCTTTTTTCCAGGGTCATTGCTAGGATTATAGAAGACCTTGGGTACATTTGGGCACACAAAGTAGAAGACTAATTTGATGTGCGTTGAAAGGGCAGATCAATTAGAGCTTTCAAAAGCTTAGTCTGCGGACCAATTCTTAAGCCACAGCACATGTCTAATCACCACCACTGAAACAGAGAGTTTGGACAGCACAGGAACTGTATCCAAAGCTGCAGCGCAAATAAACTGCAGCCCATGGACCTACTGGTCTGCTAAACATGCTGCATGCCGCAGCTTCCGCCTTCTTGTCAGCCGGGTCCTTAAAAGGACGGAGATTCCTCTACTGTGAACATGATTGCTTTATTCAACCTGGAAACAGAAGGGTCCACCACTGGTGGACTAGTCCACTTTTTTAAAAGTGAATCCTCAAAAGGGAAACATACAGCAAAACATTTGAGGACCACAGATGGTGATTTTGGTTGTTTCCATTCCTTACAGGAAAACCTGTCAAAATAAGGCACATCGGGATTCACCTTTGGAGTACGATGTGACTTGTGCGTACCAAATGACACAGCCACGTCCATGGCTACATCAATTGCATCCTCCATTTTTACCGTTTCACGCACTGCAGTGATAAGTGCATTTACCAGTGGTTTTTCGCTCGCTGCTCACTGCTGCAATTATGGAGGAATCATCCTCACTATCGGAATATCAGGGGGAGTGACCATAAACCCCCCTGGAAGGGCCAAGTCCACAGTGGCATGAGTCTTAGAATTGGATGAAACAGCCTAAGTAGGGTAAGACAGGGGGGGATGCTTCCTCCTGGGCCTTTGCCCACACGCCACTTCCACCCGGGACACTAAGAACTGCAGGTCCGCCATCAGTGCAACCATGAGAAGCTGGGGTTCAGAGGGACCCGCCACCTCCATGAGGGGGTCTGTGGGGGAAGATGTGACCCTAAGGCTCCATAAGGAAAGGAAGACCTTGTAGTACAAAAATGATCTTTTGGCACCACTAAAGGATCCCGTCAAGGCTCAGGGTACCCATTAGCAGAGATAGTAATAACAGGGACCCCCAAACACTCACCCTACTGACTGGAGGAGTGCAGAGAATTCGAACCCAGCATGGACGCTATCCCTGTTCATATGTCCCGGGCACAGGAAGAGAAAACTAAGGAGGAGCTTTGGCATCCCCACGAGGCTTCAGTTGTCTCCAGCATCTCCCAGACTAAGGGAAAATGGTTCCCATGAAATCATCCGGCTACACAAACATGGCCGCCAACTGGAGACCAGCCAGACTAAGGGAATATGGCCCCCGTGACATCATCGGGATACACAAACATGGCCACCAACCAGAGACCAGCCAGACTAAGGGAAAATGGCCACTATCAGTTAAAAACACTGAAACATGCTGCCAGGATCTTTCCTGCACCCTCTGCAATGCTGCACCATCTGCAATGCTGCACCATCTGCAAGGGACCCCCCTGAAGGTAGGACACTCGCTTAGGGAAGAGACTGCTGTGCACCCTGCACCGGTCTCTGCACTGAGACCCCACTGCACTATACCTACACTGCAAACAGCAGGCCATGCACCTAGTGGTCTCCTACACTGGGACCCCTCCAGACTACCATGGCAGGACACACACTATCCCAGGACAATTACAGAGTGGGGATAGCGGGGGAGACCCCTAGGGTCTATGCTGCATTCTCTGCCCTGGGACCCCCACCAGACCCTAAGTCCAGAAGGGGAATGGGAGTGGGAGAAGCCCAGCTCAGTGAGGAATTTACGCATGGGCGGAGGGAACCAGCAGGCAAGTCTGACCAACCCTGGAGGTTACCCGTGTCCACCCCAAAGAAAACCACCGAAAGGGGAGAGGGAGGACTGTACTTACCCTTCCATGGTGTGGTTAACGCTCCAGACAACTCCGAAGTAGGGGTGCTGTCGACCAAGGAACCGTTGCAACTCAGACCCAAGCCCAGTCGTATGCGACCCTGTGAGATGTTTAACTCGTGGGCCAGCCTCTGACCATGAGGCTATATCGCGGCCGACCTAGCGTGTAGCTGCGGTCTGCATGCGCGGTCTGCATGCGCTCCCTGGCTGGGCTGGAGAGGGGGGGAACCACTGGATCTAGATTATCCAGCCCATTGCCCAGCCTGGGAGTTGATTGTAGATCTCCTGATAGAAAAAGGGGATCTAATGTATTGATGTTTACACATGGTCCTAACCCCTTGCTGACCTTATACTGTATATATACGGTGACAAGGCAGCTATCCTGTGCAGAATCACGTACATGATTCTACACTTCAGGGTCTGGGGCATGCTACCAGCGACCCACTCCCACTGTGATTGGACACAGCAGGAGCCATTCAGCAAATCCTGCGGACTTGATGTCTGCCAGGACCCACCGATCGTTCCTGAGAGAAGCAGAATAGAGGTCTTCCCTGCTAAGCAGGAACACGTATCTCTGCCTTCCCACAGTAAGCACTTCCTCGGGACACATTTATCCCTTTGATCACCCCTGAGGTGAACCCTTCCCCTGCCAGTGTCATTAGTACAGTGACAGTGCATATTTTTTAGTGTCCGCCACAAAGTCACATCCCGCTATAAGTCACTGATTGGTGCCATTACTAGTAAAAAAAATAAATAAAAGTTCCATCCAAGAGTTTATCCAGCCTTTCCCTGATTTCCCCTAACAGAGGGGGAAATCAGGGAAAGGCTGGATAAACTCAACACAACCAAATCACCAGGCCCGGATGGCGTACATCCGAGAGTACTCAAGGAACTCAGTAAGGTTATATCCAGACCACTGTTCCTGATCTTTGCGGACAGTATTAGGACAGGAGATGTACCAGGGGAGTGGAGGAAAGCTAACGTGATTCTGATATTCAAAAAGGGTCAGAGGCATATACCGGGAAATTATAGGCCTGTCAGTCTGACATCAGTAGTACGTAAACTTCTGGAGGGGATGATAAGGGACTATATCGTAGAGTTTGCTAAGAACAACAGCATCATCAGTAGTAACCAGCACGGGTTTACAAATGGGCGTTCTTGTCAAACCAATCTCTTAACATTCTACGAGGAGGTGAGCTGTGAGCTAGATAGGGGCAGACCAGTGGATGTGGTGTACCTAGATTTTGCTAAGGCGTTTGATACAGTTCCCCATAAGCGCTTAATTTATAAAATAAGGTCTGCAGGTATCGACAGCAGGGTTTGCTCTTGGATACGGAACTGGCTAAAAGGGCGTATCCAAAGGGTGGTAATAAACAGCACATACTCAGACTGGTCTGAGGTAGTAAGCGGGGTCCCCCAAGGCTCAGTCCTAGGACCAACCTTGTTCAATTTATTCATAAACAGCATTGAGGACGGGATCAGTAGTTCAATATCAGTTTTTGCAGATGACACAAAATTAGGCAGGACAATAACAGCACAGCATGAAGCAGATATCCTACAGAATGACCTGGACAAAATAACGGAGTGGGCAAAGACATGGCAAATGAGGTTTAACGTGGAGAAATGTAAGGTTTTACACTTGGGGACTAGAAACATAAAAGCACAATACACGTTAGGAGGGGAACCCTTGGGAGAATCAAAAATGGAGAAGGATCTGGGAGTCTTGGTTGATGATAGACTAGGCAACAGCATGCAATGTCAAGCGGCAGCTGCCAAGGCTAGCAGAATATTAGCATGCATAAAGAAAGGGATGTATTCCAGAGATAAAACTATAATCCTTCCACTTTATAAAACTCTGGTCCGACCTCATCTGGAGTATTCGGTCCAGTTCTGGTCACCAGTCCTCAGAAGGGATGTGTTGGAGCTGGAGAGAGTCCAGAGAAGGGCAACTAAACTAATTAGGGGATTGGAGGACCTTGATTATTTAGAGCGTCTGCAATCGCTTGATTTATTCTCCCTGGAGAAGAGACGCCTGAGGGGGGACATGATAGCAATTTTTAAATATCTAAATGGGGATCTAGGCTTAGAAAAAAAGCTGTTCAGTCGAAGGGATTGCATGAGAACTCGGGGGCATACAATGCGATTAGAGGAGAAGCGTTTTAACCTCAGGCAACGTGGGGGGTTCGTTAATGTTAGGGCTACAAGATTGTGGAATTCTCTACCACATGAGGTGGTTTCTGCGGGTAGTATGGTGGCTTTCAAAAGACTCTTAGACGTACATCTCAAGGATCAGAACATTCAGGGGTATGCAAGATGATTACAGCCACACACATCTACACAGGTTGAACTGGATGGACTTTTGTCTTTATTCAACCTCACCAACTATGTAACTATGTAATAAAAATATCCCATAGTTTGTAGACACTATAATGTTTGCATAAACCAATCAATCCAGAAAAAAACAAACTAATCAATATAAGCTTATTGGGATTTTTTTTAACCAAAAATATGTAGCAGAATACATATTGGTCTAAACTTAATAAATTTGATTTTTTTACATTTTTTTTTATTATTATTATTATTATTATTATTGGATGTGTTTTATAGCAGAAAGTAAAAATCTATATATAAAAATAAAAAAAACTGTCTGAATTTTTTGTTTATAGCGAAAAATGTAAAACCACAGAGGTGATCAAAAAGGACATACATTTCATATACTGTAGGTACAGTATCTCATGACTGCACAATTTTCAGTTAAAGCAATGCAGTGCCATATCGCAAACAATGGCCTGGTCATGAGGGGGGGGGGGGTTAACCTTCCGGAGCTGAAATGGTTAATGTAATGCTATTGATTGTTAGCTCCATCTAGTGGCTGAGGTTTCCCAGGTGCTCTAAACATCAGTACAATAGGCATTGCTGTTTCTATATGAGTGCCTCCAACACATACAGATTTCAAAAAATACAAAATGTGTGTGTTTTATGTATTACACACAAGGATTTTATAATGTCTAATAGTTATTGAAATGCTATTTTAGCATTGGACATTAACAGCATCCAACAGTAGCGGAGCTAAAAACTAAAACTATTTTCTTTAGCATAGGAAGACTGTCAGATTTTTATTTCTGTGTACCTGTTGCAGATATTTCCTGTCTGTTGTCAGAAGGACAGGAAGTGAGGACACATTTCTCTAACAGAGCCCTGGATAGCTTCAAAATCCAACAGGAATTCTAATACTCCTCCACTCCACATAAAAACTTTTTGGCTTGAGATGCACAATAAACCAAAAGGTAATGCTTCCTAAACATACCTAAGCAACAAACAATTACCATTTTAAATATAACTTTACAATTTTTCAGTATTTTTATTTTCGATTTCATCTACAAAGGTAGTATTAAATTATACAAAAGAAAATGTAAGTGCATCATTGACATTTATTTTATTTGATACTTTAGTAATTTCTTGTTTGTTCCCAGTATTTTTACACATGCTAATGGATGCTATTAAGTGCTTGTTTCTTCTTAAGTTAGCCTCTAAAAGGTTTGTGGATTCCCATGTGTAATATTTCACACATTTTATGTATGGTATAAGCTATCTGATAAAACAACAGTGGGATATCCCATTAATTCTGGCAAGTGGGATTGCCAGGACCAACTAAAAGCATTGCTTTGCATGCTTTATTGGTCACCATTCACAAAAAGGGATAAATTGAACTTCCTACTGTGAACAATTTTGTTGAAAGTATGTGTCACAAAATTTCAGGAACTGAAACAATCTGTCATTTTTGAGATAGCAGAGTGTACATTTTAAAAGGCACATATTAATACACCTTGAATTACATATAAAGACGCTGATGGGATTCAAATTATAACTTGCCTAGAATGGTTTCTGTGAACATTTTGTTTCCCCGAATATCAATCATAGCTTATGGCATATAACTAAACAAAGACATCCAGCTGATTCTGCAATTCCCTGCAGATACTACCAATGCTTCATTATTTGCCAGTTTGGGAGGAAAAGAAAAGCACTTTTGAACCTCAAATAGAATCATTGTTCGTGTCATTTTATATTTTAATAAAAAATTGTTGGATATTAGAGGTTCCTACAGCAGAGCCAGAACACTATTCACATGGTGTTCATTTTTTGAGACACCAGTAAAATAACTGTAATTAAAACCATAGTTTGCCAAGCTAAAGGTAGACATCTCTGAATAGTATCCGCTATTAGTTGTATAATCTGATAAGTATCGTTTAATAATAAATCTAGGACACTATTGCTTTAGATGATTCTGTATTAAAGCAGTGATGTGACTGAATCATTTCTTCAACAAGTAAATTATCTGGGCAAGCTGACAACAGTATCACAGTGAAACTGATGTTCAGAAGCTTTAAATCTGAGGCTATGGTACACCATCTGAAAGAGTAAAATGCTTGCTTTTCAGAGGAAAAAAAGGGACACCAGGATCACATTCATGAGTGATGGAAAGTAGAGAAAACAAACACTGAAAAGTTGGTTTTAGGATACTGAAGTGGGAAAGCAAAGGGCCTCTATCATCAGACAGCGCTCGCAAAATAAACATTGGCTTGAATAATTTTCTGAGTTGCTGACTTTGAACAGGTATGCAGGTCAGAAAAGTCAGGGAAAAGGCATACTGTATGTTATCTGCATACTTGTCAGTGACTCCAAATATTAAAAAGCAAGAGGTTCAGGCTGACAACTAGAATTATATCAGAGGTGGTCATCAATGGCGAGCTCACATGTTTCTTCGAAAACAGGTTTTTTTTTAACTTATTTTCATTCTTTCCAAGAATAGCATGCTTCTAGATTGTTCTAGATGCATCCCTTAGCCTTAAATGGATAGATGCAAGTGTCTGTAAGGAGATTTCTGCATAAAACAGACTTTTACTTGCCAGTCAGGAGAGTGGAAAAGGTGAATAGAAAGGAAATAAAATTGCTCACATTGAGTCGTCGTTCAGTGTGGTGTACTGGAGACAAAATAACAGAACAGAGTGCACCAATATGGTGTAGCTACCTGGATAAAATATTGAATAAATGCACTCACAAATGGAAAAGAAAGCTAAACTTGCTCATCTGTGGCCCAGTGTGTTCCTTGCGTCTATTCTAGGAAACCACCAGCTATGGCCAGTGGCGAAGGTTAAGCTGAAGAGTGTCCACTGGGATCAACTCAGCAGGACCTGCTATTAAGGATGAGCTTCAGGTGAAACATAGGTTTCGACCCAAACTCTAGCTGTTCATAGTTTAGAAAAAGGGCAACATATGGGATTGTTTACCACCAAAGCAGCCATTACCAGTCATGCAGTGAGAAAAATGTGCTACGCTATGTTGTTGATTTTTAGATTTAAAAATAGATGCTGGGGGTCTAGTTCAAGTTAGAGCCTAGGGCAAATAATTTAAGATGGCGCACGTAAGTACAACAATTTCTAGGGCTTTTTTTCTGCTAATAAGTTACACTAGAATATGGATTTCTAAATTTAAAAGTGGAGGTTGAGGGTCCTGTTTAAATTGGGGCCTAGTGCAAATAATGTACGACTGCCCACATAGGCACAGCAATTTCTTGGACTTTTTTTCTGCAAATAAATGACACTGCAATCTAGATTTAAAAATAAATGTTGTTGGGGATGAAAATGACACCTAGTGAAAATAATGAACCCTGGACTTTTTCTCTGTGATTAAATGACATTTTAGTGTCAATTGCTATATTTTAAAATGGATTTTGGGGATCTTGTTCAAACTGGGGGCAAGTGCAAACAATTTAAAACTCTGCACACAGGCACTACAATATTTTTGGGGCTTTATTATGTGAATAAATCCATATTTTAAAATGGCTGTTGTGTGTCCTCTTAATTAAGGCCTAGTGCAAATAATTAGGTAAGACAACATTATTTTGGGGGGCTTTTTCAAGCAAACAAATGCTACTCTGCTGACATTTACATTTTAAAATGGCTAGTGAGGATCTGGTTTAAAATAGAGCCTAGTGCAAACTTTATGCACACACAGCTATTAGGGGCCAAGTTATTTCTGTATATGGAAATTTTGCTTCCTTAATTACAAACCCACCTGGTTGATCCCGTCTGTATGTTGTCTTATGTAGAGATACTCCTTCAGAACTGAGCACCCTCAACTTAGGTTATTAAAATGCAGCTTCTCAGTCACAAATTTACCTCACTTCTGGAAGACCCTCTCTTGCATAGCACATGAAGCAGAGTAGTCTAGTACCTCCAGTGTATGTGGTACCCCCTCTCACCAGTGGTTCAGCCAGGACACCCAAAAGTTAATAAATGTAATTACTTGTAAGCAATTTACAGCCTTGCTCTCTCCGCCACTGTCTTTATTTGACCTGGGCAGGAACAGACTAAAAGAAAAAAATAACCCAACATTTTTTCCTAACATTTGAAAAAGATATACTGTATAAGGCCTCTTTCACACGGCCGCTCCGTAGGTCCATATATCACCCCATCCGTTTGCGGGTGATATACGGACATAATGCTTGTCAATGGGATTGCGGATGTCAGCGGATGACCATCCGCTGACATCCGATTTGTGTCCTTTCAGTTCTGTTCCGTTTTTTGGAACGGAACAGAACCCTATTTTTCTTCCGTTTAAAAAACGGAACGGATGCAAAATCGGATGTCAGCGGTGTCATCCGCTGACATCCGCAATCCCCATAGACATACATTATGTCCGTATATCATCCGCAAACGGATGGGATGATATGCGGACATACGGAGCGGATGACAAATGTCATCCGTGTCCGTGAAAAAAGAAAAAGTGCCGGAGCGGAGGAAAAAAACGGAGCGGCAGTGTGAAAGAGGCTATAATGTTAATTTTACATTTTGTTCTAAACAAATAATATACAAAAAATATACTGTTGGCAAGAGGTAAAATGGTTGAGAGGGGCCAGTGTTTGGCTCTCAGCACTATCAAAGGTCATGTTTTTGCTTTTTCTAACTTTGTCTTAAAGTGTTGAATAAGTGTGAATAAAAAATTAGAAAATGTAAATATATGAACGCTAAAAAAATAGCAGCATACAAAGGCCAGCTTAGCCTGTGTCAGGAACAAGTGGCCCAACCAAAGCCAACTTGTGTGAGGATGGGAAGCCCTCGCGCTTTGTTGTTTCTCCTGCAACTATGCCTCTAGTGCAGTGGAGCCGGCCACCAGATTTCTTAAATCTAATGGTAGCTATGGAAAACAGGATGAAATAGAATGTGTTTTGGACCACACAGGGTGTGCTCCAAGAGGAACACCAGAGGGATTGCGTCACTAATCCCTGCCTCAACTCAACCTACCATTCTGGTTGTCTTTTCCAAGGGTTACAAAATGTTTTGCAAAATGAAGAGTCAGGAGTCGCCAACGTGTATGCTGTACCTGCCTTTCCTTCAGAGCACATGCGCCAGTGATGTCACTGGCTGAATTTAAGGTAAATATCTCCTAAACGGTACATGTTTAGGAGATATTTACAGTACCTATAGGTAAGCCTTATCATAGGCTTACCTATAGGTAAAAGTTGCAGAGAAGGGTTTGCTTCCTCTTTAAAAGAGAAGTATGGGTTTCTTTTTTTTTTTTTTTCTGATATTCATATTTACCTAGGTGGATGCAGCATCGGACTGATCCTCACTATTGCTTGAAGCTGCATATGTTGCATTGGATGTACTGTAGATGGTCAATATTGTTGGGGGGGAGGGTTGTAAAGTGAGGAATGAGGAGTGCAAACAGGGCAACAAAATAGCACCACATAACAGCTCTATGTGCTCTGGTCTTTTCACATTGCGTGCTCGAGGATCTTGTTCTGACAATGAGTAGGGGCCTTTGCTGCTGACCTCAGTGAGGTGCTGCTTTAACCAACTTCTTAATGTATTTTCTTAAGCATGTGGTACTTAAATACTGGTACTTTTACCAATGTTATTACACTGCAGGCAGCAGAGGCCCACATTGCAGATATCTTTTAATTTAATGCCTATTTAAGTGCTTGGGTACTGTCCTAATGCTAGTCTATTTTAACCAAAAAGGTCCAAACAATATTCAGGTCTTTCGTTTAAACATTTTTGGAACAATTTGGAGATACGGGGATGGGAGATGGGAATTGGAGAATGTGGGATTTCGGTTTAAAGTGTTTGGTGTACTTTGTTTTAATATTTTTTTAAACCTTTTGGAAATGCTGTGTGGTTCTGCAAAAAAATGAAGTTTACAAACTATACTATCAAACTGTTTTGCCTTTGGCCATTTCATTCTATGATTGAGGCTTAGGCTTTTTTTGGTTGTAATGTACAATTTCCTATAACTTTTAGATCTGTTGTGGCTGCTATTTCCGATGGTCAATTTATACCTGTTGCTGCTGTTAAAAAAAAAAAAAAAAAAAATAATAATCAGGTGTCATATCTACAACTACCTAAATAAGCATTTTTTTTCCTGATTATGATAATGAATCAGATTGGGATGCTGCTGCTGCTATTATAAACCAAGCAACAATGTAAAAACAAAATTAGACATGCAAATTATGTAATGCCAGCATGCAGCATCACTGATGCAGTCTGTAAAAACTGTAGTGTTAGATAGCACCACATACAGCTTATAGGCTTCTATCAAGCATATAACTGAAAGCATTAGTGTTTGTCCAATGTTGCCCTTGAAGTCACATAAAAAAATAGGAGCCCATCCCTACTAAGCAACACCTTTTAATAGTTTTTTACATCGCTGCATATCATCCTGGACAGTGCTTAGCTCCCCATGCTCTTTTTTTTACAATACCTTGCCTATTAGACTTGAAAATGGCCAGAATTAAATTTTCCAGATTCATCCCTAATTGACTTTAATAGGATTAGGTATAAAGTTAACATTTTCCAGAATTTAAAATAAAGAATGGTCCAAAAATCGAACCCAGGCTCATGCACTCAACACTACATGCTATTACACTAAGCAGAGCGTGGCCTTCAGTGGCCAAAAGGAGGTGGTGGTTTTCCCACATCCAAGGTGAAACCTTCACTGGTTCACAAGGCTATCCATCTTTTACAGCACGTTACACTTTTATTTAGGGTGCAAAATGTGATTTGGTTCCAAGTGGACCCCTCCTCCCCCTGCAGCTGCACTTGTATTCCATTGACTAAAAGTCCCATCTGCCACGAAGGACAGACTTCTAAAAAAATTATAAGTGCAGTAATAACTGCATGTGTAGCCCATTGGCACTTCCTCCAGCTAAATAACTGGAAGTCCGTAAATCAGTATGGGCAGGGAGCTGGAGGAATAGTTTGCAGGATCATTAATAGTGGGTGCAATGCTTTACAGGCTCATAAGATTTTTCCTGTAAATATATATATATATTTTTCACTCTTTGTTATATTGCAGCCATTTGCTAAAATCATTTAAGTTCATTCTTCCTCATGAATGTACACATAGCACCCCATACTGACAGAAAAACACAGAATTGTTGACATTGTTGCAGATTTATTAAAAAAGAAAAACTGAAATATCACATGGTCCTAAGTATTCAGACCCTTTGCTGTGACACTCATATATTTAACTCAGGTGCTTTCCATTTCTTCTGATCATCCTTGAGATGGTTCTACACCTTCATTTGAGTCCAGCTGTGTTTGATTATACTGATTGGACTTGATTAGGAAAGCCACACACCTGTCTATATAAGACCTTCCAGATCACAATGCATGTCAGAGCAAATGAGAATCATGAGGTCAAAGGAACTGCCTGAAGAGCTCAGAGACAGAATTGTGGCAAGGCACAGATCTGGCTAAGGTTACAAAAAGATTTCTGCTGCACTTAAGGTTCCTAAGAGCACAGTGGCCTCCATAATCCTCAAATGGAAGACGTTTGGGACGACCAGAACCCTTCCTAGAGCTGGCCGTCCAGCCAAACTGAGCTATCGGGGGAGAAGAGCCTTGGTGAGAGAGGTAAAGAAGAACCCAAAGATCACTGTGGCTGAGCTCCAGAGATGCAGTCAGGAGATGGGAGAAAGTTGTAGAAAGTCAACCATCACTGCAGCCCTCCACCAGTCGGGGCTTTATGGCAGAGTGGCCCGACGGAAGCCTCTCCTCAGTGTAAGACACATGAAAGCCCGCATGGAGTTTGCTAAAAAAAACACCTGAAGGACTCCAAGATGGTGAGAAATAAGATTCTCTGGTCTGATGAGACCAAAATAGAACTTTTTGGCCTTAATTCTAAGCGGTATGTGTGGAGAAAACCAGGCACTGCTCATCACCTGTCCAATACAGTCCCAACAGTGAAGCATGGTGGTGGCAGCATCATGCTGTGGGGGTGTTTTTCAGCTGCAGGGACAGGACGACTGGTTGCAATCGAGGGAAAGATGAATGCGGCCAAGTACAGGGATATCCTGGACAAAAACCTTCTCCAGAGTGCTCTGGACCTCAGACTGGGCCGAAGGTTTACCTTCCAACAAGACAATGACCCTAAGCACACAGCTAAAATAACGAAGGAGTGGCTTCACAACAACTCCGTGACTGTTCTTGAATGGCCCAGCCAGAGCCCTGACTTAAACCCAATTGAGCATCTCTGGAGAGACCTAAAAATGGCTGTCCACCAACGTTTACCATTAAACCTGACAGAACTGGAGAAGATCTGCAAGGAGGAATGGCAGAGGATCCCCAAATCCAGGTGTGAAAGACTTGTTGCATCTTTCCCAAAAAGACTCCTGGCTGTATTAGATCAAAAGGGGGCTTCTACTAAATACTGAGCAAAGGGTCTGAATACTTAGGACCATGTGATATTTCAGTTTTTCTTTTTTAATAAATCTGCAACAATGTCAACAATTCTGTGTTTTTCTGTCAGTATGGGGTGCTATGTGTACATTGATGGGGAAGAAGAATGAACTTAAATGATTTTAGCAAATGGCTGCAATATAACAAAGAGTGAAAAATTTAAGGGGGTCTGAATACTTTTCGTACCCACTGTACATTTATTTGTTTTTAAAGGTAGACTTAGTCTTTAAATAGTCTAGTTGGGGTGGGTATTTGCTCAGGGTATTGCAAGATTACATGAATCTAGGGACTCTGTACCTCCTCACTGGGCAGATTGATAGCAGCTGGAGCCACTGGCTCCCACTCATGTCAATCTAAAGCTATGATGAGGGAGTGGGGACCTTCAATAGACACAGACAGGGTGGCTCAGGAGCGAACCTACACAAGTACCCCCAAAGAAAATAGCTTTCTATGTGGATACTCGGTGGGGGGAGGAGCCAGGAGCGCCAGTGGGGGAGCTGAGAAGAGAAGGAGTGGGGTTGCTCTGTGCAAAACCATTGCACAGAGCAGGTAAATATATGTTTATTTTAATTTAAAAAAGGGAAGCCTTAATATCACTTTAAAGCATAACTAAAAGCAAAACGTTTTTTGGTTTTACATAGGTAGGAAAAAGATTAGACCTGTCAGGTTTTTATTGCTGTATGTGTCCCTGTTAGGGAGAGTTACCCTCTTTATCAGTCGTATTTAACATTAGTGCGGAAAATGAAAGTAAAAGCAAAGCCCACATTTTGGGTTGTCCCCAGAACAAACATAGTGGGGATATTTTCCAGTGGGGACCCTTGTTCCAGTGGCCCTGGTGACAGGGAAAGGAATACACATTTCAGGTCTGGATTTATTCTACACTGGCATTATTATCTACTGGTATATACAAGTACAGGGCAAGTATTTTTCTATTTTTTTCCAAAGTTTTTCTCTGTATACTACACTATGGTACACTTTTGCTTTTTGAATTCTTCTAAACCTGGCACATCAGAGACTGTTGGGGGAGCCATTACAACTTTCAGGAGTGCAAGTAAAGTGTGATCAGTAACTTTTACCTATAGGGAAGCCTATATTAAGGTAAATATCTCCTAAATGGGCGCTGTTTAGGAGATATTTACATTACATGCTGCCAGTGACATCAATGACTGGTGCATGCGCTCTGAAGGAATAACCAACCGTACTTTCCTTCAGAGCCCTGTGCCATAACCGGCGGCTCCTGTGCGCATGCGTGGGAGTGACGTCTTCGCAGCTCCGGGCAGTCACAGAGCCAGAGTCCGCAAACCCCGGAAGCAAGATGGGAGCCCCTGCTGCGCTGACATCTCGGCGCTGGAAGAGTTACGGTTTAAGGTAAGTTTCACATATTGTGCTAGTGCTAGCACATTATGACATTACCTTGCAGGGTAAGAAAAAAACATCCAGCGGTTTAATTGTAGACCTTTAAGTTTAAGGTCAATACCTTCTTGTGAATTATTTAGTGCATACATGTGGAGTGAAGCATGGTGTTTCATGGTTTTATGCAAATCAGCATAAAATGCATGAAGGAGTAAGAATAGATTACAAGAACAAAATAATGTATATTCACTGAGGACTATTACTTTGCATTTGTGGAGTGGAGCCCAGTGTTCATGACTACATGCAGGCTAGCAAGATTGTATGAAGAAGCACTGATTGTTTACATAGAGCACTCGGGGGCTGTTTGTATGTCATTTTTAAACCTTAAAGTGATTATAAAATCTCTTTTTTTTTAAAAACGAAAATAACAAACATGTTATACTTACCTGCTCTGTGCAGTTGGTTTTGCAGAGTGGCCCGGATCCTCCTCTTCTCTAGACCCTCTTTTGTGCTCCTGGCCCCTCCCTCCTGTTGATTGCCCCCACAGCAAGCAGCTTGCTATGGGATCACCCGAGCTGAGTCACAGCTCCCTGTGTCCATTCAGACATAGATACGCGACCCGGCCCCCCCTCTCATCTGATTGGCTGACTGACTTTAACAACAGCGGGAGCCAATCGCGCCATGCTGCTGTCTCAGCCAATGAGGAGGGGAGTTCCTGGCAGCTGAGACAATCCTGCAACATCGCTGGATAAAGATGGGCTCAGGTAAGTATTAGGGGGGCTGAGGGAGGCTGCTGCACACTTTTTTTTTTATCTTAATGCATAAAATGCATTAGGATAAGAAAAAAAACCTTCTTCCTTTACAATCCCTTTAAGTTTTTTCTTTGAGCATCACTCTTGCATTATAACATATGGTTTTATTTTTATACACTGGGGGGAGGGGGGGGGTTTGGTCAAACTGGTGTACACAGAATCTGGTGCAGCTGTACACATTAACCAATCAGCTTCTAGATTGTATTGCCAAAGCGTAATTGGAAGCTGATTGGTTACTAAGCAAAGCTGCTCCAGATCCTGTGTGTTCCAGTTTTAGTAAATCTCTCCCACTGTTTAATTTATTAGTAGAGCAGAGCAGTTTTTTTATTATAAATCAAATGCTACCTGAAAAATTCCATGAAGGAAAACCCATAGCCATGTTGTTCTGCTATTCCAGCACATACAACGTTTGCTGATGCCCCGATCAACGTTCCATTTCCTATATAGAAAAATAAAAAAAAAAAATACAAAAATATTCATTAAGAGGGTTTCTGTTTTATGTAGGCAGACATAAAAAATGTTTTTCCCCGAAGGTATCCATTGCAACCAGGTTTCTTTTTCTGTCTAAGAGTCCATTAGAGATATCTTACCTTACTTCACCCAGTGACACCTGTACAAAATATGCATGATGTGGTTGTCACAAACACTAGAAGAACAGGCAGTAATAAAAAAATTAGCAGACATTCAAACACTTTCCCACAAAAAAAATGTATTTTCGGTGTTCAGTTGAACAAACATTCCATTGCTTACTGTCTTACAGAAATGTGGTGATAAGATCTGAAGACCTATAACTGAGCAGAGAGAATGGGGAAGTAACACTGCACACAGTGCCACCTTCATTTCACCCAAAATACACAAGTTGGTAACAGAACAGTTAGATTTAATTAAGTCTGTAACAGAGAGGTGTACATTGAGAAAATAAAAGTCCAGCTTAAGGCCCCTTTCACACTGATGCACCGATCAGGTCCACCTGTCAAGTTTTTTGGACCATCCATTGCTTTCTATGGAGTGGCGAATGTCAGCAGACATGTGTCCCCTGACACCTGATGACATACGATCCTGTCCGCTAAAAACAGATGGATGGGGATCCGTTCCCCATCCATCTGGCAGATCATATTGGACGACATTCGGATAGAAAGACAGAAAAGTCAATTTCCATCCAACAGCCAAGTAGAGAACAGTGGGCTGTGTCTGCATAGCAGAGTAGACACAGACCTGTCATCCGCCTGCTTGGCAGGGATCAGTGGAGAGATCCCCTGCTGAGCAGGTGGATCTGCTGGCAGACTCTGCCAGTGTGAAAGGGGCCTAAACACATTTACATAACACAGTTCATTTGGATGGCATGCAGATAGGGAACATAGAGCCTGCAAAGCCTCCTAATGCAGTGCTATTGCAAATAGCCTGTCATAATCCTGTATGTTCAGCATATACTCATCTTGTTCTGTAGACTGAACTTTAGTACACCTCAAGCCCTCAACTCTATCCATAATCCATAACTCCTGTTGTAGAGATCCCAACATAAAAAGTGGGTATACTGGAAAACACGTTGTTGCTGCATTGCTGTACAGACGTTTATTCGATTTTCCTCTGTGAAGCTTCCGGGCCGAGGGGACTAGACGACTTCATACCCGGGTGTAAAATGACTGAACCAGAAGTGAACCCCAAAGCCTATCCATTGGTCGATGCTCAACTTACAAAGACTCTTCTAGATCTGGTACAGCAGGCTTCCAATTACAAGCAGCTTCGCAAAGGAGCCAATGAAGCTACAAAAACATTAAACAGAGGAATTGCAGAGTTCATTGTAATGGCAGCTGATGCAGAACCACTTGAAATCATTCTTCACCTTCCTCTTCTCTGCGAGGATAAGAATGACCCCTATGTCTTTGTGTGCTCTAAGCAAGCATTGGGAAGAGCCTGTGGTGTCTCAAGACCAGTTGTTGCATGTGCAGTTACTATTAAGGAAGGTTCCCAGTTAAAACCCCAGATTCAAAGTGTCCAGCAAGCTATAGAGAGACTGCTGGTGTAATCCCCCCAATGAAATGACAGATGGCACAGTGCAGTGTTATGCAGTGTACATTTTTTTTTTGCTTATGTATTACGAATTCCAAAAGGAGTACCTAGATTAACAGCGACTCCTTTAAAACCTCCCTGACTGTTTTCTGTCGTGGTAACATATTTATGCTTACAACTGAATGTTAAAAAAATGTAAAGTATTTTGGCTTTTAAAGAAAGGAAAATGCTTAAAGAAAAATTTCAGGAAATCTCTTTGCTCATGAATGCTATCTTGTATTATATGTATTTTTTTAAATAAAAATCTACATGTAAAAAAAAAAAAGTGGGTATACTAATGTATATGAAAATGATCACTTAATCGATAAGCATGCCTATATTATAAACTCCAGGAGGCTAATGGAATACTTTTGTTGTCTAAAATGATTTACGTATTCCATTTATCTTATTTGGTCTATAGTGAATCATTATTTCATTATATTTAATAATATGTTGGCTATCAGGTTGTGAAACGCTCTCATTCAGAAATATAGAAATATAGATATAGTTATACAAATTCAATTGCCATTACGGTGTGTCTGCTGAGAATCATAAAACACCCTCCAGCACCAACAGCACACTCCTCTGACCTTTTTATTGGTTATGTTAATTATGTAAACTCCCCCTTCAGAGACCTAAAAAGATGGATACGTTTGCAGCTCTGTAGCTCTTACCAGTGGAAACTGAAGGAATGCCAAGAGTCTTTTATGACAGCCAGGGACTCTGATATATCAAATTGAACTAATTTGTACAGAACCATAAGAATTGCTCATTTTTACTTTAATCATGTTTTATTTATTAGAACATAGTGCAATGCCCTAATATAACAGAAATGAAAAAAATAAATAAATAAATACCAGTGTGAACAATAAGGAGTGATAAATATGTGAAAATAACAATCTCATAAATACACTCACCCTGCGCTAAAATGAATAAGAAGGCACAATAATAAAATCAATAATACCGACTTGACGTCAAAGCAGCTGCTATAAAAGAAATGATCAACTGCAAAAAGGTGTCCGATAATATTAAAAGGCAAAGTAATATATTCAAACACTAGCAGCGCTATAAAAACGAACTGAAGAATAAAATCCAAAGTCCTTAAATTGATATTTCCAGGTCATGTGGTAGGTTGGTTAGACACAATCCTTTATCCCGGGCTCTCTGTGGAAGTCGGAGGACGAAACGCGTCAGACCCGCTGTGCGCGGTCGCATAAGGACATCTACATACACGCCGGAGCTCTTTCCAGATTGTACAAGGTTTGGTACAGAGTGATCCAGCGGATTTTACATTTCTACTCAATGCCTTCACTATATGCTACCTCCTGTAAGTAGACATCCTGAGGGGAGAGGGGCTACAGTTTGTTGTTTTTTGTGTTTAATAAACGTCATTGGCGGAATTACACTATTGTTGCCCCACTCTGTTCACTTACATGGTCTGTTGGCAACGCAGGAGATTGTACAGCTAATAGAGGAAAAGTGGTCCAGTGTCCAATGCTGTAATCTAGTGGTGGAGTCCCTTGAAGGATCTTGATTCACCATCCTCTGGTGAGTTTTAAGAATAGGGGGGGTGCACAAAGTGGTGGTGGAAATCTGGTGCTACGGTCAGGACCCCTCACACCCTTCCTGGGATAAAGGATTGTGTCTAACCAACCTACCACATGACCTGGAAATATCAATTTAAGGACTTTGGATTTTATTCTTCAGTTCGTTTTTATAGCGCTGCTAGTGTTTGAATATATTACTTTGCCTTTATATTATCGGACACCTTTTTGCAGTAAATAAATACCAGTGATGAAATTAATTTCATAACCATCAAAAGGAGCATGTGTTGAGGGCAAAAAGAGAGATATAGTTGCCTCTCAAACACTATTTAGGAAATGCCTCAACAAGAACCTTTAGCCTCGATTCACATTACTGCGGCTGCGGCGTTCGCATGTAATGTCGGAGCGCACTGCTCCTTCATTACATGAGATCGGCTGTGCAGTGCGAGTTTAGCCATACACTTTGTATGGCTAAATTCGCACCGCACCCGCAGCAAACACGCACAGGACCCTTTTTGGCAGCCGCATCAGGATCGGATCGCACTGCGGTTCACACTTGTGCGATCCGATCCTGTGCGAACTGCAAGATCGCACTGCGATATGCGATCAAACTGGGGGTGTCGTTAAGATTACATTGACACCCCCAGCGTATCGCATATGGCAGTGTGAACTGCCGGGGGTGCGTTTGCGATGCGGGAACAGGCTGCGGATTCGCAGCCTTCCCGCATCGCATAAGTGTGAACCGGGGCTCAAAGCAGAATTTTAAGGCATTTTTTAAAGAATGCTACAAATTTAAACAGACTGATGGCAACTTTTTAAACATACCATGTTCAGGGTTGGGAGAATCTAAAGATTGGGTTTATTTTAATTAGGAACTTTGTGTGTTATCTGCCTGGTTATGCTGTGTGAGAAATTTGTGTAATCACAAGATTGGCTGTTAAAGAATTGCATATTATTTGGCAGATAAAACAGCAAACAATATTTTAAGAGAGCTTTATGTTGTTTGCCCAAAGTTATACTTTAATGTTTCGTATACTATGAAATATACAGTATATTGTGGAAAAATCTGTGTTAATTTGAAGGTCTGCAGGTCAGCAATCACAAATAAAATAAAAAATAAAAAATGGTTCCAAGATAAAAAAAATATCAAGATGAAAAAAAAAAAAAAGACTCAGTATGATATACCCATCTTTGAAGCTGCACATTGAACACAACAGTGCGTATGGAATATTGAATTCTGTGCATTACTGTTAAAATGATTACACAGACTTTGTCCTTTTGTTTTATAACTACAGTACATCAAATTACCAATGACCCAGGTTTTGTATAGCCTCAAGGATAGGCACTGTACATTGAGAAAAGCCAGTGCTTAGTCGATGACTGCCTTGGAAAGATATCTCTCTAAATGTTATCAAATGCACTGAGGATGAAATGATGCATCTATAAAAGTAATGTCAGTACTGAGCAATCATGATTCATCATGTAAAAAATGTTTCTATTGCTAGAAAATAATTTTCAAATATTACCAAATACCACAGAATAAGCTCATCTAACATTCTAGCCTACTCTCCTGTAGATGTTTTATTAAAAACTATGTTGCGTTGCCTCTTTAAATATATATTAGAAACAAAACCACATTAAACAATGCTATATGGGTTTATTTACTAAAAGCAAATCTACTGTGCACTGCAAGTGCACTCGGAAGTCAGTCGCTGTAGATCTAAGGGGGACATGCAAGGAAAACAAAAAAACTGCATTTTTGCTTGCACATGATTGGATGATCGAAATCAGCAGAGCTTCGCCTCATTTTATATCTTCCCATCAGATCTACAGTGACTGCACTCCAAAGTTCACTTGCAGTGCACTTCCTAGTGCACAGTGGGTTTGCATTTAGTAAATCAAGCCCTCAGTGCCGGTTCACACTAGTGCGGCTGCGGCGATCGCATGTAATGTCGGAGCGCACTGCTCCTTCATTACATGTGATCGGCTGTGCGGTGCGAGTTCAGCCATACACTTTGTATGGCTAAATTTGCACCGCACCCGCAGCAAAGACGCACAGGACCCTTTTTTGCAGCCGCATCAGGATCGGATCGCACAGTGGTTCACACTTGTGCGATCCGATCCTTTGCGAACTGTAAGATCGCATTGCAATATGCGATCAAACTGGGGGTGTCGTTAAGATTACATTGACACCCCCAGCGTATCGCATATGGCAGTGTGAACTGCCAGGGGTGCCTTTGCGATGCTCGAACAGGCTGCGAATTTGCAGCCTTCCCGCATCGCATAAGTGTGAACCGGGGCTTAGTGTGACACTTTCCCCTTAAACAGTTCAAATTTTGTTTTGTGTTATGCCTTTAAATCAGCACAAAAGAAATTATTGTACATTTCCAAAATATCAGCCCGACACTCCTTGTGACGAAACACATCGGTTGGAGCTTAACTTGCAAAAATCATTATGCCTGCAGGAAGGAGCAGAGTGGAGTTAAATCCTTATCGTTTTGCTTGCGAGTACCCTTAATTTTAATAAATATAGCAAATTTGCTATGTGGTTTCATGTGTTTCCCCTTCATGATCTTTGCAGCATATATACAGTATATTGCTGAGGTGAATTGTGGCTTTTGCTGGATTGCTACAGAACTGACTTACTTGCTAATCAGTGATGTTGCTATATTATCCATATGTACTAATGACCTCAGTTAAAAGGGGTCATGTGCTTCTACTAAGAAACTTGAATGTGTGCTAGTGGTGGAACATTTAGGCTGGCATTTTTAAGTGTTTTTTTACAAATCTTACACTGGTTATTAACTGAATCTAAACTTTAACCACTTCCTGCAAATGTACGTACCTGTGCATCTTTGAGTTACAGTGATTTTACCAGGTTCACAGCAGCAGCTGCTACCTAGTATATTTTTAGAGTCAGTGATGCTATCCAATGTAAAAGTGATCTGACTGGCTATGCAGCCACCTAATATCTTTTACAGGTGGAAAAAGAGGGTCCCCCACCACCCGCCACCTTTACAGGATACTCCTATTTCACCAGAGAGCCCAGGACTGATGTGGTTGGGTCAACACACCATAGAGATGAAGGATGGACTTCCATTGCCCAATTATCTCTATGGTGTATGGAACTGAGGATTTTGTCAAAGATTTTAAACAACAATTAAAAATGTAAAGCTCTCTATCCCTTCATGCTCACACAAAAATGTGAACTCCTACGTCGGTCCTGCATGCATATAGTGCCTTGCGAAAGTATTCGGCCCATTTGAACTTTGCGACCTTTTGCCACATTTCAGGCTTCAAACAAAGATATAAAACTGTAATTTCTTGTGAAGAATCAACAACAACTGTGACACAATCATGAAGTGGAACGAAATTTATTGGATATTTCAAACTTTTTTAACAAATAAAAAACGGAAAAATTGGGCATGCAAAATTATTCAGTCCCCTTAAGTTAATACTTTGTAGCGCCACCTTTTGCTGCGATTACAGCTGTAAGTCGCTTGGGGTAGATCTCTATCAGTTTTGCACATCGAGAGACTGAAATTTTTGTCCATTCCTCCTTGCAAAACAGCTCGAGCTCAGTGAGGTTGGATGGAGAGCGTTTGTGAACAGCAGTTTTCAGTTCTTTCCACAGATTCTCGATAGGATTCAGGTCTGGACTTTGACTTGGCCATTCTAACACCTGGATATGTTTATTTGTGAACCATTCCATTGTAGATTTTGCTTTATGTTTTGGATCATTGTCTTTTTGGAAGACAAATCTCCGTCCCAGTCTCAGGTCTTTTGCAGACTCCATCAGGTTTTCTTCCAGAATGGTCCTGTATTTGACTCCATCCATCTTCCCTGTCCCTGCTGAAGAAAAGCAGGCCCAAACCATGATGCTGCCACCACCATGTTTGACGGTGGGGATGGTGTGTTCAGGGTGATGAGCTGTGTTGCTTTTACGCCAAAACATAACGTTTTGCATTGTTGCCAAAAAGTTTGATTTTGGTTTCATCTGACCAGAGCACCTTCTTCCACATGTTTGGTGTGTCTCCCAGGTGGCTTGTGGCAAACTTTAAATGACACTTTTTATGGATATCTTTAAGAAATGGCTTTCTTCTTGCCTCTCTTCCATAAAGGCCAGATTTGTGCAGAATACGACTAATTGTTGTCCTATGGACAGAGTCTCCCACCTCAGCTGTAGATCTCTGCAGTTCATCCAGAGTGATCATGGGCCTCTTGGCTGCATCTCTGATCAGTCTTCTCCTTGTATGAGCTGAAAGTTTAGAGGGACGGCCAGGTCTATGTAGATTTGCAGTGGTCTGTTACTCCTTCCATTTCAATATTATCGCTTGCACAGTGCTCCTTGGGATGTTTAAAGCTTGGGAAATCTTTTTGTATCCAAATCCGGCTTTAAACTTCTCCACAACAGTATCTCGGACCTGCCTGGTGTGTTCCTTGTTCTTCATGATGCTCTCTGCGCTTTAAACAGACCTCTGAGACTATCACAGTGCAGGTGCATTTATACGGAGACTTGATTACACACAGGTGGATTCTATTTATCATCATTAGTCATTTAGGTCAACAGTGGATCATTCAGAGATCCTCACTGAACTTCTGGAGAGAGTTTGCTGCACTGAAAGTAAAGGGGCTGAATAATTTTGCACGCCCAATTTTTCAGTTTTTTATTTGTTAACAAAGTTTGAAATATCCAATAAATTTCGTTCCACTTCACGATTGTGTCCCACTTGTCGTTGATTCTTCACAAAAAATTACAGTTTTATATCTTTATGTTTGAAGCCTGAAATGTGGCAAAAGGTCGCAAAGTTCAAGGGGGCAGAATACTTTCGCAAGGCACTGTATGTAAAGGGTGATCACACCACACGTGAGATATTACTACGAATGTTAGAGCAAGAGCAATAATTCAAGCACCAGACCTTCCGTTTAAATCTAAACTGGTAACCTGTGAAAGGCTTTTAAAGCCTGACCTATGGAGATTTTTTAGGTACCCCAAGTTTGCTGCCATTACATAGGCATGTGCAATTTTAAAGCGTAACATCTTAGTATCTATTCACAAGGTGTAACATCTTTTATATTTTACAAAACAATTGGATTTTGTACTGTGTTGGTGTGCACTAAAATTCATTAAAATGTATTATTTCTGAAAACTTGCATTTAATAAACCACTGCACAAGTATCATGTAACAAACAGTTGTAACCACCATTATTTTCTCCAGGGCTTTTGCTTTCAGAAAATATAGTCAGGTCCATAAATATTGGGGCATCAACACAATTCTAATCTTTTTGGCTCTATACACCACCACAATGGATTTGAAATGAAACAAACAAGATGTGCTTTAACTGCAGACTTTTAGCTTTAATTTGAGGTTATTTACATCCAAATAAGGTGAACGGTGTAGGAATTACAAAAGTTTGTATATGTGCCTCACACTTTTTAAAGGACCAAAAGTAATGGGACAGATTAACAATCATAAATCAAACTTTCACTTTTTAATACTTGGTTGCAAATCCTTTGCAGTCAATTACAGCCTGAAGTCTGGAACGCATAGACATCACCAGATGCTGGGTTTCATCCCTGGTGATGCTCTGCCAGGCCTCTACTGCATCTGTCTTCAGTTCCTGCTTGTTCTCGGGGCATTTTCCCTTCAGTTTTGTCTTCAGCAAGTGAAATGTATGCTCAATCGGATTCAGGTCAGGTGATTGACTTGGCCATTGCATAACATTCCACTGCTTTCCTTTAAAAAACTCTTTGGTTGCTTTCACAGTATGCTTCGGGTCATTGTCCATCTGCACTGTGAAGTGCCATCCAATGAGTTCTGAAGCATTTGGCTGAATATGAGCAGATAACCTTGCCTGAAACACTTCAGAATTCATCCTGCTTCTTTTGTCAGCAGTCACATCATCAATAAATACAAGAGAACCAGTTCCATTGGCAGCCATACATACCCACGCCATGACACTACCACCACCATGCTTCACTGATCAGGTGGTATGCTTTGGATCGTGAGCAGTTCCTTTGCTTCTCCATACTCTTCTCTTCCCAGCACTCTGGTACAAGTTGATCTTGGTCTCATCTGTCCATAGGATGTTGTTCCAGAACTGTGAAGGCTTTTTTAGATGTTGTTTGGCAAACTCTAATCTGACCTTCCTGTTTTTGAGGCTCACCAATGGTTTACATCTTGTGGGGGAACCCTCTGTATTCACTCTGGTGAAGTCTTCTCTTCATTGTTGACTTTGACATACATACACCTACCTCCTGGAGAGTGTTCTTGATCTGGCCAACTGTTGTGAAGGGTGTTTTCTTCACCAGGAAGAGAACTCTTCGGTCATCCACCACAGCTGCTTTACGTGGTCTTCCGGGTCTTTTGGTGTTGCTGAGCTCAGTGGTGCCTTCTTTCTTTTTAAGGATGTTCCAAACAAGTTGATTTGGCCACACCTATTGTTTTTGCTATCTCTCTGATGGGTTTGTTTGTTTTTTTAGCCTAATGATGGCTTGCTTCACTGATAGTGACAGCTCTTTGGATCTCATATTGAGAGTTGACAGCAACATATTCCAAATGCAAATAGCACACTTTAAATGAACTCTGGACCTTTTATCTGCTCCTTATAAATGGGATAATGAGGGAATACCAAACACCTGGCCATGGAACAGATGAGCAGCCAATTGTCCCATTACTTTTGGTCCTTTAAAAAGTGGGAGGCACATATACAAACTGTTGTAATTCCTACACTTTTCACCTGATTTGGATGTAAATACCCGCAGTTAAAGCACATCATGTTTGTTTCATTTCAAATCTATTGTGGTGGTGTATAGAGCCAAAAAGATTAGAATGGTGTAGATGAAGGACTTCCGGTTCCGGCGCCGTATGAGGACGGAGTGACTCACATCGGCTCCGTCAAACCCCGCATAAAAAATCTGCCTCACCCGCTCGCTAAGACCGGCCTCCGCCACCCACTCCTCCGGTGAGCTGCGCCGCACTCCCCCGCTCTCATGGACCGCTTCTTGGTGCACGGAGGCACCGGTAATCCCGCGCCGCTGCAGCAGGATATCCATCCACAGGCTGCTCCTCAGACTGCAACCAATATGGCCGCCGCTTCCACAGTGACAGGCACGGCCCCACTACTCACTACACCAATACCCTCCTCGGACATGGACCCTCAATATCATTTGATGGCACAAGCGGTGGCTGCCATTTTATCCCCCACCATAACTGAGGCAGTGGAGCGGGCGATCTCGGCAGGGATCTCACAGCTCCGCAAAGAGCTGGGAGATCAGGCCAAAAGGATCACTGATGTGGAACACAGGGTATCTGACTTGGAAGAGGAAATGCAATCCACTTTCTCCAATGAGGCAAACACCAACCAAACGCAGCAGTTCCTGCTGGATAAGATTGATGACCTTGAAAACAGGTCTCGCAGAAATAATTTGCGGATCATAGGCCTGTCAGAGTCTTTCAACACGGGGCTACTTTCTGATGTCTGCTCCACACGCATCCCCCAAGCCCTTGGCCTGCAATCCCGTGCACCATTGAATGAGCCCACCGCCTGGGTGCACCTTTGAATGACCGCAAAACCCCACGGCCAGTCATCGTCCGATACTTGAACTATGCGGACAGGCTTGCAATTCTTAAATCCTTCAAAAATGCAAAGTCTCTCACTCTAGATGGTAACAAGCTGTTACTCTTTGCGGACTATTCCCAGGAGGTGGCTCGCAGACGCAAGGCCTTCCAACCATGCTGCAACACCTTATTCCAAAAGGGACTGAAATTTACCTTAGCCTACCCAGCTACCCTACGGTTCACAGACAAATTTGGGGAATCTAAAGGATACACACCCCCCTGCTGATCCCTCCGTCTCTCCCGCCCACAGAGACCTCCGCAGCCCCCGCAAGAGAGGCCGTTTTTCTGGAAACTCTGCCTACAGAGATAAACTCCGCTGAACTTCTGCTCTTATCTCTCTCCCACCATTTGTCCCTGGGGGAAGCTTAGCCGAGCAAATTCACTGCCATCTAGAATCTGTTACTATACTTTCGGCTGCTTTTCACTGCACTACTACTAACAGTGAAGTGGCGCACTGAATTACGCCTGTAGCTTTGACAGGACACCTTTCATTTTGTTATTTTTGTATGTTAATGCCTTCTGTATCATGTTTCCTTACAGCCTTACCGGAGCCCTGACTCCTCTCGCTACTTCTATAGCTGCTACTCTATCGGGCTCATCCTTCATGACTTACTGAGCAGTGTCTCCTTTGCCTTTAAAATAGCAGCGAGTGGACCCAGCAACAGTTCGGTAACGCTGTCGGAGGGTAAGACTTCATGCGGAAAAAAGAGAAGTCTCCAAACTTTATGGTACATTTTTGTTTTTCATTGATTGTTCTGTTTCTTTCGTCCTTCTCCAGTCCAAGTCCCTTGGATTGTAGACGGAATGAATCCCACTCCCTTTACACTCTCCTTCCTGCCACCCCTATGCCCTCGCCCCCCCCCCCTTTCATCGTCCTATCCGAGTGATGCTGTACACATCTATCACGACACCATTTACCTGCATCTCACTAATCCTACTCCTTGATCCCCCTTGATCTAAAAATCATTTCTTGGAACATTAAGGGTCTCCGCTCTCCCCACAAGCGCATGGCGGTGCTGTGTCACTTGAAGCGCCTAGACACTGACATAGCCTTCCTCCAGGAATCCCATTTGGCCTACTCAGATTTTGATTGCATGAAAAAGCTTTGGGTGGGCCGTGTCTATGGCTCGGCCTCCCCAAAGGGCAAAGCTGGGGTCCTCACATTAGTGCACAAACGGGTAACGGCTGACGTCATCCCAGTGTTCTCTGATGATGATGGCAGAATCCAAATACTTAAATTCACGCACAACTCTACTTCGCATGTCTTAGTAAATGTCTATGCCCCACCCCTCCCTCTGCCCCTTTCTTTCAACAACTGACCGGGTTACTGGCCCCTCACATACACCTGCCAACCTTGGTGGGGGGTGACTTCTACGCGGTCATGAACCCGTCCATGGACAGATCAATCCGCACCCCACACGCACCCCATTACACTCTTCTCCCTGTTCCTTTTTACCTACTTTTGCTGACAGTCTTCTCCTTACAGATGTATGGCATCTCACATACCCCACTGATAGGGCGTACTCCTATTACTCCCCTCCACATGATTCATTCTCACGAATAGACTACTTCTTCGGTAATTCCTCCATGCTCCCCTTGCTGCATTCCTCGGAAATTGCTGATATGGTTATCTCTGATCACTCCCCGGTATCGGTCTCTTTCAGTCTCTCAGCCCCGACATCTAACCACAAACCCTGGCGTTTTCCCTCTTATTTGGCTGACAACCCTGACCTATGGTCTGTACTAGCTGACACATGGGAACATTTTCTATCAGACAACGCCCAACATGTGGATGACCCAGTCCTGCTGTGGGAGACTGGTAAAGTGGTGTTACGAGGCCGGATCATCGCTTTCGCTTCTGCTTTTAAAAAGAAGGCAAATATTGGTTATAAAACGGCCAACGAAGCGCTCCAATCTGCCCACTCCCGCCTCCAACAGCAGCACACCTCTTGCCATGTGGCGCAATGGAAAGAGGCAAAACATAATTTTGATCACGGGGCTATGGCCCGGGAACAGTTTCATAAAACTGTCCAAGATCTCCAGTTCCACAAATTTGGGAATAAGTCTGGGAAACTTTTGGCTAGACTTTGTAAAGGCCCCCGCACCAACGCTCACATACAGTCCTTAGACTCTTCAGGAACACTAATCTCCACCCCGGAAGGGGTGAACTCCATCATGGAAAAGTTTTATGCCACTCTCTACGGCCCAGACCCCATAGATGTTGAGACCGCGAATACATTTCTCGCGGATGTAACTTTGCCCACGCTGTTGGAAACCCAACTCTCTCAACTAAATGCACCCATTGCCACCTCTGAGGTCCTAACCGCCATCTCCCTCCTGTCACCGGGTAAAGCCCCTGGCCCGGATGGCTTCGCATCAGAATTTTTCAAACTCACCAAAGATTTGATCTCCCCCACTCTCACCTCCTTGTACCAACATATTCTAGACGGTGGTAGATATATACCCACAGGCGCCCAAGCTTTTATTAAACTAATACCCAAACCGGGAAAGGACCCCTCCGAACCTGGCTCCTATCAGCCGATATCCCTGATCAACTTAGATGCGAAGATCTTATCCAAAATCATAGCTAATCGTCTTGCTCTCCTTATGCCCATACTCCTACACCCATCCCAAGCAGGTTTTACTAAGGGTCGATCTGCCACTGCCAACATTCGCAAAGTCCTGGCGGTATTGTCCCAACAGCAAACACACCCACACTCTAACATTGCTATACTCACGCTCAATGCCGAAAAGGCTTTCGACAATGTTAGTTTTCAATGGTTACATCTGGCTCTCCAGAAATTTGGCTTCTCTGGACCCTTCATGCACCTCATCACAGCCACGTACAACTCACCTACTGCAAAAGTGGTCACTTTCAACCTTCTCTCCAAAGATATTCCACTTCACAAGGGCACACGCCAAGGCTGCCCCCAATCTCCTCTTCTCTTCAACTTGGCCCTAGAACCCTTATCTCGATTCCTCACACTCCATGCCCCTCTCACGGGTGTCACCGTTGGCCAGGAGGAACTTCGTTCGGTCCTCTTTGCCGATGACATCCTGCTCTTCACTTCCAACCCTGTGCAAGATGCAATTACGATCCAACAAATTTTTGATAGGTTCAGACGGTGCTCAGGCCTCCGTATAAACTACTCAAAAAGTGAGCTACTTCCCTTGGGAATCCTGAACCCTTCACAACAGCTTGCCTCCTCCCCTTTCCCGATTGCCAAGTCCCACATCAAATATCTGGGAATCATGATTGGTAAAACCCCTTCCTCTCTATATCAGCTCAACTATTCCACACTCATGTCCAAACTCATCAGAGATCTAGAGAGCTGGTCCAAACTCCCACTCTCCCTTATTGGCAGATGTCATCTATATAAAATGGTTGCCTTCCCCAAGTTACTTTAGGCCCTCCAGACTCTACCCTTACTCATCAAACACAAAGACCTACTTGCGTTCCAAAAATCCCTCACCACATTCCTATGGTCCTCCAAAAAACCCCGCATAGCCCTACATAAATTGTACCCTCCGAGAATTAGGGGTGGCATGAACCTTCCGGACATAAGACTGTACAACCTGTGTAGTCTTGTGAGAGTGAGGATGGACTGGATTCACGGTACTTCCAACTTTTCGAACCACACCATCGAAACTCAAATGGTTAAGCCGTATAAATTAGCAGGGGTTCTACAGTGCAAACTGGGCAATCTACCACTACCTCTTAGGCAAAATGTACTGCTCAGGGACACCCGTGCTGCATGGAAAGAACTTTGGAAAAAACTGGGTCTCCCACAACACATATCCCAACATCTTCCCATCCGCGGACACCCTGCACTGAGCCATCTCCACTTGGAACACGTTTACGCCTCATGGGAGTCCAAGGGACTGTTTCATGGCTCAATTGTATGATCCAACCTCAGGATCTCCCCTCTCATTCAGCGCCCTTCAACAGCAGTATGGATTACCTCTTGCTCATTACCTCTATGTTCATCAGCTTCATGCCTTCGTCTCGTCTTTATGCTCGGACAAGGTTGGTCGTTTTGCCCCAGATCCACTGGATTGTCTACCTCGACAGACCCCTCTGAAACTTTCCCAAAAATATCGCCCAATTCAGACTACCCTCTTATCCCACTCGAGAGATTACCTCAAGACCTCTTGGGACAAAGCTTTGTCACTCCCTGCCACAAAACCTCTTCTACTAGCAGGATTCAATACCACTTGTTTGTTTATTTGCAATGCCTTTTGGAGGGAGCAAAAACTCAAGATTCTCCACCACGCCTATGCCCCTTTCTCCTCTTCGCCACAACACTCCCCTTACCAGGGTTGCTCCTGGTGCCTTGCCCAATGCCCCACCCTGCTACATAGACTGTGGTCTTGCCCCCTCATTTCGAAATTCTGGGACCAGGTGGAGACCTTATCACTACAAGTCACAGGACTGCAACCTGCCAAGGATCCTTTCCCTCTATTGTTTGGCTTTATGGACGGACTTCCTTTGTCTGCCCCTGGGACTCACGACAAGCATAGAAACTCGATACTCAGGAGGCATAAACCCTGGATTGTCACATGCTATATGATTGCTAGACGAGTCATTCTCCGCCACTGGGTGTCCCCAACAGCTCCAACAGTCTCAGAAGTCAACACTGATCTGAATGCCCTACTCCATAAGGAACATCTGGACGTGGTTCTTAACAAAACAGATCCTCACAGATTCTGGAGGAAATGGTCGGCCTACTTGGATGTTCCAGCCTTCACCCACCTTCCCCGCAGCCCGAATGGACTTCACCTTGCCTCTAGGTCTAGAGGAGACCCTTCCCCATAGTTCCATAGTCTAATCGAACTCTTTTTTACTCCACATGTGAGGTTGATTGTGAAATTATCGAACTTGCCTGCAATGTTCTCTTTATTACCCCATACCACTCGGACTCCCCCCCCCCCCCCAGTTGTACTATTACCTTAGTGCTCATGTATTCATCGAAATAGGTCTAATTTTTCTCCCCCCCCCCCCCATCCTTCCTGCCTCTCCACATGCGAGGGGACGTAAATACCATTTTAGCATGTTGTTGCCGTGATACGTCCGCATATCTGCGTTACTCTCTTGGCTTGGGCAGCAAGTGGTAAATTTATATTTCATTATAGATATTTAGATGTATTGCCACTATGTGTATATGTTTTGGATATATGCAGTTTTTTTTGTGTGCTGATTTAAAGGCATAGTCCAGTATCTGCACTATTTAAGGGAAAATGTCACTGTATGGCATTCTTTAATGTGGTTTTGTCATAATTATAGATTTAAAGGGGCACAGCATATTTTATTTTATATCTTGTATTCAGATAATTGAGTTCCAATTTTGTGATTTGTTATATTTCGTTTTTTTATTGCATGTGGCAAAGAGTTTCACATGGTTAAATTTACTCTACTGTAAGTTTGAAATATTCACTGTGAAACATAACATACAACAGGGTCAAATGCTATTAGATCTGTGCCACAACAGTTGCACAAGGCTTACTTTAGTGTTGTCAAGCTCAAAGTGAGATGTCACAAACTGGGCAATTTAAACAGCGTATAAGATATAAAAACTTGTAAGGAATGGTTACCTTTAGTAAAATCTGCTTGTCAAAATGATCATAAGAGTAGAAATATGCTGCTGAATATATATGCAAGAATTACTTTTTTCTCTAGTCTGTCTCTTATTGTGATGGGCAGCCTCAGCGACCAATAGAAAAGCTTGGAAGAAAAAGCAAAGGAAATATTTCACACAACCACAGCATTTCTTAAAAAATGCCCAATTTCAATTGCTAAAAGCATGTACTTTTAGCATGATTTATTTAGGACCCTGAGGTCCTAAATAAGTAAAGATCCTTAAAAATATTTGCATAGATTTAACTTCTAGGGGCAGTGTCTGGATTCACTATAATGTAGCACCTTAGAACTGATTTCCTAAGATGTTACTTTGATAGATTTACTGTATACAACTACTTTTTTAGGATCATTTTATTTTATTTATTTATTTTGCATTGCAAAGACAGTGGCCCTTTAACATTTAGAGTTAAAGTAGTATGAAAATGAAAAGAGCCAAGTTTTACTGGGAAAGCATATTCATTAATATTTGTGAAGTTCTATTTCTTACCTCCAAAACAAGCTCCAATTGCTAAAGCAAAGAGAAGTGGCTTAACTGGTAGATCAACATCTGCATCTTGGCTTAAGTTTATTAACACAGGAATCTACAAAAAACAAAGCAATAATAATTTTAAAATAATAAAACTAGTACCACATCACATTTCTTAGGCAACGGGTGAAAGCATTAGCTTCTAAAGTTTTTTTTTTTTGTTAACCGTGTGAATTTTCCTTCTACATGTTTGCAGTTTTCCAACCCTGATGTATTTGTTCATTCTGCTCAGAAGGTATCAACTTTGTAATCAAAACTTACCAAATTTTCAAGTACTCTGATAGATCACAAGATTCAAGAGAAGAGCATGAATTGTGCATTACTCACAGTGGGATCTCACCCACTGAACACTTAAGCATCTTAATTGTAAATGAACAATCAGTATCCCCTATTTATGAACACGGTAGCAAGTGCTTTTTCAAAAGCCAAAACTGAATTGTTAAGCAAGTTAAGGGGTTTTTAAAAGGAAAATGTCAGGAATACATTTTGTTGTTAAAATCCTTCCTCCACAATCAGAAGCACAAAAGGTCCCATCTCAGTAATTCAGGTTTCTGGTAAAAATTTGCATTGTAACTACTCATGCCTACATGGAAGAGAAAAGAAGATGGCACCATTAAAAAAAAAAAAAAAAAAAATTGGATTTTTGTCTTACCGTAAAATATCTTTCTCCAAAATTCATAAACGGACGCACAGTCTCTGTTTTTACGGTAAAACAAAAATCCAATTTTCTCTATCATTTATTGACGGACGCAGTATCTGTTCTTCTAAACAGCAGGGACGTCCCAAAAGCAGTGCCACAAAATATGAGGGGTGAGAACAGCAGAACATTTCCCAAGGCTGAACCATAAAGCTCATTAGAACAACAAGATGGGACCCACCTGAAAAAAACATCAAACACCCTCAAGGGAGATTAAAGGGGAGAGGTCAAAGGAGGCATCTGCAGATGCCAGCACATCCACCTTATAAAACTTTGTGAAGGTATTAACAGATGACCAGGTAGCTGCCTTGCAAACCTGAACCACAGATGCCTGATGGCGAAAAGCCCAGGAAGCACTAAGCGCCCAAGTGGAATGCACCTTAACAGGGAAAGGTGAAACCTGACCCTTAATTGAATAAGCCTGCACAACTGTGTCTGATCCATCTGAAAATAGTCGCAGCAGACGCAGACGGCCCTTTCTTTGGTCCATCCGTGAGAACAAAGAGGGAATCTGACTTTCGAAAAGACTCAGTAATCGCCAAGTACACCCTGATTGCCCGAACCACATCCAAAGTATTCAGTGAAAATTCCTTAGGATGTTTAGGCTTAGGACTAGAGTTGAGCGGACACCTGGATGTCCGTGTTCGGCGGGTTCGGCCGAACTTTAAAAAAAAGTCCGGGTCCGTGTCCCGGACTTTTGCCGAACTTTTCCCGGACACCGAACCCCATTGAAGTCAATGGGGACCCGAACTTTCAGGCACTAAAATGGCTCTAAAACACCAATGGAAAGGGCTAGAGTGCTGCAAATGGCAGCAAAACGTAGTTAAGAGCATGGCAAGTGCTCTGCAAACAAATGTGGATAGGGAAATAACTTAAAACAACAAAAAAAAAAAACAGAAAAATAAAACAATGTTCTTCATCTCTGAAGGACGAGGCCCATATGGAGTAGGAGGGAGGTTGAGGTGGTGGTGGATGTGGCGGTTTCATAGGCGTGCACACAGGGTGTGCCGGATGTGCCTGGGCACACCCTAATCACCTAGGGCACATAGCATTATCGCTCTGTTTGCCAGTGAGGAGATGGGAAAGATCTCCCTCGGACCTGCTCTGCTCTGTTTCACTTTGCCAGCAGGGAGAGTAATGTATCGGGGCCATGTACATGTAGGCAAACACATGCATGTGTATTTAAACTTTGGGGTGCACACCCTAATGCAATAGGCTGCGCACACCTATGGGCGGTGTAGGTGGAAGCGGCGGTGGAGGAGGACCAGGGCCGGATTAAGAGCATCATGGGCTTGGTGCTGAGGATTTTGAAGGGCCTTAAGGGCCGTGCCTTGGCATGCACCCAGAGGAGGAAGGGTGCAGCCATGCATGCCTAATTCAACATGGGATGCTGTCTCTGAAGCCCATAAACACATCCATGCATAGGCAACTGTCCCTCCTTGTCCGGCCTTCGTGCTGTGTGGGGAGGTTCTGAGGGAGCTGCCTGGGGAAGCGAGCATAGAAGCCAGACTTCTGTGTTTACAAGTGACAGAAGAGCGGTAACAGTGAATATGGCCAACCCGGGGCCTATATAAAGGTAGGGGCCTGGAGCTGCAGCTCCAATAGCCCCTACGTTAATCTGGCCCTGAGGAGGACGAGGTAGCCAACACTGCTTCTTTTCACAAATTTTAAATGAGGGTACACCCCAAAAGAGTGAGAAAGAGCAAAAATGGAACAATGGCTGGGTAAGGTCGGTATCCATCGCTATTCTGCACAAGGTACGGAAAAGTCCCGTGGGATCCATGCCTGGTTCATTTTAATGAACGTGAGCTTGTCCACATTGTCTCTGGACAGGCGGCTGCGCTTGTCTGTGATAACGCCCCCAGCCGTGCTAAATACCCGTTCAGATAATACACTGGCTGCAAGGCACGCCAGCACCTCCAAGGCGTAAAGGGCAAGCTCAGGCCATGTGCCCAACTTGGAGACCCAGAAGTTGAAGGGGGCAGACCCCTCATTCAGTACGTCTAGGCGTGTGCACACATACTGCTCCACCATGTTGGTGAAATGCTGCCTCCTGCTAAGACGTTCCATATGAGCTGCTGGTGCTGCTGTTTGTTGTGGCGTGCTGACAAAGCTTTTCCACATTTCGGCCATGCTAACCCTGCCTTCTGAGGTGCTGGCGGTGCCCTGGTTGCGTTGGCAACCTCTTCCTCCTCCTCCTCCTCTGCCTTGTGCTTCCACTGTGGCCCCGCTGTCAGGTGGGAATGCCAGCAGCATTGCGTCTACCAGCGTGCGCTTGTACTCACGCATCTTGCGATCGCGCTCCAGTGAGTGAATTAAGGACGGTACGTTGTCCTTGTAACGGGGATCCAGCAGCGTGGCCACCCAATAATCAGCACAAGGAAAGGTGCTGATTACATTTGGAAAGGTTTATCTCACACGTACCAACACAGACTATCCCGCAATTTAATTGATCCCCAAAGGTTTTTATTGAATAGCGGAATAGAAAATATGATCAAAAAAAGTGTATGTATCTCACACGTACAGAAGCACACTAGGCCCCAATTACTATTGTTTGTACCCCTAAAGGCAGGATGAGGAGTAGGAGGAGTTTGGAACAGGCAGCACCCTCAAATCTTCAGAAGTATGAGATGAACCCCAAAAACTTGGAAAGGTGGATCTCACACGTACCAACACAGACTATCCCGCAATTTAACTGATCCCCAAAGGTTTTTATTGAATAGCGGAATAGAAAATATGATCAAAAAAAGTGTATGTATCTCACACGTACAGAACCACACTAGGCCCCAATTACTATTGTTTGTACCCCTAAAGGCAGGATGAGGAGTAGGAGGAGTATGGAACAGGCAGCACCCTCAAATCTTCAGAAGTATGAGATGAACCCCAAAAACTTGGAAAGGTGGATCTCACACGTACCAACACAGACTATCCCGCGATTTAATTGATCCCCAAAGGTTTTTATTGAATAGTGGAATAGGAAATATGATCAAAAAAAGTGTATGTATCTCACACGTACAGAAGCACACTAGGCCCCAATTACTATTGTTTGTACCCCTAAAGGCAGGATGAGGAGTAGGAGGAGTTTGGAACAGGCAGCACCCTCAAATCTTCAGAAGTATGAGATGAACCCCAAAAACTTGAAAAGGTGTATCTCACACGTACCAACACAGACTATCCCGCAATTTAACTGATCCCCAAAGGTTTTTATTGAATAGCGGAATAGAAAATATGATCAAAAAAAGTGTATGTATCTCACACGTACAGAACCACACTAGGCCCCAATTACTATTGTTTGTACCCCTAAAGGCAGGATGAGGAGTATGGAACAGGCAGCACCCTCAAATCTTCAGAAGTAGGAGATGAACCCCAAAAACTTGGAAAGGTGGATCTCACACGTACCAACACAGACTATCCCGCAATTTAACTGATCCCCAAAGGTTTTTATTGAATAGCGGAATAGAAAATATGATCAAAAAAAGTGTATGTATCTCACACGTACAGAACCACACTAGGCCCCAATTACTATTGTTTGTACCCCTAAAGGCAGGATGAGGAGTAGGAGGAGTATGGAACAGGCAGCACCCTCAAATCTTCAGAAGTATGAGATGAACCCCAAAAACTTGGAAAGGCGGATCTCACACGTACCAACACAGACTATCCCGCGATTTAATTGATCCCCAAAGGTTTTTATTGAATAGTGGAATAGGAAATATGATCAAAAAAAGTGTATGTATCTCACACGTACAGAAGCACACTAGGCCCCAATTACTATTGTTTGTACCCCTAAAGGCAGGATGAGGAGTAGGAGGAGTTTGGAACAGGCAGCACCCTCAAATCTTCAGAAGTATGAGATGAACCCCAAAAACTTGAAAAGGTGTATCTCACACGTACCAACACAGACTATCCCGCAATTTAACTGATCCCCAAAGGTTTTTATTGAATAGCGGAATAGAAAATATGATCAAAAAAAGTGTATGTATCTCACACGTACAGAACCACACTAGGCCCCAATTACTATTGTTTGTACCCCTAAAAGGCTGGATGAGGAGTAGGAGGAGTTTGGAACAGGCAGCACCCTCAAATCTTCAGAAGTATGAGATGAACCCCAAAAACCCCAAATATCATTCAGCTCTGCTGCAGGCCACAATTTAATTTTTTTTAACCCAAGGCTGTATATTGAATAGTGGAATAGAAAAAAAGTGTATGATTTTTGAAACCACTCAATAATAGCACATGTGAACTGAACACAGCAGTGTATGATCAATCAGCACAGCACAGCTGAAGGAAAAATGCTGCACACAGTGACTGATAGAAAAATACTTTTCTCCCTCCTCCTCAGTGGGCAAAAAGATTGTGTTCACTGCACCCCAAAAAGATTGTGTTCACTGCACCCCAAAAAGATTGTGTTCACTGCACCCCAAAAAGATTGTGTTCACTGCACCCCAAAAAGATTGTAGCCCACACACAGCAAAATGGATGTGGACCACTGACACCTGCCTATCTCCTATCCCACCCCACACAGCAATATCGATTGTAGTTTGTAGAACACACTGTCTGACCGTAAAAATCAGCAGACTCTCTCCCTAAAAGGATTGATAAGATGATGATCGTAGATCGGGTGACTGCAAACCCCACCCCACACAGCAATATCGATTGTAGTTTGTAGAACACACTGACCCTAAAAATCAGCAGACTCTCTCCCTAAAAGGATTGATAAGATGATGATCGTAGATCGGGTGACTGCAAACCCCACCCCACACAGCAATATCGATTGTAGTTTGTAGAACACACTGACCCTAAAAATCAGCAGCAGCCTCGCCCTAAAATGCCTACAACTCGCCCTGCCTAACACACTCCGACCTGTCCCTCAATTCTATCCGGACACAAATGTTTTTTTTTTTCCTGTCTGTCCCTAATCAGCAGCCAGCACGTTGATGTGTGCTCTGTCCCTGAACTAAACAGCAGAATGACGCTGCAGCGGCGCTGCCTCGAACTTATAAAGACTTGGTCACATGCTTCAGACGGCCAATCACAGCTACTAATACATTTGTAGGCATGGCTGGGATGGCTTAGGCACACCAGTTAAACGCTTGTTGATTGGCTGTTGAAAACCCGCCATGAAAAGCGCGCCAATGCATGCAAAACCCGGAAATAAAACGACGAACATGGATTTTTACCCGAATATACAGTAAAGTTTTCGGGTCCGTGTTCGGGTAACAAAAATCCAATTATTCGGTACGAACACGAATAATACAGTCCATGTTCTCTCAACCCTACTTAGGACACAATGTCCTCATTTAAGTGGAAACCACCTTCGGAAGGAAGGACGGTTCCAGACGAAGCACCACTTTATCCCTGCGAACCACCAGATAGGGAGAAGGACAGGACAATGCAGAAATAATAACCACCAAGAAGGCCACCTTCTGGGAAAAGGTAAGAAGGGGAATCTCCTGAATATTTCCGAAGGGAGGTTTCTGGAGAACCGACAGCACCAAATTAAGGTCCCAAGGTTGCAACAGGGGTCGCACCAGAGGTGCCAAGCGTCACACCCCCTGGATAAAGTTATGCACCAGGGAATGGGTGGCTAATGGTCTTTGGAAGAAGATTGCCAAAGCCGAAACCTCCCTCTTAATAATACTTAAGGCTAATTTTCGATCAACTCCCCATCAAAGCCAGCGACTGTAAAGCAGGATGGAAGATTGGCCCTTGAGACAATAGATCTTCCCTGAGAGGAAGTCTCCAAGGAACATCTGTGACTAGCCTGACCAGATTGGTGTACCAAGCTCGGCAAGGCCAGTCCGGAGCAACAAGGATGACCAGAATGTATTCCACCTCGAACCTGTGAAGAGGTTTTGGCAGCAATTTGAGAGGGGAAAGGCAAACAGAAGCTGATACTAACCCCACGGAGCCACCAGCGTGTCTGTGGCATCTGCCAGAGAGTCCTGAGAGCGGGCCACACACCTCTGCACTTTCCTGCTGATACGAGACGCCAACAGATCTACTTCTGGAGTGCCCAAATGAAGGCACAACTGCTGGAACACCTCCAGGTGGAGAGACCATTCCCCTTGATCCAAAGTCTGCCGACTGAGGTAATCCACCTGCCAATTTTCCACTCCTGCAATGTGAATGGCGGAAAGAGCTGGGACAAATTGTTTCACCCATCGAAGGATGCCTTCCACCTCCAAAGGCCGCAAGGACACTTCAGGTGCCCCCCTTGTGATTGACATAAGCCACGGCCATGGCATTGTCCGAATGAATGCGCACTGGACAGACTTGTAGGTACTCCGTCCAGTGAAAAAAAAAATAGTGATATTCAGCGCAAAACCCCCAAATTATCCCCACATCACTATGATGCAATGAAAATGTGCTCAAAATGATATATGCCACCGGTGGTGGAAAAAAATGTGTTAATTATATGTATCTGTGTGTAATATATGTAAATAAATTATTTGTATGTAAACCTAAAGCAAAGTGCAAATACAAACAAAGTGTGCCATGCAAAAAGTGCAAAGTGGCTCTACTGACAATTTGATACTAAAAAATGGTAACCCAACTCTAAAAAAAATACTAAATTGCAAAGTGTTCCATGTACTGAAAGTGCCTGTGCAAAATTATACAATGCAATGTGATTGTACCAAATTAAAAAATAAAAAAAATAAAAAAATATTTTTCTTATGAAATAATCTGTGCAAGAAAAGTGCCTGTGCACTAAATGTATACTAGTACCAAAATTATATCTTTAGACTGTAAGACAATAATTCATCAAAATATAAAAATATAAAAAAAAAAGGAATGCTATCCAGCATACTGGAATATATATATAAAGTGCAAGTAAATAGAAAAATATAAAATAGAATACATATATATATATATATATATATATATATATATATATATATATATATATATATATATATATATTATATTATATATATATATATATATATATATATATATATATATATATAGTGCATGTAGAATGTGTATTCAGGAAAAACAGTCCTTTAGAGAGAGTTCACAATGCATCAAAAAACAAAAGATCAATAAATTGCCAGTGCAGGAATGGTGCCACAAATCAGTGCAAAAAAATCTTAAAGCTTGTGTCTTCACTGTGCATTAGTGATCATCCCACCATCCGTGTTGCAAAGGGCTTCACTAAATTGACTCACCAGAAATAGAGCTGGTGTAACCAGCAAATCAAGCCTTTTCAATTAAATTCCAGGGTAGATCAGCAAACACAATAGCATTAAACTCTCACAAAATCCTCCAGGTTATAGCAGGGTTATATCCAGAGTTTTATAAAGAGAAGGGAAGGAGAATCGAACATAATGTAATTCCATCAAAACTGAAGTTTATTTAGATATACATAAGATACACTCACATTTGTTGGTGTCTAATCTATACACAAGACATGCAGGCTTGAGAACATTCTGCTCTGGCTTGTACAGCAGCAGCCCCGAGCGTGTCTCCTTGTATGATTGATAGCGGTGTTTCTCCAGTGTCCTGAACCCGCGCCCTACTAGTTTCGTCTATTGACGTCTACACGGGGCAGCAGACTTTGCCTCTCCGTCCAGTGGACTAGGCAAAGTCTGATTGATTCTCAGCTCTAAAACATCGATTTGGAGTCTTCCAGGGACCAGGCCCCTTGAGCAGAAAACTTGCTGAGAACACCTCCCCACCCGGACAGACGGGCATCCATGGTGATCACTGTCCAAAATAAGGGGAAGAAGGATTTTCTTTGTTTGAGCGTCGGGGGCCGAAGCCACCATATCAAGGACCCCCTGGTCACCTGACTCAGCTGGATCTGGTTGTCCAGGGAACTTGGATCTTTGTTTCATTTGAGAAGAATTTCATTCTAGAGGATTCTCATGCGGAATTGAGCGAAAGGTACCACCTCGAATGACAACACCATCAGTCCCAGAACTTTTATACAAGTCAGAAGGGACAACAATTTGCTGGACAGCAATAGTTGAATCACAGTCTGGAGTTTTTGAAGTTTGTCTGGAGGAAGAAACACCCTGGCTGAGGACAAGTCCAAAGTCAGGCCCAGATAATCCAGTCTCGTGGAAGGGACCAGGGACGACTTCTTAAAATTCAGAATCCACCCAAACTCCTCCAGAGTTCTTATGGTGACCTCTAAGTTTGTCACCAGCACCGTGGGACACCCTGCATGGAGAAGCAGATTGTCCAGGTAACCCAGGACCGATATCCCCCACTGGTGTATTGCCGCCAGGACTGGAGCCAACACCTTTGTGAAGACCCGAGGAGCAGAGGTGAGACCAAAGGGTAACGCCACAAACTGATAGTGATCCTCTCCCACGGCAAAATGCAGAAACCATTGATGTCCTGCACATATTGGGATGTGAGGGTAGGCATCTTTGATGTTTATGGAGGCCAGGAAATCCCCTTGATGTAGGGAAGCCACCACCTTGTGAATGGATTCTATCTTGACTTTAACCCGCACAAAACAATTCAGCGCCTTTAGGTCCAGGATTGGACGCACCTTGCCTTCCTTCCTGGGGACCATAAACAGGTTTGAGTAAAAGCCCTGAAAATGTTCAGAATACGGACCTGGAACTATTACTCCTTGTTGTAACAAGTCCTGCACCACCCCAAAGAGAGCCTGTAAGCGATCTGGGGACAGACGCACATTGGAAGGAAAAGCCTTACCAGGGGGATGGATCGAATCTCGATCTTGTAACCGGACCGCATGACCTCGTGATTCCACTTGTCTTGTATCCGGGATAGCCACAGGTCCGGGAACCGGCAAAGATGTCCCCTCACCCCGGGTGAGGGTGTACCTTCAGGCCGAAGGGGTCTTATCCGATTTCTGTTTGCCAGACCAGGGTTGCTTAGTGCCACCCGAAGGGGCCTTGAAGAACTTGGATCCCCCTGTAAGATCTTTGATAATGTCATCAAGGGTAACCCCAAATAGGCGATCACCTTGAAAAGGTAGATCAGACAAGGCCTTTTTGAGGTCTGATCCGCAGACCAGCATTTTAGCCAAAGTATACACCGGAGGACCACTGTCCTGTTCGGAGAACTGAAAGTTGGGCCACTAGTGGAGCTGCATCCAGCGAGACATTGCAAAGAAATTGCACACCCTGAACCAACTGGTCCACCAGCTCGGCAAAGGCAGGGGGGAGTTGTTCCCCCTTCAGGGGGCGTAGTAACTTAGCCCATTCAGTTAAGGTTTGTGACACAAGAGCAATAGTAAACACCGGTCTTAGTGCAGACCCCGCCAGGGAGTACATATTGTGGGGCCATAGACTCCGCCTTTCTATCTGTGGGATCCTTAAAGGGTGGGGAATCCTCCACTGGAATCATGGTAGTTTTTTTCAGTCTGGAGATCGGAGGGTCCACCGTAGGGGTCACAGTCCACTTTTTAATAAGGGACTCCTCAAAGGGGTAGCATCTAGCAATCCGCTTAGGCACCCCAGGGGGCGGCTTTGGGCGGTCCCACTCTTTTTTGACAATGTTGTCAAAATACGTGGGAAAGGGACAAACATTTACCACTCTGGATGGTTTCTGAGTGCCAAACGTAACCTGCGCCTCAATCGCAGTCGCAGCTGCATCCTCCATTTTTAGGGTCTCACATACAACCAGTGCGTTCACCAGCGCCTTTTCTTGCGCAGTGGCGGAGAGAGAGGTGTCATCCTCACTGTCCGAGGAGACAGGGTGCAAGGTAGTAGACCAGGCAGGGAGACCCACGTCTGCGGTGGCTGAATCCGACACATCTGTTGAGATGGGTAGGCGGGGGGGGCTTTTTTGGCACTATGCCTCTTAAAGGCCACCTCCACCTGGGACACAAAGGGTTCCAGGACTGCTGACAGTGCATCTATGGATGGCTGGGATCCAGAGGGCACCCCGGCCTCCAAGAGAGGGTCAGGTGGGGAAATGTGTTCCACAGAGTCCATGTTGCACCAGGGGAACCCCGCAGAAAAAATTGAAAAAAACACTGTTTAGGAATGTCCCACCATGCTACAGCACCCCCAAGGGGTCAGGCACAAGGCACTGAAGATCCCCAGCAGAGAGAGAGAGAGAGAGAGAGACCCCCCAGACTCACCACCCGCACCAGGAAGGCCCAGGATGTCTGCACTGCACGCGTCTGCAGTGATCTGTGATAAGAACGAAACCAAAGGGAAACCTGAGTGTCAGAAGTAGGATATAAAACCAAAAAAAAACATGGCCGCCATTGATTTTCAATGGGGATCCACTGCAAAATGGCCCCTGCTCTAATTAGAACATGGTTTACAAGAAAATGGCAGCCCTGCACGGCCTGCAGAGCTTCTGGGGGCCCCTAAGGGGACCCCCCCAGCCTCCTGGATGGGATTAACAGGATGGGGGGCCCTGGTAGTGACAGGTGAGTGACAGGCAGGATTGGTCATCCAGTCGCTGGCGGCACACCCCCCCACCACCCCGTCGTCGGCATGACGCCTGGTCCCAAACCCCGGGGGGTAGCTTCAAGCACCCCATAGCCCCAGTGAGTGAGGGGAGGAGGGAGGACAGATAATGAGGGGGTGCGAGACAGGGCAGTGGGGAACCCGAGGGTCCGACAGTCCTAAGAAAAGGCCCGCTTCCACCCCAAAACCCACCAGGGGGAGAGGGGGGGAGAACAATTACTCACCATACCTTGAACAGGCGGGTGCCATCTCCTGACAGCAGAAACCCTCTCCACAGAAGTGGGGGGGGCTGTCGGCCCATAGGAACGCTGCGACGCAGGCCTAGACCCGGTTGTATGCGACCTGGTGAGACATTTAACTCGCAGGGCCAGTCCCCATCTGGTGGGACTATGTCGCAGCCAACCTACCACCCTGGCCGGGGTGACCACTGGATCTATATATCCAGCCCGTTGCCCAGTCCGGATTAGTTGATTGTAGATCTCACAGGAGATCCCAGCAAGGAACTAGGTCCTTACTCCTGACTAGGCAGAAAAAAACAGATCCTATAGCAGAGAGAGGGAGTATACCTCCTGGGGCTGCGTAGCCAGAACTTTTTTTCTGCCTAGTGTCCTACTCCTGTAGGGGGCAGTATAACCCTACTTTTAAGAACAACAGAGACTGCGTCTGTCAATGAACGATAGAGAAATCCCTATATTTAAACTTGTTTAAAAAATTTTGTATGAGCCATGTTCTCGGCTTTACGGTTTACTTTAGCAAAAAATGATGAGACTCAGTAAACCCCTGCTAAAACTGGTTTGCAGCAGATTCTGACATAGTGTAGGAGAGGCTGTTAATAGAAGCATGTTAATGCACATTGCTGATAGTGCCAAGACTGGAAAAAGACGCATTATAGGGCTCGGTCTAGTCTTATTTGATCCTTCTTGGTGGCCATATAATGCACACAAATAGTCATAGAGAGAAAGTCCACTATCAGCAGAGATGGAAAAGGGACCCTATCTTATGTACTTTAAAGCAGTATCGTGCAGCAAACAAAATAAAGTGGATGTTAAACATTCATGTTTAATGTTCAAAATCCATAGCATTTGTGAAACAAGAATAGCAGTAGTAATAATAATGTGGATATATAAGACCTGGAAGGCAAACAGTAGTGGATCAGTTAATAAAAGCAATGGAATCAGATGACATTACCGAGGCATTTACTTTGGTTCTAAATCATAAACTCTAATAGCCTCAATCTTGTGTTTACACACAATCTGCATCCAACTAGCATAGAATAGCTAGGAGTGATCTTAACAAGAAGTGTGGAGGATGGCACTGTCTCTACAAAAACATACAGAAAATCATGTTCTGGAAATTCTTTGCTACTAACAACAAGCTGTCATCCTTCACACACTTTTCGGGAGTTTGTTAGGACGAAGAGGAATTGTTCCTCACAAGAAAACTATATACAGTTGAATGCAACATTGTTTCGAATAGACTAAGAGAACGTAAACACAGTGAGCATTTGATATTTAGAGGAAGACAGGCAGCCAATGAGAAGGACAGTGACTCGTTGATTAGTGATTTCTCCACCTCCAGAACTAAAAAGAAACACCTAAGAAAGCGAAAAGTATACATTTTGTAACTACATATTCGATACAATTTGATCGAGTAGTGAATATTATAAAAATATTGCCTCCCCATAATATATGCGGATAAAATACTTTATGAGATTCTCCAACAGGGCTGCTTTTTCTCCAGTAGGAAAGCTCCCACTTTGTTTTGTTCCCACAGCCCCCAAGCTTCCATTTCATGGCTGGGAGCAGTGGGATTGTATCAATGTGGGTTCACCACATGTAAACAGTACATTAGGCATAGGAAAAGTAAAAGTCACCTATTTTTCCACAGGAAGATCATTTTCACTTAGAAATTATGTTAACTGCAACTCTAAAATGTTAATTTATGTCATTGAGTGTAGCATGTCGGTTGCAGTATGTTGGTTGCACTATTCGTAATTTGAAAAGAAGAATATCAGAACAGGTTAATGACACAACCAATGTGAATGCGAAAAACATTTCTAATGTCTCCAAGCATTTTAGAAGGGTAAAAGCAGGGAATCTTAAGTCCTTTTATTTCTGTGGTTTGGTACAGGTTAAAAAAACAGCCAGAGATCGTCACACACACCGAATCTTACTACAACGTGAGGTGTGGTGGCTACACAGTCTCAATTCTAGAGTACCAAGTGGAATGAATAGATTGAACATTAACCTTTTTTTCAAATGATTACATGAATTTGATATATTTATGGTAAATGTTTTTTCTATCTCCATAATGTGTGTTTCTCGTTTTTCTTTTTCTTTTCTTTCTTCTCTCTTTCGACTGGTCTCAACATCCTATTTGTGTTTTTCAATTTATCTTAATTACAATTAAGAATATACCGCCCCTAATTGATAGGGCTGTTTTTGTATCTATATGTAGCACCCTCCTTGACAGGTGCTAGGTAAAAGCATCTATTTTACTCCTGCTGCTTATCAGGGGAGCTGATCTGTTAGTTTTGCCCGTCACATTCCAGGTGTGATTCACTGGGTCTGAGGGAGTGTCCCCACTGTATCCAATGAGGGAGCTTGTTGGACAGTGAAGGAACCCCAGCCAGTGACACATGCCCTCCCACTGGGCATGTGGCAATGCATCCTTTGGATTGGCCATAAATAGGGCAGGAGCATGTGACAGGGTGTCTTTTGGCAGGAGCAAAGTCCCAGGAGGAGGTGGACAGCTCTCTCTCCTGCAGAGTGAGGAAGGTGGTCCAGGCGGTCGGCCTAGGGACCAGAAGTGGAGCTGGGCTGCAGAGGATCCAGTGTGTTGACCAGCGGAGCTGCTGGGCAGGAGACTTTGGGAAAAACAGTATCGTGAATACCAAGGGATCTGCTTAGGGGTCTGCCTAAGAGAGGGGATTACTCCAAAGAAGTCAGGGGATCAAGGAGCCAGCTCACTCAGAGTGTTACAGTAAAGTGGATGCCGTGTAGTGAACCCTGAAGATTAGGAACAAAGGGGGTGCCAGGAAGGGCCCCAAAGTTGTTCAGCAGTACAGTTCAGTTGATTCAGAGTACAGATTGCTTCAGAGTACAGTTTACCTCAGAGAATTACTTCAGTTCTGCAACACAGCTGGTGACAGACTGAAACCAGCGGCCTAGCCGTGACTAGCTCAATTTCAGTGTTACTCAGCATTAACCAGCGTTAACCTGCATTTACTCAAGTCGTCCCTGCCTATTGTGCATAGTTTTGTTCAGTTGGAGTATCCCACTCATCCCTTCTCCTATCCAAGTTCCTAATAAAACAAAAACTAAAGAAACTGGACTGAATCTTGTCTGAGGTAAAAACACTTGGAAAATGCCAGATTGTTCTCCTGTTGCTAATGGTAACCCAGGGGGACCCGTAACCAGCAGCTCCCTTGGGAGTGGTGATACATATATAAATCTGATCTTATGCCATTTCTGTATGCTATGAGTAAGGCTACGGCCGAAAAGCGTTAGAATTGGCATGTTGTAAACTGCTGTAATGCTGGAATAAACTGCATAAAGATGAAGCATTCATGCGCTGGCCTTTTCTTGTTATATCCTTACATACATAACAGTACATCTCCATTGAAGATTTAAGGCAGAACTTTATTCATAACAGTTTAAAAACTATTGTTCTTAAACAAAAGAACATATTGTACATTCCAGATTAACAATGATGCTACCAAAATTGTGTGCTGTAAATTGCCTCCAGAATTTTTACCATTTCTTCTTGCTGGAGGACACCATTTTGTTGAAGCCCAGAGCAGCCACTTCCATAGTGAGAACTCTCCCTCTCTCCTTGGCCTCAAAAACCATATGTCCCTTTTTACAATTAAAAATGTGTTCATTTCCAGCCTTGATTGTATGTCTCAGTCAGAGAAGGAGGCTACAGAAGCCCAATAGTGCTGAAGTTTGTAGCGCTGCCAAGGGAGAAAGGAGATCATATCTGGGAGATGAGATAAAACACAATCATACCAAGTTTAACTCTTTTGTGTCTCCCTGACAGCATAGTTTGTCCTGTCACATTTCTGCTTTTGTTTTCTCTCTCCCTAACCTTTCATCTATGGCACAGTCTGTGTCATTACTGTTCCACTTCAACCAACAGTAAGTCTTTAGGCTGTCTGTAAATCAGCCTTTAGTGACTCACTGATTATCGACACAGTGCCAAGAATACAACTGAGGCTGTGCAGAGCAGGGCAAAACAGGGCCTTACTGGACTTTAAACAGTATAGGCACTAATTTCTAAACATATTACATAATCAAGCCTGCAAAAGTAGCCATCATGAAGTGATCCATCAGGACTTATTTTAGGCAGCTAACTATCCTGCTTAAAATAGAAATTGTTGCCTTAAATAACAGGATTTTTGTACCTAAAATAGTTACATTTCTTTAGCCAATTCCCGTCCACCATATAGCAAAATATGGCATCATATGACGTCCAGCAGGATAAGCCGAAGGGGCGCACTTGGCAATCAGTGGTATGGTGTGTCGCTCTTACACACCCCATTTCCGATCTTGGTAAAGAGCCTATGACCTAGGCTCTTTACCATGTGATCAGCTATGCCCAATCACAGCTGGTCACATTGTAACCAGGAAAGGCCGTTGATCGGGCGCAGATAGAAAAGAGACGATCAGCGGCTCTCCTGACAGGGTGATGTGGGGGGGGGGGGGGGTCTGCGCTGATAATCAGCACATTGATTATCAGTGCAGACCCACCAGGGACGCCCACCATGGATGCAAATAACCATTAGATTCCAATCAGTGCCCATTATAGATGCCATTAAGTGCCCATCAGTGCTGCATATCAGTGCCATCTATCAGTGCCATCAGTGCCCATTAGTACCCCCCACCAGTGCCACCTATGAATGCCAATCAGGGCTGCCTATCAGTGCCCATCAGTGCTGCATATTAGTGCCTCATCATCCACGCCCATTAGCGCCGCCTTATCAGTACCTGTCAGTGCAGCCTCATCAGTGCCCGTCAGTGAAGGAGAAAACACTTATTTGCAAAAAGTTATGACAAAAACAAAGAAAAACTTGTTTTAATTTTTTTGTCTTTTTCTATTTAGCAAAAAAATAAAAAAAACCCCAGTGGTGATCAAATACCACCAAAAGAAAGCTCCATTTGTGATGGAAAAATAATACAATTGTGTTTAGGTACAGTGTTGCATGCCCACGCAATTTTCATTTAAAACGTGCCAGCCCTGAAAATTGAAAATTGGCCTGGGCTGGAAGGGGGTATGAGTGCGCTGTATTGAAGTGGTTAAGTTCAGGATTAATTTAAGTTAATTGGGATATATTGCCACCTACATGAGGATTTGGACACTGGAAAACAAAAAAGCCATTGGCCAGTCAAGTATAACTCCTCCCACCCCCAGCATACTTTAGTTTTATAGAAAAGCAGTACATAGGAGTAGATCACAAGTCTATATATAAATATATACAGTATCTCACAAAAGTGAGTACACCCCTTACATTTTTGTAAATATTTTACAATATCTTTTCATGTGACAACAGTAAAGAAATTACACATTGCTACAATGTAAAGTAGTGAGCGTACAGCTTGTAAAACAGTGTACATTTGCTGTCCCCTCAAAATAACTCAACACACAGCCATGAATGTCTAAACCACTGGCAACAAAAGTGAGTACACCCCAAGTGAAAATGTCCATATTGGGTTATATTTGCTGTTATCACTCTCATACTGGTCACTGGAAGTTCAACATGGCACCTCATGGCAAACAACTCTCTGAGGACCTGAAAAAAAGAATTGTTGTTCTACATAAAGATGGCCTAGGCTATAGGAAGATTGCCAAGACCCTGAAACTGAGTTGCAGCACAGTGGCCAAGATCATACAGTGGTTTAACAGTACAGGTTCCACTCTGAACAGGCCTCGCTGTGGTCGACCAAAGAAGATGAGTGCACATGCTCAGCATCCTATCCAGAGGTAGTCTTTGGGAAATAGACGTATGAGTGCTGCCAACATTGCTGCAGAGGTTTCAGAGGTGGAGGGCCAGCCTGTCAGTGATCAGACCAAACGCCACACGCTGCATCACATTGGACTGCTTAGCTGTCGTCCCAGAAGGAAGCCAATTTTAAAGATGATGCACAAGAAAGCCCGCAAACAGTTTGCTGAAGACAAGAATACTAGGGACATGGATTACTGGAACCATGTCCTGTGGTCTGATGAGACCAAGGTAAACGTATTTGGTCCAGATGGTGTCAAGCATGTGTCGCAGAAACCAGGTACAAAGACAAGCGTGTCTTGCCTACAATCAAGCATGGTGGTGGCAGTGTCATGGTCTGGGACTGCATGAGTGCTGCTGGCACTGGGGAGCTACAGTTCATTGAGGGAACCATGAATGCCAACATGTACTGAGACATAATGAAGCAGAGCAGGATCCCCTCCCTTTGGAGACCAACATGATAAAGCCCCAAACACACCTCCAAGGCGACCACTGCCTTGCTAAAGAAGCTGAGGGTAAAGGTGATGGACTGGCCAAGCATGTCTCCATACCAAAACCCTATCTGTGGGGCATCCTCAAATGAAAGGACAAAGCACAAAGCACTGGAAAAGCACAGGCAGGGCACTGGAAAAGTCACCAGGTGAAATCCTGTGCTGAAATGGCATGATACAGCGTAATCCGTTAGGATTACAGCTTTGTATCATGTCATTTAGTGTTTTTACACTTTTGGATTTGCCGCCGGTTCCACCCCCCTGCGTCGCAAAGCACACAGGGAGGAAACCAGAAGGCAAGTGCCGGCAATCGGCTGTGCACAAAGTGGAGAGAGAATGTGGGGGAACGCAGGGAAGGAGAGTAACGTTCTGGGGTAATCCCGAGTGTGGCTCGGGGTTACTGATTTTGGTACTGAAAATTAACCCCGAGCCACACTCCGGAATACCACCAGGGAGGTTAAAAATATATATATATAAAAAGTGATGATGTAAACATAAATAATGGCATGATTTACCATGTAGATGGCACATCGCCATAATAGCTGAATGGTAGAAGAAGAAAGGTAAAAGTAAGGAATGCACAGTAGTGGCTGGAGGTAATAATGACAATATGGTGTTGAGCTTTATTTCCTCGTTCAACCCTCTAGGTGCCAAAGAATTCAGTGTAAAAATCCAATAAGTCTCTCTGCGACATAATTTCTGGAATCTCTCAGAGCGTCGCAAGGGGGTTAGATTATATTTCCCAGATGCGCAGCCCCTTAGTGGACTGCTTGTGTTGAGAGAGGAAGCGCCTGGGGACACTATGGTCCTCAGATCCCTCCTCAATCAGCCTCCTGTGGTCTCCAAAATGGGCTCGCACTGTACGGATAGCAAAAAATTAAGAACCCAGTGGTAAATAAATACCACCAAAAAAAAGTTCCATTTGTGTAAAAAAAAAAAAAAAATCATATGGGTACAGTGTTGCACAACCACGAACTGACAAAGTTGACAGCGCTGAAAGTTGAAAATAGGCCTGGGTGGAAAAAGGGTAAAAGTGTCCAGTATGGAGGTAAAGAGCAAACAGGTCAAATTTTGATTGCATAGAGTCACAGAAGGTCATACAAAAGGAAACAATGAAAGACACCTTGTACAAAAGTACTCAATTTTAAAAAAAACATATGTTGGTAACTTTTATGTTTGGCTTTCCACATAGAACCAGATTATATGCAACACACAAAAGATGAGTTGTGCAAAATAGTACAGAGCAGAGGTTTAACCCTTTTCACTGCCAGGCCCTGCACTCCACTTTTAAACTCAAAGTGGCAAGACCAATTTTGCAATTTTTCCATTGTGGTTCTATCCCTCAAACCATGCATTATTTGAAAGCATAGGACCAGTAGACTAAAAGGATGGTGCAACTGCTTTTTATAGGCCTTGTGATATTTGTGCAAATGTTTACCAAACAATATTTTCACCAATAACACGCTAAAATCATTATCATTAGATACATACATGGCAAAATTTTTAAAAATCCTGTGAAATTCCTTGTAAATAAAGCTTAAACTGTATGGAATTAATATAGAACAAATATTTGTCAATTTTAAACTGCACCTTTTTGTGAAATAGTGAAAACTGAAACTGCACAGAACTGTAAATAAAAACGATTTACTCAAAACCTAGAGATTAATTTTCACAACTTTCAGAGTTGGTAAAAGACCCCCCAAAACCTTACATTTTTTTAAAGTGCATGACCTGTAGAATAAAAAAATAACATGCTACCGATTTTTTAGGCCTTGCAATAAGTGGGCAAATGTTCATCAAATCGACATTTTCACAAAAAATACACAAATCCTTTTTAGCACACACAAACCCAACATAACTTACTAAATTCCAGCTAAATCCCTGCTAAGGCGTTCAACATCGGGCATACTAAACTGTATAATGCAATAAGTATTCAGCACAAAAACAAAGCCTATCAAACAAACAACTGCAAGCTAATCACTAAAAGGTCAAGACAATACCTCAAATAGAACATATAAATCAAAATAGTGTAGCACAAAAGATAAATAAAAAGAAGAGCTAAAAGTCAGCATACAGGTGAACATCCATCCACATAGATAAGCCTCAGTTTTGTAAAGTGCTCAGGAGACAGGCAAGTGTCACGGTGCATCCAGCCCCTTCATCTTCACCACCATTAACTGCTGACCACCTGCATGCGACCTTTAGGGTGTAATCACACATTTCTACAGTTGGGAATATTATTCCTCCAATGACCACTCCATGGCTCAGACGATAATTCCTCCGTGCATATAAATAAAAAGGACATCTTGTGCTCTCCGTATGGGCTCTTTTTGTTTGCACTGACAACTCTACGATCTCTCTCCAATGTGGCTTCTTCTGCATCTGACATAAAATGGTTCAAGTAACAATCTAATGTACTTGGTCAGCAGCCAACTGTTCTGTGCAATACAATTATCCGCACACAGATCTCCTGCTGCAAAACTGCTTGAAGCTGACATTAGAGATAGTAGAGCTGTCAGTGCAAAGAGTTTGCAAAATGAGATCCCACTGTACTTAAAGTTTTGGCCACAGAAAAGAGATAGAGAGCTTGAACTTCCAGGGCAAACCATAATTTCCAAATTGTGGCAGCAAGAGGATTGTGCCCCTACAACAAAGCAACCTGTTGCAGTATATATGTGGATGCAAGGCGATCTGTTTTCAATACAGAGGATTTGACTCCAGGATTATTAAATTAAAAGGTTATCTCTGGCGTTGGCTTAACTGTGACCACTTAAACCCAGGCTAGCAAACAGAAATTGTCACTAAAGTATTAGTTTCAGATACTTCTATAGAAGTCCAAGGGGTCATCGCTTGTCGATAGAAGTCTGGTAGAAAGAGAAGCACATTCATTCATATATTCAGGGTGTAACATGTTAAGAAAGGACCTGCCCCTGCTCCACAGCTAGCGGGGAATCTTCTTAGTGTTCTGTGAATGTAAAACTACAAGTGTGCGCACTGCAGTAGTTCATTGGTTCTTCCTGTACGAGCAAGCAGATACACTGATAGGTCTACAGGAGTCCTGCATAACATCAGCAATCTGCAACAGCCGCATACAATTTCCTTGTCAGTTGTTATGAGGCTGTAATTTGGATTTGCCAACTTACTTACCTTGGGTTTTGGTATTCTAGTCACCCTGCTGCTAATACCCCCAATATTACCCACTGAACCTTGTTCTTCACTGGCTTGCTCTACATTTGGCCCTCCCCCTCATAACCTAGTTTAAAAGCCCCTTCAGTTTTTTGGCCATCTTCTCTCCCAGCAGAGCTACACCCTCCCTCTTTAGGTGTAGTCCATCCCAGCTAAAGAGCCAGTAACCGACTGAGAAGTTGGCCCAGTTCTCCAGGAACACAATCCCCTCCTTTCTTCACCAGCTCCTCAGCCACTTGTTAATTTCCCTAATCTCCCTCTGCCTCTCTGGCATGGCTCATATCGGTAATATTTCTGAGAATACTACCTTGAAGGTCCTACTCCTTAACTTCGCTCCTAAGTCTCTAAAATAGTTTTTTAAGACTCTCCATCTTCCTCTTTGTCATTGGTACCTACATGTACCATGACAGCAGGCGTTTTTTTGGGGCATTTTTTGGGGGTCTTTGGAGGCAGGCAAAACATCTTAACATCTGTTTAGGGGTATATATACACACACACACACACTTATATGTATTTATACACATATATAGGTGTGATAGGAGCGGAGACATATGCCTGTTAATTATTTCATTAGCGCAAACACAGTGTTCTGCTACTTTCACACCTATATATGTGTATATATACATACATACATGTGTGTGTATATATACCCCTATACAGAAGTTCATGCCTGACTCCAAACATGTCCTCAAAAAAGCCCTATAAACGCCTGCAGCAAAAAGCAGGGTGACAGGCGAGAAGCCATATCGCTGTTTTTTAAGTGACCTAAGAGAAACAATCTTTTCTCTATAGCGGTCACCCTGACATGGAAGGGTTTGGTCACCCTGCCATAGCAGTCAGAGTCAGTTCACCCTACACTACACTACGGTCACCCTGGCACTTAACACTTTTCCTACAGAAACTAGATTTTTGAATCTAACTAAAGTGGAAAATAGCACCCTAACTACACTAGATATCCCTTTCCTCACATAATTGCTAAATGACACTTTGAAGCAGAAGTAACAGAACTGCTTCCACTCTCTTCCACGTCCCTGTATTACAATGCTAGGAATTTGGCGGGGCTATCTTATATACTGGGGGGCGTATTCACTAATGATTGGCCTCTGTACCCCCTAGTCACTCCAATCACATTCCTAGCATTCTCCTGCCCCCTCAATTGGCTTTTACTAATGGTTCTGGTCCAATCACAGGTTTTTAAAGCCCATTTCCTGGCCCATTGCATTTTGGTCGGTTCTGGTTGCCGAATTTCGAACACCCAATGTTCGGGTCGAACCGATGGTCGACCCGAACCGTTCGATCATCCCTAATCTTGAGTATGCAGTTCAGTTTTGGTTATTCAGTCCTTAACTAGGATAACCTTAAACTGGAGAGAATCCAGAGAAGAGTAACACAACTAATAAGGGGGCTGGAAGACCTCAAACTAAGGAACAACTACACAAATTACAATAAAACTAGATGAAAGGCTTTTCAAACCTAAAGTGATACTAAAGTCTTGTTTTATTTTTTTAAGTAAAAATAACATGTTATACTTACCTGCTCTGTGTAATGGTTTTGCACAGAGCAGCCCAGATCATCCTCTTCTCAGGTCCCTCTTCAGTGCTCCTGGCTCCTCCCTCCTGTTGAGTGCCCACACAGCTCCCAGGTTTATATTCAGACACAGAGCCTCATTGGCTGACTGACTTTAATTGAGAGCAGATGTCAATGGTGCCACGTTGCTGTCCCAGCCAAGGAGAAGGGGAGTGCCGGGCAGCCGAGACACTCATAGTTACATAGTTAGTGAGGTTGAAAAAAGACATCAGTCCATCCAGTTCAACTTATGATGTGTGTGTATGTTTGCTTTTAACCATACATTGTATACCCCTGTATGTTGTGGTCTCTAAGGTGCCCATCTAATAGTTTTTTGAAACTATCAATGCTCCCTGCTGATACGACTGCTTGTGGAAGAGAATTCCACATCCTTACCGCTCTTACAGTGAAGAACCCCTTACGCATTTTAAGGTTAAACCGCCTTTCCTCTAGTTTTAGTGAGTGGCCACGTGTCTTATTGTATCACCTTTCTCTGAATAGTTTGTTCCTTATGCTAGGGTCGCCAGTAAAAGTATTTGTACATTGATATCATATCCCCCCTCAATCGTCTCTTCTCCAGAGAGAATAGGTTCAGTGCTTGTAGTCTTTCCTCATTGCTGATGTCCTCCATTCCCCTAATTATTTTTGTTGCCCTTCTCTGGACTCTTTCCAATTCCAGCACATCCTTCCTGAGGACCGGTGCCCAGAACTGGACAGCATACTCCAGATGTGGCCGGACCAGAGTCTTGTAGACCGGGAGAATAATCTCTTTAGTTCTGGAGTGAATCCCCTTTTGTATGCATCCCAGTATTCTGTTGGCTTTGCTTGCAGCGGCATGGCATTGCATGCCACTGCCAAGCCTGTTGTCTACCAGTGCCCCCAAGTCTTTTTGCATCCTAGACTCACCCAGAGGTTCCCCCCCTAGTGAGTAGCTTGCTTTCTGGTTTCTGGCCCCCAAGTGCATTACTTTACATTTTTCAACATTAAGCCTCATCTGCCATGTAGTTGCCCACCCCGTTATTTTGTTCAGGTCCGCTTGTAAGGTTTCCACATCCTGCATAGAAGATATTGGCAAGCTTAGTTTAGTAGCATCCGCAAATACTGAGATTGTACTAGATATCCCCTCCTCTAGATCATTTATGAATAAATTAAACAGGATTGGTCCCAGGACAGAACCCTGGGGGACCCCACTTTACACACCCGCCCAATCCGAGTACTCCCCATTAATCATCACCCTCTGGACTCTCCCCTGGAGCCAGTTCTCTATCCAGGTACTCACCTTATGGTCCATACCTACCTTCCTTAGTTTGTACAGTAAGCGTTTGTGGGGAACGGTGTCAAAGGCCTTTGCAAAGTCGAGATACACCACACCACATCCACAGGCTTTCCTTTATCTAGGTAGCAGCTCACTTCATCGTAGAAGGTTAATAGATTGGTTTGGCAAGAATGATTTTTCATGAATCCATGCTGATTACTACTAATAATACAGTTTTTATTACTAAAGTCTTGTATGTGGTCCCTTAACATCCCCACCAAAATCTTGCAGACTACAGATGTTAGGCTGACCGGCCTATAGTTACCCGGGAAACATCTCGGCCCCTTTTTAAATATTGCTACCACGTTGGCTTTTTTCCAATCAGCTGGCACCATACCCGTCTGTAAACTATCCTTAAAGATCAAGAATAATGGTCTGGCAATCACCTGGCTGAGCTCTTTAAGAACCCTCGGGGTGCAAGCCATCCGGTCCCGGTGATTTATTTATGTTAAATTTCTCTACACTGCACTCCACACTGCAACATCCCTAGATCTAGATGGGGATCAGGTAAGTATTAGAGGGGCTGAGGGGGGCTGTGGCACAAAGAATGCTTTTTATCGTGCATTAAGATAAAAAAAAAAAAAACCTTATGCCTTTACAAACACTTTAAACTGTGTAAAGAGGTTCTTTAATGCTTGACCGTTAAAGATGCCAAAGTCCCTACTGCAGTTTGTGGTATTAGTGGAGGCCATAGATACATTTAAAAACGTTCAATGCCAATGCATACTGTACATACACACATAGGTTAAATTAAATGAACCTATGTTTGTATTCAACCTCACCGACTATGTAATTATGTAAATTGGGAAAGATGGGAAATAATACATTTTTTCCTATGTAAACAAAAAAAAAAAAAAAAAAAACTGGATACTGCTTCAGTCAGTATAAGCAATACTTTTTTTTTTAACTTCCTTCCAATGTCAGAGTAAAATGTTTTGTCCAAAATTAAAACAGACTATACAAGGTGGTTTAAATAAGACAACATGCAAAACACTGCCCAATGCAATCTAAAATAACAGTATGTCTATCTATGCTGATTCATTGCTATGCCAAGTATAAAAGGTAGGAAATTAGAAGTGTACTTAATTACTTTGTATACAATTAAGTTATAGAAGCAGCTATTTAGACTTTCTTGCCAAATTCCCATTATGCATAATGACCAGCAAGGGCATCTTTTCAAACCTCAACTTGTATGTGTGGGTATAGAATTGTAGAACTATAAGCCAGTTGCAGTATGTTGTAGTTTTTTCACTCTGTACTTGCTTGTCTCTGGACAACTACAGTAATAGCTTTTTATTCTTGGAAAAAAAGATCCTTCCCTTCTGTGACTTACCATTGCAGCAGTGAATGGGATGTTGTCAATTAAGGATGAAGCTAAAGCTGAAACCCACACTACCAAAATAATGGCAATTGCAAGCCGTTCATCTTCAGGCACTTGCTAGGATTGAAAGATTTATGAACAACATATTAGTTAAAAATGATCCTTTAAATACAAGTACAGTATGACAAGTGAAATTGTTCATAAAACCATCATAAAGTCATTAAAGCCATTTTCAGATATAAACCAGAACAATTACAAGCTATTAATAAACTGTAAATTTACAATAATAATGTAGGACAGAATGAAATCAATTTTAAATAGCAAAAATTCAAACTGTCATCATCCTTTTTCAAAAGAATTCTCCCATAAACACATCTACAAAATTTTAGCCGTTCATTTGAGTAATATGATTTGACAGAGCAGTTAAATATTATGAATACGCTCAAGGGCTCGAAAAATTTACATGCAATAGTGGGTTTCAGTATTCTGTTATATTTGAACAAAGTACATTTACAGGGATATTATTAACAAGTCAGTAAACCTTACACACACTTTAGCTAAAGAGAAAATGAGTAAATATTCATATAGGTATGAATAAAAGTTTCCATATTTTGAGATTCTCAATGTTAATTCAGGGTATGCAATATCTCAAAATGTGTTAAAGTATAAAAGTTTACCCTTTAGGTTGTGAGCCAGTGTACAGATGAAGATACATTGTTCTTCATTGAGATTACTTAGACAGTTTGATACATGTATCTAAACCCAAGAACAAAATATGTAGTAATCTATTGCAGCTTATCAGTCCTTAGATGATTTTTTTAAAGCATTGTCCTTTCTTTTTTTTTTTTCTAACTAGGCCAATATATAGCATATGTATTGTATATTAAATGCATTGTAAAGCAGCTTACACATCCTTAGATTTCTTTTTTTAAGCTTTTTCCATTTTTATGAAGTCAATATATAGTATATATTAAATTTATTGTAATGCAGCTTATCAGTCCTTTGATATACAGTATTAGGTTTCTTTTCTTAATTTCATTTTTCCAGTAATAGCCTTCCTGTCCTAGTATGAGCACACTCACTGTATGTGTGTATATATATATATATATATATATATATATATATATATATATATATATATATATAATATATAATATATAAAGAAGCAGTGTTGCCACCCTAGAAAAGAACTAAAGAAACCTTCCCCTCTCCCCTTCCTCTTATTATGTGGGGAGGGTGGTATAGGACACAATACTAACTCATAACACAGATAGAGAGCTCAGAAAGTTATCAGCTTATAAGGTTTTTGACAGGATCTTTGGGTATTCCATCATTTTTGTTTTATAGTTTATTGAGAAGCTATAACAAAAAACAATATGTTTTAAAGACCAAAAGGTTGCAAATAAGAGAAATGCAATGTTAAGGTTTAGGTCTCATGCATTCAGGATGTTTTTGAAGCTGCTTTTAGGGGCATCCGGCCCTTTTCTACAAAAATTCCCACTGCCAGGTAATATCACATTGTGCTAGAATGAATCACATACTAGCACAATACAAAATATTTAATATAAAGGGTTTGTTGCTCTTAAAAAAAAAAAAAATTGGATTGTGTTCCCTTAAAGCATGTTATACAGCACGGTGTTTGTGCTGTGAAATTTGGCCCCTTCTATCAACTGAAATACCTGGCTGATCCTGCCTGGTTCTGCCCTCCCCTCTGTAAACTGACCACAGTTTATCATGACTGCCGAGCCCTGACACCGTGGTCAGTTTACGTGCCTCTGTCATCCGCAGCTCTTCTATGTCCTCTCTCCCCCCTCCCCCACCCCTTCCTATCAGCTTTTTCCACTTCACAATCTTCCCCCCTGCTGCTCTTATTATACAATACCCTTGCAACAACCCCCTCTGCTATGTTAAATAATGTCCCAAGTGCATTTGTTTTTTTTTTTTTTTTAATAGGACACTGTGTACCTGATTTCAGAGCGCCAATCGGCGCTCACGTAACTGGCCGCATCTCTCCTCCTCCTGGCTGATGTCAGCAGGGGTTTCTCAGCCCCGCCCGCTTTGCTGTCAGCTCAAGAGAGGAGAGAGGCAGCTGGTCACATAAACGCTTATCTGCACTCTGAAATCAGGTGCACAGCGGGGACATTATTTAACATAGCAGAGAGGACTGTTGCAAGGTTGTTGCATGGCTTAACAACCACTTTAAAATGCTGACAAAGCTTCAATTTTTACCCGGTCTTTCTTCAGGGTTCACTGGCTCCAGCCATTTGACTGTCCAGGCCACAGTGACGTCACCCCAGAGCACAGCATAGAGCTCTGAAGGGACAGCATTGGTATGCTGTTCCTCCATAGCGCATTCGCCACTGACATCACTGTCTGCTCACTGGAATATCTCCTAAACTGTGGACGCTTAGGAGATATTCAATTAACCTACGGGTAAGCTTTATAATAAGCTTTACTACCACTTTAAATGCATAGAGGCATACAACAACAAAAAAACGCTGCAAGTGCGCCCAGGAGCAGTGGCATGTAAATGCTTGTAAACATGTCTAAACGCTCATTAACATTGGCACCTTTAGCTCTTGCACCTTAATTCATTTCACTGGCCAGTGAAATTAATGACCAAGCTCTAAACCCTTTACAAGCATTTACAAACCAAGTGTTTTTTCTGCCAAAACACCACTGCCAGGAAGAAAGGTGTCTAGGAGAGAGAGCAAAAATGTCCAGTGTGCATGTGCCCTTACATACGCATTAAGTTATTAAACTTTATATCAGGATAGATATAGGAGATGAAGAAATTAACTGATTTCAAGATGAGATCAGTACACTTATGAGGTTGGATGTTAAAGCTAACTCCACCCATGTGATATTTAGCTACAGACATGCACTGATTGGTTGGTCAGTCACTTCTAATAAACTTCAAACTGTGATATTGAAGTGGTGCCATGCGGTTTCAAATGGATGACCCGTATTTTCATCTCTTCAATATTGTGGACATACTTAAAGTGGAATTCCAGGCAAGAATGATAATCTCCCTCGGATTTGAATGCTTACCGATATTCTCTTCTGTATTATCCACTATCTAATAAAGCCATACAGGACCCTTCCTTTCCTCCTTTCTTGGACAGATAATAATTGATTTGCCCAGTGGGAATATGGCTGCTCACTACCTCGTCCATGTGTTGTTGGCAGTCCCAGTTCTTTCAGCCAGCCAGCTCCACGCTGCCCTTTCCCCCATTTCTTCTTGTGACGTCTGCATGTCACATGCTCTAGTTCAGTAGTCAGTGTCAGTTCTCTCAGCCAGACAGCTATGCTCTGCCCCACTCAGTCTAGCCCCTCATCCCGCCTCTACTCTCCCCTTCATTTCACTTTCTTGAATGAGAAGATGATGTACATGCCCACCAGCAGCTCTGTCACATGATGGGAGCAACACTGCTTTAAAAAAAAAAAATAAAAAAAAAATTCAGATTTGCAGCTTTTGGGGCATACCAGGAAGCTTAATGATTGGTTAGGTTTTCAGTGGCACATTCAAAAACATTAAGGCTTTACAACCACTTTAAATTGCTTGGCAATAGCTGGATAACCAGAGCTTTCTTTAAAAAAATAATTACCCGAGCAAAAGATCTGTTCAACTGACCCATAACTTCATTGTAAAACAAAATTGTCCTTTAAATTTGAAACTAGCTACCTCATTAATTTAGATTTACATTAATAACCAAACAAAGTAATCTGTAACGCGTGTTAGATTATTCAATGTCAGCGTTTAATGTTTTTCTTTCCAAAACTGCTGCATTTAAGCATTTTCTTTGTAAATGTTCAGTTGTACTGATACAACTTACAGCATAACAAACATCTGCTGTTTGCAGATATACCTTAGTTGCATCTATTATTTATTACCAGCAGATCTGATAATGCCCAAGAGTGATGGAGTGCATTTTGGTTTTCCTATGTACTGGCTCCATACTGTGTTTTAAAACACCTTCATGTAAAAATCACTGTAAAAAGACGTTATCCAGCAAAACAGAACCCCTACAATTTTTATAAAGAGGAACCCCTTGTTTTTCTTGCAATCAGATGTTATATCCAAATAGTGAACCGATATTTAAAAAGTGAAAATGTGCTGTCTTAATGGGATTATCTAGTAAATGTAACTGTGGCTTATATCAGTATGCGCTTAGGCATGTTCGGAATCCTAGTACAAACCTGCCTGCTAGATCCCACAAGGAAGCAGACACTGCACACTGCTAATCACAGGCAGTGAAACATAACCAGTCTGCAGCTGCACAGATTGGGAAATATCTCAATTACTGTGATTAGCAGTGTGCATGGTCTGCTTCCTGGTTGGATTGGGCAGGTGGGTCGGGACAAGGATCCCGAACACATCTGGGCCTGTCTCTACTTATCAGTACACAGAAAAATCCAAGTTTTACTATAACATTTGATATCACCTATTGACATCTGTTCCTGAACCCCTGTAGCCTAAAACTTACAGTTTGCAACAAAAGGCATATACAGTACTGCCTTTGAGCATTGCTATTTTCATAAGAGCTGACATTTCTCTATGTATGATTCTTCTGAAGAGGAAGCTGTACAACAGTACCTGCAGTGCAAGCTAAAGGCAAGTATAAGAAATTGCCCCCTACGATTTCTTCTGTCTGATGATCCTATTTCTCTTTTTTACAGCCTCTGTGTCAAGATCTCTAAATACTCCAATTTTTGTCTTTTGTTGCTATCCCCCACCCATTCTGCACATGTGAGTGGATCTGCACATTCTCTACCCTATCAAGTAGTCTTGTCTGATATGAAGAAGCAAAGCCCTGCTCTACTGCCAAGGTGCAGACTGAGCCAATGTACTGTAGGTAAATCCTGAAAAAAAAAAAAATCAACCGAAAGAGAGCAAAGTGGCTATGGTGGTGGCCCCACTTGACTTGACTGGCCACAGTTTCTCAGTGATTCACAGGCTTTTTTTTTTTTTAACGGTTGTACATCCGATTGCCCTGAAAAATACATTCTAGGTTTTATGGGCCAATTTTTTTAACTATTTAAATTATTTGTAAAAAAAAAAAAGCAACAACTTTGTTTATTTAATCATTAAATACAGGGTGCATTCATAGCACTGACTTTGGGGATATTCAGGGCTTCCTAAAATGAAAACCCAGCATTTTATGGTCACTTACTGATCATCTTAGTCTAAAACACCCTACCCGACTTGTTGCTCTTTGGGGCTAACCAAAAGCAAAAGTTGCCATCTTTATTACCGATAATGCAGGTACTAGGCTCTTTTTCTGGATTGTGGATTAAAGTGGAACACAGACAGGGAGCAAGGAGGCTCTTTATTGCAGAAGAGACATGTAATGTATTTTCTGCCATAAGATGCACCTACTGTTTCACCGCTCTATTGAAATGTAAATTGAGCTGTGCATGCACAGCTCAGCTTCTACCCTTCAGTGTGTCAGGATGACTGCCTCCTGAGCATGTGCAGGATAACGTCATTCTCCGGCAGCCAATGAAGTGACAGGCAGGTGCACAGCTTTGACCAATTATACTATCCCTCTTGAAAAATGCAGAATGAATGAATGTTTCAGTTTTATCCCCTGGACATCCACCAGCCCTAGACTCTTATGTAGGTGGCTTACTGGATGATCCAGCCATGGGCTCACTTTTTAAACTATGTTTTGGAAAGCTCCTATATCCCCTACAAACAATCCATTCTTAGACTACAGCAGGAACTCTCCAAATTGCCGTGGAAAGGGGGAAGACCTGAATAGCCAAATTAAAGTTTCAACTATCATTTCAATGAAGAACTGAATCTCCCAGATATGTGTAAATGTACCTGGCCTGCCTCTATAGGTTTGCAGAGACTGGATTAATGATACTTGCATATTATGCTACCAACTGTGGAAAAGGCTGTGGCTGACCTAAAAGTCAAGCATACTAGGCTTTTTAAGGAAACTTTTTTGCAGTTTTTAAAACATTTTCTTTTTCCCTATCAAATATTCAAGCATATGCCCCTCTGAGGTGACAGGGTTTTTTTTTTTTTTTTTTGCATTGGCATTAATCGGAATTTCCTGCATTGGGAACTTACAGAGATTCTAAAATAAGGCCACATGATGGATTTACAACACAGACCATTGTCTTTTCCAGTGTTGACCACCCACTTTAGATGACCAAAAACTTGCTTAAAGAGCTTTTGTTGAGCACATCTGACAATCATGTCTGTTTGTCCAAATAAACCTCTTAGAGCCGGTTCACACTACTCTGACTTGTCAGGCGACTTGGTCGCCTGACAAGTAGAGCTCCATGCCGTGCAATGGAACCGTTCTAATCAGAGCGACACAAGTCGCTCCGACTTAGAAAAAGGTTCCTGCACTACTTTTGGATGAATTCGGAGCGACTTGCATTGACTTCTATTATGAGAAGTCGTTTGCAAGCCGCGATGAAGTTGTGCTGCACGGGCGACTTTGAGTCGTGGTAGTGTGAACCAGCTCTTAATACCTACCTTTCTGTCAGAGTAAAACTGATCTCCTTTTGAGAATGTAGTGTAATCTCCCTTTAGCCAAAGCCATTTGGCACTGGAGAGCCGCCGTGTGCCTAAACTGATATCTTGCTATTCAGGGTAATTTGGAATACAGGCTATTCACAGCACTATGAACACATGAAGCAGAAATTAAGCAAGCAATTATTAGTGCAGTAGATGCACAAATAAAGTATTTTATATATATATGACTAAAACAGGAAAATTCTAAAAATCTTGATTTGTAGCCTGAATATAATAAAACAAATGATAACTGCCACGCAATACCTCTTAAAGGGTTGCAAGCAGGATATGGGTCATAGGATGATATAAAGGAAGAAATTAACTCACCTTTATAAGAACTGCTGTCTGCTCTCCTATGTAATCAATTAAATGCAGATTAGCCAATGCCTAAAAACAAAGCAGTAGTTTAGCAATGTGACCATTTATTTATTCATTACAAATAGATACTGTCTTTACTGCTTGGAAGTGTTTAGCAGAACATTGCTGTTGCTTTTATAGGTGTAGGTTTACACCTACAAAAAGAAAAAAATATTTTCTATGGTGCATAATTTTAAAGCACTAAATGTGACATTCATCTAATACTCACTACAAGTTAAAATTCCTGCATGTGCTTATGTTTTAGATTAATGAGCAGTGTTTTTTTAACACTGACATTTACAGAGAAAAAAAGTTTTAAAATTGCTGGCAAGAAATTGCAGCAGGTTGCCCCCCCCCCCCCTCCACAGGAAATCCATATCAGATTCTTAGTCCAAGCATGTAGCCTGGTTGGCCAAGAAAGGAGGGGATAGATAAGCATGTGCGCCCCCCAAACCTACCAGGCCCTTAACATGAGAAGGGTACTGGCAAAGCACATTATTTCCACATAATTGTTGATGAGGACAAGGGCCTCCTCCCTACAACTGTTGCCCAGTGGTTGTGGGGGTCTGCTTATTGGAATATGGAAGCCCTCAGTAACAATACAGGGCCCCCCAGATACCAGCCACCACATGTGGATATTATACATAGCACCCCCACTCATTCACAAAAGAGCACATAGAAAAAAGACACCAAATAAAAATTCCAAAAGTCGTCCAGCAATGCAGATGCTCATCAATAATTGTTCCGAACAACCTAGTAAAAAAAAAAAAAAAAAACCCCACGGCATGTCCTGCTTACTTGTTTGTCACCGGACAAATGGAAAATCCAATGGAAAGCAGCTATTATATACAAGGAGCCAGAGTCTTCAATGAATGCCATTGGTCATATATCGACGTGACCAAATATGATCAGTGAGGTGACTGGGATTCTGCCCCCTTTGCTTACATGGCCAGGGATTCCATATCCAGCCCAAATCTACCAGTGGAGAAACTGGCAAAAATGTAAGGCGATCACAGAGAGAATACTAGAATAAACCTGGAAACCTGCACCAGACAGTGACAATTTCTTCTGTAGGTGGCAGTATAACCTGGTCGATTACTGCGTCTCCCAATTGAGAAGAAAGAAAAAGTAAGCCTCCAAACAAATCCACAAAAGTTAATATCCCACAGTGTTGAAGAGATTAAAAAAAATATTTTTTGTTATACAAAAAATATAAACATTTTAAAAGATATACAAATCCTACCTCCATTAAAACAAACAGTGCAGCAAAGAACAGTAGTGTTGCCCATTCCACTCGATGCAGAATCATTTCAAAATCATGGATATCAGCAAGAACAAGCAGCCATAGTGAACCCAAAATTGCAATCCATCCTGTAACCAGAAAAAAATAAATACAATATATATATATATTCAAATGTATCTTTCATAATTTTATATTCCAGAGCTGGTGGTCCTATTGTGCAGTGTTTTCTTTTGCAAGCCTGTTCTTGGTGCATACAAACTCAAGGCCAGTTTTATACAAAGCAGTGTCATGGTGAAAATCTTAAGTATGGCTCTTTGGCTGGTGGGAAGAGTCTCGCATCTGGAGGAGCAATCTGTTTGCTGCCCATATCACCCTTTTTGGATGATATACTGATTTTAACATCATCTGGGATGGCCCCCTTCCTCAGTTATACCTTTTATTCAATATTGTAATGACAATACCATTGGCCTGTCCTTTACTCATGTTTGTGATCCATCAACTTTTGTTTTCCTTGACCTTGAACGAGGCCATACCAATGGGAAAATTACTTTCAAGGCGCAATTCAAACCCACCTCGGGCAACTCTTCTCTTCACTCCCATAGTTGCCATCACCCGAGGTGGCTTAACAACATCCCTAAAGGACAGTTTAGTCATCTTTGCAGGAACTGTACACTTGATCAGGGTTATTTTTCCCGAGGTCAGTTCCTCAAAGACAGATTTCTGGAAAAAGTTTTCAACCCCAGCTTAGTGGAACAATCCTATAAAATATGTGCCACTAGCCAGATTAGGGTAGTTAAAACAGAGACTACCTCAGGGGCCGATATCAAAATTATAACCCAGTTTTACTCCTGTTTTAAACAGATAGAGAAGGTCATTGCACGACATTGGAGGATCCTTTTGAAGGACCCCAAGTTGGGGCTGGTTCTCCCAAACATACCTAAATTTGTATATAGAAGAGCTCCCAAGTCCCAATGTGAAAAACAAAATTGCTCCTAGCAAGTTACCATCCAGCAATAAGTCCTCCTCACATCCTTTGGCTACATTCTTCAATATAGTAGGGATGTTCCAATGTAAAAAACTAAAATGCAAGTTGTGTAAATTTGTCGCCCACTGCAAAAAAGTGTTTTACCGATAAAGGAAAAACGTATTCAATCAGTTCCTTCTTCTCCTGTTCCACAGATTTTGTTGTATATGGCTTCCCACCCCCCTGTGATCTATTCATTCAGTCCGGGTACATTTTGGTGAACACAGGAAACTCATTGAGGAAGGCAGTATTGATGATAACTTTCCCCGCCATTTTAAATACACTCATAATTGTTCCACCAATGCCCTTCAAGTTTGGATTTTGGAAAAAACTCCCCCCCCCGTGACTATGTGGCGGAGAGGTTTCATACCCTCTGTCGCAGAGAAACCTTTTGGATTTATCACCTCAATAATCTGTTGCCATGAAGCCTTAATGAGGAACTTTTTTCAATTTTGGAAAATAATCCCAGCTTCTGTTATCATGTAACTTTTGCTACATACCATTCAGTCTCATTGAATTAGAAATGCATATCAGCATGTTTTTTTTTTTTTCTCTTTCCTTTTTACATAAGTGCATATATTTAATTTTCTAAACATTTATTTTTATTTTATATGCATGTATTGTGCATATATACATTATCTCACAAAAGTGAATACACCCCTCACATTTTTGTAAATATTTTATTATATCTTTTCATGTGACAATACTAAAGAAATTAGACTTTGCTACAATGTAAATTAGTGAGTGTACAGCTTGTATAACCTTGTAAATTTGCTGTCCCCTTAAAATAACTCAACACACAGCCATTTAGGTCTAAACCGCTGACAACAAAAGTGAGTACACCACTAAGTTAAAATGTCCAAATTGGGCCCAAAGTGTCAATATTTTGTGTGGTTACCAATATTTTCCAGCACTGCCTTAACCCTCTTTGGTATGGAGTTCACCAGAGCTTCACAGGTTGCCATTGGAGTCCTCTTCCACTCCTCCATGATTACATCACGGAGTTGGTGGATGTTAGAGACCTTGCACTCCTCCACCTCCTGTTTGAAGTTGCCCCACAGATGCTCAATAGGTTAGGACATGCTTGGCCAGTCCATCACCTTAACCATCAGCTTTTTTAGCAAGGCAGTAGTCGTCTTGGAGGTGTGTTTAGGGTCGGTATGTTGGAATACTGCCTTATGGCCCAGTCTCCGAAGGGAGGGATCATGCTCTGCTTCAGTATGTCACAGTACATATTGGCATTTATGGTTCCCTCAATGAACTGTAGCTCCCCGGTGCCGTCAGCACTCATGCAGCCCCAGACCATGACACTCCCACCACCATGCTTGACTGTAGGCAGGACACACTTGTCTTTGCACTCCTCATCTGGTTGCCGCCACACCCTCTGAACCAAATAAGTTTATCTTGGTCTCATCAGACCGCAGGACATGGTTCCAGTAATACATGTCTTTAGTCTGCTTGTCTTCAGCAAACTGTTTGTGGTCTTTTTTGTGCATTATCTTTAGAAGAGGCTTCCTTTCGGGGCAACAGCCATGCAGACCAATTTGATGCAGTGTGCGGCGTATGGTCTGAACACTGACATGCTGACCCCCTCAACCCTTCAACCTTTGCAGCTATGCTGGCAGCACTCATATGTCTATTTCCCAAAGACAACCTCAGGATATGATGCTGAGCACGTGCACTTCAACTTCTTTGGTTGACCATGGCGAGGCCTGTTCTGAGTGGAACTTATAATGTTAAACCATGTATGGTCTTGGCCACCGTTCTGCAGCTCAGTTTCAGGGTCTTGGCTATTTTCTTATAGACTAGGCCATCTTTATGTAGAGTAAAGATTATTTTTTTCAGATCCTCAGAAAGTTCTTTGCCATGAGGAGCCATGTTGAACTTCCAGTGACCAGTAAGAGAGTGAGAGTGATAACACCAAATTTAACACACCCGCTCCACATTCACACCTGAGACCTTGTAACACTAATGAGTCACATGACACCGGGGAGGGAAAATGGCTAATTTGGCCCAATTTGGACATTTAGGGGTGTACTCCCTTTTTTTTTTCAGCGGTTTAGACAATAATGGCTGCGTGTTAAGTTATTTTGAGGGGACAGCAAATTTACACTGTTATATAAGCTGTACACTCACTACTTTAGATTATAGCAAAGTGCCATTTCTTCAGTGTTGTCATATGAAAAGATATAATAAAATATTTACAAAAATGTGAGGGGTGTACTCACTTTTGTGAGATACTGTATGTATATATTTATATGTATGTGTGTGTATATGTATGTTATATATATATATATATATATATATATATATATATATATATATATATATTATTTATTTCATTTATTTTTATTATAGATTTGTCTTATATATATTATTATTTCCTAAGTATAGCTATTTTTAATCATATATTAATATATCTCTATTATTAATGGAAATATTGTAATGTTATACTTGATCCTTATATTTACAGTGCAGCCATTTTGTTTTATCTGCTTTGTTTTTTCTTGTTTTAATCCTGTTTTAATCCTCTCTCCAGTAATACCATTGAATTCCCTGATACGGTCAGTCTGCACGCCAAGGGTTGATGGCTCAGCTATGTCTTTTGTGCTTTTCTCTCACTCTCAGTTTTCTCCCCCTTCCACCCTTCTAGCTCTATACTGCAGCTGAGCTTTCTTCCTCCTTCGCCTCCCATATTCCTCCCCTTCCTGCCATTTTGGCTTTATAAGCCCATCACTTTTCTTCATTGTCCATGAATTAGAAGAGGGCAAAGTCCCTGGAAAAGCATCATGCCCACCCCCTCTCCCGACATCCACTAGGCATATTAACAGCTGTCATCCTCATGTGCAGCCTAGAATGCCACTGCCAATATCCATACTTTGAGCTGGCTGACTCCCTGTCATCCTAAGTCTCTGTTTACCCAGTGATGCTTTCAGCCTCACACTGATTACAGCTACTTGGTCTCAGGTTTTCCCGATCCATGCTGTTTCATGCTAACTTCAAATAAGTGTGCTGCTTATTTTAATAAAGTGTTCTTTATTTGATACTGACCTCAGCACCCTGCTATTCATTTTTTTCCCTGAATGTATCACTCACATTGTGTCACAATACCATAAACAATTGCAAAGTCTTTTTAATAAAGTATTAAAGTTAATAAAACCTACATGCTCCTAGGATAATGCATCAAAATTTCAGAATGGTGGACCATTATTCTTGTGTTGGCATGCAAGCCTTGACATTTCCTTTACCAAAGTGGTGCAGCATCACATGGGCCACAATACTCTCAACTAATTTCCAGTTATACTTTTGCTGCTGAACAGGTCAGCCCAAGTTATCTTATTTGCTATACATGGATCTTTTTATGGCATATGAATACTGTAAGCGGACAAATCTCAAAAGTCTAGTGCAAGCATGTGGGCAGGGCTTTCATATGACTATAGTGGAGAGGAATTTGGTGACAACGCTTAAAACTTTTACTGTACCACTTACTGTATACCGAGTAATCAGCAGTGGAAAACATGTTAAACATTCCTCAAGAATCAACTTTACAGCAAATAGGCACTTACCCACATCAAGCATACAACAGTTTCAGTAGTGCAGTAGGCATTCAGTACTTACATTCAGAAAGTTGACAAAAGCCATATTCTTTAACCACTTGTTTACCTGCACCATTTAAAAATTGTGTCTGGTAGACCAAGAATTTAAACACACTCCTAGCTGCTATAGCTTAAGCTTGAAGAGAAGGCGAAAAGATTTCCGATAGAAGTGATTTGAGCAGCTGTAAAGTTACCCAGTTACTCCAACACCCCACCAAAGGTACAAGTTCCCTGTGACTGCCCCATATTGTCCTACCTGTGGACGCAGGTCTGGCATGGCAGGTGTGGGCGATTGTCAAAAGTATTCCAGGAGTCACACTAAAATACTGTTGTTTTCCATTAGTTGCAATTATCTTGTGTCAAATGCCACTATACATTTAAAAAGCATGATAACCCACTTCCATTAGCTCAGCACCAATATAGTGATAGGTATAGCTGGTAAATGTATTGTTTACCATACATATAGTCCAAACTTAAAATCAAGAATTAAAATGTGGAAACCCATTCACAAAAAAAACAAAAACAAAAGGGTAAAGTAGGGAAGAAGTAAAAGTTTTATTGTGGTCTATGTCCTCATTTAGAACAAAAAAAATAAAAAAATAAAACCTAAAACCTTAGGGTAAAGAAGGGAAGGAGAATAATGTTTTTACTGTTGTTTGTGTCCTCATTTAGGACATTTATTTTCACTTTCCAAATATTGTCAGTGGGATTTGCCAGGCTATTGAATAGATTTCCTCTCATTTTTAGTAGCGCCTCTGAACCAGGATGAAATGAGGGGAAATCTTACAAATGGGTACACAGACAAAAATAAAAACCTGAAAAAAAAACTAAATTAGTTTCTACTCTATACAAAACTAGAAGGAAAAAAAAAAAAAAAAAAAAAAAAAAAAACTTTGGCTGGATTTCTACTTCAGATATTACAACATAAATTAGTAAGACCAGATGACACATCAAAGGATATTACAAGAGCTTAGTGGTCTTAACAGTATTAGCAATTCAAATCACTTCTTACCAAAAACTTCTTACCAAGATTATATTTTTTTTAACTGATAACATTTCTATCTTCTTAGAAAAATGGTGAAAGAGAAAATACACAGCACTATATTCATTGGTAACTTGCTAGCATAACTTGTTCTTTAAAGAGCACTGTATTGTCCTGTTTTCTCTCTGATCAGTAACAGAAAAAGATGATAGCAAGTCCAGCATTACATACCAGTTGTTATGAACATTAACATTTCTATCTTCTTAGAAAAATGGTGAAAGAGAAAATACACAGCACTATATTCATTGGTAACTTGCTAGCATAACTTGTTCTTTAAAGAGCACTGTATTGTCCTGTTTTCTCTCTGATCAGTAACAGAAAAAGATGATAGCAAGTCCAGCATTACATACCAGTTGTTATGAACAGGTAGTGCAATGTTATACCAGTTAAAATTTAATTTACAGGAATGGGGCCCTCTTACTTTTGTTATATTGTTCAGTAAATTAATTCTTGCTAACATGTTGCACAAAGAAATGATACAAAATGCTTTGTTTGAAATGACCCATAATTGGGTAAGGATGGATTGCTCTACAAATGTGCTAGAGCCTTTCTTTTTTAACTACCTCCCATTTTTATATTTTATAGACTCCTTTACATATGCAAAATCTTTTGTGATATTAAGTGTATATCCCTTGGCGAATCTAGGGGTTAGACCTCTTCACCTGAGCCGACAGCTCTGTACCCTCACTGAAACCATTAAAAAGAATAATCATAGATAGAAGAAGCCAGTAAGTACTTCAGATAATCAGAGTCTAAAACAGGCTTCAAGTGGACTGAATTTGTAATGTAGGTTTCACATGAATAAAAGGGTACACTTTGCCCTTGGTTCTATTGTTGGTAAATCTGGCACACTCTTGATTGTCCACAAAAAAACAATTTTTTCCTCCAGCCATTAGTCAAGTATGGAACTAGCTGTTAACTGGAGATAATCTATAGCATAATTATAAATATCAGTATTATACAAATAACGTATGTGAAATTTAGCTGAAAATTTTAAGCCTTACCAAGATCCAAGTGAATTGCAGGAATAAATGAGTTGAGGAAAAACATAAAGATGACAAATCCCAAGACAGACAAACACTTGATTAGAAGGATCTTGTCAGTTATTCCATGCTGTTGAAAAAACAAGTTTTCCTATGAAAAGTGTCAGTTCATGCTACTTAAAACATCTAAAAAGGAAACAAGCTGGAATAATGATAAAGCTACACATAGTACATAGCTGTTTTACAATGAAAAATATATCCCTATTAGATGCTTGTGTGGCGGAGTGCCCCATTATCCTCAGTCCGGTGCAGCTCACTTTAATTCAAACTCCCACAATCCTCTGGGCTCCCAGCATCCCCTGAGCTCTTGGACATGCCAAGGGGATAAATATTCTGGCTCCTCCCTGCTTCCTGTGCTCAGAGACCCTGCCTGATGGGACAGCAGTGACTGGGCAAGTGAACTGTCACCTGGTGCTGGGTTCTCCCCCATTAAGTCTGCTGTGTGGGCCACCAGCAGTAAGCACAAAAGCAGGCAGCATCTATCTAAGCCCCAGTCACTGGAGAGGACTTTGCTACAGGGCGCTTGAATAGGCTGTCCATGCAGTGGGATTGCCCTATCTTCAGCCACCAGAACCTCCTGACTGAAGACAACAGCAGCAGTGCCAGCATGAAGCCTGTGGCAACCCCGATGCACTCAACCATTGGTTTTATAGAACCTTCCTTCATAAGGTGGACATGTGAAAGACAGCATCTTCTTTCTCATAATCTGAACTGAACTCAGAAACGCTATTGCCATCTAATGACCATTCGTAGAATTGTTCTCATTTGTTCCATTCTTGCTTTCCCTACAGTTAATATTAATGTTCTATACTCCACTTCCCTACTCATATGATATACCCTATGCAATGCTATGTTGATTTCCATTGTTTAGTAAAGTAGAAATTGTATATCACCACCGATCTGGATCATTTGGCTGATACCATAACACAACACTTGGCGTCACAAACCGGGTCAGCCAAATCAGTCAGTCAGTAGGGAGAGGAACAGCATGAAGGCAGAGTCAGCTAGCTGCAGCGCTGAGGGAATTACACAGTCTGCCATTAAGTACACAGGACCAGATCGGGACTTGGATGACTGAAATAGGAGATTTGGGGGCTTGATATGGTCATATGGGGTTCCACCTGCACAGCGGGGAGATCTGGCCATTACCGTCCTTGAAGGGAAAGGAAGTTAATTCTGCACCTTCCAGAGGACCAGGAATATCTGGACAAGATAATCAGCCACTTGGAAGCAGTGTACACTCCAACTGTTACATTACGGGAACTTAGGGCTGGCTTTATCAGTATGGAAGCAGGAAGAGGGAGAATCCATTCCACAGTATGCTCTAGAATTGCAGGATATAGCAGCCAAGATCCACCGCAAGGAGAGGCGACGACCAGGACCCGCTGAGTGGAGTGACAGACAGATAGCTGAAGGATCAGTTTGTTGATAGGCTTTGAAAGTGAGTTCATACGACCCCATACGGCCTTCAGGGTAACGGAGCATGTAAAACAAAAAGGCTTGGTTCACATTGTGAATTTGCATGACAGAAGAGTTGACTGGCTCTCAATGGAACCAGTTCACACAGCTCCGGGGCGGCAGCGATCTGCACTGGAAAAGGGTCCTACGTGTCTGACACCGTTTCAGGTACGAATTCTGGCAAAAATTTGGACCCGATTTGCACCTGAAATGGTGAACAGACACCGGACCCAGGCCCGAACATGTGGCTGCATCAGTACGAACCTGACCTTAATCGTACCCTGATACAACTGTTGAGAGGACTGGCCTGTGAGAAAAGAACCAGATGGACCCATTAATTGGCTGAAGTGGTCTGGAAGTATAACCATACAGGGCACTCAGCAACAGGTTGCTCCCCTTACCACGTTATGTTTGGTCATACTCTTGGGGGCCACATAGACCTATGGAGTACCTGGAAATCGTTGCAATTTAAGTTAACCACAGACTTCGTAGCTATGCGGATTGTTCCACGAGTGGAGTGATCTACTTAATGCAATGCCAATGTTCAGCGTTTTACGTTGGTAAAACCTTTAGACAGCTCGGACAGAGAATAGGTGAACATTTGTACTATTCCGGTGGTGGAAAAATTCTCACCCCGATAACTCGGCATATCGGGTTACATCACAGATTTAACAACTCATGTATCTCCTTTAGGGTTCTGGAGATTATACCTCCAGACCCTAGAGGCGGCAATTGGGACCAACGTATCTTACAAAGGGAGGCTTTGTGGATAGAAAGGCTTAATGCTACAATCCCTCCCGGACTAAATGAAGCCCACTCATATAAATCTTTTTTTGTGATTTCACATTGTCAGCTGGATTTTTTTCCCCTTCCCCCACCCCCCCTTTCCCCCCCCCTCTTTTCGTTTCCTTCTTTCCCCCCCCCCCCCCCTCTCCTTTCCCACCCTCTCCTCTCCCTTGTCTCTTTCTAGTCTCTCTTGTCCTACTTATACATTTTTTATTTCTGCCCTTCATCTTAGATCTTTTGCCTACTACATGTCTAGAATAAATTTATACTTTACTACACCCTGGTAGTTGGATTCCCTAGTTATTATCGCTAAGGCATTACCCAGGTTTTTTTCATGAGATTATCTCCCATGTTTGAATTAATTGTTTATATATACTCCCTTTGTATATGTGATTTAATTTTCTCATATGTCTCTGTACATTAATTCTTGTGACTCTTATTTAGTTCAACATGATATCCATGCCTATTGATTGTTATTTATTTATGCATGTTTGTTCCTTTCTTCTAGATCCATGTCTCGTACCATTTCGTTTTGGAGCCTCTCTGGTGCAGCAATGTACGGACCTATTTCCTGTTTCTGGGAGGACTACTTTAGGTGCCTCCCCCTACGGCGGACACGCGACGCTGGGTACGTCCTCTATTCCCTTTCGGGGATGAGGAGGGTACGCCGGATGTATACCGTCACTTCCGGCTGAGTCCTGTGACGTCGCTCTTGTGCGACGCGTGACACGGCCGCTCACCTGGCGGGTCAATGTCCGGCGGATGCGCCTGCGCAGATTGCGACGCGCATTCCCGGCGCCTACCCGGATGTACGGCAGGACGCAGCTCCTGCACGTGATCTTGGGTGGAGCTCCTCAACCACGATATATAAGCGGTTCTTCGGCGTTCCAGCCATGCAGTTTGCAGGGACGGGACACCGCCAGTTGTACTACCGCAGGTATTACCTCTCATTTGCTTTATTTGAACCAGCGAGCTACTTTTTGGAATAGGATTTTTTTCTCAATTGACTACTCATACCTTTTAGGTTATGTGCAAAGGATCCCGTTGTGGATATTGAATGCTACACGGTCCTAGATTTACTACATCTAATATACCCGCTCCCTGTCCATCTATCTTATCCGACATCAACTGGGTAAGAATATACCTATATATTCCATATGTATCTCAGGCTATGCATTAGAGGTTTACTCTGTAAAGCTCCTATATATATTTTTTAGCTGCATCTTGGGTGAACCACCACTAGAGGGTGGATACACCTTTTTATGCAAATACATTCATCCTTATATTTATATATGTTTTATTTGTCTCTCCAACTTCCAGATAGAGATACCCACTTATTGCAGTACTACTTTGTGGTTCTTTGGTTTGAGCTCCCGTGTTCGCCCCCGGGGGGATCTTCCCCCCTACCTTGTGGTCCAGGTCCTCTACCATTGTTGGCTTGTTGGTTTACCAGACAGGTGCAAGACTATGGACATTTTGATATACTTGTTATCATTATAATATGCAACATATTACACAATGTGTATGGATATGTGTAAAGCTCTATATGATATGTTATGTGTTTTTGTACACAGACATTCATTATATGTTTTTTCTCTTTACTTTTAGTGTTGAAATATTTACAAAGTGATACCCCATAGAAAAATTACCCCTGAGGAAGCGGCTATAAGGCCGAGAAACATGTTGGGTTGACACTGTGGGTTTCACCGCTATCCTGCATAGACACCTCCTGTTGGATGAGTCTGGGGTATTTGATATTCACCCCTATGTAGGAGCTGTAAATTATTTGTAATCTGTTGTATATGCCAAACACATCTGTCTACTGCAAATGTTTGTAATTGCAATATTATAGATATTGTTCTTTGTATCCTGTCGATACAGTATACAATTTTATGTTCTTTCTATTTTGCTCAATAATAAAATTTTGATTTTTATCATTACATATCTCTTTTCTCTCTGACACTATATATATATACCAAGCACCCCTATATAAAAAAGTCCCATTATACGCCCAAATCACTTTTTTCCTTTTGACATTCAGATAGGGACGTGGTGCTTCCATATGTATTTGCAATCTTTATGAGCTTGTCTACCCCTTTGGTTTTAGTTATAACCCTATTCCTGACGAAATCCAACTTGTCCATGGCAACAGACAGGGCGAGAGTGAAAAGCCCTTTGAGGCAAAAAGATTCATGATAATCACTATAAACTTAAAAATGTTAACATATAAATATAGTATACTCTAAACTGACTATACACTCTGGTTGAGTTGAGAAATAAAAAAAACATTTTGGCTGTAGTTCTATTTAAATTGAAATGTTTGTCTTGCTATACTAGTCTCCTATGGTCCTCACAAAAGGTTTTACAAAATGTTCAAATTCAGATATAACATAATCCTTGAGTAAACGATTTTACCTTAAAAGGAAGGTAACTATACCCCAGTAACATTGTCAGCAGAATTCTACAAAAACTATTGTGATCATGCAAGTGCAAACAGAGGGTTTTAAACTGTGCGAAACACAAAACTAATCTTAGAAGCTGGACAGAGAAATATATTTACATATTTTTGCAATCATCTTTAAATTAGAAAACAAAAGTGCATCAACCAAATCAGAACATTACATACTTTCTTTTGTAACTCCTGAATATTTGTTTCCCAGTTTTTGTCTTCTTGTGAAATTTGTCTGAAGCAAAAAAAAAAAAACAAGAAAAAAAGGCAATTTTGTAAAAATCTAATTTAGAGAGTCCAGTTATGGCAATATAAATTGAAATATTAAGTAAAATACAAGTAAAATGATGCATATTCTAAATGATAACATGGTGCAATGAGTTTACAAAAGACTGAATTATTCACAAGATTTTTCACATTTTAAATATCTGTGCCTATATACACACCTTTGAAATGTTCTAAGTTTTTTCCTCAACAAGCTCTCTAATGTCAAAACTTTTTGCATTAAGAGACACTTAACTGCAGTCTCTTCACGACTAGCAGGATTAATCCTTTGTGCAGTTGACTTCCAAACATGAATTTCATGTTTCATTTCTACAAGAAGAAGAAGAAGAGAAAAAAAAGACCGTAAAATTTAACAGTCTGAAATTAATGCTTTCAGCAATACAGAACATTTTAGGTACTGTACACAAAAATTGTATGCATTGAACTGTATGTTCTGTTTCAATCAAAAGCACTTAAAGCTGAACTCCAGGGACGACATATTTTGCATACTTACATTGGAACAGTTTGGCACAATGTAGGTTTTGTATATGTGATATTTTATTGGCCTCTGAAAAAGCTGCAGTCTTCCGGGTGCTGAGCCAAGCTACTTCCTTTCTGTATAGTAACCAAAGGGGGGGGTCGCTCGCCTAAGGCTTCATGTACACATGAACTGTGGCACGGTTTTGCCACAATTTAGTGTACATGAAGCCTAACACATCTTCCATTCAAAGAATGGCTTACATTTGTATTAATTCATGCAAAGCATTCTTTGATTGGACAAGGTGGAGAGGGGAAGCGGTATCATGATTTTCACCTCATACAATAAAAGAATGCTTTGTATTCATAGAGAAATTTGCATCGAACTCCCTGTGCCTTGAATGTGAAGCGTGAACAGAAAAATAAAAATATTGGTCAAGGGGACATTAAAACGTGGCCTCAATTAAAGTCCCATTGGCCAATGTTTTTCTTTTTCTGTTCACATAGTGGGGAAAAAAGACTCACTTATGATGCTATGGACCACATCCTTTTTTCTGAATTTGAAGTGTGATACCTGATGTACTTTGCCTCTGACTATTAGTCTCACAAGAAGGGTAAGCCTTAATGGCCACACACTGAACATATGCCTCCAAGCAGAATGAGGTTCCTTTGCTGAGAACAGTGACAGAGTTGTTGCTAACAGCTACTAGTCTCTAGTTATGATCAAAAACTGTCAAGATGGGCTCCTGATCATGTGACCACTTTGTGCTGCCCCCTTCGTTAAGACCCAGGTAAAGGGGTGGCAGGTGGAAAAAGGTTAACATCATCCTTATCCACAAAAAAAAGAAAAGCTATATATCATTTTTATTTATTAATACTGTACATAAGAAAGTACATGCAAAACCCATATACATTTCCTGGCAACATTCAGATTTGAGTCAAAAGATCCCAAAATGTAACAATTATGAATGGAGGATAGAGAAAGATCTGGGGCTCTTGTAGAAGACAGACGGAGCAATAGCACGCAATGTCAAGCTGCTGCAAGCAAAGCCAGCAGACTATTAGCATTAAAAAATTAGATTAAAAAAGGGAATTTACTCCAGAGATAAAACTATAATCCTGCCACTTTATAAAACTCTTGTTCAGCCCTATCTGGTGTATTCCATCCAGTTCTGGTCACCAATCCTCAGGAAGGATATGCTGGAGCTTGAAAGAGTCCAGAGAAGGGCAACAAAATTAATAAGGGGACTGGAGGACTTCAATTATGAGGAACAACTACAGGCACTAAATGTATTCTCCCTGGAGAAGAGATGCTTGAGAGGAGATAGGATAGCGGTATGCAAATTCCTCAATGGTGATCCCAGCATAGGAAGAAAACTATTCAGTTTGAGGGAGTGTAAAAGAACACTTGGCCACATAATGAGATTGGAGAAGCAATTTAACCTTAAGCTGTGTAGGGGGTTTTTCATTGTCAGAGCAATAAGGATGTGGAACTCTCTTCCACAATTGGTGGTGTCAGTGGGGGAGTATTTCTATTTTTAAAAGACTCTTGAACGTGCATTTTAGTAAACATAACATACAGGGATATGGGAAATGATTATCAACACGGACAAACATATACCTACACAGGTTGAACTGGATGGACTATTGTCTTTACAGTATATATATATATATATATATATATATATATATATATATACACACATACACACACACACACACACATATAAGCAATCATGGCAATACATAGTTAAAAACAATGTAGTAATATACAGTATCTCACAAAAGTTGAATACACTCCTCGCATTTTTGTAAATATTTTATTATATCTTTTCATGTTACAACACTGAAGAAATTATACTTTATGACACTTTGCTACAATGTAAAGTAGGGAGTTTAAAGCTTGTATTACCATGTAATTTCACTGTCCCCTCAAAATAACTCAACACACAGCCATTAATGTCTAAACCGCTGGCAACAGAAGTGAGTACACCCCTAAGTGACAATGTCGAAATTGGGCCCAAAATGTCAATATTTTGTATGGCCATCATTTTCCAACACTTGTAAAACAATAAATTAATACCCGCGCTGTGATGAATAAATATTAGTGAATTATAAAATTATATATATATCTATCTAACCTGAAGCTGCTGCTCACCAAGTAAAAAACCGGGGAAGACTAAAAGACAAATAGGCAGCGCTAACAGGTAAAATCTATAAATAAGTGCTGAATGGTAAAAAATAAGGTATGATGTGATGAAAATTGTACTAAAAATTAAGTGCATATAATTCAATTATAAAATCATGAATGCATAAATTACTACAACGAATATGGTTAAATGTATGCACAAATCAGAAAATTCATAAAGTGCAACAAAAAAATATATAATCCAGTGTCCACAAATTTTAAATAAAGTGCAAAATGTGTTTAAGGTGCAGTCCAAATTTATATTCTTCCAAAGAAGTTTATGGTGCAAAAAAGTGCTCAAAGTCCAAATAAAGTGCCCAAGTGCTCTTCAAAGAAAGTCCCCCTGTGGGGATGCACTCACCAAATTTGGGATGTAAATGAGCCTTAAACATATATAATCTTCCGCTTAGAAAGTCGGGGCAGCCATACGGAGATTAAAGGTTTCCCTTGTCCGGATGGATGGATGGCTGCAATCCTTTACTATGGGCTCCTTATTAGCTCCTCTCCACTCTCTCTTTTTCTTCGGGAGCCTTAAGGTAGGTCAAATCCTGGTAGTCTGTAGGCATCACTGGGGGGTGTCAGCAGGTGTCCTGCCCGGTGTGTTCAGAGTCAGACAGATCCCGCAGTTTATTTTATTCCACTTTATTTGGACTTTGAGCACTTTTTTGCACCATAAACTTCTTTGGAAGAATATAAATTTGGACTGCACCTTAAACACATTTTGCACTTTATTTAAAATTTGTGGACACTGGATTATATATTTTTTTGTTGCACTTTATGAATTTTCTGATTTGTGCATACATTTAACCATATTCGTTGTAGTAATTTATGCATTCATGATTTTATAATTGAATTATATGCACTTAATTTTTAGTACAATTTTCATCACATCATACCTTATTTTTTACCATTCAGCACTTATTTATAGATTTTACCTGTTAGCGCTGCCTATTTGTCTTTTAATTTTCCAACACTGCCTTAACCCTCTTGGGTATGGAGTTCACCAGAGCTTCACAGGTTGCCACTGGAGTCCTCTTCCACTTCTCCATGATGACATCACGGAGCTGGTGGATGTTGGAGAGCTTGTGCTCCTCCACCTTCTATTTGAGGATGCCCCACAGATGCTCTAAAGGGTTTAGGTCTGGAGACATGCTTGGCCAGTCCATCACCTTTACCCTCAGCTTCTTTAGCAAGGAAGTGGTATTTTTGGAGGTGTTTTTTGGATCATTATGTCGGAATACTGCCCTGTGGCCCAATCTCTGAAGGGACGGAATCATGCTCTGCTTTAATAGGTCACAGTACTGTACATGTTAGCATTTATGGTTCCCTTAATGAACTGTAGCTCCCTAATGCCGGAAGCCCCAGACCATGACATTCCCACCACTATGCTTGACTGTAGGCAAGGCACACTTGTCTTTGTACTCTTCACCTGGTTGCCGCCACACATGTTTGACACCATCTGAACCAAATAAGTTTATCTTGGTCTCATCAGACCACAGGACATAGTTCCAGTAATCCATGTCTTTAGTCTGCTTGTCTTCAGCAAACTGTTTGAGGGCTTTCTTGTGCATCATGTTTAGAAGTGGCTTCCTTCTGGGATGACAGCCACGCAGACCAATTTCATGCAGCGTGCAGCGTATGGTCTGAGCACTGGCAGGCTGATCCCCCATCCCTTTAACCTCTGCAGCAATGCTGGCAGCACTCGTATGTCTATTTCCCAAAGACAACCTCTGAATAGGACGTTGAGCATATGCCCTCAACCTCTTTGGTCGACCATAGTGAGGCCTGTTCTGAGTGGAACCTGTCCTGTTTAACCGCTGTATGGTCTCGGCCACCATGCTGCAGCTCAGTTTCAGGGTCTTGGCAATCTTCTTATAGCCTAGGCAATCATTATGTAGAGCAACAATTCTTTTTTTCCGATCCTCAGAGAGTTCTTTGCCATGAGGAGCCATGTTGAATTTCCAGTAACCAGTATGAGAGAGTGAGCCCGATAACACCAAATTTAACACACCTGCTCCCCATTCACACCTGAGAACTTGCAACACAAAAGAGTCGAATGACACCGGGGAGGGAAAATGGCTAATTGGGCCCAACTTGGACATTTTCACTTAGGGTTGCATTCAGTTTTGTTCGCAGCAGTTTAGACATTAATGGCTGTGTGTTGAGTTATTTTGAGTGGACAGCATATTTATACTGTTATGCAAGCTGTAAACTCACTGCTTTACATTGTAGATTTCTTCAGTGTTGTCACATGAAAAGATATAATAAAATATTTACAAAAATGTGAGGGGTGTACTCACTTTTGTGAGATACTGTACATGAAACAGATGGGCAACTAATGGTTACTAAAATTCAGGGACAATCATTTCACATCTGTTCCTGCCAGTAATCTTTTCCCTTTGGCCATATGCATTTTTTTTTTCAGGGGTAGCCGGAGAAGGGACAGAGTCCAGAGGAGGACCAGACCCTTTTGAGTCTGAATTTTAAAGGGGGATTCTACAAAATAAAAGTGCATAAAGTCCCCTAGGAAACCTGTGTCAGGCCCTTAATCTGAGCATGGGGGGGGGGGGGGGGGGTGTGAGCATGTAGTCCTCTTCCTGAACCACACCAGATCACATGCACTCAACATGAAGGGTACCTCTCTGACAAAGCACTATGTCCCCATGTTGAAGAAGGGACTCTTCCCCACAATTCTGTGGGGCTCTGTGGGCAAGAGCTTATTAGAATTTGAAATTCCACTTTACCAGTAGGTAGGCCCTCAAATACCAGTTACCCGCTATGTGAATAAGTACGGGATACATAGTTCTCTTATTCAGTCCCCCCAAAAAAAGTTACCTTGAAATAAAGACACACCCAAACATTTGACAAGTCATTGATTAAAAATGTCCCACATTGAAAACCCATTATCAATTATGATGCCCAAAAAAAATCCAGATCACCCAGTGCCCACAACCGATCTCGATAGCACTGCTAGCCAAATGACAGCTCCTGATCAAACAAACTCCTGTGGCCAAGATGACCAGAGTCACTGAACCCAAAATATGACTGTGTGAAGATGTCAGTGGTGAAAATGGAGGGATGAGGGAGAGAGACTGTGGCTGCTGTTTCAATAGAGAAGGATGCTCTAGAAAGTTAAGTGAGACATAATTTGCAAATATGCAGATTTAAGTCCTGCTTTTAAAGGCCGATACACCATGGGTACAGAAGCCTGTCCGACAGTTTGGCAGGCCGGATTCTGTCAAGTGGGCATGCTGGAAAAAGGCAGCCAATGGCTGCAAGCGCTGACTGGTGTGTCCTGGCAGGGGGGGGTGGGGGGGCTTAGTCCCCTTTCAGAACACGAAAGCTCAGTGGGGAACTTGCTGTACTAACATTGTATAGTTAGTACAGTGAGCGCCTCTGTTTTTTTTTGTTCAGCCCACTGAGTTCAATGAAAAAAATGGTTAGTGTGTACCAGGCTTTAGTAAGCATTGTATACAGCTACACTGATGTACTGCTGTGGTTTAGTAAGGCGTGACATAGAATTTTAACACCCTGCAATAAGAGGATCCTTAAAGTGATTGTAAAGGATTTTTTTTTTAATAATCCAAACATTATATATATATATATATATATACATATACATATACACACACATATATATATATATATATATATATACATACACACACATACACACACACACACACACATCATATATAGATACATAAATACACACATATCTGACCCTTCTCTTTTTCAGTTCCAAGCCCCCAATAGGAAAACGATTTCCATGGGGGCACTTGTGTGGGCTTGCTCTGGAGCCCCGCTGCTGTGTCCATTGACACAGACAGTGGGACTCAGCCTCCCCCCTGCCCCCTCGCCATTCGAGTTGATTGACAGGAGCTGCTATTGATCTGCCCAGGGAGGAGGGATGAAGCCAGGAAAGACACAGCTGTCATGCTTAGCACCGGATCACAATGGGGTTCAGGTAAGTATGAGGGGGCAAGTCTACGCAAAGTTTTTTTACCTTAGTACATAGCAAGAAAAAAAAAAAAAAAACCTTGAGGCTTTACAACCCCATTAGCAGGTACTATATTCTGAATTAATCATAATTTACTGCATTGCTCAATACAGTCAGTCAGGTGTTATAATGTAGGGGACAAAGACAGGAACTTAGCAATGTTATTATACCATTTCATTGTTTAGAAAGCTTGCAGCAGACACAGAATACTGCAAAGCTGAAATAACGAATTGCAGTATCAATATCCTGGTTATGCAGTGTACCAATGTATCAACTGTGTATTTAGGTGTTTTGACAAACAAACATTGACACAGACCACCTTCCATAACGTTCACATTGATAAAAATAATTGTTTGAGAAACTCACCATACAAGTTACAATCTGACTAAGCAATATTTGCACAATCTTTGGATTTACCAAGACTACTAATAGGTGTTAGTAGATCTAAAGGAGATTGTACAGTTAGATTTCCTTAGCCTTCTATGCCGGTCACAAATATTTGCTTTGTATAGCAACCGTTGATAAACAATATACAAAAATAAAATAATCAGCGCAGGCCCAAAATAAACGAAAAATAAATCTTGTGCACAAGGCTGCAAACAATCGGTGCCAAACACAAAAACACTTGTGAAATCTAAAGAAAAATAGTATTGCTGCGCCAAGTAAAATAGTATTGCTATAACCGTTGATAAACAGACCTTTTTTTTATCAAAGTACATGAGACCACAAATGGTCCAACTTTACATTGTAACTTAACAAAACCAATAAATGTGAATACATACAGTATTGCAATGAAGTGCACATTACTACAGAACATTGTGAACTGGACACATTTCTATTGCAAAGTATATATCAGATGATCAGTGCAAATCCCTTATAAAAAGTGTTGTAAGTAGGGTTGAGCGGACACCTAGATGTCCGTGTTCGACGGGTTCGGCCGAACTTTAAAAAAAAGTCCGGGTCCGTGTCCCGGACTTTTACCGAACTTTTCCCGGACACCGAACCCCATTGAAGTCAATGGGGACCCGAACTTTAAGGCACTAAAATGGCTCTAAAACACCAAAGGAAAGGGCTAGAGTGCTGCAAATGGCAGCAAAACGTAATTAAGAGCATGGCAAGTGCTCTGCAAACAAATGTGGATAGGGAAATAACTTAAAACAACAAAAAAAAACAGAAAAATAAAACAATGTTCTTCTTCATCTCTGAAGGACGAGGCCCATATGGAGTAGGAGGGAGGTTGAGGTGGTGGTGGATGTGGCGGTGACATAGGCGTGCGCACAGGGTGTGCTGGGTGTGCCTGGGCACACCCTAATCACCTAGGGCACATAGCATTGCCAGTGAGGAGATGGGAAAGATCTCCCTGGGACCTGCTCTGCTCTATTTCTCCTTGCCTACAGGTACATGGCCCCGATACATTACTCTCCCTGCTGGCAAACACATGCATGTGTATTTCAACTTTGGGGTGCACACCTTAATGCAATAGGCTGCGCACACCTATGGGCGGTGTAGGTGGAAGCGGCGGTGGAGGAGGACCAGGGCCGGATTAACAGCATCATGGGCTTGGTGCTGAGGATTTTGAAGGGCCTTAGGGCCGTGCCTTGCCATGCACCCAGAGGAGGAAGGGTGCAGCCATGCATGCCTAATTCAACATGGGATGCTGTCTCTGAAGCCCATAAACACATCCATGCATCGCCAACTGTCCCTCCTTGTCCGGCCTTCACGCTGTGTGGGGAGGTTCTGAGGGTGCTGCCTGGGGAAGCGAGCATAGAAGCCAGACTTCTGTGTTTACAAGTGACAGAAGAGCGGTAACAGTGAATATGGCCAACCCGGGGCCTATATAAAAGGTAGGGGCCTGGAGCTGCAGCTCCAATAGACCCTACATTAATCTGGCCCTGAGGAGGAGGACGAGGTAGCCAACACTGCTTCTTTTCACAAATTTTAAATGAGGGTACACCCCAAAAGAGTGAGAAAGAGCAAAAATGGAACAATGGGTGGGTAAGGTCGGTATCCATTGCTATTCTGCACAAGGTACGGAAAAGTCCCGTGGGATCCATGCCTGGTTCATTTTAATGAACGTGAGCTTGTCCACATTGTCTCTGGACAGGCGGCTGCGCTTGTCTGTTATAACGCCCCCAGCCGTGCTAAATACCCGTTCAGATAATACACTGGCTGCAGGGCACGCCAGCACCTCCAAGGCGTAAAGGGCAAGCTCAGGCCATGTGCCCAATTTGGAGACCCAGAAGTTGAAGGGGGCAGACCCGTCATTCACTACATGTAGGCGTGTGCACACATACTGCTCCACCATGTTGGTAAAATGCTGCCTCCTGCTAAGACGTTCCATCTGAGCTGCTGGTGCTGCTGTTTGTTGTGGCGTGCTGACAAAGCTTTTCCACATTTCGGCCATGCTAACCCTGCCTTCTGAGGTGCTGGCGGTGCCCTGGTTGCGTTGGCGACCTCCTCCTCCTCTGCCTTGTGCTTCCACTGTGGCCCCGCTGTCAGATGGGAATGCCAGCAGCATGGCGTCTACCAGCGTGCGCTTGTACTCGCGCATCTTGCGATCGCGCTCCAGTGAGTGAATTAAGGACGGTACGTTGTCCTTGTAACGGGGATCCAGCAGCGTGGCCACCCAGTAATCAGCACAAGTTAGAATGTGGGCAACTCGGCGGTCGTTGTGGAGACACTGCAGCATGTAATCGCTCATGTGTGCCAGGCTGCCCAGAGGCAACGAAAGGCTGTCCTCTGTGGGAGGTGTATGGTCCGTGTCCTCTGTATCCCCCCAGCCACGCACCAGTGATGGCCATGAGCTGGCCTGGGTGCCACCCTGCTGTGAACATGGTTCCATCTCCTCCTCCAGCTCCTCCTCCTCCTCATCCTCCTCATCCTCCAGAACTGTGCCCCTGCTGGACAATTGCGTCCCTGGCGTTTGCGTGTGCAGGAACCCACCCTCGGAGCCCCTTGCGAATGACTGCCCTGAAAGCCTTGGAAATGTTACCTCTTCATCCTCCTCCTCCTCCTCATCCTGTGCCACATCCTCTTCCATCATCGCCCGAATTGTTTTTTCAAGGAGGCATAGAAGTGGGATAGTTAAGCTGAGAACGGCGTCATTGCCACTGGCCATGTTGGTGGAGTACTCAAAACAGCGCAACAAGGCACACAGGTCTCGCATGGAGGCCCAGTTATTGGTGGTGAAGTGGTGCTGTTCCGCAGAGCGACTCACGCGTGCGTGCTGCAGCTGAAACTCCACTATGGCCTGCTGCTGCTCGCACAGTCTTTCCAGCATGTGCAAGGTGGAGTTCCACCTTGTGGGCACGTCACATATGAGGCGGTGAGCGGGAAGGCCGAAGTTACGCTGCAGCGCTGCCAGGCGAGCAGCAGCAGGGTGAGAACGCCGAAAGTGCGCACAAACGGCCCGCACTTTCTGCAGCAGCTCTGACATATCGGGGTAGTTTTTAAGGAACCTCTGCACCACCAAATTCAGCACATGCGCCAGGCAAGGGATGTGCGTCAAACCGGCTAGGCCCAGAGCTGCTATGAGATTTCGCCCGTTATCGCACACCACCAGGCCGGGCTTGAGGCTCGCTGGCAGCAACCACTCATTTGTCTGCTGTTCCATGCTCCTCCACAACTCCTGCGCGGTGTGTGGTTTGTCCCCCAAACAGGCAAGTTGTAAAACTGCCTGCTGTCGTTTACCCCTGGCCGTGCTGAAGTTGGTGGTGAAGGTGTTACGCTGTCCGGATGAGGAGGCGGTAGAGGATGAGGAAGCGGAGTAGGAGGAGTTAGGAACAGGAGGCAAACTGAAGCGCCCTGCAATCCTCGGTGGTGGAAGGACATGCGCCAAATTGCTATCCGCCTCAGGCCCATCCGCCACTGCATTTACCCAGTGTGCCGTTAGGGAGATATAACGCCCCTGACCGTGCTTACTGGTCCACGTATCCGTAGTTAGGTGGACCTTGGCACAGATGGCGTTGCGCAGTGCACACCTGATTTTTTCCCCCACTTGGTTGTGCAGGGAAGGGATGGCTTGCCTGGAAAAGTAGTGGCGGCTGGGCACGACGTACTGTGGGACAGCCACCGACATAAGGTTTTTAAAACTGTGCGTCTCCACCAGACGGAATGACAGCATTTCAAAGGCCAATAATTTTGAAATGCTGGCATTCAGGGCCAGGGATCGCGGGTGGGTAGGGGGGTACTTCCTCTTCCTCTCAAGTGTTTGGGAGATGGAAAGCTGAACGCTTCCACGGGACATTGTGGAGATGGTTGTTGGTGACCCAGGTGGTGATGTTGCTGACAGATCGTCTGTTTGCGGGGTGGCAGGTGCCGGTATCACTACAGATGTGGCTGGAGCGGCCGAGACTGCAGCAGAAGAGGAAGCAGGATGAGCCAGAGACGTTTCTTGGTTTTGAAGGTGTGTACTCCACTGCAGCTCGTGCTTTGCACTTAGATGCCTGATCATGCAGGTTGTGCTCAGGTTGAGAAGGTTCATGCCTCGCTTCAAGCTCTGATTGCACAGGGTGCAAACCACTCGTGTCCTGTCATCAGCACATTTTCTAAAGAACTTCCACGCTAGAGAACTCCTTTGAGCTGACTTTGGTGCGCTCGTTCCCTTGCTGCGTTGGGCAGTAGCGGGCGTAGTGTCTAGGGCACGGCCGCTCCGCTTCTGCACCCTGCTCCCTCTTCTGCTGTGCTGGTGGCTCTGTGCGACCACCGCCTCTTCCTCCAAACTACTCAGTTCACCTGCATGACGTTCATTCCATGTGGGGTCGAGGACCTCATCGTCCTCCACATCATCTTCCACCCAGTCTTCACCCCTGCCCTCCTTGTCGGTCTCCACAATGCTGAACGCCGCAGCAGTTGGCACCTGCGTTTCGTCATCATCGGAGACGTGCTGCGATGATCCTTGCATGTACTCATCTTGAGGAATAAGTGGTTGGGCATCGCTGCACTCAATCTCTTCCACTTCTGGGGCAGGGCTAGGTGGATGGCCCTGGGAAACCCTGCTGACAGAGTCCTCAAAAAGAATAAGAGACTGCTGTATGGCTTGGGGCTCAGACTGCTGGCCTGATTTGCAAGGGGGTGAGGTGAAAGACGGTTGGACATTGGCTGCAGGTGCCAACTCTGACCTTTCTGCAGTAGACTGGGTGGGAGACAATGTGAAGGAACTGGAGGCACTGTCAGCAGCAAACCAATCTACTATCGCCTCAACTTGTTCTGGCCTCATCACTTCTAGGGGCGTTTGATGCCCTACCAAATACTGATGCAGGTTCTGTCGCCTACTCACACTTGAGGAAGGTGTTTCACTTGTGCGTGTAGCTGGCACAGATCGACCATGTCCTCTCCTTGCAACAGGAGCTCTACCAGCAGCACCACGACCCAGGCCACGGCCCTTATTTGACGGTCTCCTCATATTTCTGTAATTTAAGATCTTGCCCTAGAAAGGTTTTTATTGAATAGCGGAATAGAAAATATGATCCAAAAAAAGTGTATGTATATCACACGTACACAACCACACTAGGCCCCAATTACTATTGTTTGTACCCCTAAAAGGCTAGATGAGGAGTAGGGGGGGTATGGAACAGGCAGCACCCTCAAACCTTCAGAAGTATGAGATGAACCCCAACAACTTGGAAAGGTGGATCTCTCTCACACGTACCGACACAGACTATCCCGCAATTCAATTGATCCCCAAAGGTTTTTATTGAATAGCGGAATAGGAAATATGATCAAAAAAAGTGTATGTATCTCACACGTACAGAAACACACTAGGCCCCAATTACTATTGTTTGTACACCTAAAAGGATGGATGAGGAGGAGGAGGAGTATGGAACAGGCAGCACCCTCAAAGCTTCAGAAGTATGAGATGAACCCCAAAAACTTGGAAAGGTGGATCTCACACGTACCGACACAGACTATTCCGCAATTTAATTGATCCCCAAAGGTTTTTATTGAATAGCGGAATAGGAAATATGATAAAAAAATGTGTATGTATCTCACACGTACAGAAGCACACTAGGCCCCAATTACTATTGTTTGTACACCTAAAAGGATGGATGAGGAGGAGGAGGAGTATGGAACAGGCAGCACCCTCAAAGCTTCAGAAGTATGAGATGAACCCCAAAAACTTGGAAAGGTGGATCTCACACGTACCGACACAGACTATCCCGCAATTTAATTGATCCCCAAAGGTTTTTATTGAATAGCGGAATAGGAAATATGATCAAAAAATGTGTATGTATCTCACACGTACAGAAGCACACTAGGCCCCAATTACTATTGTTTGTACACCTAAAAGGATGGATGAGGAGGAGGAGGAGTATGGAACAGGCAGCACCCTCAAAGCTTCAGAAGTATGAGATGAACCCCAAAAACTTGGAAAGGTGGATCTCACACGTACCGACACAGACTATCCCGCAATTTAATTGATCCCCAAAGGTTTTTATTGAATAGCGGAATAGGAAATATGATCAAAAAAAGTGTATGTATCTCGCACGTACAGAAACACACTAGGCCCCAATTACTATTGTTTGTACACCTAAAAGGATGGATGAGGAGGAGGAGGAGTATGGAACAGGCAGCACCCTCAAAGCTTCAGAAGTATGAGATGAACCCCAAAAACTTGGAAAGGTGGATCTCACACGTACCGACACAGACTATTCCGCAATTTAATTGATCCCCAAAGGTTTTTATTGAATAGCGGAATAGGAAATATGATCAAAAAATGTGTATGTATCTCACACGTACAGAAGCACACTAGGCCCCAATTACTATTGTTTGTACACCTAAAAGGATGGATGAGGAGGAGGAGGAGTATGGAACAGGCAGCACCCTCAAAGCTTCAGAAGTATGAGATGAACCCCAAAAACTTGGAAAGGTGGATCTCACACGTACCGACACAGACTATCCCGCAATTTAATTGATCCCCAAAGGTTTTTATTGAATAGCGGAATAGGAAATATGATCAAAAAAAGTGTATGTATCTCGCACGTACACAACCACACTAGGCCCCAATTACTATTGTTTGTACCCCTAAAAGGCTAGATGAGGAGTAGGGGGGGTATGGAACAGGCAGCACCCTCAAACCTTCAGAAGTATGAGATGAACCCCAACAACTTGGAAAGGTGGATCTCTCTCACACGTACCGACACAGACTATCCCGCAATTCAATTGATCCTCAAAGGTTTTTATTGAATAGCGGAATAGGAAATATGATCAAAAAAAGTGTATGTATCTCGCACGTACACAACCACACTAGGCCCCAATTACTATTGTTTGTACCCCTAAAAGGCTAGATGAGGAGTAGGGGGGGTATGGAACAGGCAGCACCCTCAAACCTTCAGAAGTATGAGATGAACCCCAACAACTTGGAAAGGTGGATCTCTCTCACACGTACCGACACAGACTATCCCGCAATTCAATTGATCCCCAAAGGTTTTTATTGAATAGCGGAATAGGAAATATGATCAAAAAAAGTGTATGTATCTCACACGTACAGAAACACACTAGGCCCCAATTACTATTGTTTGTACACCTAAAAGGATGGATGAGGAGGAGGAGGAGTATGGAACAGGCAGCACCCTCAAAGCTTCAGAAGTATGAGATGAACCCCAAAAACTTGGAAAGGTGGATCTCACACGTACCGACACAGACTATTCCGCAATTTAATTGATCCCCAAAGGTTTTTATTGAATAGCGGAATAGGAAATATGATCAAAAAATGTGTATGTATCTCACACGTACAGAAGCACACTAGGCCCCAATTACTATTGTTTGTACACCTAAAAGGATGGATGAGGAGGAGGAGGAGTATGGAACAGGCAGCACCCTCAAAGCTTCAGAAGTATGAAATGAACCCCAAAAACTTGGAAAGGTGGATCTCACACGTACCGACACAGACTATCCCGCAATTTAATTGATCCCCAAAGGTTTTTATTGAATAGCGGAATAGGAAATATGATCAAAAAATGTGTATGTATCTCACACGTACAGAAGCACACTAGGCCCCAATTACTATTGTTTGTACACCTAAAAGGATGGATGAGGAGGAGGAGGAGTATGGAACAGGCAGCACCCTCAAAGCTTCAGAAGTATGAGATGAACCCCAAAAACTTGGAAAGGTGGATCTCACACGTACCGACACAGACTATCCCGCAATTTAATTGATCCCCAAAGGTTTTTATTGAATAGCGGAATAGGAAATATGATCAAAAAAAGTGTATGTATCTCGCACGTACAGAAACACACTAGGCCCCAATTACTATTGTTTGTACACCTAAAAGGATGGATGAGGAGGAGGAGGAGTATGGAACAGGCAGCACCCTCAAAGCTTCAGAAGTATGAGATGAACCCCAAAAACTTGGAAAGGTGGATCTCACACGTACCGACACAGACTATTCCGCAATTTAATTGATCCCCAAAGGTTTTTATTGAATAGCGGAATAGGAAATATGATCAAAAAATGTGTATGTATCTCACACGTACAGAAGCACACTAGGCCCCAATTACTATTGTTTGTACACCTAAAAGGATGGATGAGGAGGAGGAGGAGTATGGAACAGGCAGCACCCTCAAAGCTTCAGAAGTATGAGATGAACCCCAAAAACTTGGAAAGGTGGATCTCACACGTACCGACACAGACTATCCCGCAATTTAATTGATCCCCAAAGGTTTTTATTGAATAGCGGAATAGGAAATATGATCAAAAAAAGTGTATGTATCTCGCACGTACACAACCACACTAGGCCCCAATTACTATTGTTTGTACCCCTAAAAGGCTAGATGAGGAGTAGGGGGGGTATGGAACAGGCAGCACCCTCAAACCTTCAGAAGTATGAGATGAACCCCAACAACTTGGAAAGGTGGATCTCTCTCACACGTACCGACACAGACTATCCCGCAATTCAATTGATCCTCAAAGGTTTTTATTGAATAGCGGAATAGGAAATATGATCAAAAAAAGTGTATGTATCTCGCACGTACACAACCACACTAGGCCCCAATTACTATTGTTTGTACCCCTAAAAGGCTAGATGAGGAGTAGGGGGGGTATGGAACAGGCAGCACCCTCAAACCTTCAGAAGTATGAGATGAACCCCAACAACTTGGAAAGGTGGATCTCTCTCACACGTACCAACACAGACTATCCCCCAATTTAACTGATCCCCAGAGGTTTTTGATTAAATAGCGGAATAGAAAATATGATCCCAAAAAAGTGTATGTATATCACACGTACACAACCACACTAGGCCCCAATTACTATTGTTTGTACCCCTAAAAGGCTAGGAGTAGGGGGGAGTATGGAACAGGCAGCACCCTCAAACCTTCAGAAGTATGAGATGAACCCCAACAACTTGGAAAGGTGGATCTCTCTCACACGTACCAACACAGACTATCCCCCAATTTAACTGATCCCCAGAGGTTTTTGATTAAATAGCGGAATAGAAAATATGATCCCAAAAAAGTGTATGTATATCACACGTACACAACCACACTAGGCCCCAATTACTATTGTTTGTACCCCTAAAAGGCTAGGAGTAGGGGTGTATGGAACAGGCAGCACCCTCAAACCTTCAGAAGTATGAGATGAACCCCAACAACTTGGAAAGGTGGATCTCTCTCACACGTACCAACACAGACTATCCCCCAATTTAACTGATCCCCAGAGGTTTTTGATTAAATAGCGGAATAGAAAATATGATCCCAAAAAAGTGTATGTATATCACACGTACACAACCACACTAGGCCCCAATTACTATTGTTTGTACCCCTAAAAGGCTAGGAGTAGGGGGGAGTATGGAACAGGCAGCACCCTCAAACCTTCAGAAGTATGAGATGAACCCCAACAACTTGGAAAGGTGGATCTCTCTCACACGTACCAACACAGACTATCCCCCAATTTAACTGATCCCCAAAGGTTTTTGATTAAATAGCGGAATAGAAAATATGATCCCAAAAAAGTGTATGTATATCACACGTACACAACCACACTAGGCCCCAATTACTATTGTTTGTACCCCTAAAAGGCTAGATGAGGAGTAGGGGGAGTATGGAACAGGCAGCACCCTCAAACCTTCAGTATGAGATTGTGTTCACTGTACCCCACAAAGATTGAGTTCACTGCACCCCACAATGATTGTGTTCACTGCACCCCACAAAGATTGTGTTCACTGCACCTCACAAAGATTGTGTTCACTGTACCCCCCAAAGATTGTGTTCACTGCACCCCACAAAGATTCTGTTCACTGTACCCCACAAAGATTGTGTTCACTGCACCCCAAAAAGATTGTGTTCACTGCACCCCAAAAAGGATGTTGTTCACTGCACCCCAAAAAGGATGTTGTTCACTCCACCCCAAAAAGATTGTGTTCACTGCACCCCACAAAGATTGTGTTCACTGCACCCCAAAAAGATTGTGTTCACTGCACCCCAAAAATGATTTTGTTCACTGCACCCCAAAAAGGATTTTGTTCACTGCACCCCAAAAAGGATGTTGTTCACTCCACCCCAAAAAGATTGTGTTCACTGCACCCCAAAAAGATTGTGTTCACTGCACCCCACAAAGGATTTTGTTCACTGCACCCCAAAAAGATTGTGTTCACTGCACCCCAAAAAGGATGTTGTTCACTGCACCCCAAAAAGGATTTTGTTCACTGCACCCCAAAAAGATTGTGTTCACTGCACCCCACAAAGGATTTTGTTCACTGCACCCCACAAAGATTGTGTTCACTGCACACCAAAAAGGATTGTGTTCACTGCACCCCAAAAAGATTTTGTTCACTGCACCCCAAAAAGATTGTGTTCACTGCAGCCCAAAAAGATTGTGTTCACTGCAGCCCAAAAAGATTGTGTTCACTGCAGCCCAAAAAGATTGTGTTCACTGCAGCCCAAAAAGATTGTGTTCACTGCAGCCCAAAAAGATTGTGTTCACTGCAGCTCACACACAGAAAAATGGATGTGGATCACTGACACCTGCCTATCTCCAATCCCACACCACACAGCAATATCGATTGTAGTTTGTAGAACACAGTTTCCCTAAAATTCAGCAGACTCTGTCCCTAACAGGATTGAGAAGAGATCGTAGATCAGGATTGAGTGCAGATTCACCCCACCCCCCACACAGCAATATCGATTGTAGTTTGTAGAACACAGTTTCCCTAAAATTCAGCAGACTCTGTCCCTAACAGGATTGAGAAGAGATCGTAGATCAGGATTGAGTGCAGATTCACCCCACCCCCCACACAGCAATATTGATTGTAGTTTGTAGAACACAGTTTCCCTAAAATTCAGCAGACTCTGTCCCTAACAGGATTGAGAAGAGATCGTAGATCAGGATTGAGTGCAGATTCACCCCACCCCCCACACAGCAATATCGATTGTAGTTTGTAGAAGACACTGACCCTATATAATTCAGCAGACTCTATCCCTAAAATGCCTACAACTCGCCCTGCCTAAACACTCCGACCTGTCCCTCAATTCTATCCGGACACAAATGGTTTTTTCCTGCCTATCTTTCCCTAATCAGCAGCCAGCACGTTGATGTGTGCTCTCTGTCCCTGAATCTAAGCAGCATAATGACGCCGCTGCGGCTGCCTCGAACTTATAAAGACTTGGTCACATGCTTCAGACGGCCAATCACAGCTACTGAGACATTTGCAGGCATGGCTGGGATGGCTTAAGGCACACCAGTTAAACGATTGTTGATTGGCTGTTGAAAGCCCGCCATGAAAAGAGCGCCAAAGCATGCAAAACCCGGAAATAAAACGACCGAACACGGATTTTTACCCGAACATACAGTAAAGTGTCCGTGTTCGGGTACAAAAAATCCAATTATTCGGTACGAACACGAATAATACAGTCCGTGTTCGCTCAACACTAGTTGTAAGTAAAAAACCTATATAAAAAAACCACACACAATACCAAATGATATATCTATAATTCTATATACCCCTGGCTGCAAACACCGATACTGTGTTTTCCACTACACATATATAATCAATCAAACCAACAAAACAAAATAAATTACGAAAAAGTCCATAAAAGTATTAGATCCACTGTGAACATCACTTCTGTGCATATGCAAATAAAGGCTGTGCTCAGTGCTTCTCCACCACCCGTGATTTCAAGCCTCTCACATCACGTTCTGAGTCCTGTGTCACCAGTGGGTCAGAATCAGCTGTTCCCCTCTGGGGATATTAGCAGTCTGGTAGAATACCTCTGGGCTGGCTCCTCAGGTGATCGATCTTAATCCACACTGTACTTCATGTATATTGAAAAATAAAAAGCAACATCTAGTGCTCTCTGTATTGAAATTGAACTGTATTTATTAAAAGAAATGAACTAGGCTTGAAATCACTGGTGGTGGAGAAGCACTAAGCACAGCCTTTATTTGCATATGTACAGAAGTGATGTTCACAGTGGATCTAATAATTTTATGGACTTTTTTTGCAATTTATTTTGTTTCACTTTACATTTCTATTGCAGATCACTATTATAGTTGGCATTTTGGCACACTATTTACTATATTAACAGCAGCATTCATTTTTCTGCTGTAGTACAGAAAACTCTAACAGATGACTAGTGTTCAAACAAGAAATCAAAGTCAAAGCTAAGCTTTAGGATCAAATGTGTTTTTATCTCACCAAACAGGTCCAAAATAGGCCTGGACAAAGCTTGCAAAGGTTAAGAGATATAGGTCTAAAGCTTCTCAATAATGTCAACAGTAAGCTGCCGACATAAATGCTGAAAATAGGAATTTGGGTGCTCTAAAGCAAGAAAAGCAAGAGGAAAACATTTGGAGTTGAAACCCTGCTTCTTCAAGTATAAATACTACATAAAATAAATAGTAAAAATAATTAAAAGTGTGTGTGAAGTCAAAGATTTTCTTCGGTTTTGGATTTGGATTGGAGGTTTAAATTCAGTTTTAGAGTGGGGGAAGCTTAGGCCCTCCATTAGGTATTTATTGCCACCTGTGTCCATTAACGGAAATTGCCGTTAATGGACACAGGTAAGGGTAAGGTAAGGGGTAAGGGTAAATATTCAAGTGACGATTTCTGATGAGAGAAATTCCCCTCGTGTTGATAGATTCTCTTTCTCATTGTGTCTCTAGGACAGAAATTTAAGGGTCATCTCCCCAGTGGGGAAAAAAAAAAAAAGGAAAAAATGAATTTTTGTAAGATCTTACCATAAAATCCTTTTCTCTTAAGCTCATTGACAGACGCAGTCCTCTTTAATTAATATCAAATTGGGTTATACTGCCCTCTACAGGAGTAGGACACTAGGCAGAAGAAAACGTTCTGGCCACACCTTAGGGGCAGTCCCAGAGGATATATCCTCTCTCTCTCTGCTACAGGATGTTAGTTATGTCACAAAGCAGTGTCAGAGAATTTAACCCAACCCAACTCAAAATAGAGGGGCGGGTACTGCGTCTGTCAATGAGCTTAAGAGAAAAGGATTTTACGGTAAGATCTTACAAAAATCCATTTTTCTCTGTCGCTCATTGACAGACGCAGTCCTCTTTGATTAATATCAAATTGGGACGTCCCAAAGCAGTGCCACAAATGAGGGGTGGTATTAACGGAAATCAAAATCCAATCCAGAAGGCCCAACCGGTGCCAACTAGAAGTCTTAAAGGCTCATTAGATAAAAGGATGAGACTCAACTGAAAACCCAACAGAAAAAAACCCTCGAGGTAGACCACCGGTCTCCTCAAATAGCGGCCTGCAGAACCTTGCGGCCAAAAGAGGCATCCGCCGATGCCATCACATCAAAATTTTGCAAAGGTATGCACCGACGACCATGTAGCCGCCTTGCAAACCTGAAGCACTGACGCCTTATGGCGAAAGTCCCATGAAGCACTAAGCGCCCGAGTGGAGTGCGCCTTAACAGGGAACGGGGGCTCCCGACCCTTAATAGAATAAGCCTGTACCACCGTCTGTCTGATCCATTTGGAGATAGTCGCGGCAGATGCAGGCAACCCCTTCTCAGGGCCATCCGTGATCACAAAAAGTGAATCCGTCTTACGAAATGAATCCGTAGTATTCAAGTATACCCCGATCGCCCGAACCACATCCAAGGAATGCAACGCGAATTCCCGAGGATGAGTGGGCTTAGGACACAAGGAAGGCAATACAATGTCCTCATTCAAATGAAACTCTGAAACCACCTTAGGATTTAGGGATTTAGGGGATTAGGGATGATCGAACGGTTCGGGTCCACCATCGGTTCGGCCCGAACATTAGGTGTTCGAGGTTCGGCCGAATTTAGAACTTTTTGCCCAAAAAGTTCGGAATTCGGCAACCAGAACCGACCAAAATGCAATGCTTCAGGAAATGGGCTTTAAAAGCCCGTGATTGGACCAGAACCATTAGCAAAAGCCAATTGAGGGGGCAGGAGAATGCTAGGAATGTGATTGGAGTGACTAGGGGGTCCCTAGACCAATCATTAGTGAATACGCCCCCCAGTATATAAGATCGCCCCCGCCATATTCCTAGCATTGTTATACTGGACATGGAAGAGAGTGGAAGCAGTTCTGTTAATTTTACTTTAAAAGTGTCATTTAGCTATTTTTAGTGTGAGGAAAGGGATATCTAGTGTAGTTAGAGTGCTCCTTTACACTTAAGTTAGCTTCAAAAATTTAGTTTCTGTAGGGAAAGTGTTAAGTGTAAGGGGACCGTAGTGTAGTGTAGGGTTAACTGACAGTGACTGCTATGGAAGGGTGACAAAACCCTTCCATAGCAGGGTGACCGCTATAGAGAAATGATCATTTCTCTGAGTTGCTTCGGGACAAACATATGGCTTCTCCCCAGCCAAGCATTTTTCATGCTGCAGGGGCTGCCACTGCCAGTGCTTTTTTGAGGACATGTTTGATGTCAGACATGACATCTGAACATGTGTATAGGGGGTATATATACACACATATGTCTGTATATATACCCCTAGACATATATAGGTGTGATAGTAGCAGAAATATATGCTTGCGCTAATGAAATCATTTACAGTAATATATTTCTGCTACTATCACACCTATATATGGCTAGGTGTCTATATACATATAATTATGTGTGTATATATACCATTATACACAAGTTCAGATGTTTTGCCTGCCTCAAAAGAACCCCAAAAAATGCCAAAAAAACGCTAGCGTAAAAAAAAAAAATGCCCAGGTGTGTTTTTGCTGGCATTTTTTGGGGGGTTTTGGAGGCAGGCAAAACATCAGAACTTGTGCACAGTACCACTATACACAAGTTCAGATGTTTTTCCTGACTGCAAAGAACCCAAAAAAATGCCTGCTATTAAACCAGCAAGGTGTTACAGCAGCGAAGCCAACCTCCTGTGCTGAAAGTTTTCTAATACAAACAATCTTTTTTTTATGGTTCTGGACATGCTACAGAGCTGAAACTTCACATGTACACTTTTTAGACCCCCCAGATACGAAATCCAAAGTAAAAAATCAAAAAATCTCTTTTTTTTTTTTTTTTAAATTTTTCAATAATTGGCTTTTTTTATCAAAAACGACAATTTTTAAGAACTTTTTTTGTGTGATTTTGTGTCTGGGGGGGGTCTAAAAGGTGTACCTGTGAAGTTTCAGCTCTGTAGCATGTCCAGAAGCAGAAAAAAAAGATCATATAGGTGTAAAAGGAGGGTCCCACATCCCTGTTCTACTGAAAAAGTATATTTTTTTTTTTCATGGTTCTGGACATGCTACAGAGCTGAAACTTCACATGTACACTTTTTAGACCCCCCCAGATACTAAATCCAAAGTCAAAATCAAAAAATCTCTCTCTTTTTTTTTTTTTCAATAATTGGCTTTTTTATCAAAAATGGCAATTTTTAAGAACTTTTTTTTGGGTGATTAATAGTTAATGGGGCATGACCCAGAACCCTAGGCACTTTTTAGGGGCATTTATTGGGTTTTAGGGCTTAAAAATTGTGTTTTTTGATTACCGAAGTTCGGGTCCCATTGATTTCAATGGGGTTCTGAAATCCGGGCCGAACTTTCGGGAAGTTCGGATGTTCTGGCCGAATCAAACTTTTCAAAAGTTCGATCATCCCTAGGAAGGATGGATTCGGACGAAGAACAACCTTATCCCTATGAACCACCAGATATGGGGAACGACAGGATAATGCGGCCAGTTCTGACACCCTGCGTGCAGAAGTGATAGCCACCAAGAAGGCCACCTTCTGGGATAAAGTAAGCAAGGGAATCTCCCTGATATTTTCAAAGGGAGGTTTCTGAAGAACCGACAGCACCAAATTAAGATCCCAGGGCGGCAAGGGTGCGCGCACCGGCGGAGCCAGGTGCCGCACTCCCTGGATGAAACTCCGCATCAAGGAATGAGTAGCCAGAGGCTTCTGAAAGAAGATTGCTAACGCTGAAACCTGACCCTTGATAGTGCTCAAGGACAGTTTCTGCTCAACCCTTTTTTGCAGAAAGGCCAATATTTGGGCCACCGAGAAAGAACGTGGAGGGAACCCAAGGGATTCACACCACGCGATATAAGACTTCCATGTGCAATGGAAGTCACTTTCCTTGCTTTAATTAGAGTAGGAATAACTGAAGCGGACAACCCTTTGTCCTTCAGCACCTGGGTCTCAATAGCCAGGCCGTTAAAGCCAGCGATCGTAAAGCAGGATGAAAGATCGGTCCCTGCGACAGCAGATCCTCCCTGAGAGGAAGTCGCCAAGGAACGTCTGCGACCAGCCTGACCAGGTCAGCGTATCAGGCCCGAGGAGGCCAGTCTGGAGCTACCAGGATAACTGGGATTCCCTCCACCTCTATCCTGAGAGGAGGGAAGGCATACAGTAGCTGATACTGCCCCCACGGGGCGACCAGTGCGTCTGCGGCGTCTGCTAGAGGATCGCAGGAGTGAGTTACAAACCTCCGCACTTTCCTGTTGAGCCGAGATGCCAACAGATCCACATTTGGGGTGCCCACGAGGGCACAGTTGGTGGAATACCTCTGGATGAAGAGACCATTCCCCTCGATCCAAAATCTGACGGCTGAGATAATCTGCCTGCCAATTCTCCACCCCCGGAATGAATACCGCGGAGAGAGCTGGAACAAATTGTTCCGCCCAACGAAGAATGTTGGCCATTCTATGGCCGCCAGGACACTCTTGGTGCCCCCCTGGTGATTGACGTAAGCCACTGCTGTGGCATTGTCTGACTGGATCCGCACCGGGCTGCCCCGGAGCTGCTCGGTCCAATGAATCAGACAAAGTCTGATCGCTCTCAGTTCCAATACATTTATCGGTAACCTGGACTCTTCCAGGGACCAGAGCCCTTGAGCATATAATTTGCCGAAAATTCCTCCCCATCCGGATAGACTGGCATCCATGGTGACAATCATCCAGTATCTTGGAAGAAATGACTTCCCCTGGCTGAGCATCAGAGACCGAAGCCACCAGACCAGAGACTCCCTGGTCCGCTCGCTCAGTCGGATCCGATTGTCCAGGGAATCAGGATTCCGGTTCCATTTGAGAAGAATCTCCTTTTGAAGGATTCAGGTATGGGACTGGGCAAATGGTACTGCCTCGAAGGAAGCCACCATCAGACCCAGGACCCTCATGCAAGTCCGAAGGGACGGCCAGTTGACGGATAGTAACAACTGAATCGTTGATTGAATCTTCCGGAGTTTCTCCACAGGGAGAAACACTTTTGCCAGGGATGTGTCTAAAATTAGACCCAGATACTCTAGCCTCCTGGTGGGAACCAGAGATGACTTCTGCAGGTTCACCAGCCACCCGAACTCTTGCAAAGAGATCATGGTAATCTCCAAGTTTAGCAACAGAGTCTGCGGAGATTCCGCACGGAGCAGAAGATCGTCTAGGTAACCTAGAATCGATATGCCTCGCTGTCGCAACAGCGCCAAAACTGGGGCCAACACATTTGTGAAGACCCGGGGAGCCAAGGCGAGACCAAAGGGTAACGCCGCAAACTGATAATGGTTCTCTTCTACGGAAAAACGCAGGAAACGCTGATGTCCTGCGTAAATGGGAATGTGAAGATAGGCATCTTTGGTGTCTATGGAAGCCAGAAAATCCCCCTGATGTAGGGAGGCCGCTACTGTGCGAATGGACTCCATCTTGAATTTTTGTACCCTGACAAAAAGATTGAGTGCTCTTAAGTCCAGAATTGGACACACCTTGCCCTCTTTTCTGGGTATTGTGAATAGGTTCGAATAGAACCCTTGAAAACGCTCTGTCCAAGGAACGTGGACCACCACTCCTTGTTGCATCAAATCTGTTACTGCCCCCCGCAACGCTTCTAAGCGATCCGGGGATAGTCGGATATTGGAAGGGGAGAATCGCACTGGTGGAAGTGATCGAAACTCGATCTTGTATCCCGACCGTATGACTTCGCGAACCCACTTGTCCGGGATTCTGGAAAGCCATGGATCCGGAAACCGGTGAAGACGTCCCCCCACCCCAGATATGGGTGGGGGCGCACCTTCAGGCTTTAGTAGTCTTATCTTCAGCTCTGGAAGAGCCGGACTTTTGTTTACCCGACCAGCGCCCCTTGAATCCTCCTGGAGGGGCTTTGGAGGGCTTTGCCTTATCGCCCGCCCCAGCGGAGCGAAAAAACTTTATGAGCGGAAAAGGAAGGCCCCCGTCTCTGACGAGGTCCTTTACCCTTAGTATTCTGTGGCAAAAAAAGTGCTCTTGCCCCCAGTGAGATCCTTGATAATCTCATCCAAGGTGGCCCCAAACAGGCGATTCCCCTGAAAGGGGAGATTAGCCAAAGCTTTTTTGGAACCTTGATCCACCGACCAGCACTTTAACCACAGCACACGCCTGAGGACCACTGCTGAAATCTATGCACGCCCCAACAATGGAGTGGCGTCCAGAGCGGCGTCACAGACAAACTGTAGCCCTTGTATAATCTGCTCTAGCAAGTCTGATACTGCCTCCAAGTCCCGGCGTAACAACTTGGTCCATTCTGTCAATGTTTGTGAAACCAAACCAATTGCAATCACTGGTCTAAAAGCTGACCCGATCAGGTAAAGATGGAGCGGGACACGGCTTCCACCTTACGATCCACCGGATCCCTAAAGGATGGAGCGTCCTCCAATGGGATAACAGTAGCTTTATTTAGTCTGAAAATCGGTGAATCCACCAATGGTGGTACTGTCCATTTTTTAAGGAGGGATTCCTCAAACGGATAACGCCTAGTAATGCGTTTGGAAATACCAGGGGTTCGTTTTGATCGACCCCATTCCTCTTTAATTATATTACCAAAACATTTGGGCAAGGGAAACACCCTCGCCATTTTGGTAGGTTTATTAGTACCAAAAGGAATTTCAGTATCAGCTACCTCTGCCGACAGACAAAATAAGTGCATCCCACAACGCTTCTTCTTGTGCTATGGCGGAGGCAGAAACGTCCTCCTCACTGTCTGAGGAGACCGTACCCGAGACACAAGCCCCAGACGAGGGACCTGCAGCTGCAGTGACAGGCTCAGAATCTGTATCTGAAGTGTCAGATGAAATAGGGGTAGGCGGGGGTCGCTTCCTTGCGCCCCGTCCCTGATAGGCCACTTCCATCCGGGATACAAAAGACTCCAAAACCGCTGACAATGCATCAATAGTAAGTGGGGAACTGGAGGGTCCTGCGGCCACCTCGAGGGGATCAGGTGGGGATACATGTGTGGCAGGGTCCATGACTAATCCAGGGACACTTGCCAGCAAACAAAGATTGCAAAAGAAAAAAAAAAACTTATTTTTTTGTGTGTAATCCCCCAGCGCAACAGCGCCCCTCAGCATTACCCGTTTTGGACCCCCATAGAGAGAGAGACCCCAAGGGCTCGCCACCTGATGCAGAGAAGCTTCTACCAAACTGCTCTCAGCGCTGTCCTTTGCAGACCAGGAAGTCTTGTGAATAGTTTTCCCGGGTAAAGGAGGCGGCTCCGCCCCTTTACACGCCTTCCGGCACTCCCACTGCTACTCCTCGAGGTAGCTGGGCATATCAAACATGGCCGCACCCATGCAGGAGACACCAGGCTACGCCAAAATGGCGGCCTGCGCGACCTGCGGACGGCCTGTGGAACGATGTCGGCTAAATCATGCGGCCTGTGGGAGGATGGTAGCGGCCTGCAGATCTCGTGTGGTCCTGCGGGAGGATGGCGGCGGCCTGCGGGATCCGTGCGGCCTGCGGCAGGAGGTCGGCGGCCTGTGGATCTCATGCAGCCTGCGGGAGGATGGCGGTGGCCTGCGGATGGCCTGTGGAAGGATGGCGGCGGCCTGAATCGTGCTGCCTGTGGGAGGATGGCGGTAGTCCCTGTAGCTGCATCACTATGCATTGGGTAGGTGCTTGATTATATCACCCCTTTACATGACTACTAGTAACGCCAGCCCCTGTCTCCATCCTTGACCCCAGTCATGGCTTCCTCCTCTTACAGCGCCAGTTCTTTATAGTGACTATCAGCTAGTCAGCTCCCAAACCAAGCCTCCTGGAGTGTATCTCTTATTCACCAAATCACACTATCAAGAGGGAGATCTGTGAAACATGTCATGTCATGGGATAGAGGGGGAACCCTAAGATCAAGAGGGTCCAACCATCCACAGAGGGGCCCGTATCCATCCCAAAACAGGGGGGGTAGGGGGAACATTCTACTCACCATACCGGAACCAGCAGGCACCCACTCCTATCAGAACCCCTCTCCACTGAGGTGGGGGGGCTGTCGACCAATACAGACGCCATGACTCAGTTTCCGACTGGTCTTAGGCGTCCTGGCAAGACGTTTAACTCGCAGGGCCAGTCCCCGTCCAGCGGGACTATGTCGCAGGCCGACCCAGTGCGGAGCTAGGGCCTGCACGCGTTCGTAAGCCGGCTGGGGTGACCACTGGATCTCAACATCCAGCCCGTCGCCCAGCTCCAGCATAATTGTTTGAATGTGTCGCGGCCGATCCAGCGCGGAGCTGGAGTCTGCACGCGCTTGTAGGCCGGCTGGGGTGACCACTGGACCTCAACATCCAGCCTGTCGCCCAGATCCGGGCATAATTTGCTTGAAGATCTCACAGGAACAACTGGAGAAAAAGCTAACTAAAAAAGGATTTATCTAAAAAATCTTGCCAGGACCAAAGATCCCAGCAAGGAACTTAGGTCCTTACTCCTGACTATACAGAAAAAAACTAACATCCTGTAGCAGAGAGAGAGAGGATATACCCTCTGGGACTGCCCCTAAGGTGTGGCCAGAACGTTTTCTTCTGCCTAGTGTCCTACTCCTGTAGAGGGCAGTATAACCCAATTTGATATTAATCAAAGAGGACTGCGTCTGTCAATGAGCGACAGAGAAAAGTAAACTGATATGGGTTCTAACCTTCCTTACTCTATCAAAAAATGTTTAGGCTATACATTACTTTAAATTTTGACAACCTAAAGAAAGATATTGAGTGTTGGAGAATTATGTTGAATACACAAAAGTTCTGAAAATAAATCACCAATCCAAAAGCAAAAATGAGGCTGCAAATCTCTAGTTTACTGGATTATCACTAACAATCTCATTTGTTTTAGATCCAGGACCTATGACATAACTAAAGACATAAGTAGAAGAATTAAACAGTATGGGGTTTATTTACTAAAGCTAGAGAGGGCAAAATATGTCACAATTCTGCAGAGAAACCAATCAGCTTCCAGGTTTTATTGCTAAAGCTTAATAAACAAGCTGAGGTTAGAAGCTGATTGGTTTTTCTGTAAAATTGTGACTAACATTGCCCTCTCTAGCTTTAGTAAATAAACCCCATTATGTCAAATTGTTTATCTGTTGACCCTTTTTTGTCTACTGGAAGTAAGAAAAATATAAATCATTTAAGTCTTCAATACTTGTTGCATTATATTAGTTCATCAACTTTAGCAATAATATACAGTGACTCCCTGTACAAAAAAGATGGATAAAATAATTGGCAGAGTTAAAAATAGAGCAAGTAAAAATCACAGAATGTAAAAATACAGAAATCAGCAAATGTTGAAGAAGCAATTTCATCTTCCGCTACTGATACAGCAGAGTTTTTGATTGCTAATCAGAAGAAATGTAACTGAAAATGTTTTTGTTGATTGAAGTTGATTGTAGTTGCTTTTTGAGAAGCTGTAGCGATGAACTACACCTGTATTTCTGTAACCCCACTGTTCCAGGTCTATGGGAAACATCTCATTATTCTATAGAAGGGTTATATATGTATGCTTCTTTTAAAATCATACATTTTCAACAGAAGTCAGTTACACGTGTCACAAAGCAAAGATATTTTAATAGGAATTCACAAACTCCTTTGGTTGTGTGCATTTAGTGCTAATGGGACAAATATAGAAAGTTAATATATGAAAACACAGTTAAGAATAATTGACAGATGTGACACTGGTGTTTAATAGATGGAGTGCATTAGGTTTTAATACTGATGTGACTGGATGGAGTGCTGTTAGTTCACTGTCCATTGCCTATTTGAGACCAGAATTCACCCTAGGAAAATGCCATGCTATCCTTACTCTTGTCCCAGTCTAAAGCTGGATACACACTATCCAACTTTTGTGGTTAGATTTCCTTCAGATTTACCTTTTCTATGTAGTGCAAGGGTCTGCCAGATTGCATACAAACTGAAAGTGTTTAGGTTTGACCTCATATTATATGGTTTTGGTAAGTCTAAAGGAAAAAGTCTTCAGAAAATCTTATAGTGTGTATGGCCCATAAGATACTAATCATTGCAATGTGTGTTTTGCTATTTTACTATTTGGTGTTGAGGAGAATATAAATCATAGGACTAAAACTATCCACATGAGCTTACCGACAATGTCACTGGGTTCCTTATTGTACAGCTTTTTGTTCCAATATAAGATTCTAAGAAATGGGAAAGAAACCAGCAGAACCAGAGAGATTCCAAGAAACATATGTCCTGTGAATCCAGCAAAATCTAATCCCTAGAAAGAAAAAAGAAAACACATTCAAACATAGCCTTGGAATAATCTCTAGTGGGGTTAAACATACAACTGTAAAGTTACAGGGGTAGAACAATACCTGGACTTTACCTGCCCAGTTTATGCAGAAATAGAATTTTAATGTATTAGTAGATGCAATCGTCAATGCCTCTATTTGTTCTTTTCTTGAACATGTAAATAACTCTACTATCTAGCAGGGCCAGGGCAAAGGGGGAACAGCCTCAGGTGTATAGTTTTTGTGTGGAGGGGAAGCACTACATATGTTAGCGCTCTGTTCTCTAGCTGCCTGAATGACAGAAGTGACATTGCCATCAATCCTGTCATTTAGGCAGCTGTAGAATGGAGTTCAGAGTTGGGACTGTGATGGCTGAAAGGAAAGGGAAGATTCTGCTCTCTCTTACCTCCAATAACAGTCTACTGTGGAAGAAGACAACAGGCAGATTGGATGTCTGTTGGAAACTGACCTTCTCAGTACAGGCACTCACCAAGGAGTGAGGGCAGTCTTATCTTCTTTCTATCTCCCCCCTGTCAACTGACATGACCGGAGATTGGAAGGAGTAGCAGCTGCCTTGATTCTCGGATGGGCAAAATGCTGAGAAAGAGGTCTAAACTGTAAGTACACAGCTCCCTTCCTTTACTTATGGCTCCTTCGTTAAATACACCCCATAAAGCCCCCCAGCCTACCAACTCCTCTCCCTTCCTTCCACTGAGGTAAATGTCAAAGCAGTCCTCTTCATACTCAGACCACCAATGCAGAGGCATTTTTTCCACTCACTGACAATATAGAGGAATTTCTTCCCTCCAGTGACAGATTGTTCCCCCCCCCTTTTATTGACACCAACATGGACACCACTGATGAAGGGTCATTTATTTATTTTAGGGACAAAACTGATGCAGGAGAACTTTTTCCCTTTCATGACACCAAAGTCGCAGAGAGTTTTTCTTTTAGTGACACTACCAAATTATGGGCATCTTTTTGCAGTGACACAGCAGCAGCATTATTTTTTTTTTTCAGTGTCACCACTGATGCAGGGGAATGTTTTCCTTGCAATATCACCACCGATGCAGGGGGATTTTTACTGACACTGATGTGGAGGCATTTCTTTGGCACAGTCTTATATTTTACTTCAAGACAGTATGTGTACATCTATTAAACTCTTAATGGGGGGGGGGGGGGAGCTGTTGGTACCTTTGCCCTGGACACTGGATGACTTATCAAAACTGGTTTCTGCCATGTTAATACAAAGCAGGATATTCCGTTTTTATCTCTTTGTAAATACTAAAAAGGAAAAATACTATGTTGACTATATTTAAAACATTTTACAGTGTGAGAGTATAAGGTGTCTTTCTGTACTTCAAAATATCTTTCACAAAACATTTGCATATAACTGGCACTTAACCAATATTCTAAAATGTGTACTGTACATAATAGTCTCAAAGGAATTTGATGCTACGCTTACAATTGTGTGATGCAAGAATGTACACAAAATTACACTTGTTCCCTATTTGCAGACACAAAGCAGTGCCATTCACAATGGCACCCCAACATACACTGCTGATGTGAGTGAAAAATCTCACAATACATGGTAACAAAGTATCAAGCTTTTTGGTGGAGCAAAATTTAAAAAAAGGTCATACATATCTTTTGAGCAATATCAATGCAGTAGACAGCACATTCAAATAAATGACAATGACAATGTGTGTATAACTTTGGCACATGACACTTTCTGCCGTGTTGAACATATGTCATTAACCATTGTTCAAATCCATAACCAAGTTATGTATGCAAGAGTAAAAAAGAGGGAATAAAAAGGAAGAAAAGAAGAAAGGGAGGCATAAAGAAATTATGGTAGGTTAAACGGGTTCTTATGGTGTAACAAGGCTTTAAGAAGGAAAGGTCCTTTCACTTCTAAGAAAGACAACCAATTACATCCTTTAAATTGTTAAGCCTGAATAAACTACACTGGATTCTTCTTTTCGTCTTGGTTTTAGAAGCTGACCGTGGATTATGCCAGGTCAGCAAGATGCCATACTGTTCATATGGGCTTTATTTCAGGAAGGTATCTCAATTGAACAAAAAGGCATTTAAACAGAACAGTCAAAAGATCGAATTCTAAAGCCTTTCTTTAAACTCTGCACCATTGTGAAGTTCATGTGTGCCTTTTAGGCCTCGTTCACACCTGAGTGATTTCTGCTTGAAGCTTGTAGCTTTAAAATGCTCAACAAGTCAATACCCATTCATTTTAATGGCCCCTGTTCACATCTAAGCATTTGGTCACCTGAAGCAAAACACCCGTCATTCAAAAAAGTACATGAACTTTTTGGCAAATTACAAGCATTTTTGGCCCCATAGACTTCAATAGAAATGCCTGACGTGAGCGTTCTACAAGCATTTTGTCACTCATTTTCTCCACCCCTAATTTCCTCTCTCCTCCCCCCCCCCCCCAGGGCTTTCTATTGGCTGAACAAAAGCCTACAGCTTTAAAACTTTTATATTAAGTGCCTACAAAGCTGAAAAAAAGCTTTAAAAAAAAAAAAACGGCAGAAAAATGCCAGTGAATTGTTATGCTGAGGTGTGAAGGCATGAATACCACTATATATATATATATATATATATATATATATATATATATATATATATATATATATATATATATATATATATAGTCCTGTGAGCAACCAAGATGTGTAAAAATTTATGCTGCAGGCACTTCACTATAAGTGTAAGCAAATAATTCCAAATAATGCAGTGCAATAAATATTGAATATGTACAATTGTGGCATGACTACCACACTTATGTCTGACTATATGGATTAGAAGCAAATTATTCTACAGTTTGGGAAGCTGTGCATGTTTTCTGTGCACTGACCATTGGTTGTGGAATTACTAGAACGGTTCTCCCTGCTTTTGGAAATTGCCTTGATCTAATAAGATTGATTCCTGCTTTGCACAGACACCTGCTTCTCTGTATTATCTGATTGCAAAAGCTAACAAGCTACACTTAAAAAATATTTCCTAAAAAATATCTTTGCATTCACTAGGGACAGAACCTCAGCTACGGACAAGAAACCACTCAAAATGAAGCTGGCTTGCTGCAGATATCCATCTGTCAGACCAAAACACATCACCAATCCTTTCTTACTTATCCAGTGAAATGAAACAAACAAGGCAGAAACAACTAATAATATATCAGTGGAATATGACTATGCAGTGCATAATTGCTGCTGATTCAACATGTAATGATGTGGAGCAACTAAACATTGCTCTCGCAAAGCTTAAAAGGCCTATGAAAGCTATAGGAAACTATCTGAAAAATATTGTTTTTATTTATCAAATATTAACACAGAAAAGTCTATGCACGAGCCAAATAACTTGACAGCCCTTAACCAACAGATACTTCATGTTTCTGGAGGCCAAGTCATGGACAGAGTAAGGCCTCTTTCACACGGCCGCTCTGTTTTTTATCTCCGCTCTGGCAATTTTTTTTTTTTTTTCACGGACACGGATGACACTTGTGTCATCCGGTCCGTATGTCCGCATATCATCCCATCCGTTTGCGGAGGATATACGGACATAATGTATGTCTATGCGACTGCGGATGTCAGCGGATGACACCGCTGACATCCGATTTTGCTTCCTTTCAGTTTTTTTAAACAGAAGAAAAATCGGGTTCTGTTCGGTTCCAAAAAAACGTTACAGAACTGAAAGGACACAAATCGGATGTCAGCGGATGGGCATCCGCTGACATCCGCAATCTCATTGACATTCATTATGTCCGTATCTTTATATCACCCGCAAATGGATGGGGTGATATACGGACATACGGAGCAGCCGTGTGAAAGAGGCCTAAAGGAGATTATAAATGCATGGAAAAAGGCATCTTGCTACACTACTTCCTTTAAACACTCCATCGGGTTACCCATAATGAATCCAAGCACATATGGCCTAAATTCAAGAATAGCCAATGCAGGCCAAAGAAGAAGCATTACACAAAAACAGAACAAGGGTCCTAGTTGAGCTAAGAGGTTTTTTTTTTATATAATTCTGTATTTATTGGGTATTTCAAATATTACAAAGATAACCAAAATATCAGTATACACTGGCAAGGAATATATAAACAGCATCATATACATCTAAAAGCATATATAACAGAAAAACATTGTACAAAGCACACAGACATCAGATGACCGTAAAAAAAAAAAAAAAAAAAAAAAAAAAAAAAAAAAAAAAAGAAAAAACACAGGCGAAGTAAATCCAGTATAAAAATTCACCAAAAAAACCCTCATGGACTTTAAAGACAGATGTGAATATATGAATATATAACATATTAACGTTTATTGGTTAAAACAGTAAATAGCAAAAGCATACACAAACATACAAAAAGTAAATGGATAGTAATTCTTGAACAATGAATGCAAGTAAAACAAGAATACCCTTTACATAATAGAAATGTGGCATAGACATGGCCATCCTTAGTGAACCATCCGATTAACTGCTATAAATTATGCAGAAACACCTGACATTTTTCGGACTGTTGTATTGAAGTCTTTCTTCAGAGGTGTGAAAGTGGGTATTATTCACTTCTAGGACATAAATGTGTTGTAATTAGTAACATGATTATATTTATCACGAAGTATATTATATATAGAAACCAGTATAACCCAAAATTGGTAATCCAACTATAGATTACCAATTATGGGTTATACTGGTTCCTATATATAATATACTTTGTGATAAATATAATCATGTTACTAATTACAACACATTTATGTCCTAGAAGTGAATAATACCCACTTTCACAGCTCTGAAGAAGGACTTCAATACAACAGTCCGAAACAGGTCAGGTGTTTCTGCATAATTTATGGCAGTTATTCGGATGATTCACTACGGATGGCCATGTCTTTGCCATATTTCTAATATTTAAAGGGTATTCTTGTTTTACTTGCATTCATTGTTCAAGAATTGCTATCCATGCAATTTTTGGATATTTGTGTACACTTTTGCTATCCACTGTTTTAATGAATAAACTTTAATACTTTATATATCCACTGCTGTCTTTAAAGTCCATTTAAAGTCCCTGAGGGTTTTTTTGGTGCAGCTATAGCACGCAGCTTTTGGTTTTCTCTAATTCAATGGACAAGACAGACGTTTTCTCTCATTAACACTACCAACCTGCCTCACATTATATATGTATAAAAATTCACAAACAAGATAATGAGGCTCAGAAATGCGACCATATTACATATCACAATATTATATCAGTATAATGTACAATGAAAAGGAGAAAGAAAAGGAATACACCATGGGCCAGATTCTCAAAGAGAGGTAGGAAAGGGCAGCATAATTAAAGGGACAAGATAGGTATCTAGCTAAGAGTCTGGGATGACAATTCAAGGCCAAACTCAGAATGGTCCCATGCATCCCAAGTTTTAGTAAATAGTGTTAATGAGTCATCTACTACAGCAGTAAGTCCATTCTACAAACATCAGCTAGAGCGTTCAATAGTTGTGAGTGTGTTGGAGGAGTGGAAGATAGCAAGCCTAAAGGTATAACACGTTTGGCAGCTGATAAAACAAATGCAGCCAGATTATTAGGCTGGCCATACACTATACAATTTTCTTATTCCATTTCCTTTAGATTTACCTTAAACTATGTAGTGCAAAGGCCTGCCTGACTGCATACAAATTGAAAGTGTTTAGGTTTGACCCTATATTACATGGTTTTGGTAAATCTAAAGGAAAGTTGAACAAGAAAATTGTATAGTGTATGGCCAGCCTTAGAGTGCTTCGAGATGTCCAAAAAAGACATACAAAGTAATGAACATGGTCTAAGGGTAAAACCATCCTAAAAAGACTTTGAACAAAGGACTGGATGGAAGCCCTGAAGGGTCTGATATAGGGGGCAGTTCCAAAAGATATGGTAATGAGTACCTATATTGCGATGGCATCTCCAGCACTGCTGCTAGACTAATGAGTTGTGAACAGTAGCGGTTGGTGATTTTTGGGGGGAGCAAACAAACCCCTCCAGGTCCTTACTTGCAAACAGAGCCTCCAGCCTGGGCTGTCACTGCTCCCCAGATACCCGGAGGCTTCAGTGTTCCAAATCTTTAGCCTCCTGATAGGCAGGAACAAGAAGCCAGAAACCAGAAGTGACACGATGGCAAACTTTGATTCGCTAAAATCAAAAGTGGAAGGGTGAGAGCACAGCACCCAGAGGACAACGTAAAAAAAGCCAAACAATTTAAGATGTTAAAAAATGTTAGTCATATTATCATTTATTTAAAAATCGTTCTAGGAACTTTGGGGGGGGGGCTCCTCTGCACCCCTTAAAAGGACTGGCTGCCACTGGTTGTGAATGTGAAAAACCTCAGGAGTTTTATACCAAAAAAACAATTTTATAAGCAGTCTCTTTCTCTGTGCCACACATCTTGAAGCTTTTGGAATTAGAGTCCTATTTTTTTCCCCATTGTTGGAGTAGAAGAGGGCATTGAAGGATATGGGTCCAATTACACATTTGGGAATGGCTGATTTCAGAAAGCGAGTCCGCTTCATGAAGAATTTTATAGATGGATGATATTAAATGTAGCTGATAAGGGCCTTGAGCTCAAAGTTGTTCAAATTTAGTAGGTACAACAGTTTTGGAAATATTGGCATCTTAAGAACATTTATCCACCCTAGAAGTGAGATACTGTAGGATATGTATCCCATTGTTTCTAAAGGCTATTCAGTTCCTGAAACAAAGGTGGTTAATTTTCACGGTAAAGGGTGGTATAGAAGGAAGTCCTTTAGCTTATATAGAACCAAAGGACAAAAAGTAGTCATAGAGCGTGGGAAGTGAAACATGTGGGTTAGTCAAAGAATGTTAAAAGAATGTCATCAGTAAAAAGATTGTTTGTATTCCCTCTGTCGCAGGTACACCCCACGAAGATCAGCCTGAGAATCGATTACCTCTCTAGGAGGTTTCAAAAAGAGTATAAAGAGCAAGGGAGAGATTGGACAACTCTGCCTGTTGCCATTACTCAGTTGGAATGATTGCATCAAGGAGGAAGACAACTGTACTTGGGATGATGGTCGGGAATATAGAGCTCCTAATGCCTGAAAAAAGGGACTCAAAAAGCCATAGTGAGACAGCGTAGCAAACATAAATGGCAGGTAAGTCTATAAAAGGCTTTTTGGGTGTCCAAACTCAGAAAAAGGGTTAGGCGGTTAGTCTTATTTAACAGGCCGATAAGGTCTATAGTACATGTTGAGCTAAGAGTTTTGAAACATGCTGCAGAGGAGGAAGTCATCTGTCATTCTATCTTGACCACCCCTGATGACTCTGCAAGATGGAATTTGTAATAGGTCATAAGCCAGAACAGCAACACCACAATTACACAAATTACCATTCTAATCTTACACAAGATGCTACAGAACATCTGCTGGTGCATAACATTGCATCATTCAATCATACAGGCCATCTAAGTACTTTGAACACTCTTCTGCCTCCCAGGTTTCTGACAGATCACCAAATTGTCTCAAAATATCCTGGAACTAGGCACTTGCTTCCTCAGACTTTAATCTCAAGATCCACAGATGTCAAACCTCCACCTGAACTGAACCCATCTACTTAATTTTTTTTTTTTATTCCTCCACTCCAGGTACCCATCAATAGTAAACCCAGTGGTGGCAAAATTTTCTTAATATCTTCACGAAAAGTTGGCAACAGCAACATTACATATCCTCTCCCCTTTTCTTTATCTAAGAGTTTTTTTAGAGATATAGCCAAAGCCAGAAATGGCTCAAGTTTTCTGTTGACACAAATGCTTCTAAATTCACAGCTACAAGGCGTGACAACCCTACAACTAAGTACAAAGACTTTGAGATGCTATCTCTGTCCTGTTTTAAGGGAAAGAACATCCCTAAAGGTTGCCAGTGCTCTGGTTGAGTGGGCTTTCAGCTTTGTTGGTGAAGGAAACCCTTAAATCTCATATGACATGTTAATGGCTTGTCTGATACACCTAGAGACTGAAGGATTAGATGCTTGAAGTCCCTTCCTTGATCCAGAGTAGAGATCAAAAGACGATTAAATCTCCTAAACTCTTTGGTCCTCTGTAAATAAGTTAGGAGGCATCTCCTCCCACCTAAACAATTAAATTTATTTTCCCCCTTATTCTTAGGGTTATCACAAAAGGATGGCAAAGTTATCGCTTGTGTCCTATGAAAGGAAGATGCTACTTTGGGCAGATAGAGGATCTGGCCTGAGGATAATCCTATCTGGGAGGATCAACAAAAATGGTACTTTAAAAGGAAGACCTTGTAAGCCCCCTACCCTTCTAGCTGTTGTGACAGATAATAGGAAGGCTAGTAGGGTCAAAAACTTAAAGGAAATGTCTTAAATATGTTCAAAAGGGTTTCTAAATAATGCTTCTAGAACCCTAGTCAGGTCCCAAGGTGAAAAACGATATCTCTAGTGACAGAGGTAACTCAAATCATTGGCCGTCAAAAATCTTTTAACTAAAGGTTATTTCGCTAGTCTCGCGTCTAAAAAAACAGAGCTGCTATTTGTACTCGAAGAGTGTTGTCCGCCACACCCTTCACTACTATATTTTCTTCATTACAGGTTTCCTGCTCAGGAGGAGTGTGCCTATCATTCTGTCTGAGCAGCCTTTTATTCTAAGGATCTGGCGCTCACTAACCAGGCTGTCAACTGGAAGAACTCTGGCCTGGGGTGCAATACTGGACCCTGACAGAGTAGGTCTGGAAGGTTCGGAAGGTTCCAAGGAGGCGCCACTGATATTGCCTTCAGGGTCGCAAACCACGCCCTCCTTGGCCACCATGGTGCAATCAGGAGGCGGCGGAGGCCTGGGAATAATTGAGTTTCTGTAAGACTCGAGGAATTAGAGTTAGAGGGGAAATGCAAAGGCTAACTCAAACTGCCATATCTGGGCCCTCCATCTCTCTTTACCGTGAGAGGGAGAAGAATCTCCTTACCATCTTACTTTTGAAGCAGGCAAAAAGTTCTCTCGCTGGGCAGCCGAATTTCCGGACTAGCATCTGAAACACCTTCGGATTCAGTTCCCATTCCCCCTGTCTTATTGGTTGGTGGCTAAGAAAATCTGCTTCCCAGTTGCTCTCCCCTTTTATATGAATAGTCGACAAAGAGACCACCCTTCATTCGGCCCAGCCTGATATCTCCTTGGCTAGCTCTAGGAGGGCCCTGGTACCTCCTTGGTGGTTCAGGTAAGCTACTGTAGTAGTGTTGTCCGAGCAGATCTGAATCTTTATGCCTGAAATGGAACTCTTGAAAGCCTTTAGAGCTTCACCCACTGCTCTGAGTTCTCTGAAATTGGAAGAAACCTAGGCTACTTCCTTGTCCCATGTGCCCTGGGCTTTGGCTTTCTCTAGATGAGCCCCCCTTCCCCAAGTGCTTGCGTCTGTGGTGACTTTCAGAGGGCCCCACTGACCCCAGGGTCTGTCCTCCTCCAAATTGCTTGGTACTGACCACCACTTTAGGGAAGTTTTTACCTGAGGTGGTGAGGATTATACTTTCATCCAGGGACTCAACCTTTTTGACCCAGGAGGAAAGGTGGAAGAATTGAAGGTCTCTTGAGTGTAGTTGTGCCCAAACTGCTGGAAACCATGAACCCCAGAACTCTCAGGATCTCTCTCCTGGAGCACGAGGGGGTTCCCATCAGCCATGGAAGGAAACAATTTTGTACCTGTGAATCTAACCGGTAACCTAAATAGGTCTGAACCTGAGTCGGCTCCAGGGATGACTTTTCCATGCTGACCAACCAGCCTAGCATATTTGTTATAACCTTCTGGGTGTTTGATCTCATCTGGATTGCCGAAGAACCTAAGATTAGTAGATCGTCCAGGTAAGGAATTAAGGCTATTCCCTGGAGATGAAGATAGGCCACCGCCTCTGCCAGGATCTTTGTGAAAATCCTTGGACTGGCCGCCCAACCAAAGAAGAGTGCCCTGAACTGCCAATGAGAGACCCCAATGTGGGTTACCACCGCAAATCTCAGGAAAGGCTGGTTTTCCAGAAAAATCAAACCATGCAAGTAGGCATCCCTGAGATCCAGAGTAGTCAAACATATATTTTAACAGGTTTTTGCGTACTGAAAAAATACCTTCCATCGAAAACCTTTTGTACGCTAGGAACTTAGTAACATAAGTATGAGACAGGACTCAAGTTTGTAGTGGCTCCACATCCCCATAGGATATTGGCAGAAAGAAAATAGAGAATGGGACTTTAAAGGTAGCCACTCATAACACCATGGAAGATCTCAAGTATTCATATTTTGGGAGAGAGCCTGTTTCACAATGGGGAGAAGTTGTACATTTTTGGATTGATTTTATATGACTTTTTAATGATGTCCAAATAAAATGAAATTTTTATTATATGAATACTTGAATTCTTCCATGGGGTTAGGAGTGTCTGCCTTTAAAGTCCCATTCTCCTTTCTGCCTACTCTAGGAGCTTGTTTAAGTTTCTGAGGTTTATGATAAGGTGGTATTTCCCCGAGGGTTTGGGTACCACAAACACATTGGAGTAAAAGCCTTGGTAAAGTTAACTTTCTGGCACCGGGACTTGCTGTTCCATCAGTTCCTGGATCCCATTTAAAAAGGCTCTCTTTTTTATAATGTCCTTGGGAGGATGTGTTCAGGTAATTTCACGTGGGGGTTTGAACGAGAATTCTAGCCGGTAGCCTTCTCGAATGAGTTTAGAAATGTATGGACTGACTGAGATTTCCTCCCACTTGGAAATGAAATGAGACAGTCTGCCCCCCACTTTGACTCTAGCGTCACTTTGTATCTTTGGTGCTTGAACCTGGGGAGGGGAAGAGCAAATTACTTTTTTGCCTACCTCTACCAAAACTCCACTTCTGCTACCTGGGGTGAAGCTACAGAGGTGCGAAAGGACTGGATAGGGGCTAGCATTTCCTCCTGAAAATACTTAAAGAAATCCTTCCTTAACCCTGAGACCTCCTTACCAGCCAGCTTGTTAATACACCTATAACAAAAAAGCTTAGTGTGAGATTTTGAAAATCTCTCCCCACAATTACCACACTTTTTAGAGGAGCTAGTGCTAGCTGATTAAGTGGGTGGTTTTTCAGAAGCTTCCTGGGTTCCAATTGGGGATTCTGCAAGAAAAGAGGAAACAAGTAAAACCTCATGCTTCCTGCCCCCTTATTAACTTGGACCCCCCTGCCCCAGGGGGGAGAGCATGGGGACTACCAGGGACTAAAGCCTGACACTAGTATTAACCCCCAAGTAAGGAAAACGCACTTACTGGGCCCGATTTGCTTTTGCCTGCAGCCACCTGTGCTGTCTTTACATCCTCCTCCTCCAGGAGGTGGGTCCAGATGGGCTTCGCTGTTAGCAGCCATCTGGCTCTTGGTAGCTGAAGAGCCTGTCACTTTCCCTCCACCATGCGGGTCTGGCGTCTCTTCCGTGCTTAACTCCCTCTTCCAGGTCGCGTTGCACATGCCCCGCCTCTTCCCTGTTTAGACCGGAAGTTCAGGTTTCACAAGGAGGCTTTGAGCGCACTGAGTCCTCCCCTGATCGCTGCTGCTGTTATGCAGACAGCCCTTCACAGCATGGCACCTAGTGTATGCAGGGGAGTACAGGAGGAGACCCGAGCTGCTGAGCAGGGCACCAAAGCGGAGGGACCACCACACTGTGTCTGAACCACCTGTGCCACATCAAGAGGCGACCTATGAGATGCTCGAGACCTGCAGGTAAAGTGCGGCCCTCACGGTGTTCCTAAATCTGCATCACAGGGGTGCCATCAGACTCTCTAGGTCTTCTGGTCAGAGAAAAAAAAATTTGCTGTGGGAGAAACACAATCAGTACTGAGGGACAAGGGGAAGGGTGGGACCTTTTAAACAGCTGTGAACTGATTGTGTTTCCTGTAGGGTGGAGCCTCTCATCTCTCGTGTTGCCGTCCTGGAAGGTGAGAGGAGAAAAATAATTATGCCCATGGACTTCAGTCTTGTGTTGTTAATCATCAAAATATTACATACTTATTGTAGCAGTATCTACCAGTAACAGTTTGGGGTGTGTGCTGCCACAAGCAGCCTGCTTTTGCATTTGCGCGCTATTCTTTTTTAATATACATGTCTTTTGGTTCATAGCTGCAGCAGCTTTAGAAATACATGGGTATGCTCCCCCAAATTTTTTGCCTGTTTATTATGTATTCGGTCTGACCAGACTATCGAGGTTGAGCAACCCTCCCCACCCCCCCCACACACACCTGTACTCAATCAGTGTCCACCATCTAGTGGATATAGTAGGAGTCCCCTGTAGTGCATTTGCACATCCTTCCCAGCAAGGAGTATTATCTCCAAGGGTTAGGCTGGATTCATCTCTTTTTCATGGATAGTGTAGGACCCACTGATAATGGGGTACTTTGACGCAGTAGTGGGCTTGAGCACGATATGGCCATATGGTGGGACCAAGACCCCATTTTTATTTATGGATTGTCTTCAGATTTGGTAGTTATTTCTTTTGCATTTGCGCGCTATTCTTTTTTAATATACATGTCTTTTGGTTCATAGCTGCAGCAGCTTTAGAAATACATGGGTATGCTCCCCCAAATTTTTTGCCTGTTTAATATTTTTAGCATGGTGTTTTGGATCCTGGTCTTTCTCCCTACTATTTTGTGTAAGTTAGTACTGTCTTGTAATCCAGTGCCTCCAGCCTCTCTTTTCCTAATGCCTTTCACTTTCTCTCTCAAAGGTGGAAAGTTATTTTTTGACAAAGGAGAAAGAATCATATACTTTGTATTGTCAAGCTTGAATAATCTACAGTAGATTCTCTAAGTCTTCTTTCACTTAGTTTTTATTAGGAACATAGTGAGAAGGACATACTAGTATTCGTTAAATTTTTGGTTTTAAAGTACAGCTTGTAGAAATGGTTGTCATACAAACAGAACAGCAAAGAATACCTCAAAATAGTATTTTCGCCGATATAGCTGACCAGAGAGCAGATGACTCAGTAAAAAGAACAACTCCCATTAGATAATGGAGTCTAGCACATTAGCAGAAAATATTGTAATCAGATAAAAAACGAAGGAAATATTGCAAGAAAGGCCATGGGCTTATTAACTCTGAAATATTTGGCAAATCACAGACCCATCTGATGTTGCATAGGCAGTGGGAAGATATACTATAACTATTGGCTGATGATCACCTGCATGTAGGTAAAAATAGGGGGAAAAAAACAAAGGTGGCCAGCCAATTCGACTGCAAATACCCAAATTAATCAGTTGACAAGTTGAAAAAAGGAGAGGGGGAAAAGGTGGAAAGTGATCAAGCTAGGTACATAGAAATTTGTCATGTGTTTTGTTATCGCTGTGAATTTTTCAATAATCATTGTGTCCTGTATGCATCGAAGCTAAGAATCAGTTATTTCTGCGCCCTCACTATTGTTCCTTTTCATCACCATAAAAATGTGAGTAATTAATTTTTTTTCCTAATGAGTAACACGTTCGACTGGTTGATGTAAGAGCACTTCGAGGATTCTTTTGCAATTGAATGTAGAGTATAGAGATGTCCCGAACTATTCGCCGGCGAACATCGCTTGTTCGTGTTAGTCGCAGCGGGCGAACATATGCGATGTTCGGTCTGCCCCTTATACATCATCATTGAGCAAACTTTGACCCCGTACCTCACAGTCAGCAGACACATTCCAGCCAATAAGCATACCCTCCCTCCCAGACCCTCCAACCTCTTATAAAAAAGCAAGGACAGCATCCATCTTAGATTCATTCTGAAGCTGCAGTGTTAGTTAGAGCAGGGAGAGGGCTACTGCTGCTGAATAGCTAGGCCAGTGTTTTGTGTCCACTCCAGTCCTCAAAGACCCATCTGCTGTAAGGACGGCGTTCTGACAGCACCCCAAAAAGCCCTTTTTAGGGCTGGTACATCAGTCTGCTTTTTTCTTTTTATATATATATATATATATATATATATATTGCAGTTGCCTGCCCATGTGTGAGAGGCCACAGGCCCACAGGCCACAGGCCCACATACTGTGTGCACACCACTCATATAGGGTGGCACAGTATCTTGCACGCATAGTACCACTAATCTAAAAAAAAAAAAATGACAGGCAGAGGCAGGCCACCCCGCAGGGGCCGTTGTGGTGTTGCGATTTCCTTTGGCCCTAAAATAATGCCCAGTGTTCAGAGGCCACGTACCCTGAACTCGAAAAATTCTGAGGACATAGTTGACTGGCTTACACAGGACACCCAATCTTCTACAACTTCCACTCGGAACCTTGACGCACCATCCTCCTCCAACTCAACTTCGGGCACCTCTCAGGTTACCACTCGCCCGCCCGCCGCCACCACCAACACTAGCACCACAGCTGCTTCACTTGATCTATCAGAGGAGTTATTTACACATCAGTTGGAAGAAATGAGTGATGCCCAACCACTATTGCCAGAGGATGTAGATAACAGGGATATGTCCCAGTCAGGCAGCGTTACACACATGGACGTACGGTGTGATGATGATGATGTTGTACCCGCTGCTGCTTCCTTTGCTGAGTTGTCAAATACAAGTGAAGCGGTTGATGATGACGATGTGTCCCTGGATGTCACGTGGGTGCCTGCTCGAAGAGAAGAACAGGGGGAAAGTTCAGATGGGGAGACAGAGAGGAGGAGGAGACGAGTTGGAAGCAGGTGGAGGTCATCGCAAGGAGCTAGTGGCACAGTCAGACAGCATGTATCGGCACCCGTGGTCAGCCAGACAGCACGCCAATCAACGCATGCTGTTGCCACCACCAGAATGCCGTCATTGCAAAGCTCAGCAGTGTGGCATTTTTTTTGGGTGTCTGCCTCTGATAACAGCGATGCCATTTGCAACCTGTGCCAAAAGAAACTGAGTCGTGGGAAGTCCAACACCTACCTAGGTACAACTGCTTTGCGAAGGCACATGATCTCACATCACAAACGCCTATGGGTTCAACACATGATGAGTACAAGCAGCACACAAACTCAAAGCCACCATCCTCCTCCTGGTATAGCATCTTCAGCCACGTCAACCACTGCTGTCCTCCTTGCCCCCTCTCAACCACCCGCCACTCCGCCTCTCACCTTCAGCAGTTCCTGCTCATCTGCCCAGTCAGGTGTCTGTCAAGGAAATGTTTGAGCGTAAGAAGCCAATGTCTCAGAGTCACCCCCTTGCCCGGCGTCTGACAGCTGGCTTGTCGGAACTCTTAGCCTGCCAGCTTTTACCATACAAGCTGGTGGAGTCTGAGGCCTTCAAAAAATTTGTAGCTATTGGGACACCGCAGTGGAAGGTACCCAGCCAAAATTTTGTTTTCACAAAAGGCAATCCCCAACCTGTACTGTGGAAAAGGAAGTCATGGCATGTCTGGCACACAGTTTTGGGGCAAGGGTCCATCTGACCACTGATACCTGGTTTGCAAAGCACAGTCAGGGCAGGTATATCACGTACACTGCGCATTGGGTAAACCTGCTGACTGCCAAGCAGGGAATGCGTGGCTCTGCAGAGGAGTTGGTGACACCGCCACAACTTGCAGGCAGGCCTGCTGCCACCTCCTCTACTCCTCCTACTCCATCCTCTTCGCTAACCTCCTCGGCTGAGTCCTCTTCTGCTGCTGCATCTTGCTCCACATCAACTGCACCCCCCCAGCTCCCCAGGGGCTATTCCACATCCTGTATACGACAGTGTCACGCCGTCTTGGGGTTGACTTGCCTGAAAGCAGAGAGTCACACCGGACCAGCACTCCTGTCTGCCCTGATTGCACAGGTGGATCAGTGGCTGACCCCGCACCAACTGGAGATCGGCAAAGTGGTGTGTGACAACGGAAGCAATTTGTTGGCGGCATTGAATTTGGGCAAGTTGACACATGTGCCGTTTTCTTCCTGGAGTGTGCCCTGTGAAGAGTGCTGGATCAGGCCATAGATGAGCGTGAAGAGAAAGAGTTGTGGTCACCATTACCACCAGAAACAGCCTTATCATCATTGCTTGCTGGACCTTCGGCAACGCTGGAAGAGGAGTCAGAGGAGGAATGTGGCTTTGAGGAGGAAGACCAACCACAGCAGGCATCCCAGGGTGCTCGTGGTCACCTATCTGGTACCCGTGGAGTTGTACGTGGCTGGGGGGGAAGAACAGACCTTCAAAGAGATCAGTGAGGACAAGGAATGGGACATGAGTAGCTCGGCATCCAACCTTGTGCAAATTGGGTCTTTCATGCTGTCATTCCTGTTGAGGGACCCTCATATAGAAAGGCTGAAGGAGAATGACCTGTACTGGGTGGCCACGCTACTAGACCCCCGGTATAAGCAGAAAGTGTCTGAAATGTTACCGAATTACCGGCAGTCGGAAAGGATGCAGCAGTTCCAAAACAAGTTAAAAAGTATGCTTTACACAGCGTATAAGGGTGATGTCACAGCACAACGGGAATCTAACAGGGGAAGAGGTGAAAGTAATCCTCCTCCTACCACGACCACGCCAGCAAGGACAGGACGCTTTACAGACGTGTTGTTGATGGAGGACATGCAGAGCTTTTTAAGTCCTACACATCGCCACAGCCCTTCGGGGTCCACCCTCACAGAACGACTCGACCGACAGGTAGCAGACTACCTCGCCTTAACTGCAGATATCGACACTCTGAGGAGTGATGAACCCCTTGACTACTGGGTGTGCAGGCTTGACCTGTGGCCTGAGCTATCCCAATTTGCGATAGAACTTCTGGCCTGCCCCGTTTCAAGTGTCCTGTCAGAAAGGAACTTCAGCGCAGCAGGAGGTATTGTCAATGAGAAGAGAAGTCGCCTAGGTCAAAAAAGTCTAGATTACCTCACCTTTATTAAGATGAATGCGGCATGGATCCCGAAGGGACTGACAGTGGGGGATGCATTTGACTAAAAAAGGCCTGATGAGATGCCTTGGGCTAAAAATGGTCCACACGCTGCTGTATTTAATCTCTGCATGCCGGATGACTTGCGTGACTTCTTCGCCACCAACTAGGGTTCAAGCCGCAATATTTTAGTGCACTTTCTGCCTGGAAAACATCAATTTTTCAGACCGTTGCTACAGCAGCGGCTGCAACATTACCTAATTTTTCAGGCCTCTGGTGCTGCACTATGGCTGCAAAAACAAAACAAAAAAAAAGGCACATACATGTGTCAATTCCCCTTCGTGATAGTTACCTTGTTGTGGTGAAGGGGCTTGCGTATCACAATGAAGCAATCACCTCTATGAGTGTGTTGGCAATGTTGGCAGATGATAAGGTCGTTGCTTCATTGTGAACAGACCAAAAGCGATCGGCTGGATAATTTTTCATAGAAAAAACATTAATTTTCTTTGTGATCATCTAAGGGCATCATTAAAGCCTACTAGGCCAACAATGGGCCCACACTGCAGAATCATTGTTTTCTGGGTCACTTAACTTACACTGAACTACCTCAGCACGACCATAGGCTTTGAAAAACTGCCATCGCCTGCAATCTCCCAAACGTGTGCACGAGCACAGTCATCACTACACCAAGATTGAGGCATAGAGGAATAAAATTTATGTCATGAGTGTCAACTATTGGCAACTCTTTGCGGTTGTCTAAAATCTATTTGATACACATCCCCTGATAGGGGACGTAACAGGGATTAAACTGATAAGAATAGTACTACTTAACACACCACTCATATAGGGTGGCACAGTACATTGCACGGCGCATGCGCAGTGCCCCAAATTGGAACCAACCATCTTTTTCCATCTCCCGGGTTCCTAAAATCTATTCCATACATGGGCCCCTAAAAGGGGACAAAAACAGAGATTAAACTGGTAAGAACAAATTTTTTTAATTAAAAAAAAAAAAGAGGACAGCCTCTACGGAGCTGGGTATTTTTTGGCTGCGTTACTGAACGCTCATGCACAATGGCTGTAGGTTCATACGTCCTTTTGCGGAGGTGACAAACCTGGTCAGTCAAACCCAAGGCAACATCATCGACCTCATCCCATATGCATTTTTTCTGGAGCGTGCCCTGCAAAGAGTGCTGGATCAGGCCGTAGATGAGCATGAAGAGGAAGAGTTGTGGTCACCATCACCTTCAGAAGCAGCCTTGTCATTGTCAATTGCTGCAGACGGTCAAGAGGGAAAAGAACCGCTCAAGTGAGGGGATAGTTCCAAACACATCCAACCCAGGTGCAGGCACGGATCCGCAGTCCTGATAGCAGCAAATGGAAGAGCACAAAAAGCCGCACAACCGGTTGAAGATGCAAAAAGTTAAAATCCAAATTTATTTTGCAGGCAAAAAGATAAAATCATCCAAGATGAAACCAAAACAGTCGGAGACATGGGGGGAAAAGGGGAGCACGGCGGTTGGCGCGTTTCACGGAATCTTCCGCTTAGTCGTAACCATGCTGTACAATACAAGACACTGCTATATATAGAGGAAAAGGCATTTCAAATAACATGTACCTCCCAGAATGTGCTTGATTGAGCCCACACAGCTGCAGATACTAAATCCCAATTAAGGGCACACAAACAGCCCAGCAGGAATTGTATGTTTGTTTTTGCTTCACCTTTTGTCCAAAAACGCATAGCAAAAAAGTTCTATAAATGCATATGCGAAAAAGCTTTCAATAAAAATAAGGAAAAAACAGTAGTGATAATATAAAAAGACAGCTGGTAGAAGCCAAAAAAACGAACAAAAACAAAGTAAAGGGAGAAAAGAAAAAAGAAAAACGAAGGGAAAAAAAAAAAAACGAAGGGAAAAAAAAATGTCAATTGCTGGACCTGCGGCAACGCAGAGAGAGGAGTCTGAAGAAGAGGAGTCAGAGGAGGAAGGTGGCTTTGATGAGGTGGAAGACCAACCACAGCAGGCGTCCCAGGGGGCTTGTTGTCGCCTTTCGGGGACCCTTGGTGTTGTATGTGGATGGGTGGAGGAAGAGACCTTCAATGACATCAGTGAGGACAAGGAACGGGACATGGCTAGCTTGGTATCCAACCTTGTGCAAATGGTGAGTTTGTGGTTGTTTGCGGTTCGTTAAACGGGGAGTTTGGTCCGTCAGAGTTTGGTCTGTCACTGTGAAGCGGGCGTAACCCTTACACTACCTGACCGATACAACATCATACCTAATCGTATACACACACTGGATGTTTTAAAGTAAGTTATTCCAAACAATTTAGGAATGTTAGGTGATTTATGCCCTTAATGGATTAAAACCAGACTGTGTCAACTACGTAATTTTCCATGGGAGTTTTGCCATGGATCCCCCTCCGGCATGCCACAGTCCAGGTGTTAGTCCCCTTGAAACAACTTTTCCATCACTATTGTGGCCAGATAGAGTCCCTGTGGGTTTTAGAATTCGCCTGCCTATTGAAGTCTATGGTGGTTCGCCCGTTCACAAACAGTTGCGGAAGTTCGCCGTTCGTGAACGGAAAATGTTATGTTCGCGACATCTCTAGTAGAGTATTGTATTGACCATAGCATATAATCCCATCTCCTAGATTGGATTCTTCTGTTAAGTCTTCTTAGTGAATTGGATGCCATCTGTGGATTCTTTCAAGTTCAACAAGTAGACATACTGTCCGCACAAACTTGAGGAAGGTATGTCAACTGCACATGGCGGTATTTGAAACAGGATAATGATATATTACAAAAAAAAATATTCAGCTACAAAAAAAAAAATAATATATGGGATTACTATCACAGTGTTCAATGCAAGCTTAAAAGTCCATTGCTTATACATTAAAATAATTGACAGACATGGAACAAAACATTTTTTTCTGTAAATCGTATCACTGTGGTCACTGTAAGCCTAATTTGAAAGTCACAAGTCTACAGGTCATACAATACAAACATAGATAAATTATGGCTAATAAGGAATTTGGTTGGTTGTTTGCTTGGTAGAAGACAAATGTATGGTTTACTGTATCTTCTACAGTATGAATTCAATTGAAATGAAATGCTTCACCACTTCTAATGCAGAAGACTGAATTCCATTCAAGACACTCCCAAAGAATGTCCATGTGTTTTTGTTCATTTCTGTTAATCAAAAATCTGGATACACCGATCAAAATTGTTTAACTGACTTCTGTCAAAGGGATTTGATGGAAACATTTCCATCGATCAGCAGCTGCAGCCAATCGGTACCCGCCACTGTCAAAATACAATGTCCCAGCAGGAATCTTCCATCTACCTTGTTTTTGGCTATATCTTGGACTGAACAAAAATAAATAACCATGTATGGCCAGCTTAACGACATCACTTTTTGCCACCATGTGGCTGCCTCAATGTCCGTTATTGTTCCTAACATTGTACTATATTGACATTAAAATAATCTTTGTTAGAACATTTTGTTTTTTCAGCGCCTCTTTTCTTTAAGTTATATTAAAAGGGTATGCCCTTAATATTTACAGTACCTTTGTGCGGATTGATTTCTTAACAGTGTTTGCTGAACACTGAAGCCTTCCATCTCTTTTCGTTGGAAAGGGTTCTTGGTTTTCCCCAATCCTGCTTGGCAAATTCTAGTGCTCCATAAGAGGGTAGATTAGGCAGCAGAGACAGTGACCAAAAGGAACCATTCTTTATTATGGTCCCTACTTTCCTTACTGTGCTTGTTTGGTTAATAGATTAAATACGGAAGCATTTTCCCACTACTATGGGCAGAGCTGATGCAGCCATCTTAAATTCACTTTGTCGTAAAAGAATCCATTAAAAAAAAAAAAAAGTTGTATGTTTTTTTGGTCTTTTGGAAAACCCCTCATCTTTGGCTTGCCAAGCACAGCAGGTCTTATAGAAAAGCATAAATCATCACAAATGTCCCAGAACAAAAAAAAATGTACTAATAAAAGTCTGCAAAAATCCACACTTGACAAAATTCAGCAAGGCCAAATTTTTTCTGATTTACGTTTTGCAATTAATGTTACAGTAATACATATAGGCTTTTCACAGGAAAACACATTATCTGGGACTTTATGAGATTGGTATGGCACCATCATTGTTTCCTATAATAAATCTTTCTAATTTCAAGCTCAAACAGATTCATTATAATCAAATGCAGGCCAGGACCTTATATGGGGTTTCCAATAGCTTGTAATTCCTTTTTAAAAGTGCCATGATTCATAAACTATATATCACCCAATGACACATTTATAACATATGTAAGGAAATGTGAAATTAATGATTCTTGAGTAAATGGGTAATTTTTCTCTTTTCTCCTAGGCATTTATCATGCACGTAAACATAATGGAAAGATATATTGCTTTTCATGGGAAGCCAACACAAAATCAACAGTTTATATTTCCACGGGTCTTAAATTCATGCTGGTTATTGCTCACAATGGAACATCCAACCTGCAATCATTTATTTAAGTATTTATCACGCTTTCTGCAGCAGGATACTTTTGGAACTGTATTGCTCTGTATAAAGTGAGTCTTGGATGTTAATTAAGCAGCCTTAACCATGTTTTATTCATAGTTGTGAGATGTAAAACTACCACAGATAAAATGGGTCCTACTGCTACCTTTATTGCTATATTACTGTAGATGATTAGTTTAAAGGTTATATTAAATGTTATTACAAGTAGCCAATTAAGAAATGCATCATATACATTAGTGAACCAATTCACTAAAATGCACATCACAAAACATTGCAATTCTTAGAGCAGTTCAGAGTAATCAAACATACATTACCGGTGGATAGACATACATACATTAGGATTTCATATAGTATATTATGACAGCTTGTTGGCCTTATTTATGCAATTATCAGTAAATATTCACCACCAATCTTTTATCATAATTTAGACTTCCCTCAAATGTGGAAGGGTAAAACCTGAAGGGTCACTGTGGGCCTTACTAATTAAAATGACACTACATTATTTTTTTTTTTTTTAAATCAATCTTTCTAAAATACTGTAAAAAGATTACACCATCACAGGGTGGTACTGTGGGCGCATACACAAATTTAGAAAGTGCCATGTCCTAATCAGGCTAGAAAATAAGAGGTGAGGAAATATGGACTTTATAGGCACCAGATTGTTGAGCCTCAACAAGCTATGCTGACTTGTGCCAATCCCCTTCAGACTTTATCAGCCCTCAAGTTCGTTGGCTGGTGTTGTGTCTAGGATTGGTCTGGGTCATTTGACTATGCTAGTAGCCTGATTTGATTACCCATTTTTTTCCTATGGCATTATAAATGTTTTTCTATGGATTTATGTAATCTAAATAATTATATTTGGTGTCTATAAAGTTTATGTTTCCTCACCACATTTTCTAATCTTTTTAAAATATCAAATATAAGGAGATTCTATGATTACGAATAATTTAAAGGAAACACATTCCCGTATTTCGATTTTTTACCGGTTTGCACTATTGTTCAAAAATTGTGCCTTATCTGACATTGTCTTATTACCTTTATAAAAAAAAATTGAAATATGGTATATCAAATATACCATGGCTCTGTTTTTTCAGTTTTTTTTTCTTTTGTTTAAAAAGTCTCTTACTGTTTTTTAAGGTTTCTTTTGTCCTGTGCATGCTCCCTACCCTTAGCTGATGCACCTCACATCTACTGTACAGAGAGCAGTGCTGTACACTCGATGTTTACCACAATTCCCATAGAGTTTAATTTAACTTCATGTAGATGTGTAGTCCCTCTTGGGGGTGAGCAAGAGAGGGTGGCTCCATTCACATACAGAGAGAACAAGGAGGGCTTAGAGAACAAATGTAGCCACTATAATTACATACATAGGTTGAAAAAACACATTTAGGTTGAAAAAACACAAAAAGTCAATCTAGTTCAAACAATAAAAAGAGAAAACAAAACATTTTTTTTTTTTTTTAACAATCCTATACACATTTTCCTGATCCTCCAAGAGGCACTCGGATGATCTCTGGCTCAACTTTACCTTTAACTATTAATATCCAGTTATGTTATGTACAATTAGGAAATAATCCAGGCTTTTTTTAAAGCAATCTACTGAGCTGGACAGAACCAGCTCCTAAAAAGTATATTCCACATTTTCACAGCTCTTACCGTGAAGAAGCCTTTCCATATTTAGAGATTAAATCTCCTTTCCTCCAGGTGTAAAGAGTGCCCCTTGTCCTCTGAGGACCTTAAAGGGAAAACTCAACACCAAGTTCACTATATGGACCACTTATGTACTATATGTTGATCATATCCCCCTTAATCTCCTCTTTTCATAGAGAAGAAAAGGTCTAAGAACAGCAGAAAAAAAGCTTGCATTTGAGACGAGATGACACAAAGGAAGAGAGCTAGAAGGTGCATCGTAGTTATATTTAAACTCATTGTATTTATTTGAAAAAAAAAAAAAAAGTGAGTTTAGTGTTATTTTAACCTTTATACATTATTGGTTTTAAATGTTTGTCAAGCATAAATAGTGTTGCCAAACATCAGAAGCTTTTCAACTGCTTTACTTTCTATGGTGTTTTTTTCTGTAAGAACTGCATCACTACTTACCACTTTCCTCAGCTCTTGATTGGAAACAATTATAACATTGGGTGGATCCCCAACAGCCGTAGCTGCTCCTCCAATATTTGTGAAGATTACTTCTGCAATCAGCACATGCCTTGGATCAAGATTAAGTACCTCACACAATCTGAAGGAAAATGGAAAGGAAGAAACCAATATTTTTAGAAGGAGGGCTAAAAGTAAACCACATACAAATCTCAGGGAGAGTTTGGATACATACATAAAGTTATTTAGCCAAATGATGCTAACAGATTATCTCTTCCCTAAGCACACTAAAATTTTCTATGTTATTATTAACTTTTTTTTAATATAAAAGAAAACCTATTCCAACAGAAATACATTTGGCTGTCATTGTCGGCAATGCTGACCGCTGGCTGTCATGCTGATAAAGCATCTCACTGACCTGGAAAAAGTATACAGGGCAGGTGTGCGGACTTCACTAGCTTCATGCTCATTTCAGGTCACTGATTCAGAAAGTATTGAAGTCAGAGATAGCCAGGAAACTAGTCACAGGGGGCACCCCCACACCAAAATTAAAAAAAAAGAAATAGCGTGGGGTCCCCCCCAAAATCCATACCAGTCCCTTATCCGAACATGCAGCTCAGCAGGTCAGGAAAGGGAGGGGAAAGTTGAGCAACCCCCCCAAACCATACCAGGCCACATGCCTTCAACATGGGGGGATGCGGTGCTTTAAGGCAGGGGGGGCTCTGCCTGCCCCACCCCAAAGCGCTTTGTTTCCATGTTGATGGAGACAAGGGCCTCTTCCAGACAATCCTGGTCAGTGGTTGTCAGGGACTGCAGGCGAGGGGCTTATTGGAATCTGGAAGCCCCCTTTAACAAGGGTGTCCACAGATCCTGCCCCCCCATGTGAATAAGTAGGGGGTACATCGTACCCCTACCCATTTGCCAATAAAAGTAGTGTAGAGTGACAAAAAAGACAATACACAGTTTTTGACAAGTCCTTTATTGAAAATGTCTTGTCACACTACACTACTTTTTTGGTGAATGGGTAGGGGTACAATGTATCCCATACTTATTCACATGGGGGGGGCGGAATCTGGTTAAAGGAGACTTTGAGATTCTGATAAGCCCCCACCCGCAGAACCTGACAACCACCAGCCAGGGTTGTTGGGAAGAGGCCCTTGTCCCCATAAACATGAGGACAAGGTGTTGTGGGGGGGGGGGCAAAGGCATGGGGGTGTCCCCCCTCCTAATCTATGCCAGACCTGAAGGGCATCAGGCGATTTTTTTCACAATTTTTTTTGCTGGCAATTTTATTTTACATTTAGCTGTCAGTGGGGAAGCGCTGACAGCTGATGATTCATCGGTTGTTAAGGGTGTGACTAGAGCCTTTGTTTAGGGAGTGGAATTTAGGAATTATGGGGTTTAGTTACATTTTTTTAGGATAGAAATTAAAGTTAGGTTTTCAGCCTGATTCACACCTGTGCAGGTTGCAGTGTGCATATTCCAGGTGCATTTTTCAATACACATTTTTGATCCATTGAAGCCTATGGAACAAAAAAATAGAAAAAAAGCCCTAGGCCCTTTCCATAAAATGCACAAATGTGAACATGACCCATAGGAAACCATGTTAAATGGACTGTAGTGTGTTTCTGCAAAACTAAAAATGCACTAAAAACATGCATAGGTGTGAACCAGGCCTTATTGTTTATTAAGTGTTGGAGGGAGGATGAGAGCGAAGGCCACACTTGGTGCTCGTTCAGGGAGGAGTGCGGGCGTGTGACCGGCGGACCCGATGTCAACAAGCCGCCTGTCATTCTCCCTGTGTAAAAATGCAGATCAGACGGTTCTACTATGTAGAACCATTGATCTTTGTTTTTACACCAATAGAATTGTCCCACTACAGTTAGAATCACGCCCCTAGGACACACTTAACCCCTACCTGTCCAATACAGTTAACCCCTTCCCTGCCAGTGTCATTTTTGCAGTAACAGTGCATATATATAGCACTGATTACTGCAGTAATGTCACTGGTACCCCCAAAAGTGTCAAAAATGTCAGTCAAGGGTCCGATCTGTCCGCCGCAATGTCGCAGTACCGCAAAAAAAATCGTAGATTGCCGTCATTATGAGTTTAAAAAAAAACACCAAAAATGACAAAAAATTTTCCCTTTGTTCGTAAACGCGATAACTTTTGCGCAAACCAATCAAAATGCGCTTTTTGCAATTTTTTTTACCAAACATATGTAGCATAAAACAATTTAGCCGAAAATGTTAAAAAATTTTTGATTTTTACATTATTTTTTGGGGGAATTTCATATAAAAAAAAGTGAAAAATATTGTTATTTTTGCAAAAATTACGCTCTTTTTTTGTTTATAGCGCATGATCAAAAAATCGCACAGGTGATCAAATACCACCAAAAGAAAGCTCTGTTTGTGGGAAAAAAAGGACGTGAAATTCGTTTAGGTACAGCGTCGCACGACCGCGTAATTGTCCATTAAAGTCACGAAGTAAAAAATCGCAAAAAAAACCCTGGTCAGGAAGGGGGTAAAATCATCCGGGGCTTAAGTGGTTAAATGTTAAAATTGGGTAAGGTTAAGCATTTTATTTCAACTTTGTGCCACATTTTTGACTTTGTGATTGGTAGAGACACATCAGGTTTGGTTTTTTTAGCACTGAAACCCACACCATGCTGAAAACCACAGTGCTGGGCTCCTAGCACAGAAACATAACTTACTACCAATATCAATTTAATACCTTTACCATAAATGTACAGCAAATATAAAAAAATGTATGCTAAAGTACACTTTATAAGAACATTGTAAAAACATATCATTTTGTTTTCCCTTAAAATAATAAATGGCTGCACTGCACACTTCTTCACTCTAATATTCAGAAAACACCTTTGAAGCATCACTTAAACCTATTAACATCCTCTTCCGGTCTGAGAAAATGCTTGTGTAGCACCCTCCTAGGTAGGTGCTAGAGAGTGAGTATAGTTTTTGGCTCTGTCTGCCTATCAGAGGAGCAGCAGGTAAATTCTATATTTCTCTCTGCTAACAGACAGCAGAATCTGTGAGTTAGGTCTGCTCAATGTGCTCAGTGTGCGATTCATGTCGTCTGAGGGAGTGTCCCCACTGGTCCAATGGGGAGGCACATTGGACTGTGGAGGAAACCTGACCAATGGGCACACAGGCTTTGATACAGCCCCAGTGATTGGCACAGACTGCTGTCTTGGTGCATTGTGGGGTGTGGTATAAATGCCAGGCGCACAAGAGCTCGGGGTCTTTGGCTGGTGAGCAGAGTCCAGGAAGGAGGGTGGCGACTGCCTCCTCTTCTGCAGTGGTTAGTGTATGGTCACAGGCAGTCGGGCCCGGTGAGCCGGAAGTGTGGAGCTAAACCCAGAGGTCCATGAGGGCTGACTAGGAGGAGTTGAGACACTGGAGAACCTGAAAAGCAGCATCATGAGTACAAGGGATCGTGTCTATGGGCCTGACCAGGAAGGGGGCCACTCCAAAGTTGATTAGTGAAAGGACGGGTGTCAGCTGGTGGATAGAAAGGGGGTACTAGGCGAGTACCCCGAAGATAAGTGCTAAAGAACATTACTTCAGATTCATATAGTGGCACGATGAAGCTGCGGCTTTGCCGCATTCTCAGATAGAAGTCCTCAGCATTATGAATAGTTCAAGTGTTGAAGTATCCCACTCATCCCTTCTCCCACCCCCATATAAAATAAAGCTGTATTAACATACTCTGAATTTTCTCAGCGCTTGGAAACCTTGGACAGATTATGCCAAGCCATCTAGATTTGTTTATCTACTCTTAACTATCTAATATTGTTGGCACTATGACCAACTGAGATCCACCCCCCCCTATCTCCCCCTTTTTTTTTCTATTCATAAAACTCTTTCCTGGCAGTCTCCATGGCAGCCTACGTGTGGGTTAACCCCGCCTCCTCTCCAATGGTATAGGACCCCCCTCTATAAATTTCAGCTTGCAGGCACAGCCAGTGTTCCTTTTTTGTCCTCCTCCAAGGATCAACTATTTGGATTATTTCCTGTTGGAATTTGGTCGGCTTACCTCAGAATGAAAAGTCGGTGTCTATGTCCAGGGCCCAGCCATGGGCGGGTGAGTGACATTTCAAAATCCCCTTTGGCTATAACTGTGCGGTGCTTCGGATGGCCGACGGATATCCTGACAGGGTCTGAAGATTTGTCTCCTCCATGGCAGTGTTTTTGTTATGTTTGTTTGTCTCCAAACTATCTTTCTTTGCTATCCCTGGTGGCCCAATGGCGGCTGGAACGCTCCGTGCGTTCCAGCCATCTCCTTCCTGCTTCCCCTCCGCTCAGTCCGGCGGACGCATGCGCTGTGTGGTAATGGAGCTCCGCTCGCTGCCTGCGCATGCGCACTTCGCCGCGATCGGAAGCGAGGCCTGGTCCGCGCATGCGCACTTGCGATCACGGCCGGCCATCGCTGACGTCATCCTGGCGCGAAAATTTAAACGCCTGTCAGCTCCAGAGCATTTGGGAATGCACTGTGGGCATAGCGACGTCTTCCCGGTACCTTGTCCGTTTGTTTACCAGGTATGTGGGGACCGGATGCTGCATACCTTTTTGTGGTATGCAGGGGGGGGGGGGAGAGCGGTTGGATGCATATTAGGACAACACCTGAATGTTCCTTATTGCTTTGTAGTGATCCCTGTATGCTCTACTTCCTAGTGAGTTTGTGGTTTTGCCTGAAACATGGATCCTGCTTCACTGCCCTCTTGTGGCCAGCCCTCTCACAACAGGTGAGTGCTGGTACATTTAGAGGGATATGAAGGGAGGGATGCTGGCTCATGATTCATGGCTAAATCCTGTGTCTCCCTTTCTCCCAGCTCCTCCAGGTCTGGTCAAGAAAGAGACCCTGTCAGGCCACGAAGAGAATCATCTTCAAGGTCAAGACGCCGTGAGTCTCCATCAGGGAGCAGACATGAGAGGAGACGCTCACATTCCTCCTCCAGACACCGCACACACCGCCACAGTAGCCATACGGCCCAGAGAGCCTGTTGGGGTTGTGGGGCGCATGTCCCGGAGGACAAGTCCCTTTGCGAGCCCTGTTTCGCTCGTGCAGCTGGTGAAAGAGAGTCTGAAGATCAGAGATTGGAATCCCTGGTGAAACGGATTGTCCAACAATCCATGAAGGAGTGGAATGCTAGTCCCACACCTGGATCTGCTACTCCCAGCTCTCCTGCTGATGCTCCTGAAGAGCAAGGTCCCTCTCAGCCAAGCTTCACTTCCGGGAAATCCTCAGAGAGCGATTCGGAAGAAGAGGAAGGTGCAGTTGGGGGTTTTGATTTTGCCCTTGTTGCACCTCTCATAAGAGCAGTCAAAGAGGCTCTGAAATGGGAAGATCCCAGTACCCCACAGGTAAAACAGAGAAGGTTTTTCAAACATTTGGGGAAAGAGCGGCTAAACTTTCCGCTCCTGTCAGAATTGAAGGATGTCATCCTAGAAGAGTGGAGTAAAGGGGACAGCAAGACCTCCTTATCCTCCAAACTGTCTAAGTTGTATCCTTTTAAATCGGAAGAAGTCAGTCACCTGGAATCAGCTCCTCTGGTTGATGCTGCAGTGTCCAGACTGGCTAAACACGTTACACTCCCGCTGGATAATGCGGTGTCCTTTAAAGACCCTCTGGATAGGAAGATGGACTTGGATTTAAAAAGAATTTATGTCACAGCCGGTGCGGCTTGTAAACCTGTGCTAGCACTAGCAGCCATGTCTAAGGCCATGGAAACCTGGGTTTCTGATGTTGAACTAAAATTAAGAAGTGTGTCTGAAGATGCAGTAGAGAACTCTCCTGTTCAGGAACTGAAGTTAGCTTCTGTGTTTCTTGGAGAAGCATCCATTGATGTGTTACGTCTCCTATCCAGATCCATGTTGGCTTCTGTCACAGCCAAACGGGCCCTGTGGTTGCGTCCCTGGCTGGCAGACCCAGCCTCTAAACAGGCTTGGTGCAAAATCCCTTTTGAAGGTTCCTCTTTATTTGGAAACAAATTGGATAATGCAATTACTAAAGTGACGGGTGGAAAGTCAGGTCTCCTTCCCCAAGATAGGCGCCTCTTTGGCCCTAAGAAGCAGCAACCAAGAAAGCAGTTTGCAGAGCGATCAAAGGATGCCCGCTCATATAGGCCTGGGCGAGATTACAGGAGAAATTGGAAGAGCAGCCAAGCATCCTCTCGTAAGCCGGTCAGAGGCTCAGCACCTTCCGGTCAAGAAACCTCGAAGTCCTTTTGAGATTGGGCCCGTTCAGACATGCCAGGTGGGGGCACGCCTGCTCCACTTTCAGCGTGTCTGGGCGGCCTCAATCTCAGACTTCTGGACCATCAGGACAGTGTCCACAGGACACACATGGACTTTCTCAACAGATCCCGTGTCCAGATTTATTCCCACTCGCTTGCCTTCTCAGGACGAGAAAAGAAACGTTTTGCTCGACTATGTAAGCACTTTGGTAGCTCAGGGCGCAATAATTCCGGTGCCCGTGCAGGAAAGATTCCAAGGCGTGTACTCGCCCCTCTTTCTAGTACAGAAGAAGAATGGATCCTGGCGCCCTGTGATAGATCTCACCTATCTCAACAGGTTCATCAAGAACGAAAGGTTCAAAATGGAAACCTTATCTACTATCCAGAAAGCAGTACTTCCAGGAGACTGGCTAGTGTCAATAGATCTCAAAGACGCGTATTTCCATGTGCCTATAGCAGTAAACTTCCACAAGTACCTTCGTTTCGCGGTAGAACATCAACACTTCCAGTTCATCTGCCTTCCTTTTGGCCTGTCCACATCCCCAAGGGTGTTTTCCAAGGTCCTTCTAGCTGTGGTGGCTCTAATCAGAACAAAGGGTGTACGTCTACATCACTACTTGGACGATCTTCTACTGTTGTCACAAGACCGGGATCAACTTTTGTTCCACAGGGACCTGGTCACTACAACTCTCATGGAGTTCGGATGGTTGTTGAATCTTCAAAAAAGTCATCTGGAGCCCTCTCAACATCTGGTCTATCTAGGGGCTCAATTCAACACCGTTCAGAATACACTTTCTCTGCCTCTAGAGAAAATCCCGGTGGTTCGGGAGAGGATCCTTCCAGCCCTCTCATCCTCTTTTCTGACGGCATCCCAGTGTCTCAAGATCATCGGCACAATGGTCTCGACGGCCCCTATGGTCAAGTGGGCACTGTGGCGAATGCGGCCCTTTCAGAGGGGCTTCCTTCGGCAGTGGAATCCGGAAGATCACGATCAGCATATCTTTATTTCCCACAGCATGAGGAGCAGCTTATTTTGGTGGCTCCAACGCAAGAACCTGCTCAATTGCCATTCTCTAGTCCCCATCACATGGGTCATCATTACAACCGACGCCAGCAACTCTGGCTGGGGAGCCCATTGCATGACAGAGGTGGCTCAAGGGAAATGGCCCCCGCAAGCCCACTCCCCGGTTTCCAACGTCCTGGAGCTTCGTGCGGCTTTTCTAGCTCTTCAAGCTTTCCATCATCTAATAGAAGGCAAATCCGTACTTCTTCGAATGGACAACACCACGGCAGTGGCTTATGTGAAAAGACAGGGCGGTACCAGGAGTCTCTCCCTTCTTCAAGAAGTAGACCCAATCATGACATGGGCCCAAGCCCATCTGTCCAACATCTCGGCGGCCTACATTCCGGGGCCACAGAATGTTCAGGCAGATTTCCTTTCCAGAGTTCAGTTGAATCACAACGAGTGGTCTCTCCACATAGACTCATTCAAATGGATTCTGTCCCTAGGGGTCTCACCAGAAGTAGACCTGTTTGCATCTCCATGCAACCACAAGCTAGTCCGGTACTTCACACGCAGCAAGTGTCACCAAGCATGCGGAACGGATGCTCTGACCGACAGATGGGAATTCAGCAGGGCATATGCTTTTCCCCCATTTCCCATCATCCTCAGATTTCTTCAGAGACTCCAAGCGGAAGATGTGGAGATCGTCATGGTAGCCCCTCACTGGCCGAACAGGCCCTGGTTCCCACTTCTCCTGCAACTCAGCTATCGGAGCCCGATTCCCCTGCCCATCAAACCAGACCTTCTCTCGCAGGGAACAACATTACACCCCTGCCCCGCCTTGCTCAGGTTAACGGTCTGGTTCTTGAGAGGGAGAGGTTGGAGTCACTCGGATGCCCTCCTGGGGCAATCCCTACTTTAATGAACTCTAGGAGACCTAGCACGAACAGAGTTTACTGTAGAGTCTGGTCTAGATTCTTGGAATTCACGTACCCGGAGGGAAATCATTCCCTGAATTTCGGAGTTCAAGAAGTCCTGAAGTTCCTTCAAGCAGGTCTGGATAAGTCCCTATCAGTTGGGACTCTCAGGGTGCAAATATCAGCCTTATCGGTGTTCTCAGGGTTCTCCTGGGCCAAGCATATACTCATACAACAATTCTTCAAAGGTGCGGTCAGACTCAGACCTCAGAGGAAGCCAAGGTTCCCAAAATGGGACCTTCCCCTTGTCCTTAACGTCCTTTCAAGATCTAGTTTGTCGGACTCCATTAAAGATCTTACCATTAAGACAGCCTTTTTAGTAGCAATCACTTCAGCTAAAAGAGTTTCTGAGATCAGTTCTCTTGGTTATAAAGAACCTTTTCTCACGTTTTTCCCGGACCGAGTAGTCCTAATTCCGATGCTCAATTCCAATCCGAAGGTATCATCGGTTTTTCATGAGAACCAGGAGATTGTACTTCCTACCTTTCGTTCTTCAGAGGATAATGAACCTCATCCCTTGGATGTAGGGAAAACTCTTATGGAATATCTCCAGTCAACGTCTTCTTTCAGACAATCGGATAATCTCTTCGTCCTTTTCTCAGGCAAGAATAGAGGGAAACGGGCCTTGTCAAGGTCCATTGCGGCCTGGATTGTGTCTGCCATTCAGCGAGCTTACTGTGTAGAGGGTTTGGCTCCTCCGGAGGCGGTGACAGCCCACTCAACGAGAAGCATCTCAACGTCCTGGGCGGCTTCACATCATGTTGCACCAGAAGTAGTCTGCAGAGCAGCTTCATGGTCTTCTGTAAATACGTTCATGACACATTATTGTGTGGAGCCAGCCTCCTTATCTTCAGTTAATTTTGGCTTGACTGTTTTGTCTGCTAATAATTTGAAGTAAAATTTGATTTGAAACATTCCCACCCGTGTGGTTTGGGCTAGTTATTTCCCACACGTAGGCTGCCATGGAGACTGCCAGGAAAACGGAAAATTCCTATCATACTTACCGTAATTTTCCTTTCCTGGTGGTCTCCATGGCAGCCGGAGTTCCCACCCTCTGGTCTTGGATTCGGCTAAGATATGGAACACTGGCTGTGCCTGCAAGCTGAAATTTATAGAGGGGGGTCCTATACCATTGGAGAGGAGGCGGGGTTAACCCACACGTAGGCTGCCATGGAGACCACCAGGAAAGGAAAATTACGGTAAGTATGATAGGAATTTTCCGTTTTCTGACTCTCCCTTCTCATACTTCTAAATCTCCTTTACCCTCCCCACCCCCATTTCCCCACATTTAGACACTTTCTTTACCATGGCAGTTTTCTGCTTATTCCATCACCATTACTCCAGCATCCCTGGCCATTTTCAGCTACCAGTTAAGCCCTTGAATGCTACCTTTAAGCTTTAACATTTCCTAAACACGTGAGTTTTTGAACCTCTCTTTTTCATTCTATAGTTCCTGAAACTTTAGGGTGTTGATGCATTGTTACTTATACATGTCTAATTGTAAAAATGAATCATTAGCTCTTCTGCAATTCACCTTACTTCTGCAACCATTTACTTTGTACTTATTTAAACAGCTTGTTATCTCCGTTCATTGTGACAACTAGCAATAAACCTTTTGTAAAAGAAAACAACGGCAAAGGCAGTTCGATCTATAGGTCCCCAAGGCCGGTTTCACACTGCTGCGCTGTAGTTTGTGCAGGTAACCTTTGGTTTCCCACAGACCTTCTATTAGATTTTTGGTGTGTTATCTGAAAGCCCACCAAATGTCTGGCATCTTTGGTGTGGTTTCAAAAAACACTTCAAAAATAGTAGAAAAGTCTAATAGAAAGTCTATGGGAAAACCATGTGTTAACGGCACAAAAACTGGGGTATACCTGAGCTGCAGCTAAACTAAAGTGTGGCAGTTTGAAACCCGCCTAATACAAATCAATTACATTTAGAAATGCAGAAGGCAGCAGGTCATTTTCCAGAACTTTGGCTGTGTATGAGATGCTCAATTTAAACCATAAATTTAAACCATATTCTTTTGCAGTGCAAGGATCATTCTATTGCAAAGAACGGAAACCAGGGTGTCAAGGCAGCCTGAAAGATAAAATGTGACAACCTGGGGAAAATACAGAAGATTGCCTTGATCTCTTGTGAAAAGTTAATGGGAGATATTATGTTGTAAAATTTCAGATATGAGTATAGCTAAAGAACTAAATGCACTGGTTAGCAATGAGTGAACCACTGGCCCTACTGAATATTACCATATTACAAACTCAGAACTAGAAATTCCATTAGTTTTGTTTGCATCCCACCCCTGAAAACATGGATTCTGTTTCCATAGTAACAAAGACTAGCTACTACCCTCAGTGAATCTTTTTGCAAAATGTCTAGAAATAAAAGTACTTACAATAAGCCTTTGCGTGTAAAAAGCAGAAAAGTGTTCAATTTCAGTTACATGGGTTATTAATAGTTTTGCAAAGCTATACTACAGTATATGCAGCCCTCAATGACCCTACCATAGGAAAAATAGAAAACATCCATGAACAAATGAAAAACTTGTTTACACAGGTAAGCATGGGTTAAATCATCCTATGTGAATCAAAACAGCTTTACACTACCAAACCATATTTTATATAACAAAAAAAAAAAAACCTGCCTATAAATTATTTTCTGTAGAATACAAATGTAGTTTCATACTACAACAGATGGGCTATGATAGATAAGTTGTGTGCACCATGAAAATAAAGGACAAGAAACGGCTTTCCAAAATATGGTTTATAGTTAGATAGGAGATATTTTATTGTGTTTAACCTAGTTTAGGATTCTAACACAAAGCATACAGACATTAGAGGTCCCCTTTAAAACCTTACCCTGTTGGCCATCCCCCACCGGACATCCATCGATTGAGAAAATTGAATAGCTGGGTGAAAAAAACGTCACCCAAAAAGCATCTGCATCCAATCAGATGCAGCCGCTGTTTAGATATTTTAACAGTTGGTGCTGCTGGCTTTCAAAATACAATAGGCCAGGAGGGGGGTTCATCCATCTGCGCTGTTAGCATGGATAGAGGAATTTTTGGGTTAGCCCATAGGCTGAAAGTTCTGTAAGTGCATCGCCAGATTAAAGCTTAGGCTATCATTTCAAATTCACTGCATGCTAGGATTTATATTTAATTGTCTAATTGAATTTGAAGTTATGAAGTAGTTAAAGGGTCAGTACACATAAAAGTGATCTTTTAGCCAGTCAGATTTTGGATACTATCACAGTGACCTATCCCTGACAATTCTGATTCCTATTTGGGTGCTTTGGGTGTTTTCTCTCAAAATTGTGTTCTGCAGCACTCCCTCACATTCTAAATAAACATAAAAATCCAACAAGTAAAAAAAAAAAAAAAAAAAAAAGGAGTCCTGTCTGTCCTCAATGCAGTTTGATCAATTCCTAGCGAGTGATGAATCCTTTATTTTGCAGCTGGATATACCTCCTGTATCAAGTTAGGCACTCAATCAACATTTACTTTCATTTATACCATTAGCCATTATCAAAGAAGGTGATTTTGAAGTCTAAAAATATATTACACTAGAGTTCTATTCAGGTCTAAAAGACAAGTAAGCTCTAACCTCGATCCTTGCAAGATCTCCTGTACAGCCGAACAACTCCTATTTCTTGAAAATTGTTAAGACTGAAAAGCTAAGTTAATTAGACTGACATCTATTTCAGTCAATCTGTACATTGCCCATTGAGGTAAAAACTGACAGACAGACAGCTTTTGGTGCCAATACTCCTCTTCTATTTGTTTTCCTGCTTTCTGTTCACCTGACAAAGTCCTAATGAGAAGAAGATGGAATTTCTAGGTAAGGGTATGTGTAGGAGGACACTTGGCTCTCTCCTCTGCCTCTTACAATGCACCATATAGCGCTGGTGCACACAACTATTTGCAAGTTCTGTGTATTTTCACATGAAGAGAGAAAAGAAACTTTGCATTGGATAGGCAAAGTACAGATTCCCTTTAAAAATTAAGCAACTGTCATGGAAAAAAATATGGAGGATGCAATTGTTAACCTCTTTCTAGTACAGGTAATTGCCTGGCTTAAATAATTCTTAGAAACAAATCTAAAGTAAGTACCGTATTTTTCGGACCATAAGGCACACTTAAAATCCTTAAATTTTCTCACATATCGACAGTGCGCCTTATAATGCGGTGCGCCTAATGTATGGCTGTGTTTTCCCCTTCTCATCCCAGTTACCTAGAACTGATTTATGTGGTACACGGCGCTCAAAAATCTGTCAATGTTTTAGCATGGCCTTGGTAAGCTACGAAGCTGCACTGCTTTGATTGAGCATTACAGCCATCGTAGTCAGGAGGTGTGTGCATACCCGCTGCCCCAAAAACGGCTCCTGTATAGAGACATGCTTACGAAGCGGATTTCAAACTCAATGCTATCAGTCACGCAATACAACATGGAAATAGAGCAGCTGCGAGAGAATTCAACATTAATGAATCAATGGTACGGAAGTGGAGGAAGCAAGAAGACGCCCTGCGCCAGGTAAAGAAGACCAAACTGAGTTTCAGAGGAAACAAAGCAAGATGGCCACAGTTGGAGGACAAAATTGAACAGTGGGTTATTGAACAGAGAACCGCAGGTAGAAGCGTCTCCACTGTCTCTATTCGACTCAAAGCAACAGCTATAGCACGCGAAATGGAGATAAACGACTTTCGAGGAGGTCCCTCTTGGTGCTTCCGTTTTATGAAAAGGCGTAATCTCTCCATCCGCACAAGAACTACCATCTCGCAGCAACTGCCAAAGGATTACCAAGAAAAGCTGACCATTTTCCGCACCTACTGCAAGAACAAGATCAATGAACAGAAGATCCGGCCAGAACACATCACCAACATGGACGAGGTCCCCCTTACCTTCGATATCCCCGTAAACCGTACTGTCGAGAAAACAGGGACCAGTACGGTATCTATACGCACTACGGGAAACGAGAAGTCATCCTTCACTGTAGTTCTCGGTTGCCAGGCTAATGGCCAGAAACTACCACCCATGGTAATTTTTAAGCGGAAGACTTTGCCGAAAGAAAAGTTTCCGGTTGGCGTCATCATCAAGGTTAACCCGAAGGGCTGGATGGACGAGGAGACGATGAGTGAGTGGCTGAGAGAGGTTTACGTCAAGAGACCGGATGGCTTTTTCCACAAATCTCCGTCCCTATTGATCTGTGACTCCATGCGCGCCCATCTGACCAATACTGTCAAAACCCAAGTGAAGAAAACTAATTCAGTGCTTGTCATCATTCCGGGTGGATTAACCAAAGAACTCCAGCCGCTAGATATTGGTGTCAACAGATCATTTAAAGTTAAATTGCGAGCTGCGTGGGAGCATTGGATGACAGAAGGCGAACACACGTTCACCAAGACAGGGAGGCAACGCCGAACAAGTTACGCCACTATCTGCCAGTGGATCGTGGATGCCTGGGCGAAGGTATCAGTCTCCAGTGTCATCCGAGCTTTCAGGAAGGCCGGAATTATCACTGAACAGCTAAGTAACAGCAACGAGATGGACTCCGATAGTGATGATAATGATGAGAGGGATCCGGACGTGGTTGATGCCGAGATCGCCCAACTGTTAACTCAGACACTGAAGATGAAGACTTTGATGGATTTGCGGTAGAGGAATAAGCTGAAACAGTGAGTGTATTGTTTTGTATTGTATTTCACTGAACAATGTTGAGAGTTATTGTTAAAAACCATTTTATGGTTATTGTGAAAGAGTTGAATAAAGTTTGACTTATCAGAGTTTTGTGTCATTTAATGCGCCTTATAACCCGGTGCGCCTTATGTATGGAAAAAAACACGTTAGCGGTCGATCATTGATACTGCGCCTTATAATCCGGTGCGCCTTATAGTCGCGAAAATACGGTATACATAAAAGTGAGAGCAGAAAGTCAGATTTCTTTGACTTTTTTGCCAGTCCTAATGATTCAACTCAAAGAATTAACGTCAAAGTATAAACGTGACAGGCAGTTAGCACTTTCAGGAGAACAAGTCAGCAAGGAAAACTTACGTACAATGTATTTGTGAGCACTTTAAATAGGCACTATCATTCAAGGTAAAAGTAATTTCATGTTTGGATAGTACTACTAACTTCACTGGTTTGAAAGCATGTTATTAATAAAATATCTGTCTAGTGATATTTAATCATGACATGTAATAGTTTATAAATGTTATTCCAATATTTTATTGTGCTTGTTTCTCTAGCAGACTGCTATTTTAGGGCTACAGAAACACACAATAAGACAGCAACAGCCAATTGGAAACAAGAGACCACATCTTTAGGATGAAGCAGTTGACATTCCGCTGTACAGTGCCAAAGAAATGCAATATTCTTTTATATAAAATGAACAGCCACATCTCTTGCCTACGCAGATATTGAGATGATGGGGCTGGTTATGTATAGAGACATATTCGTGGTAGGATATTGGCTAGATTTAGATACAAAACTTTCCCAGATGTAATTTCGGACCTCCTACTGAAAAAGCTAATTGACTGTCTGTTAATACCCTGTAGCTTTAATACATTTCCAAAGATCCGGAACACACTTCAGGTTCAGATAAAAGAAAGAAGTCTTATTTGCATATTTATTCTAGAGCAGTGCCTCAGAGTATTGAAACCAAAGGCTCTACATTACAGATGAACAACTAAGGCCCTTTTCACACTTGTGGACCCATTTGTCCATTTTTCGCCCATCAACTGACGGATGAAAAATGGACATCAATGCAACTGTACGGAAAACAGATGTAAATGGATTATCATCCATTTACATCAGTTTTTATCAGCTTCTGTCAACATCCACTTTTTGGAACTGACCAAGGCTCTATTTTTGTTCCACAAAAATAAAATAAAAAACACATTGAAACTGACAAATGTTTCGTTTTTTGCATTGTTAGTAGATGTAAAAAAACTGATGTTAAAGAGGAGCTCCAGGCTCCCCCCCAAAAAAATAGGTCAGCAGCTACAACTAGTGTAGCTGCTGACTTAACTTCCTACACAAGGGACATCCATTGAATTAGTTATACTGGGATGATGTCTGCACCGACAGGCATCATCCCAGAATAGAAATTTTCAGCCGGCGATTTCTTTTCTAGCAGAAGTGATTCGGGCTCGATCCCTTCTGCGGGTGGTGGAAATCACTCGATCACTTCTGCGGGTGGTGAAAGGGGGTCCACCCCCATCCTGCTGCCATCACCTTTCCCAATACAGTCGGATCACAGAGCACTGTGGCCCAGTGCTGATGGCTGCACGGAAAAGAGAGAGAGGAACTAATGTTGTTCCTCTCTCTCTGTGACCCCGGAAATCGGGAGCGATGTGTGTGTGGTCACTTTTCAGTTATGCCTCTTTGCTTACCTGGCCGTTCGTGGCCAGGAAAGCAGCCAATCAGACCGATCTGTGTCTGATTGGCTGCACTGGAGCCCAGAGGACAGATTTGGGGTCTAATAGACCCCAGATCTCTCTATAAAGAGGACCTGCCACAGCCCATGTTGTTCATCCCTTGTGATAAAGTAATAGAAAAAAAAGTGTGCAAAAAATAAAGTTTTGTATTAAAAAAAATAATAATAATAAAGCACCTCCGTCCCCCGTGCTTACATGCAACTGCAAACGCATACGTTACTCCTGCAGATATATGTAAATGGTGATTGCACCATATATGTGAGGTTTTGTCATGAATGTCAGAGCAAGTGCAATACTACTAGCACCAGAACTCCTGTGTAACTCTAAACTGGTAACCTGTAGAGGTGTTTAAAGTAATGCCTACAAAGAATTTTAAGCACCAAAGTTGCCGCCATTGGGCAGATGCAAATTTAAAGCATTATTTGTTAGGTATCTTTTTACATGGAGTAATATCTTTCTCATTATACAAAAAAAATGTTTTTTTTTTTTGTTTTGTTTTTTAATTCATTAACGTGTATTTTTTCCAAAAAAATAGCTTTTGAAAAAAAGCTGCGCAAATACCATGTGAAATAAAAATTGCAATACCCATCATTTTATATATACATACATACATACATACATACACACACACACACTAGTACCAAAAGTATTAGGACGCCTGCCTTTACACGTACATGAACTTTAATGGCATCCCAGGTCTTAGTCCACAGGGTTCAATTTTAGGCTGGACCCCTCTTTGCAAATATTACAGCTTCAACTCTTCTGGGAAGGCTCTAGTTCATCCCAAAGGTGTTCTATCGGGTTGAGATCAGGACTCTGTGCAGGCCAGTCAAGTTCCTCCAACCCAAACTCGCTCAACCAAATCTTTACGGACTTTGCTTTGTAAAGTCAGGTGTCCCAATACTTTTGGTAATATAGTGTGTGTATATATATATATAGTTTTAATTGGCCCAGATACAAAGTAGTTAATACAAGGACACTTGCCTATCCAGGGATTCTTTAACCGGCTTCAGGTGCAGGCACCGGCATCTGAAGGGCAACAGGAAGTAAAGCCTTGCAGCTTCACAGCCAGTTTCCTACTGCACATGCACGAGTCGCATTGCGCCTTGTGATTGGTCTTTGAAAAAAAAGTAACTGAACTGATAAAATGAACAGTCCGCATGTGTGAAGGGGCCTAACAGTGTCAGAGGTAGTTCTCAGGCAATATCAGCCTCAATAGTTCTCTTGTAAGGTTATGTCAAGGGGTATTTTAGAAGAGACAGTGTATGACTTCTTGGAAGTACATTTTTTGGGTGGGGACAGTATTTTTCTTTGTCTTTGTATTTTTTTTTTTTGTAAGCTCTCAACTACTTGCAGTTCATGAGTAAGCATGTTAATCTTCCATTCCCTCCTGTGACTGCATCTGTCTACATTACAATAAAGATGTTTTTATTGGTATCCCATTGCAGTGGGTGGCTGCCTATTCCAAGTTTCCTTACTTGCAGTTCAAATTGAAGCCAAAGATACGTCTGGACAGATATCTAACACTAAATGCATCTTAGTAGAAACAAAAACAGAACAACTGAAATAATGTACAGGGTCTCATGTGCAATGCTTTTGCTACATTGAAAACATAGCCAGGACATGTCTTCACTCTATAATACAATCTGCGATTTAAGACAGCTAGATGGTGTCATATTTTTATACCGCCTAAGCTCTCCATTATCCTACAAAGTTCCTAGCCTCAAAACCCACTCAGATTGTGCTGTCCTTTTTGCAGAAAAGGATACAAACCTGTATAGGATTGACACGAATTGACAAGGAGCATGTACCGACTATATTTACTTCAAAATAGATTTGCTTCCATTTCAATTTGGTTAGCTTTTTCAGCATTTGTTTGGACATATTATTCAGCTTCCTTTATAAAATGACGTCTAATGTCAGTTTAAACAAAGGAAACCAATTTAGTCAACAATTAGTACTACAGTCTTGGTACAAAAGTTTTGCATCTAACTATATAAAAGTGCATTTGCCAATCATCCCTAATTTTCTAATGTAGCCTTTCAGTAGTGGAATAATACAAAACAGTATTAATAGGATTTGAGTTTTAAATAACATCTGAAGTAGTTCTACATACAACATTTCGTGCAAAAGCGTGCAATCAAATTTATATTTACAGTTTAAACAAAGTAAACCCATTTAGTCAACAATTAGTACTACACAGTCTTGGTACAAAGTTTTGCATCTAACTATATAAAAGTGCATTTACCAATCATCCCTAATTTTCTAATGTAGCCTTTCAGTAGTGGAATAATACAAAACAGTATTAATAGGATTTGACTTTTAAATAACATCTGAAGTAGTTCTACATACAACATTTCATGCAAAAGCGTGCATTCAAATTTATATTTACAGTTTAAACAAAGTAAACCCATTTAGTCAACAATTAGTACTACACAGTCTTGGTACAAAGTTTTGCATCTAACTATATAAAAGTGCATTTACCAATCATCCCTAATTTTCCAATGTAGCCTTTCCGTAGTGTGATAATACAAAATAGTATTAATAGAATTTGACTTTTAAATAACATCTGAAGTAGTTCTACATATAACATTTCGTGCAAAAGCGTGCAATCAAATTTTTATTTACACCACACATTTTAAATAAGAGATTGTCAGCTTTCATTATCTATACATCAGTACAAGAATAATGTGACAAACTCTGTTTGACATTTGTTTTTTAGAGTGTATCACAATGCAAAATAAAAACCATGAATATGTGCCCCACAGCATTTGTTCTCAGACAGCGCTGTTAACTAGTCCAAGTTTCTGTCCTGATAACAAATGATTACGATGTTAAGGCCAAGTGATTTTAAACTGCAGTCTTTTTGCACATGAAAGACTATAAAACAAAAATTTGGTAAAGAACATAAGCATTTGCTTTGTGAACTTCCTAAAATAAATCTACCTAGAATACAGGAAAGCAACCATGTCAGATTACGGCCTGACTGTTGATGAAACTGTCTCTGAAATGAAAGGTTATAGCCACTAGATATGGTGAGGCGTTTACATCACTGGTGGCAAGCGTTAAAGCAATGAATGTAAGGTCACCAATGTTGAAGAGCTTTGTCCTGAAGCATGGATCAGAACATAAAGCCTGCATTACTTTCTAATTATACAAGGTTTTTATTTGAAGTTTAAAAGGGGTACAGTGCAAGCATATGTGGTGGCTTTAAGGGAATTTACATTTGATTAAGCAATATGCTGAAAATGTCAGATCTTTTGAGGTTAACATAACACACAGTTCTGAAATGCTGACTGTTCTGAATAATGTCTCTAAAGGAGTAATTGCAAGTAGGTCATAAAATGAGTCATTCTAGTGTTTTAGTGGCTATTATAGTTTTTAATTTGAAATTTCATTAAAAGACCAAACCCAGTATTTTTAATTTGGGAAATCTGAAATACCAGCAACAAAAATTAAATTTCTATTCTTTGCATACTTAAATATGTCATAAGCACACACAGGAAACAAAATAACACACCATAGACAGTTAACCAGTTGTAGACCGGAAGATTTTCCCCCTTAATGACCAGGCCCTATTTTGCAATTCGGCACTGCGTTACTTTAACGGACAATTGGGCGGTCGTTCGACGCTGTACCCAAATAAAATTGACGTACTTTTTTATCCAAAAATAGAGCTTTCTTTTGGTGGTATTTGATCACCTGTGCGATTTTTATTTTTTGCACTATAAACAAAAAAAGAGCGACAATTTTGAAAAAAAAAAAACAATATTTTTCACATTCTGCTATAGGACATTCTCAAAAAACAAGTAAAAATCTAAATTTTTTAACATTTTAGGCCAATTTGTTTTCTGCTACATATTTGTGGCAAAATAAAAAAATCGCAATAAGCGTATTTCGATTGGTTTGCGCAAAAGTTATTGTGTCTACTAACTACTGGAAGGATTTATGTAATTTTTATTGTTTTGGGTTTTTTTTTTACTAGTAATGGCAGTGATCTGTGATTTTTAGTGGGAATACGACATTGCAGCGGGCAGATTGGACCCCTAACTGACATTTTTGACACTTTTGGGGGCAGGGCCGGACTGACCATAGGGCAGACCGGGCATATGCCTGGTGGGCCGAGGCCTCCGCTCCGGGCGCATGAAGTGCAGTCACAGACAGACAGTGTAACTATGTCTGGACTGTGTACCGATAATGGCGGTTGCCGCTGCTGGCCTCTCCGCGGCCGATTCCGCGGAGACTGAAGGCCGCCCGCTGCTGTCCCCGACTCCCCGCCACTCACTCCTAAGCACTGGGCTCAGCTGGCAGCCGTGCTGATGCTGAGCTGAGCCCAGCGCCGCTCACTGCGGCCGGCTCCGCAGCGGCATTCGCGGCGCTCAGGAGGGGTGGACTGGCGTCAGGTGATTGAAGGCTGAAGGGGGTGGAGCTAGAGGCCGGGGACCCCCTGCTTGTTGTCGGCAAGAAGCGGGAAGGAAGTCGCCGGCACCGCACCGCAGACAGCCAGACACTGACAGAGGGAGAGACAAGAACACCGGCTGCTGCAACAAGGTAAGGAAAGGAAACAACACACCGTGTGTCACCGCTGGGATTTGTGGTTCTGGGCTGGCCTCCACCGGCAGAGCAGTGTTCTGGTCAGACTGCTCTGGAACTGCTGTCACTGCTAGAAAACATGTGCCATCATGCCATGCCAGTTTGCTTGTTGCATGTGATGTGACAGCCAGGTGCACATTTTCAAGTTGAAAATGTGCACCTGGCTGTCACATCACATGTAACAAGCAAACTGGCATGCCGCATGGCACATGTTTTCTAGCAGCAGTGAGTCACTGCTGCTAGAAAACATGTGCCGTGCGGCATGCCAGTTTGCTTGTTACATGTGATGTGACAGCCTGCCTCATCCTATCTCTCCCACCGCCATCACTCTGCCTGATCCCATCCCATCCCTCAGACCGCCATCCCTCTGCCTGATCCCATCCCTCCGACCGCCATCCCTCTGCCTCATCCCATCCCTCCCACCGCCATCCCTCTGCCTCATCCCTTCCCTCCCACCGCCATCCCTCTGCCTGATCCCATCTCTCCCACCGCCATCGCTCTGCCTGATCCCATCTCTCCCACCGCCATCACTCTGCCTGATCCCATCTCTCCCACCGCCATCACTCTGCCTGATCCCATCTCTCCCACCGCCATCACTCTGCCTGATCCCATCTTTTCATCAACATCCCTCTGCTTGATCCCATCTCTCCCACCTCCATCCCTCTGCCTGATCCCATCTCTCCCATCGCCATCCCTCTGCCTGATCCCATCTCTCCCACCTCCATCCCTCTGCCTGATCCCATCTCTCCCACCTCCATCCCTCTGCCTGATCCCATCTCTCCCACCTCCATCCCTCTGCCTGATCCCATCTTTCCCACCTCCATCCCTCTGCCTGATCCCATCTCTCCCACCTCCATCCCTCTGCCTGATCCCATCACTCCCACCTCCATCCCTCTGCCTGATCCCATCTCTCCCACCTCCATCCCTCTGCCTGATCCCATCACTCCCACCTCCATCCCTCTGCCTGATCCCATCTCTCCCACCTCCATCCCTCTGCCTGATCCCATCTCTCCCACCTCCATCCCTCTGCCTGATCCCATCTCTCCCACCTCCATCCCTCTGCCTGATCCCATCTCTCCCACCTCCATCCCTCTGCCTGATTCCATTTCTCCCACCGCCATACCTCTGCCTGATCCCATCTCTCCCACCGCCATACCTCTGCCTGATCTCTCCCCCCCTCCCATGAGGCAGTGCTGATGGGGGGGATAGGGATGACATCAGTAGCGGTGGTGGTGGGGATAGGGATGACATCGGTGGCAGTGGACATTGTCATTCCTATCCCCACCACCACTGACACTGATGTTATTCCTATCCTTACCACCACTGCCACTGATGTCACCCCTATCCTCATCATTCCCACTGATATCATCCCTATCCTCAACACCGCCACTAATGTTATCCCTATCCCCACCACTGATGTTATCGCTATCCCCACCACCACCGCCACTGATGTCATCCCAATCCCCACTACCACTGATGTCATTCCTATTCCCACTGCCACTGATGTAACCCCTATCCCCACCACCACTGCCACTGATGTAACCCCTATCCCCACCACCACTGCCACTGATGTAACCCCTATCCCCACCACCACTGATGTCACCCCTATCCCCACCACCACTGCCACTGATGTAACCCCTATTCCACCACCACTGCCACTGATGTCACCCCTATCCCCACCACCACTGCCACTGATGTCACCCCTATCCCCCACCACCACTGATGTCACCCCTATCCCCACCACCACTGCCACTGATGTCATCCCAATCCCCACTGCCACTGATGTCACCCCTATCCCCCACCACCACTGATGTCACCCCTATCCCCACCACCACTGCCACTGATGCCATCCCAATTCCCACTGCCACTGATGTCATTCCTATTCCCACTGCTACTGATGTCATTCCTATCCCCACCACCACTGCTACTGATGTCATCCATATCCCACCACCACTGCTACTGATGTCATCCCTATCCCACCACTACTGATGTCATCCCTATCCCCACCACCACTGCTACTGATGTCATCCCTATCCCACCACCACTGCTACTGATGTCATCCCTATCCCACCACTACTGATGTCATCCCTATCCCACCACCACCACTACTGATGTCATCCCTATCCCCACCACCACTGCTACTGATGTCATCCCTATCCCACCACCACTGCTACTGATGTCATCCCTATCCCACCACTACTGATGTCATCCCTATCCCACCACCACCACTACTGATGTCATCCCTATCCCACCACCACCACTACTGATGTCATCCCTATCCCCACTACCACCACCACTACTGATGTCATCCCTATCCCACCACCACTACTGATGTCATCCCTATCCCACCACCACCACTGCTACGGATGTCACCCCTATCCCACCAATACCATAAGAAACTACATACACATTTTGGGGGCGCCTGTGAACAAAAACCTTGATTTTACTACAGGTGTAATATATGACCCTGCACACTGGAATGAGAGCAATAATTATAGGATCATTATTCATGGTTAACTTTGAACTGATGACATTTATGATTGCGGAGTGTATGTTAGGTTAACGACACCCCACAATCAGTTTTCAAAACGCAGTGCGATTCGCAGAATCGAAACGCATGGATGTGCAGGCTAAATATAGCTAAAAAAACAGAGAAACCGGTAGTTGTTCATCATTGGTCATTTTGTTTAAAAAAAAAAAAATGGGCTGCTCAGCCTAAAATGCCCGGGCCTATTTTTTGTCCCAGTCCGGGCCTGTTTGGGGGTACCAGTGACATTACTACAGTAATCGGTGCTAAAAATATGCACTGTTACTGTAATAATGTCATTGGCAGGGAAGGGGTTAATACTGTTGGTGATCAAGGGGTTAAATGTGACCCTAGGGGAGTGATTCTAACTGTTGGGATTTGGAGATGATCACAGAGATATGCGATCCTATATAGCAGGATCACATGGTCTCTGATCATTGCAGGGAGGATGGACGGACGGCTGTGTTTACACCAGCTGACCGTCCTCCCTCAGTCGGGAGAGATCGCCAGTGTCAGGCGGCAATCAGAGCCATCTGACACACGCGCCCCCTAGCTCCTCCCAGGCAAATTACATATATACACAGTGCCTTGCGAAAGTATTCGGCCCCCTTGAACTTTTTGACCTTTTGCCACATTTTAGGCTTCAAACATAAAGATATAAAACTGTAATTTTTTGTGAAGAATCAACAAGTGGGACACAATCATGAAGTGGAACAAAATTTATTGGATATTTCTAACTTTGTTAACAAATAAACTAAAAAATTGGGCGTGCAAAATTATTCAGCCCCTTTACCTTTCAGTGCAGCAAACTCTCTCCAGAAGTTCAGTGAGGATCTCTGAATGATCCAATGTTGACCTAAATGACTAATGATGATAAATAGAATCCACCTGTGTTTAATCAAGTCTCCATATAAATGCACCTGCACTGTGATAGTCTCAGTGGTCTGTTTAAAGCACATCATGAAGAACAAGGAACACACCAGGCAGGTCCGAGATACTGTTGTGGAGAAGTTTAAAGCTGGATTTGGATACAAAAAGATTTCCCAAGCTTTAAAAATCCGAAGGAGCACTGTGCAAGCGATAATATTGAAATGGAAGGAGTATCAGATCACTGAAAATCTACGAAGACCTGGCCATCCCTCAACTTTCAGCTCATACAAGGAGAAGACTGATCAGAGATGCAGCCAAGAGGCCCATGATCACTCTGGATGAACTACAGAGATCTACAGCTGAAGTGGGAGACTCTGTCCATAGGACAACAATCAGTTGTATACTGCACAAATCTGGTCTTTATGGAAGAGTGGCAAGAAGAAGCCATTTCTTAAAGATATCCATAAAAAGTGTCGTTTAAAGTTTGCCACAAGCCACCTGGGAGACACACCAAACATGTGGAAGAAGGTGCTCTGGTCAGATGAAACCAAAATCAAACTTTTTGGCAACAATGCAAAACGTTATGTTTGGCGTAAAAGCAACACACCTCATCACCCTGAGCACACCATCCCCACTGTCAAACATGGTGGTGACATTATCATGGTTTGGGCCTGCATTTCTTCAGCAGGGACAGGGAAGATGGTTTAAATTGATGGGAAGATGGATGGAGCCAAATACAGGACCATTCTGGAAGAAAACCTGATGGAGTCTGCAAAAGACCTCAGACTGGGACGGAGATTTGTCTTCCAAGACAATGATCCAAAACATAAAGCAAAATCTACAATGTAATGGTTCACAAATAAACATATCCAGGTGTTAGAATGGCCAAGTCAAAGTCCAGACCTGAATCCAATCGAGAATCTGTGGAAAGAACTGAAAACTGCTGTTCACAAACACTCTCCATGCAACCTTACTGAACTCAAGCTGTTTTGCAAGGAGGAATGGGCAAAAATTTCAGTCTCTCGATGTGCAAAACTGATCGAGACATACCCCAAGCGACTTACAGCTGTAATCGCAGCAAAAGGTGGCGCTACAAAGTATTAACTTAAGGGGGCTGAATAATTTTGCACGCCCAATTTTTCAGTTTTTTATTTGTCAAAAAAGTTTGAAATATCCAATAAATTTTGTTCCACTTCATGATTGTGTCCCACTTGTTGTTGATTCTTCACAAAAAATTACAGTTTTATATATTTATGTTTGAAGCCTGAAATGTGGCAAAAGGTCAAAAAGTTTAAGGGGACCGAACGTGGCACTGTACGCGATTCTGCCTGTAGGTGCCACTCTGCCACCATTTATATACAGTAAGCAGTCGGCAAGTGGTTAACCCTCCTCTTGTGTTAGGGTCAAAACTGACCCGTTTTCAGGTTTTGAATGTCTATAAGTATCACATAAATTTGTTTATTGCATCAAGATTTTTTTACTTTGTCAGGAACCTCTATTTAAACAATGTAATAGAAAAATAATCCTTTTCACTAAATTATAAAATACTGTGGTGAAAATTAAGACGTTTATGGTGTTAGCGTCAATTCTGACCCAGTTATAATATAGGATTTTAGGACACTAATAAGTGCCAAAACTGAAATCATAAACACTCTCTCTGCTTAGTAAAAGTGACAGCCAATCCCCTCTCAACCCTGTGAGCTGTAGTTAGGGAGGGGCATATCTCTTTTCCTGCTTGTCTGCTTCTCTAAATAAAGTGAAGAAACATAGGACAAATTCATTTCAGAGTTGCTGACTTTATTTTACCATGTTTTAAAATTGACAATGAGAGGTATGCCATCAAAAGAAAGGTCTAGGGGGTCACACCAAAAATATTAAAACCAATCTTTTCAAGGATAAAGAAGCCTAACAAGGTAACCAAGAGGTAAGAAACAAATTTGATGATAAATAATTATTCAGAGGGTATTTTATGGCTGATTTAAAACACGGGTCAAAACTGACCCTAACATCATGGATAGTAACGGAATTCTAACATAAGAGGAGGGTTAAAGTGAACTTAAACTCATAAAAGTGAAAATTTGCAACAACATTTAGAAATGTGTATTGTGTCTAAGACCGACCATAAAAAAAAAAGTACCTTTTGTCTGGAATTCCTCCTAAAAAATACCACTTCCTTGCATGCAAGTGTGCCTAGGCACTCCTTTACCTACAATATCACAGCTTTATGGCTAGATTCACACTAACCAAACCTCTGGAAAGCGGTCATAGATAGATTTTCAGAGCCCAACTAAGCAGCCTTTGTTAGGTGCCTAATTTTTTCTGCTAAGTTGCAATTATTAAAGGGGCTAATGGGCAACAACCAAGACCCAAACACTTGCTCGGTTGCAATTAACAGCTATGGTTAATAGGAGGCATTGTCTGTCAACAAAGCATGTTGCATTATATTGGGGTTAATATTAGTTTATCTTTTGTACGTGAGCAACTGAACTGGTCATCCTGTGATCAGGGATTGTATTCCTGTTTTTCAACATAGTGCTGTATAAATCTTCTCCAGTTTGCTTTGCCCTTAAAGGCCCGTACACACGTACCGATCGTCGGCATACAAACGTCGGTGGACGAAGGATCTGCCGATTGTACGCGTGTTAGTATGGTGCCTCCGACAGATGTCTGCGCACAATCCGCGGACAAAAGTCTTTCGTGCAAACATGAAAATATTTGTATGCCGACACCAGAACGGACGATTGTTCGCCTGTCAGTACACAATTCGGCCGACAGACCGCAGATTTGCAAGACTGGGCATGCTCAGAAAATAGAAAACACAGGGAAAGTTAACCATTACATGACATCACTTCTGCAGTCGGCGGACAAAATTCTTGTGCTGTCCTTGTGCTGTCTTTGCACTTTTCAGCAGACACCGACATCCCGGGGAGAAAAGAGGAACATTTGTAAGCCGACCATCGGTACGTGTGTACGGGGCTTTAGAGTAAATGTACTTAAAGTGGAGTTCCACTTATTTATTTAAGATACAATAATATCAAATGCCCATCCCAATTTCATTGTAAAATGTTTTTCTTTCTTATTCTAAATACCTTTAAGTATCTTCTGTAGAACTTCCGGCTCCCTGCGCATAGGCGATTACGTCATTCGGCGCTTCCCATGGACACCTGGGACATCTGCGTCATGTATCCCAGCAGTCCAAGGGAGTCACCTAGAACTAAAATCTCGTGCTATTTTCCTACTGGAAATGACGTCAACGGAAGGAGTTGCTATGGCAATATGTCAGGAGGAAGGCGCACCAGGCGGTGGCATTACCACGCACACGCAAGATCAAGAGGTGCATGCTGGGTAGCCAGCTGCCCCTAATCCCGGAGATAAAGGAGGGGTTCAAATGCCCACAGTGGACATGGACCCTGACAGCTTCCGAGATCAAGGTATTTTTTTTTTTCTTTAAAAGTAAATTGGAAGGACTACACTATGTATACTATAGTAATGTTACAGATAAAGTGACCAAAATTGCAGTAGAGCATTTAAAAAAATGACTTGGGGACTGGAACTCCACTTTAACAGTTCTCTGTCTGTCCATCTGACTGCAGGTAGTTGGAACTGGAACTTGTAAGCTGAAAAGCATAGGTTTTAGCAAACTTTCATGTTCTACTATTAGATGTTAGATAAAAACTATTCAGGAATTTCAGAATAGTCCACAATCAGAACAGGTTTTGCCTTGTCTAGCAGAAGAGATCTGATGCAACTTTTTTGTCACCGTTGTGTTGGTATTACATGTGGGATAGCCTTTCAAGCATGACTATAAACAGAGTTTGAGCATTTGAACACCATTTCTTTAAATGGAACTTTTGTCAGAAAATGAAGTCCTGCTAGATCACTTCAGGCTGGCCCCTTTTGCAGGTATAGCTATGCAAGACAGTAAAAAAGGTGCCTAAACTGTTTAAAATCTAGTAATACACGGTTTCACCCTGCTCTGCACATGCTCATTTGCTCTCCATGTTTAGGCACTGTCTGGTTTGTAGAGGCTGCTCTGCTGACAGCCTTAACCACTTCCATACAGAGCAGTTATAGCCCCTTCCTGCCCAGACCAATTTTCAGCTTTCAGCACTCCCACTTTGAATGACAATTGCTCAGTCATGCTACACTGTAACCAAACAAAATTTTTATCATTTTTTTCACACAAATAGAGCTTTCTTTTAGTGGTATTTGATCACAACTGGATTTTTTTTTTTTCGTGCTATAAGCAAAAAAAGAGCAAACATTTTGAAAAAAAAAAAAAACACTTTATTTTAGCTTCTAGTATATCATTTTGCAAAAAATTAATTTTTCTTCATACATTTGGGCCAAAATGTATACTGCTACATATCTCTGGTAAAATTAACCCAAATTAGTGTATATTATTTAGTCTGTGTGAAAGGTATTGAGTCTAGAAGCTATGGTACCTATTACTGAAAATTGATCACACCTGATATACTGACGGCCTATCTCCTTTCTTGAGGCCCTGAAATGTCAGGACAGTACAAATACTCCCCAAATGACCCCTTTTTGTAAAGTAGACAGTCCAAGGTATTTAGTAAGAGGCATGGTGAGTTTTTTTAAGTTGTAATTTTTTCCCACAATTCTTGGGAATATGATGAAAAACAGTTGTCAATTTATAAGCTATTTCTTCTAACACATAACATGTACACAGCAAAAATCACACCCCAAAATACATTCTGCTACTCCTCCCGAGTATGGTGATACCACATGTGTGAGACTTTTACACAGCCTGGCCACAAAAAGAGACTTAAAATCCAAGTAGCACCTTCAGGCGTTCTAGGAGCATAAATACACATAACTTTCTTACTACCTATCACACTTTTGAAGGTCCTAGAGCACCAATACAATGGAAAAGCCCACAAAATTACCCCATTTTGGAAATAAAACACTCCAACGTATATTCTATGAGGCATTATGGGTCTTTTGAACATGTCATTTCTTTCCACAAGTTTTTGGAAAATGTGGGAAAAAATGAAAACCTATTTTTTTTTTTACACAAAGTTGTCAATTTATAGGATATTTCTAACACATAGCATGTACATAGCAAAAATTACACCCCAAAATACATTCTGCTGCTCCTCCTGAGTATGGCAATACCACATGTGTGAGACTTTTACACAGTCCGGCCACATAAAGAGACTACACATCCAAGTAGCACCTTCAGGCGTTCTAGGAGCATAAATTACACACATTTTCTGACTACCTATCACACTTTTGAAGGCCCTAGAGCACCAAGACAATGGAAACACCCACAAAAACACCCCATTTTTGAAAGCACACACTCCAACGTATATTCTATGAGGCATTATGGGTTTTTTTAACATGTCATTTTTTACCACAAGTTTTTGGAAAATGTGGGAAAAAAAATGAAAACGTATTTTTTTTTTTTTACACAAAGTTGTCAATATATAGGATATTCCTAACACATAGCATGTACATAGCAAAAATGACACACCAAAATACATTCTGCCACTCCTCCTGAGTATGGCAATACCACATGAGTGAGACTTTTTCACAGCCTAGCCATATAGAGGGGCCCAAGATCCAAGGAGCACCACCATGCGTCCTAGAGACATAAATCACACACAAATTCCTGACAACCTATCACATTGTTAAAGGCCCCTAACACATAGCATATTGCATACCAAAATAAATTCTGCTGAGCAAAGGATAAACAAAAGATTACCTGTGGTTTTAGCAGTGCAGTGGTCCAGGCAGCAGGCAGGAACATAGACAGCGACAGTAAAAGGATTGTCAAGGCAGCAGGCAGGAATACTGTCCATAGTTAGTACAGGCAGAGATATTGTCAGCACAGCCAAAGCATTGGTCCAGGTAGTAGGCAGGGATATGGTCAGCAGCAGTTAAAGGATTGTCCATGCAGCAGGCAGGAATACTGTCCATAATTAGTACAGGCAGCAGGCAGAGATATGGTCAGTACAGCCCAAGTATTGGTCCAGGCAACAGGCACATGTTCCATAAAAAGTCCTGGGTCAGTGCAGGCAGGGATATTATTAGCACAGCCAAAGTATTGGTCCAGGCAGCACCATCAAGCTTAGGGCCTCGGTCAGGAAAGAATGGGGACAGGAGTAGAGGCTTCTCCCACCCAAATCGCTTTGAAGCCTCTGGACTCCAGACCCTGTTCCGAGATTACTAAACCCAGAGAAAACCAAAAATTGTTTTTCTCATATCACAACACTATTCTGAAGCCGCTCACAAAAGTGAGACCCCTGTGTCATTTTGAATCCCACTACTACAGTAGCAGGGCGAAACATCAGTCTAAGTGGCAGGCAAAAAACATGGTCGCAACAGGCCGAGGTGAGTGCAGGTAAAAGGCAGAAATAGACAGTAGGCTAAAGCATAATCGATAAACAGTCCAGGCTCAGTTTACGTGAAAGGCAGAAACGTGTTGGATAAACAATGCAGACGGCAGGCAGAGGCATAGTCGATATACAGGCCAGGGTCGGTTCACATAGAAGGCAGTGATATGGTTGGTTGAGGCAGCAGGAAAATATTCAGCACAGAAATTGAAAAAGGGGAAATGGCAGTCTGATTGAAATACGGGCTAAAAGTTTAGGGCAGTGTGATAGAGTTTGAAGTAATCTCTGATGCATAGGCCAGGTTGGGAGGGACATTGGGTACAATGAAAACTGGTGTCTTTACTAATTCCTCTTTTGCTACACACCCAACACTTTTTTTGGCGTCTTCTTCCGATTTCTGAGGGTGGGATATGGCAAGGGAAATGGAGCTCATGGAGTCTGCTGACACAATCAGGATGAATGCTTTCTTGGGGGGATCCTTGCTGGTAAATCAGAGCAGTGGCAATATCTTCAATAAACTGGAGGAAGGGGATTGCTGTTATTGTTGATTTTTGATAGGTGACATATGCGAAGTAAATGGCCAAATGGAAAAAATAAATTGCAACTTTTTTGTACCAAAAGAGGAACTTTCGTGACGGGAGATAGCGCTGCAGCATTTGATCATTTAAATCCAACCCCCCCCCCCCCCCATGTTCTTATTGTACTCGTGGATACAACCAATCTTTCGAACGGGATCACGTCTTCTTCGAAGTTCCACTGAAGTGTCATCGTGGATGGTGGACATGATGTAAACGTCCTTACTATCCCTCCACTTCAAAGCCAACACTTCCTCGTTCCTAAGGCTTGTGAATTCCCCGTTTTGTAATTGAGTGGCGACAAGATGCTGCGGGAAGCCCTTCTGTTTTTTCTTGCTGTACCACAGGCCAAGGTTTTCAGGTACAGGTGGCAGAAAAGGCGCAAACTGGTATAATAGTTGTCCATATAAATGTGGTACCCCTTTTTCAACAGTGGGAAGGCTAGGTCCCAGACAATTTTCCCACTTATTCTTATGTACGTTGGGCACTCAGGGGGCTGGAACTGGGAGTCTCTGCCTTCGTACACGCGAAAGGCATACACATACCCAGTGTTGCTTTCACATAGCTTGTTTAGCTTTAAGCCGTACCTAGCCCTCTTGCTGGGAATGTACTGCTTAAATCCCAGCCGGCTTGTGAAATGGACCAGTGATTCGTCCACAGCAATGTTTTGGTCAGGGATATAAACTTCGGGAAACCGCTTAGAAAATAAATCAATTAGGGGGAACATTTTATAGAGTTTATCAAAACTGGGATCATCTCGGGGAGGGCACTGTGAGGTATCGTTGAAATGCAGGAAGCGCATTATAATGTCATAGCGGGACCAGGACATGACCGATGAATAAATTGGCATATGGTGGATGGGTTTGGTGGACCAATAGGAATGCAACTTTTTTTTTTTTGTAAGCCCCATATTGATGGTAAGGCCCAAAAACACTTTTAGCTCTTCTAATGTTAGGGGTCTCCATTCAAAAGGATGGGCATGATATGAGGTGGGGTTGTTCTCTATGAACTGTTGGGCAAAAAGATTTGATTGGTCCACGATGCCTTGAAAGAACTCAATAGGGAAAAATAAATTTAAAAAATCAAATCGGAACAAAATGTTCGGTGTTGACCTGCAAACCTGGCTGTGCTGTGAAGGGGGGGGGGGGGGAATTGTAGCTGACCCAGAACTAGAAGGCAGCCACAATGGGTTTGCCAAGGCATCCGGAAGCTGCATTTGGGCTCTGCTTCTTTGGGGCTGGTGTGGAATTCCAGTGATTGTACTGGGCCTTTCCTCCTTGGGTCTAGCACCATTGGCGTCGTCTTTTAGGCCGAACTTCTTCCTCCTCCGATTCGGTCCCCGATGTAAAGCCTTCAAAGGGCTCGGATTCTGAACCGGATTCGGAATCTAACAGTGAGAGCTCCCCGCTGCTCTCATCTGTCAGGGTTAGAAGTTGATATGCCTCTTCGGCAGTGAAAACTTTTTTGGACTTGGACATGGTGGCTGTATGAAGGGTGACAGGTACTCGGGTACTCTTCTGGGCAGGTGACAGGCAGGTGACAGGTACTCTGGTACTGATGAGCAGGTGTAAGGTACTCTGATAGGCAGGTGGAAGGTACTCTGATAGGCAGGGGACAGGTACTCGGGTACTCAGATGGGCAGGTGACAGGTACTTAGATGGGCAGGTCCTCTTTATTTGGTGGGGGCAATCAGGCAATCAAGGCACAGTAGTATTCACAGTATAGGGGTAACTCACTGTTTCCAGATCTCCTCCTCATACTGGATCGGTGTGTGAGGAGGAGAACCTGGTAACATTGAGTTACCACATCTTTGTTGACATTTGTGACCGGCTGTGATCGGACAAGCCAGTCACGTGGTAAAAAGCCAATTTCATTGGCTCTTTACCTAGATCAGGGATGGGCTCTGTCCGAGGGATGAGCCTCGTCCCTGATCGCCACACATTGCAGGGAGAGCGAGCGGCTCACGCTGGAGCCGCTCATGTGATCGGCTGTGATTGACACAGCTGATCACGTGGTAAACAGCCAATTTTCATTAGCTGTTTACCTTAATCAGGGATGGGCTCTGTCTGAGGGACGAGCCTCATACCTGAATGCCGTGCTGCGCGTTCATATGACGTCCGCCCGGATCGAGGAGCATTTCCTGCTGGCGTCATTTGTCTATGGCCCGTTATGGAAGTGGTTAAAGCAGAATTAAACCCTTCTATCCTTTACAGCCAAGGAAGCTGCTTCTGTTTGATCTGCATCTGCCATGGTACTGCACGTGTGATCAGTTATGACACCAGCCATTTGATGGTTTGACAGTTTGGTTGAGGACACAAGCAAACATGACCGTTAGAAATCCCGGCATTCCAGGAACTGTTTTTTTAAATTGTTAAATCAATAGGTTTAGTTTCGCTTTGTGTTTTACTGCTGTTCAGGGGATCGGGGCTTCAGCAAAATGGTAGCTCCAGCAAGAAGAAAGAGGAGCAATGCTGGAAGCAATTTATAGTACACACTTATTTTGGTTGCATAATTAGCAATATGGAATGCATGTTCCTTGCTATTATTTTTTATCAAGTTGTTATGGGTAAAGTTCTGCTTTAATTTGATCACATTGATAGTTATTCCTGTTGACAGCAAACTGTTTTCAGGAAAAAAGCTTTGGCTATACTTCTCTTTTAATTGCATAAATGCAAATACATTTAAACACATGATAGCTTGATCTGGGAACCATGAAGTTTGTTTATTTTTTCCAGATTCTTTATCCTGCCTTTAAATAGCCTAAATACAGGGGGCTTGTGTGAATATAGTCTGACAGTCATTTCACATGGGCTTTCTGATCATGTCCACCTGTCTGTACGTCAGGTAGACCTAATCAGAAACTTTATGTAAGCCTATGGGCCAAAAAATGTAAACAGATGTACACCTGTTTACATCCACTTACTTACAAGTCCATCCATTCTTCCAGACCTGAAAATGACAGATTGGAACCTGATATAACACAGATGCAAATCTTTTTTCATCTGGCTGTCCATGGATCAAACATAAGTCTATAGGGTCCGCTGTCAAATTGAAGAAGGAAACTTCAGTTCAGCAGCAGATCTGTTCACGGAGATCATATGGGCAGACTCATAAATCACTACAATTTGTATTTTTGTAGGTGTAGGTTTTTGTTGACAAATTGTGTCTTGTGGAATTGTCACAGAAATGTAATACTTTTTAAACATTTTCATGAAGATGAATAAACATTAGCAAGCTAAAGATTTTTTTTTTCCAAATAACTGTCCATTTCCTAGAACAGTTTTGATCTCTGACCAGTTTTCAGAGTATTTAATGAAAAAGAATGCAGCAATTTTATGTGGTTTTAAGGTTCAGGAACTGGAAATAATGTTTGGCTCTGCGCTTTTATCAGAGTGGCATGCGTTTTAACACCTACTTATCTCCTTTTTATGGATTGATATTCCTAGGAGGGTAAGAATTTATAAAACAAACAACTGTAGCAAGACTTGTTATACAGCAGAGGATTGTAACCTATGCAGAAACATTTTGGTATTTCAAATACTGATGCAGTCTGCTGATCAGACTGCATCAGTATTTGAAAAACATAGGTGGTGATTCATTTTCAAAAGCTGTATGTATGGAGCGATACCATTTGTGACTTATGACTAGTATAACATCAAACATATTCTATTATGTATTACGTGTAGTGAATACTAAACTTGTTCTAGCATTTAGCATGTTAAATGATGTTTAACCACTTACTAACAAAGGGAAAGATTTTTGTCATTTTTGTTGTTTTTTTTTAACGCTTAATGGCGGCGATCTGCGATTTTTTTTGCGGTACTGCGACATTGCGGCGGACAGATGGGACCCTTGACTGACATTTTTGACACTATTGGGGTTATCAGTGACATTTCTACAGTAATCAGTGCTATACATATGCACTGTTACTGTAAAATTACACTGGCAGTGAAGGGGTTAACTTTTTTTGAGAGGGAGGGGTGGTGTGTGTCCCTATGGGCGTGATTCTAACTGTGATTGGCTGTGGCTTGAGCTGTAGGAACAGTGATCAACGGTCCTACATAGTAGAACTGTATGATCACTGTTTCTACACAGGGGAGAATGACAGGTGGCTTGTTTACATCAGCCGCCTGCCTTTCTCCCTCTCCACGACGATCACAGAGTGACCGGCGGACATTGGGTCCGCCGGTCACACGCGCGGGGGGGGGTCCGTGATCGCGCGGGGGCGCGCGCTCACTCCCTAGACCCTCACAGGCTAGCGACGTAGTACTACCTGCCTGTGAGGGGCTGACCGCCGCATTAAATAGTCGTGCAAGCGGTTAAAGTGGCATAACAATAGCCATAGTGGCCCATTATTTTTGAAACCCCGCTCAATGGAAAAGTCTGATCAAAGACGCAATAGAAGAAATGTGCATGGAATTGGAAGCGCCATGCTTTTATACCTGAACACTACAGAAAATTTTACATGACTGCCAGAGTGAACCGCATCAAATTGTAAAATCTATCAAAACCATTACAGACTCAGCAGAATCCTACTACTTCAATTGATAAATTGCTGTTGTGTAAAGGGGTTCTTAGGGGATGTCTCTATAATCCCTTAAGGAGTTCCCTGTGTGCTTCTTCCCTTTTGTTATTGGTGGATCTCTCACAAGAGAGAATGCTGGGAGTGCATGGTATGGAGTGAAGAATAGACACTTCCTGTTGTTCCATGGCGACAACAGGAAATGATTGGAAGAAAAAAGAAAAAACTAAAGTTAGGGGAAACCCCTGGTAGTTACCAGGGTCAACAAACCTTGTGTCTCCATCTGAAGACTTCCCCCTCCATATATATTCTGGTGACCACTAAAAATGTGTGAATTTTATTTTTTCATTTTCAGTGAAAATGGTCACCTGGACAAATAATGATGGTGAATTTCCCCCTACAGACCTAAAAAAAAAAAAAAACGGACAGGCGTTCTAATCTTCCTCCAAATCTAAAAATGACACATTATACTTGAATGTGTTATCTATATTTCACAGCTATCCAGAAAGGTATTTTTGAAGAATGAAAAACTCCTGACTGCAATATATTTTTCAAATGCTTACAATATTTTTCTTATATCTTTTAATATGCACTAAATATTTCTTATACAGAAACATAAAAATACTACTACACTGAGATTAAGTGCAAACTTGCATACTTCAAAACAAAAAAAAATGCTTTTTCCATGCAGAATAAAGAAGCCAATTTGCTTTCAAAGTATTTTTTTTTTTTACACTACACTGGTAAATCTTTTAACAAACGTAGATACGAATATCCATGCTAACATTCATATGAATTCTCAGTACATTTTATGACTTAAAGAATGTCATTTGAAATGACATCAAAATTAAAAACAAATACTGTTATTTCTCAAACAAAACATGCAAAGGCTGTTAGAAGTTTATTAATTTGAGAATCGTTTTTTTATCCTGTTTCTGCAAAGCTTCCCATCGCTGTGGGCGAAAACAAACTTTTGACCCCACTAACAAATTTAGAAAATTTAAACAAAATTTTCATAGTGTGTGGCCAGCTTTAGGCATGTCCATCTAAATATGTTCGTGCATCTAACACTACCCCTTCACTACTGGTTGACAATGCTACTTTCCAAAGGTGTCTCCATTTCTTCTGCATCCACAATGAAGTCACCTTAAAACAGGAGGTGTGTTATCAGCCAGATCACTGGCTTGAAATATAAGGTAAAAAAAAAATAGTCTATAAAAAAAAAAAATGCAGCTACCACATTTAAGGATTGGTAAGCTTCAATGCATTATTTTTTTTTTTTTTCAGTTTTGGCAAAGCACAAGGGATGTATACTGGTTATTATTATTATACAGGATCTACATAGCGTCAACAGTTTGCACAGCGCTTTACAATATGAGGGAAGACATTACAGTTACAATACAATTCAATACAGGAGGAATTAGAGGGCCCTGCTCGTTAGAGCTTACAATCTAGAAGGGAGGGATTTTGTATATATTTTTTTATTATGATCAGAAATAAAAAAAATTTAAAAAATGTTCTTTCAAGTCAGATAAATATGAAATATTACATATGAAATCTAACTGGCAGGCATGTGTAAACTTGTCTTTTTTTTTTTTGGACTGTATGATTTTCAGCTTTGTGGAAAGCAGCTTGAGAAAAGATCTCATCAGAGCAGTGGATCATACTTTATGCAGACATCTGGGCTGAAGATTTCAGTCAGAGCTTTAACGCAAGCAATGCTACTGCTAACATTTACACATGTCACTTGAGAGCCCTTGTTCATGTAGTCAATTTTTATTTTTTTATTTTTGTAAAAAACAAAAAATAGTAAAGAGCTGTTGTAAGATTTGATCAAATTGATTTTAAATTATTACAAGCTTACCAATAAATCAGAACTCCAGCCAAAAATAAGATGAAAATGAGCCCTCAAAAAGATAAACTAACAAAACCAGATGTCGCATATTTTATATATATATATATATATATATATATATATATATATATATATACATATATATACATATATATATATATATATATATATATATATACACACACGGTGCCTTGCGAAAGTATTCGGCCCCCTTGAACTTTTCGACCTTTTGCCACATTTCAGGCTTCAAACATAAAGATATAAAACTGTAATTTCTTTGTGAAGAATCAACAAGTGGGACACAATCATTAAGTGGAACGAAATTTATTGGATATTTTAAACTTTTTTAACAAATAAAAAACTGAAAAATTGGGCGTGCAAAATTATTCAGCCCCCTTAAGTTAATACTTTGTAGCGCCACCTTTTGCTGCGATTACAGCTGTAAGTCGCTTGGGGTATGTCTCTATCAGTTTTGCACATGGAGAGACTGAAATTTTTGCCCATTCCTCCTTGCAAAACAGCTCAAGCTCAGTGAGGTTGGATGGAGAGCGTTTATGAACAGCAGTTTTCAGTTCTTTCCACAGATTCTCGATTGGATTCAGGTCTGGACTTTGACTTGGCCATTCTAACACCTGGATATGTTTATTTGTGAACCATTCCATTGTAGATTTTGCTTTATGTTTTGGATCATTGTCTTGTTGGAAGACAAATCTCCATCCCAGTCTCAGGTCTTTTGCAGACTCCATCAGGTTTTCTTCCAGAATGGTCCTGTATTTGGCTCCATCCATCTTCCCATCAATTTTAATCATCTTCCCTGTCCCTGCTGAAGAAAAGCAGGCCCGAACCTGATGCTGCCACCACCATGTTTGACAGTGGGGATGGTTTGTTCAGGGTGATAAGCTGTGTTGCTTTTACGCCAAACATAACGTTTTGCATTGTTGCCAAAAAGTTCGATTTTGGTTTCATCTGACCAGAGCACCTTCTTCCACATGTTTGGTGTGTCTTCCAGGTGGTTTGTGGCAAACTTTAAACGACACTTTTTATGGATATCTTTAAGAAATTGATTTCTTCTTGCCACTCTTCCATAAAGGCCAGATTTGTGCAGTATACGACTGATTGTTGTCCTATGGACAGAGTCTCCCACCTCAGCTGTAGATCTCTGCAGTTCATCCAGAGTGATCATGGGCCTCTTGGCTGCATCTCTGATCAGTCTTCTCCTTGTATGAGCTGAAAGTTTAGAGGGACGGCCAGGTCTTCGTAGATTTGCAGTGGTCTGATACTGCTTCCATTTCAATATTATCGCTTGCACAGTGCTCCTTGGGATGTTTAAAGCTTGGGAAATCTTTTTGTATCCAAATCCGGCTTTAAACTTCTCCACAACAGTATCTCGGACCTGCCTGGTGTGTTCCTTGTTCTTCATGATGCTCTCTGCGCTTTAAACGGACCTCTGAGACTATCACAGTGCAGGTGCATTTATACGGAGACTTGATTACACACAGGTGGATTCTATTTATCATCATTAGTCATTTAGGTCAACATTGGATCATTCAGAGATCCTCACTGAACTTCTGGAAAGAGTTTGCTGCACTGAAAGTAAAGGGGCTGAATAATTATGCACGCCCAATTTTTCAGTTTTTTATTTGTTAACAAAGTTTGAAATATCCAATAAATTTCGTTCCACTTCATGATTGTGCCCCACTTGTTGTTGATTCTTCACAAAAAATTACTGTTTTATATCTTTATGTTTGAAGCCGAAATGTGGCAAAAGGTTTAAAAGTTCAAGGGGGCCGAATACTTTCGCAAGGCACTGTATATATATATATACACATATATATTCTAAATGCAGAGATTTTGTCTTCAGTACTTGTTTTCTGACTGGATGTCCGGTAACTTTCAACCCACTTACTCTAAGCCCAAGCAACCCTGGACATGCACCAACTCTTTACTGGACAGTGACACATGAAACAGCACAGTGATGAGCTAATTTCTCTGTCACTCTTTTTTTTTTTTTTTTTTTTTTTACAAACAAGGTTGCTCCTTATTGAGGGAAAGCAGAGAAAAACAGCATACAGTAAATGTAGCCAGTGGCCACCATGAAAACAGACGGGGAAAATCAATCCCAAAACAGCAGTACAGTGAAATAATGCATAGAAAGGCACAGTGGGAGCACAATATATTGATACAACAACAAGGTGTGAAGAAACCAAAAATATCCTTGAGAAATCCAACAGATCATAATGCAATAATACAACCAGTGAAGGGGAGATCAAGTCACATTGTCTACCCATGGCTGCCAAATCTTTTCATATTTGCGGGGGCAATTTCTATTAATGTAGGTAAGTTTATACATGGGGAGGGCCCCGTTAAGCAGGGCCTTCCACGCCGGCAGCGTGGGAGGGGAGGGGGAACCCCACCGCAGAATTATCTCCTTCCTGGCATAATACAGTACCAAAGATATCATTAACCTAGAGTATTTAGAGTGCTTGACCTGATCTGGGATGCCCAGAAGCACCAGCTCCGGGGGAAACGTGACATCGAGGTTGAGACGGGTGTTCAGAACGTCGAACACCTCACCCCAGAACTCCGTCACACGCGGGCAGTCCCAGAACATGTGCAGGTAGGAGCCCTCAGTCAGCAGACATTTAGGACAGTCAGCCGAACGCGCAGGGTACATTCTGTGCAGTCTCGAAGGAGTGAAGTAAACTCTATGTAGAAATTTGGCGTATATTAGCTTGTCCCTGGCAGCGATAACCGAGCTCGATCCCTGACCCAGGCAGTCGTCCCAGTCCTCCCTCTCCAAGTTAGGTATATCCGCAGACCAACGCTGCCACAGGCGCTCCAGGGCCGGAGAAGCCTCAACAAGTAGGGTGGCATACAGGGCAGATAACGGTTTGGGGAGCTAGGCCTGCGCTAGGACATCCTCCAGGCGGTCAGTTTGGAGAACTGGATCGGTCGGGAACTGGGCGCGAATCGCATGGCGCAGTTGAAGGTAGCGGAATCCTATCCAACGGGGAAGGTCAAAGGAGCCACGCAAGTCCAGAAGCGTGCGCAACTCACCAACTGGCATAATGTCTTTCAGCCTACGAATTCCGCGATCAGCCCAAACCTGCGGATCTGGAAGCGTCCGCAAATGAGGGAAGGACGGATTGCCCCACAAAGGCTGGTAGGGGGACCAAGTATTAGGTTGGAGAAACCGCGCTCGAGCCACCGTCCAAACCCTGAGGGTAGTCCTAGTTGGTAGAGGGAGAGACGGGTACGCTCTCACACCCCGGTAGGGCAGATTGCGGAGACCCGCTAGGGAGCCCAGACAGGCAGCCTCCAGGCGCGTCGCCGCGCTCGACCGAGAGCCCTCAAACCACTAATGGACGGTGACCAGGACAGCCCCCCAAAAGTAAAACTTAAAATGGGGAAGGGCCAAGCCACCCGACGACACTGGTAGCTGCAATGTAGATCGCGCCAACCTAGGATGCGATCCAGCCCATAAAAAGGAGCCGACACAAGTGTCTAAGTCACGAAAGAAGCTGACTGGGATCCACACCGGGGATTGGCGGAATAGATACAGGAATTTTGGCAAAAAAATCATCTTGATATTAATACGGCCCAGCAGGTTCAAGGGCAGAGATCCCCAGCCCGCGCAGCGCTCGCGAAGACGGTCCAATATAGGGTTAACGTTGCGGGAGAGGTAGTCACCACTGTTTTTGGTAATCCGGATCCCCAGGTATTTAAATTCGCCCACCCACACCAAGGGAGAAGGGGCCGCCCGGGCCCTCGCATCCGAAACGAGGGGAAACAACACTGATTTGGACCAATTTATACATATCCCCAAAAACCTGCCGAATGATTCAAAAATGGCCAGGGCAGCCTGCAGGGACGAGGACGCATCCGCCAGGTACAGCAAGGTGTCATCAGTGTAGAGAGACACCTTCTCCTCAAGGGAGCCCATCCGCCAACCGCGGACAGCCTCCGAGGAACGAACCAGGGCCGCCAGCGGCTCCAAAGCCAGGGCAAACAACCCCGGGGAGAGCGGGCAGCCCTGTCCAGTCCCCCTACCCAGAGGGAAGGCCGCAGAAGCAACGCCGTTTGTGCAGACCCGAGCCGACGGGCGGCGGTAGAGCAGGCGCAACCAACCCAGAAAACGAGGACCAAACCCGAAGCGACGGAGCACCGACCAGAGATACGGCCATTCGACCGAGTCGAAAGCCTTCTTTGCATCTAGAGAGGCCACCACCCGTTGCCCAGGGTTGAGATGTGGGGCAGAAAGGTTAAGGTGCAGACGACGGAGATTATTATCCGTCCCCTTCCCCGGCATAAAACCGGTCTGATCCACATGCACAAGGTTTTCAATGACCGAAGTCAAACGAATGGCCAAGATCTTGGCCAGAAGCTTGGCATCAGTGTGCAGCAGGGATATAGGGCGGTACGAGGAGCATTCCTCTGGGTCCTTACCAGGTTTGAGGATGAGCACTATGAGGGCCTCAGAGAAGGAGTCCAGCAAGGCACCTAGGTCTGTAAATTTAGCCAAAAGGTCCACCAGGGGCGGCGCCAGGGGCTCCTGGAATGTAGAATAAAATTCCACTGGGATACCATCTGGGCCCGGAGCCTTGCCAGGCTGCATCCTCGACAAAGCCGTCTGGACCTCCTCCAAGGTAATTGGCTTATCCATGCGTACCCTAGCCTCCTCATCCAATTCCGGGAGGGAGACACCAGCCAGGTAGCTCTCCAGGTCCTCCTCATCATAGTTCACCCTAGAGGTGTAGAGAGCTTGATAAAATTCACGGAAACAATCATTGATGTCTGTGACATCAGATACCATGTCGCCAGAGGGGGACCGGATCCGACCAATATGTGTGACAGGAGTCTGTTCCCTCGACAGCCAGGCCAACAGACTGCCATTTTTGTCCCCATGTTCAAAAATACATTGAGCCGTCGAGAGAAGGGACTTCTCCGTGGCAGCAGCCCTGCACACCGAGAGCTCCCGCAATGCACGCTGGAAGGATGCATAATGGGCCGCATCAGGGGACGCTACATAAGACTCTTCCACCGAGTGGAGCGACGCCACCAACTGCTCCAGAGACTGCACAGAATTTCTGCGGGCTGCCGCAATACGGGTAATATACACTCCTCTCAACCAGGCCTTGAAGGCATCCCATAGAACCAGTGGGTCAGGGTGCTCGATATTGCGTGACCAAAAAATTGACAATTCAGTCGGCATTGCGTCAAGAATAGAGGGCTCCATTATCCAATACCTAGACAGCCGCCAACCGCCACTCGGCATCCCATCAGACAATTGGAGAGAAAGCAATAAGGGAGCATGGTCAGAGATGCCCCGGGGCAAAATAGAGGCAGCGGTGACCATCTTACCACCTCCATAGAGGCCAACGCCAAATCTATACGGGAGAAAGTCCGATGAGAGGCCAAGTGGCACGTAAACGCCCGATCCGACGGGTGTAAGCTCCGCCAGACGTCCACCAGAGAAAAGGTGGACATCCAACGGGCCAAGGCGTCAGACCAGACCGAGGGAGGGTGGAGGCGATCCAGGTCCGGAGTGGGAGACATATTAAAATCACCCAACAATAGTACATTGACCACATCAAACGAGACAATCAATTGCATAAGAGTGTAGAGGAAGGCCTGGTCAACCGGAGGAGGCAAGTAAAGACCCACCAGCAGAAAGGGCACGGAATGTATGGTAGCATGTAACAGCACATATCTCCCGGCCGGGTCAGTCCGAACCTCCAGCAGCTGAAAAGGCAGTGAGCGATGCACGAGGACACTAACCCCCCTGGCGTAGCATGAATACGTGGAGTGATAATGGGAGCCCACCCAGGCCCGCCTAAGACCCAGAGTACGAGATCCCAGCAGGTGGGTTTCCTGTAGAACACAAATGTGCGGGGCATATCTGCGCAGAAAGGTAAAGACCAAGGAGCGTTTAACCGCAGAATTCATACCCCGCACATTCCAGGAAAGCACATCAACCTTCGCCATAATCACCCAAGGGGACCATCAATGCAGGATAGGCACACATCACCACCCCACCGGAAGCCGGGGGGCCAGGCCACCCGCCCATCGTCCAGACCCCCTCAAGGGTCGCCCACAGGACCGTAGCCACACCAGATAGAATATAAACAGCAACCAGAAAAACAAAACCTTGTACAAATAAACCCCTGAGCTCGCAGAGTAACCCAAAGCGAACAGTAGAAATCACAGTGTGCGAGTCAGAACAAAACAACCTACGGTTCCCCCCACCCCGCCAGACCCCAAAACTAGGACAGGCATGGATCCCCTAACCCCCCACAACAGTCAAGTCAAAAAGGTGATGTGAAACCAAGGGCCAACGGGCACTCGGGTAAGGCAACGATATAAGGCACAACCGGTACCAGTCAGGTGCAGCTGTGTGGTGCAGCCGAAAGCGATACACACCGGATCCGAGCATGCAATTCAAAGGAGCTCAAGCCAGCCAGCCAGCCGATAAAGGGTGCAGACATCCATCCGGGGGCGACCAGGCGTGAGGCCGCAATCCAACAAGGGTGATGTAAGTTACCGCCAGCATGGCAGCCAGGGCACAGGAAAGTCAGGTAAGGAGGAAATACACAAGCCAGCGGCAACATAAGGGTGGGTGAAACATCGCCGGGCAACGAACAGCACAGGGAATACCCACTCAGCCAGGGGGAGGAAGTCGCTCCAGCCAGTCCGATGCATCTCTAGGATCCGTGAAAAAACGGGTGGATTCCCCATCGATCACCCGGAGTTTAGCCGGGAACAACATATTATACTTGATGCCCCATGACCGGAGCGCAGCCTTGACTGCATCAAAAGAGCGACACTGTTTCTGTGTCTCCACGGTGTAGTCCGGGAAGATCATGAGCTTGGCGTTCTGGTAGGACAGCGACCCCGCCGCCCGAGCCGCCCGCAGGGTCTCATCCCGGTCTCTGAAGTTCAAGAGTCGAAGGATCGTAGTGCGAGGCGGAGAGCCTTCCGGGCCCGGGCGAGGAGGGACCCGGTGAGCCCGCTCCACGGTGTAGTGCTGGGAGTAGCGGGCCGCAGGCAGCACCGACTGGAGCAGCTCCTTCACGAACAGCGTCGGGTCCCTACCTTCCGCTCCCTCCGGGAGTCCCACTATCTGGAGGTTATTGCGCCGGTTGCGATTCTCGGCGTCCTCGGCACGGAACTCCAATGCCCTCACCCTGGAATGCAAGACCCGCAGGGAGGCCGTGTGTTCAGCCAGCGTGTCCTCCACAGGGCCAACGCGCTGTTCCACCTCCGTGAGTCGGGACCGGATCTTATCAAAGTCCTGCCGCATCAGACAGACATCCATCTGCACCGCCTCGATTTTCGTGGTGAGCGCCGTCTGGCAGGCCACTATTGCCGCCATGACCTCCGGGATGGCAGGCAGCGGGACCTCAGCAACAGGTTGTTGCTCCGTCTGAGAGGCCATATTGCAGATGGAGCGAGTCGGCTGCGGCCTAGTCTGCGCGGGAGCGGGCGCCCCGGGGATTGCACCGTCTGCGGAAAATGGAGCTTCTTAGCCCGCTGTGGTCGGGCAGATGACCGGCTGGGCATGCAGAGGACCGAAATCGGCCAAGGTAAGTGAGAAAGGCAATCACGGATTACAAGCAGGAGAAATCACTCTCGGAGCTCTCAGCAGGCACGTCTGCTCAGGTCGCCATCTTGGACACGCCCCTTCTCTGTCACTCTTTGGTGTCACACCAATTTCTTTTCCTGTCGGAACATGAATTGATTGGCTCCTTATAATTCTTTCTTTATCACATTACAGCCCTGCTATGCAAGGCCTGCAAAAGCCTGACAGGATAAAATCCAGGAACCTACACTGCTTACATTTAAAAATGTATTTAATGTATTAATACAGAGCTGCATTGATTTAGGCTTTATTATTTAGAATTCGCATGTTGCTTTTGTATTTTTAGCAAGTAACTCAGTCCTACTTTCAAAAAGTTTTTTTTTTTTAATGTTCATTTTTCTTTTTTTTGTTATATGCGAAACTTAGTCTCTTCACTAAAATTGTGCTTGTTGGTGTGCCTTCAGGAAAAGTATGAAGGACACTGCTTAAAAAAAAGTGGCTTTGGGCAAATGTCAGGGATCAGACTATCAGGAGTGTTTTAGTGAAACTTAACCGAGTAGATAATTCAACCCTTAGGTGTCCTGCTGATCTGTATTACTTAAGCACTTTTAGCCTACTTATAAAAGACTGACATATTCAAAACCATATTGTTGCTTTGAAAGACATGTTAGGTTTGTCCTTGTCAATATACTAATATAAAACACAGGTATCTAAATATTAATTTATCAAACTACAATCACTACAGCCAAGTAGATGATTTTATATCCATTATATACAGGTTCTGAGACGAGGCATGTGTTCGGTATGTTAAACGTGAGGACAACAAAAGTAGGAGGATTATACAACATTAAAAAAAGTCATATTTTGACAAATTCAAGTCTCATACAGCAGTTAACATTACTAGTCAGGGGTGCAACTAGAAATCACAAGGCACCATAGGAAAAACATGAAAAATCCCATTGTACAAAACCCTAAGTACCATGGCAGATTACAAAGGATTGAAGTGGATGCTGTGGTGATAATGATAATGAGGTAAGTACAGTGTTTAGAATGAAGTGGTGTGGAATAGAAAATGTACAGCACAGCACACAGAATTAGGTCATGTGAAATATAAAATGTACAGCCCATCGTACAGACTGGTATACTGTTAGATTTAAAATGGGTCAGCATGGAATATTAAATGAACAGCAGACAATACAGGAAAACTGTCTAAAATTCAGGATTCATAGCATGAGCTAGTGCGGGATAAGGAACATACACCATGGCATTTAAACTGAGATGGTGTGGAATAGGGAATGTACACCATGGCATATGGAATGAGGAGGTGTGGAATGGCCAACATATACAGTGCCTTGCGAAAGTATTCAGCCCCCTTGAACTTTGCAACCTTTTGCCACATTTCAGGCTTCAAACAAAGATATAAAACTAATTTTTTTTTTTTTTTTGAAGAATCAACAACAAGTGGGACACAATCATGAAGTGGAACGAAATTTATTGGATATTTCAAACTTTGTTAAATAAAAAACTGAAAAATTGGGCGTGCAAAATTATTCAGCCCCTTTACTTTCAGTGCAGCAAACTCTCTCCAGAAGTTCAGTAAGGATCTCTGAATGATCCAATGTTGACCTAAATGACTAATGATGATAAATAGAATCCACCTGTGTGTAATCAAGTCTCCGTATAAATGCACCTGCACTGTGATAGTCTCAGAGGTCCGTTTAAAGCGCAGAGAGCATCATGAAGAACAAGGAACACACCAGGCAGGTCCGAGATACTGTTGTGGAGAAGTTTAAAGCCGGATTTGGATACAAAAAGATTTCCCAAGCTTTAAACATCCCAAGGAGCACTGTGCGAGCGATAATATTGAAATGGAAGGAGTATCAGACCACTGCAAATCTACAAAGACCTGGCCGTCCCTCTAAACTTTGATTAAAAGAACTCGTTATAATTATCTTTCGGAAAATAATTCTCAAATGTATAACGTATAACAATTTTTGGTTATGATATGGATGTGATTTCAACTGGCTTTTGGACTACACATTTATATGGTTGTGCACTTTATTATTATTGTGCACATAATTTTCGTGTTTATCACAAGATACATGTTGTTTAGATATATTGATGTATTTTTATTTGTAAATTTTTAGTCATCTATTAGGGGGCAACGCTGCACTTTTTTAGTTCTTGCATTTTCTGTAGGGTGATGAGATATAAAAATTAGTGCTAGCTTGCAGCTATTTTTAATGAATATTTCTCATTTGGGTTACTTTATGTGCACTGTTTAGTTGATCATGTGTGAGGTTGCCAAGGTTTGTTGTTAACTCACTTGAGATGGACTATAAGGATTTTCAGGATAAGTATAGTTCATTATGAATGTATGTTTTTTGCCATTTTATTTTAAATTTTGCACAATATTTTGTAACTGATGCAATATGTTTTAAAGCAACACCAGGTTTAAATGTTTGCCTATTGAAGAAGCGTGGCATCAGTATTTTTTTTAAGTCTGTGAGCTGTCACAATGGGTCCCAGTTGACCCCCTGTAATGGCTCTGGTAGAGGATTGCATGGGGGCAGGCTGCCCAATTTAACTGCTGATAGGTGGAATGGGCTACAAAGAATAGATGATCTTCCTTCGTCACACTGTTTCTCATCCCTGAAGCTCCAACCAGGCTACCCCACGTTGTGCCCCATAGAAGTCATATGGATTGCTTTGGTAGTAGTTCTGCCAGTGTTACCAAAAACATGCAGTCAATCCTAAAGCAACACCCTTGAGCTTCATATATATTCAAGAGCACAACTCATGGAATGAAATTATGTCAACTGCAGTTTACTTGAATTAGCACTCAACTCCAATAACTAAAATAAAAAAGGAAGCAATATTGCAGTGCATGTCATATCAAGACGAACAACGTAACGCTGTCTTATAAGATTATAATTGACATATGTATATTTAACTATTAAATGACAAAAGTATATAAAAATACCTTATTGTTACTGGAGTAAAAAGCAACATGGTGGTGACATTGTCCAGGAATGCAGAGAGAATAGCAGCAATAAGACAAAGAATTATTATCATGGGCCACACTCTTCCCTTAGAGAGCCGGTAGGCCTAAAAAAAGGAATACAAAATAAAAAATAAATATGCATAGATATTAAGAGACATCTTATGGGAAACCAAAAAGTTTTGCATAAAAAAGTACTGTATTGCATACCTCAATTTAAAAAAAAAAAAAAAAAAGGAACAGATAAATACTTTACCTTTTTCTCTTTTCATTGTTATAACCCCAATATATTACCACAGTCAAAATATATTTAAAAAAAAAAATCTATATGCTGTTTCACATTGTGCAAGCAACAGGTGCTGTTCAGCGTCTCAAACTAATAATGTGCATAAAACTGCAACAATAAAATTGGTTTCTTAAAACCAATCATGCCATGCTGGGAACAAATAATTGTCAATTTAAAAGCCACAGAAAAAACATCTCAAAATCTGAACCATTTCTCATTGTTTGCTAGTTAATTGTCTCACCTTAAAAAAGTGTGCAATGTAAAGATCAATTTTATAAATTAACTTATTGTCAACGGAGGTTTATTTATTTATTTATTTTTTTTAATTTTACCTACAGATGTATCCAGTTGCATCTTGAACATGTGGCAGGACTGTGGGACCTTTTTCAATCACAAGTTCAGGGTTTGTGATAGCATTCAAGCTTCCTGGCTCCTGCACCGAGAGCCTTGCCTTTGTTCTTGTGTGTTCTGACCCTTGCCATGCCTCTGATTTATTCTATCTACCCTGACCCATGCCTTACCTCTGATTGTTTCCGTTTACCCTGACTTTAGCCTGAGTAACTGATACATTTGCCTGGAGAATGGATAGGTTACCGATTGCTGCCTGCCCTAACCTTTTCCTTGATAAACGGATATGGTACAGATTGCCATCTACCCTGAACTTTGCCTGGATAACAAATAAATGGATTTTTGTAAAATCTTACCGTAAAATCCTTTTCTCTTAAGCTCATTGACAGACGTAGTCCTCGTTGATTCAACACAACTCGGGTTATGCTGCCCTCTACAGGAGTAGGACTAGACAGGAAAGAAAACATTCTGGCCACACCTTAGGGGCAGTCCCAGAGGGTATATCCTCTCTCTCTCTGCTACAGCAAATCAGTTATGTCACAAAGCAGTGTTTAGAGAATTTAACCCAACCCAACTCAAAACAGAGGGGCGGGTACTACGTCTGTCAATGAGCTTAAGAGAAAAGGATTTTACGGTAAGATTTTACAAAAATCCATTTTTCTCTGTCGCTCATTGACAGACGTAGTCCTCGTTGATTCAACACAACTCGGGACGTCCCAAAGCAGTACCACAAATGAGGGGTGGGAAAATGGAAATCAAATCCAATCTAGAAGGCCCAACCGGTGCCAACTAGAAGTTTTCAATGCTCATCAATCAAAGATGAGACTCAACAGAAAATTCCAACAGAAAAAAACCCTCGAGGTAGACCACCAGTCTCCTCAAATTGCGGCCTGCAAAACCTTGCGGCCAAATGAGGCATCCGCCAATGCCATCACATGAATCTTATAAAATTTTGTAAAGGTATGTACCGACGACCAGGTGGCCGCCTTACATACCTGGACCACTGACGCCTGATGGCGGAAGGCCCAGGAAGTACTGAGCGCTCGAGTGGAGTGCGCCTTAACAGGGAACGGAGGATTCCGACCCTTAATAGAATAAGCCTGTACCACCGTCTGTCTAATCCATTTGGAGATAGTCGCGGCAGATGCAGGCAACCCCTTTCTGGGGCCATCCGTGATCACAAAAAGTGAATCCGTCTTACGGAACGATTCCGTAGCCTTCAGGTATACCCTGATTGCCCGAACCACATCCAAGGAATGCAACGCATGTTCCCGATGATGACTGGGCTGAGGACACAAGGAAGGTAATACAATATCTTCATTCAGATGAAAGTCTGAAACCACCTTTGGAAGAAAGGATGGCTTAGGATGAAGAACTACCTTATCCCTATGAATCACTAAATATGGGGACTGGCATGACAATGCAGCCAGTTCTGACACCCTGCGTGCAGAAGTTATAGCCACTAAGAAGGCCACCTTCTGGGATAAAGTAAGCAAGGGAATCTCCCTGATGTTTTCAAAGGGAGGTTTCTGCAGAACCGACAAAACCAAATTAAGATCCCAGGGCGGTAAGGGCACGCGGACTGGTGGAGCCAGGTGCCGCACCCCCTGGATGAAATTCCGCACCAAGGACTTAGTAGCCAAAGGCTTCTGAAAGAAGATTGCTAATGCTGAAACCTGACCCTTGATGGTGCTCAAGGCTAGTTTCTGCTCAACCCCCTTTTGCAGAAAGGCCAATATTCGGGTCACCGAATAGGTACGTGGAGGAAATCCTAAAGATTCGCACCACGCGATATACGTCTTCCATGTGCGATAATAGACCTTGCTGGAAGTCGCTTTCCTTGCCTTAATTAGCGTAGGAATAACTGAAGCTGACAACCCTCTGTCCTTCAGTACCTGGGTCTCAATGGCCAGGCCATTAAACCCAGCGACTGTAAAGCACAATGGAAGATCGGTCCTTGAAACCCCAGACACTCCCTGAGAAGAAGTTCCCAAGGAGCGTTTGCGACCAGCATGTCCAAGTCGGCCAGACCGGCTTGACGAGGCCAGCCTAGAATTGGAGCTGACTGGATCCGAACCAGGCTGCCCTAGAGCTATCTGGCCCCGGCAATCCGACAAAGTCTGATCGTTCTCTGTTCCCACACATTTATCAGACACCTGATTCCTATCAGGAGTGGTGATTTCTCCTGGTTGAACATTAGGGACCGAAGTCACCCGGCAAGAGGCTCCTTGGTCTGTCTGTTCAACCAGATCCGATTCTTGTGGGGAACTGAGGCTAATCTTTGGAAAAGGTAAAGAAAATGATCTGTTCAGGGAACGGTAACTACCGCTCCCTGTAGTACTTAGATGTTGGAAGGGAAGAATCGCACCGGTAGCGGTGTTCGATGCTCGATCTAATGCTCTGAATACCGGTGAAGACGTCCCCCCACCCTCAAGCCGGGTGGGGGCGCACCTTCAGGCTGTGTAATCCTTTGCTTCAGGTTTGGCTGAGTCGGTCTTTTGTTTGTTCGACCAGCCCTTCTTGAACCCTCCTAGAGGAGTTTTGCCCTTCCCACCTGCTCCAGCAGAGTGAACGAACCCTTTATGGGCGGTAAAGAAAGGTCCCCGCTTGTTACGAGGTCCTTTAGCTTTAGCAGCCTGTGGCAAAAAAGTGCTTTTGCCCCCAGTGGCATCCTTAATGATCTCATCTAGGGTGGCCCCAAATAGGCGATTCCCCTGAAAGGGGAGATTCACCAAGGTCTTTTTGGAACCTAGGTCCGCTGACCAGCATTTTAACCACAGCACACGTCTGAGGATTACCGCTGACATAGATGCATGCCCTAATAGGGGGGTAGCATCCAAGGCTGCGTCACAGACAAACTGTAATCCTTGTATAATCTGTTCCATCAAATCAGATGTTGCCTGGGGGATATCTTTCCCCTTCAGGTCCTGGCGCACCAATCTCGCCCATTTCGTTAATGTCTGAGAAACTAGACCAATGACAATTACTGGTCTAAAGGCTGACCCTATCAGGGAAAAGATAGTGCGGGACTCGGCTTCTACCTTCCGACCCACCGAATCCTTAAAGGACGAAGCGTCCTCCACTGGAATAACCGTGGCTTTATTCAGTCTGGAAATAGGTGGATCCACCACTGGTGGTACCGTCCATTTCTTAATGAGGGATTCCTCAAACGGATAGCGTCTAGCAATGCGCTTGGAAATAGTAAAGGTACGCTTAGAATGCTCCCATTCCTCTTTAATCTTATTACCAAAACACTTGGGTAAAGGAATAACCTTCACCGTCTTGGTGGGTGTGCTAGTACCAAAGGGAATCTCCATTTCAGTTGCCTCTGCCGGTAAAACCTAAAGTCTTAAGGTTTCCCGAACCGCCACAACTAGTGCGTCCACCAATGCTTCTTCCTGAATTATGGCAGAAGCATGAACGTCCTCCTCACTGTCTGAGGGAACTTTACCTGAGACAACAGCCCCTGCAGAGGGACCTGCAGCTGCAATGACCATCTCAGAATCTGAATCTGAAGTATCAGATGATATAGGGGTAGGCGGGGGTCGCTTTCTTGACCCCCGTTCCTGGCAGGCCGTCTCCACCCGAGCCACCAAAGACTCCAAAACTGCTGTAAATGCATCCATACTCTGTGCACTGGCGGGTCCCGCGGCCCCCTCGAGGGAAACAGGTGGGGGTACCTGTGTGGCAGGGTCCATGATAATTCCAGATACTACCCGGAAAAAATCAATTTGCCAAAAACAAACATTTTTTTTTTTTTTTCAGACCCCCAGTGCCACAAAGCCCCTCAGTGTTACCTGCTTAGGGACCCCTACAGAGCGAGAGAGAGAGATAGACTCCAAGGCTCACCACTTGATGCTCAGAGTTTCAAATGCAACTTGTCTCAGCGCTGTCTAGAACAGACAGGAAGTCTTTTGGCTGGCTTCCCGGGAAAAAAGGAGGCGGCTCCGCCCCTCTGTACGCCTTCCGGCGCCTCCCCTAGCTCCACGAGGTGTTTGGGTCACCTCAAACATGGCCGCCCCCATGCTGGAGACACGAGGCTACACCAAAATGGCGGCCTCGTGCGATCTACCAGACAATGGCGGCGGCCTGTACAGAATAACGGCATGTTTGCGGGAGTATCTCGGCCTCACAAACCTTCACCCTCATGGTGATCAGCGTGGCCGGCGGTACCGGACCCTGGCGGGCCGTATGCGGTCCGTGGCCGTCGGGAGGCATCTGCTTAGCTGGAGGAATATGATCTGGAATGCAGTATACATGTATATACATCGCCCTGTGGCTTCTGACAGGTAGGATACCTTATACTATCACAGTCATGTTCTAATACCTCCACTGACTACAATCATTTAAACATTTTTGCAATTAGATTGTTAGCTCCCAAACCAAGCCTCCTGGTTTTTTGTTCACAAAAATCACACTCCAATAGGGGGATCTGTGACATGTTATTGGATAGAGGGGAGACCCATCCTTACCATTACAGAGAGGGGCCTGCGTTCACCACAAGACCCGTCAGGGGGAAAGGGGGAACATACTACTCACCCTACCGGAACCAAGCGGGCGCCAACTCCTGACAGTACCCCTCTCCACCGGGGTGGGAGGGCTGTTGACCAATACGGACGCCGTGACTCATGGTCATTGGCGTTTAAGCGAGACGTTCAACTCGCAGGGTCAGTCCCCGTCCAGTGGGACTATGTCGCGGCCGACCCAGCGCGGAGCTATGGCCTCCACTGGATCTCAACATCCAGCCCGTCGCCCAGTTCCAGCTTTCTTGCTTGAAGATCTCACAGGAACACTGGAGAAAAAAGCTGTCTAAAAAATCTAAGAAAAAAATCCTGCCAGGACCGAAGATCCTAGCAAGGCATCTAGGTCCTTACTCCTAACTAGACGGAAAAAAACTGATTTGCTGTAGCAGAGAGAGAGAGGATATACCCTCTGGGACTGCCCCTAAGGTGTGGCCAGAATGTTTTCTTTCCTGTCTAGTCCTACTCCTGTAGAGGGCAGCATAACCCGAGTTGTGTTGAATCAACTAGGACTACGTCTGTCAATGAGCGACAGAGAAATGCTATTTATTCCTATTTGTCCTAACCTTTTTCCCCAGATCACAGGTATGCTAATTGCCACCTGTCCTTACCTTTGCTGCTATCCAGCCCAGACTATTTTAATCGTGGAATCCAGCTAGTCACTAGTTCTGATTGTTCCTGCATAGTGCCCTACCTTGATTCATTCTGCATCCTAAAGCCATCTGACAGTACCTGAAATCTCTGATTTGCTGGGAAGCATCTGAGCAAATATAGCACCAGACCAAATACTGGTAGACATACTAACCTTAGTGGACAGGCAGCTGCTAAAGAACTAAGAAATAAAGGCTTAACTATTTTTACAAAACAGGATGTGAACAGGTAAACCTTACCCATGTTTTGATCCGATTTCATATACATCTTTGAAAATGTTTTATCTATTTAATGAGGAAAGTGACTTATTCTCTAGCTTAAAGTGGGCCTCAACTCAAATACTCCAGATCTGCTTTCTTCTTATGGAACATCTAGAAATTTTTATTGTGCCTAAGCAGTACCCAGGAAAATGTACTTCTTTCTTGAGTTCATCTGAAGAAAAAAAAACTCTTCCTGACTAGTGATGAGCAAATTAAACAAAAAGTTTGCTTCACTGAAGGTTTGCCAAACAAAAGAAGAAAAACTGCCAACCAAGATCACAGTGCTTGAACCCCTGGAAGCTGAATCTTATCTTTTTGGCCCCCTTTTAAGTTCAACTTGCAAGCTTTTGGTTAAAAAAGGATATGGGTAGCGGAGCACTGCCATGCTGCAGGAAAAAAAAAAAAAACACTTGGCAGTGAGTGGATCTTTTTAAAAGGCTTAAGCTGGATACAAACTATCCAACTTTTGTGGTTAGATTTACTTCAGATTTACCTTTTCTATGTAGTGCAAGGGCCTGCCAGATAGCATACAAATTGAAAGTGTTTAGGTTTGACCTCATATTATATGGTTGTGGTAAGTCTAAAGGAAATAGTCTTCAGAAAATCTTATAGTGTGTATGGCCCATTAGGCCCCTTTCACACATAGTCTGTTCAGTTCATCAGTTCAGTCACATTAAAATGTATCAGTTTTTCATCCGTTTTTGATCCTTTTTTTGATCTGTTTTTTTTTTTTACATCCACTACCAATGAAAAAACGGATGAAAAACGAACCGTTTGTCAGTTTACATTTGTTTTTCGTCCGATCCGTTTTTTTGATGGATGAAAAATAGGGCATTCATCCGTTCCAAAAAACGGACATTGACGAAAGCGGATGAAAACGGATGTTAATGGATGATCATCCGTTTTTACATAGAGATGCATTGATGTCCATTTTTCATCCATTTCCTGAAATATCGGCAATATCGGTAACATCAGGGGCCGATTCCGATATATCAGGGAAAATGCATATCGGCCCTTGATATATCGGTGTTGCCGATAATCGGTCAACCCCTAACTCCCACCACCTCTGCCTTCAGAACAGCCTCTTGCTGTTCATCGGGTCAATGAACAAGGAAAAAAAAAAATCCAAACCACCATGCCAACTGATGGATTTCTTCTCCAAACCCCATGCAGAAAACTGCCAAGATGGCATTGAAACACAGACATGAGAAGCACTGCCTGCTTGTCTGCAGACACAGTGAACTCAGTGGTGGCTGCAGAGGAGAATAACTCAGATCCTGCTACTCCCATGAAATATTTGGCTAAAATGTCTGCCACATTACCATTACAGTAACCTCATACAAAAGCTTCTGTAAGTAAAAGGCACACTTTGTTATCTTACACCATTTTGCCTGAGATTCATGAATCTAGCAATTTACTAAAAAAAACTTCCAGCCCCAAACAGACATACCAGCCTCAGCATTTCAGCTTAAACAAATGTTACTGACACTTCATAAGAGATATTCAAGCTTGATTTACTAAAGTCTGTTGCTCATATTCAGACAAGTTTCTCATATGGCAGAATGTACTACCTGTATTGGAAAACAAAAGGGTGATTTTGTCTCAATGCATAACAAACAGGTTGACTCTTCGTAGGAACAAGAAATAGAGTCTTAAGAAGAAGGTAACAGATTTTGAAGATAGATCATGTAGCTCCTAAAATTCAGGGGCATTCCTGGATTGGTGGCCCTTTTTTATCTCCAACAACTACTTAGATTGTTCTTGGCCTGACTATTTTCGTAAGAACTTCTAAACCGAGCATACAAACTAATAAATCCTGCTAACAAGACTACATTTTTTCATGTAAAAGACAACTTTTTACATGATAAAAAGGCAACTCAAACCCTTTCCAGAATCATATGCACACATTTTGTGAAATTTTAGTTTCTGCTGCCCAAAAAAAGTATTTAAAAAAAAAAAAGAAAAAAACAACAAACATACAAATGTGGCTTCTTCGCTAAACTGGCTACATACTAAGACAAAATTATCCCTGTCACAAATCCAAATTATGACATCTAACATCCTACAAAATGGGGAATGTCCCAGTAAACTGACAAGAAGAAATTTGTTTATACTATGCACACCCCCATATGACGAGTCTGCTAGGCATACTTTGGTATTTTACTTTGCTCATTGGTTTATTTACTATTGTTGTCGATTTTTGTTCTTGACAGGTTACGCTCATTCGATTTTTGAATTCTTAAAAATTCTTTGCATAGCCGTTTTATGTCTCAGATTCAAATGGAACTTTACCCATACCAACCTGATAATAATAATGTTCTTTAGCAAGGACCATGCATTCTATATTAATAATTTTGCTATGAAAATTAGTGTGTGCTTTAAGTTGCTTCCTGCATTGCTACTGTTACTTGTTGCTGGAAACTGACATTTTGCTGAAGTCCAGAGCCCCTGAGGAGCAGTAAATCTTTAGGCTGTTAGATTGGCTTTCAGCAACCCAGATTTTACGCGCAATGCTAAAAAAAAAAAAAAAAGAGCCACTGAGCATGTGCAGAGTAGGATGAGACCGCATAATACTGTATTTAAACAGTATAGGCACTTATTTTACATGTTTTACATAGCTATACCTGAAAAATGGGCCAGCATTAGGTAAACTACTGGGATATAATTTTCTGACTAAAGTTCCACATTAGGAGCACCATACTTTTTTTAATGTGTTCTCTACTAACTTTACAACTCCAAGCAATTCTTTCTCAGGTATAAAACTACTTTTATAAATCCCAAAGGCCCTAATGGCCCTTATATATGCTCGGCCTTACAGAGAGATACATTAACACTACATAGCCATATACTGTGTGTCCCAAGAGACACACTTAAAGCACTCTCAACCATCCACATGGTGACATAAGGGTTTTACCATTTTTTTTCGCAAATTCTGATAAAAAATCCAAAGGTGTTATGATTGCAAACACATGTTGGACTTTCACCTCCATTCTTCCTTCTCAGAACCTGCTGAGAGATTTATTATCTTGACAGCCACAGTCGACAATAATCTCATCATTTTAGTTAACCTACACGCTCCCAATATACATCAAAAATATTTTTTTCCACAGCCTTCCTTTGAAGATTTAATAGTACTCTCAGGCCATCTTATAGTCTTGGAAATGTTGTGAACGTCTTCCTATGACACCTCTAACAAAACGCATAAATGTTCCATCTACCTTGTCCTCTATTTTAGAAACTGGGGATCTGTATGATGCATGGAGATGTCCTAATGACAATGAGTCCTAGGAAGATTGATTTGTTCCTTTTTGATAAAATTACCTTTCGACATGTATCATAGGCGGAAATTGGCTGGATCATGCTCCTATTTCCATAGACATGTTTCTCATTCCATTTACCAAAAATACATGTGTGTAGAGGCTGAATTCTACTTTGCTCAACCCACATTACAAGAACTAAATCAAAACAAGAAGCGTCTTCTTTTTGCAGACACTATTGAAGATGTTGATTTTTTTGTTTATTGTGGAACACCAATAAATATAAATCCAGAGAAATATCAGACCTTCATGTCAAATACAAGTTCTTGAAAACAGTCATACATTTTCTATTGATGCTACCATAGTGCAAAACCTTTACAACTTATTCCAGAAACTAAGGATGTGTCTGCCTAGCTGACATTAAAGTGGTTGTAAACCCCCCTTAATGATTTGTGCCTATAGGTAAGCCTATAATAAGGCTTACCTATAGGCAGAGATGTATAGTAACTAAGTAGAACTACTTCACTACTGTACATAAAGCGGAGTTCCACCCAAAAGTGGAACTTCCGCTTTAAATAGTCATAACCCCCTGACATGCCACATTTGGCATGTCATTTTTTTGGGGGGGGGAGCGGGTATCTAGTTTTGACAGGTACCCACTCCCACTCGGAAGTGGGTTCTCCTCTCGCCTTCCCTCCCAGCAATCTTCTGGGACATGTCAGAGGTCCCAGAAGATTGCCGGCCAATCACGACGCATAGCGCAACTCGCGCATGCGCAGTGCGTACCCAGCTGAAGCCGCAAACTGTCACAGCCGGGTGCCCACATCAGTGATGCCGGCGCCGCAGAGCAGAGAGGGAGAAGACAGCGCATCACTGGACCGTGGGACAGGTGAGTGTGCGGTTAGGCTGGAACTCCGCTTTAAGTACTGAAAGGCGGTGTCTGTACTTTCTTGGAGTAGAAATTTTTTCTCCTACTTCCACTTTTCTACATTTTTTCGATAATTTCAATACTTCTACTCCGACATTTTTTTTTTTTGTGCTGCATAGTTACTCGTTACAATTATAAAAATTACCACTGCCAGAACAGTAGATGGCAGGTTTCATGAAGTTCAAAAAATAATTGTGGTGGGAGTCTGCACCTATTATTTGGAATAGCACCTGTTTGATTCCTGCACCGTTAAAAATATATTCATCTTGTTTTGTCATATATATATATATATATATATATATATATATATATATATATATATATTTGAAGATTCACAGTATTTTGGACTTTTTATTGACTTTGATTTCATGCACTCTTCCTTTATTTCATTATTGGAATATATTGTTGTATATCACATTGGTTTATGTATGATTTTGCACACCAATAAGCTGTGGAGAAAAAAAAAATGCAGGGAAGAGAAGGAGGGGCCCTTTAAAGGGGAAAGGGAGGGACGTACTTTATCTGTTTTTGTTTACAAAAAGTTACAGCCAAAGGAATTGTGATTGTCCTTTAGGTTAATAATTTGAAATAATAAAAAACAATATGATGTTCAAACTTTTGACTTCTTTCTTTAATAACTACCATAACACAGTACTTGTACTTTTAATTTCAGTACTTGAGTAGCACATTTTTTTAAAAAAACTACTGGTACTTTTACTTTCAGTACTTGAGTAGCAAAATTTAAAAAAAATCTACTTGCAATACTTAAGTACAAAAAATATTGAATACTTTAGTACTTCTACTCAAGTCACTTTTTGATAGAGCACTTCCACTTCTACTCAAGTCACTTTTTGATAGAGCACTTGTGCTTTTACTCAAGTATGGGTCTCGAGTACTTTATACAAGTCTGCCTATAGGTACTGTAAATATCTCCTAAACTTGCACCATTTAGGAGATATTTACATTGCATGCAGCTGACGATGTCATCAGCGCATACGCTCTGAAGCAACAACCACCCGTGCCGATCCTTCAGAGCCCTGTGCTGGGAACAGAGGCTCCCGCGCGCTTGCACGGGAGTGATGTCATTGCGCCTCCGGCCAATCAGATGGCCGGAGGACACGGACCAGGAAGTAGGACGGCCGAAAAGGTCTGCAGTGTTACAGGTGAGCGGGCAGCACTGCGGGGGCTTCGTTCTAAGGTATTTCATAATGAGCTAGTATGCGATGCATACTAGCTCATTATGCCTTTGTCTTTCAGGTTTTTATTTATTTTTCTGAGGTTTACAAGCTCTTTAATATCTGCTGAAAAAAAAACTCACTTTTTTCACCCAAGCTAACAAAGTGGAGCATTTTTTAGCAAAATAGTTCATATGCAAACATGTGAAATCCAACATTTTTTTCTTATCTGGCCATCTCAGGGGTATATTTACCAACCCCTTAGATAGAGCTACTGTAATTCTTTTAGCAAAGTTTTATGACTCAATATATTCCCCTGATTTCCTTCCTCCTACTGGTACACAACTCAATAATTTCTTAGATTAATTTAAGCTTCCCAAGATCTCCCCCGAGAAATTAATGCTTCTTTAAGACCTTTACTGCTAAAGAATTGGATGAGGTACTTGCAATCTTCCTTCTTATAAATCCCCAGGCATGGACGGGTATACAAACTAATGTTTTAAAACATTTCTGGATATTTTATCTCCTTATTTAGGTGCAATAGTAAATCAAGCAACTACTACAGGTTCTATCCCTAAAGATTGTCTGGATTTTCATGTCACGTATGGGAGTGATGTCATTGCAGCCCGGCCATTGAAACGACTGAAGCACGCAAACCCGGAAAAAAGAGTGGGTGAGGATGGAAGCCCTTTCAGCAGTGACAGCATGCAGCTGGAGGGATTTGCTTTACAGGCAAGTCTGTCAAAATGTGCTAGTATGCAATGCATACTAGCGCATTATGACCTGAACCTGCAGAGGAAACATTTTTGTTGTTTTAAGATTTAACTACAGTTTTAAGAGAATCACAAACGGCTAAAAACCTATAAAATAAAAAGTATTAAAATAAATAAATGATGCCTTCCCTCCTCATAAAAAAAAGTTGTCTTTACTTACTTTAACAGCACAGTAATCAAAGAATCCCGTTTCTGAAAACACTGCCACCAAGATCATCTGAAAATGAAGACAAAAACACATCAATCTGGAAAATAGTATCTCTAGGCTTTGTACCTTTCTTTGAGAGGATGCAAAGGATCTGGTCATAGAAAAAACATATTTGGTGTAATTGTTAAGGAATAATTCTTTCTCAGTATTTTTTTCTTTTTTCGTCCTTAAGGATATAAAGTAGCAAGAATGATGTGCTGCTAAGTAGGTAATAGAATTCATTAGCATGGTAGGAAAACATGAATATTTGTAGTAGCTGGAAATAAAGAAAACTATAAGTGTTTAAAAAAGTAAAAAGATTGTCACAATGAATAAAACATTATACAGGCAGTCCTCAGGTTTCAAACAAGATAGGGTCTGTGGGTTTGTTCTTAAGTTGCATTTGTATGTAAGTTGGAACAGGTACCTTTTTTTAAGTGTAACTTCAGCCAAAAAAATTGTTCCGTTTTTTAGATAGCATAGGGAAGGGTTAATACCCCTGTAATGTTTGTTTCCCTGTCTGTGCCCCTTTTCACAAGATTTCACCTCACTTTCTGTCCCTGTGAGGATTGGATTTTTGAACATTTTGGGTTGTTGTGGAAACAAGGATTGGTGATAAAGCATCAGTGGAGACACCTTTTTCCCATGAGAACTCTTCCAGAAGTGAATTTCCCTTCCTAGAGGGGAAATTTAATTTCACTTCCTGTTGTCTCCCTCCGTTTGTAAGGAGTTGTTTGTAAGGTGGATGTTTCTAACTTGGGGACTGCCTGTAGCGTTATTCACTTATCAGATATACCGATGGTGTCAATTTCTATTGCCTATAATTACACAGAATTTTAATTTCTGTGTAGCACTGCCCTTGTAAGGACTGCCAGAATCACACTTTTCAGGTCCCCCCGAGTTACCAGCATACAGTTCTTTAGTTCTCCTTCCGTGGCTCATTTCAATAATCAGTCCAGGGGTATTTGGTCTTTTTGTGTTCATTTAAATTAGGGATAGTAGAAGGGAATATATGAAAGGGGGCTACATAAGCCCCTCTTTCTTATGGGATGGCGGAAGGGAATAGGGACAATTAAGCTTTTGCCCAGCCATTTTGTCAGTTAGCTTAATTAGGGTTTTTATATTTAATTCAACCATTTGTATTTTAATTTTATACATGAGTGACCTTTTGACCCTCTCCTCAGCTTTCCTAGCCTTCCCGCTCTGGGAAGCCCGCCTTCCCTGTAGCTGGGCAGTTTATGCTAGGTAGCTAGGCAGCCTCTAATCTTCCCCTATTTTTTAGCGAATGAGACCCCTTCCCGCCTTCCCTTTCCCACCTATGAGCCCTCTAGTACCTCTAGGTTCCGTGATCCCAGGGCTCAATCTCTTCAAGGAATATCTCACCAGCTTTCCCCTCCCTCCCTCCCTTTGGTTTGTCGCGGCTACAATATTAACTGGTTGGGTCACCTCTGCTTTGCAGAGGGGGACGTGTTTTGATAAAAATCTGTTATGATATACTGTAAGTGACAACCCGAGTTGTTGATGACTGGGTTGGTCTGTTGGTGAATATTTGGTGTTATAATACTACAATATTAACTGGTTGGGTCACCTCTGCTTTGCAGAGGGGGGCGTGTTGATAAGTGTTAAAGGATGGTTTGAATTTTGTGGTTATATTTTGATGGTACAACCTGAGTTGTTCATGACTAGGTTGTTGTGGTGATGTTTAATTACGTTATTAATTATTTATTTATGTTTATTTTTACCAGTTAATAAAACAGCCGCGGCCTTTATTATCCAAACAATTTTGTCCGAGTGCCTTATTTCTTATTTAAATATGTACAGTTCCTGTTTCACTTACTTCCTAATTTAATGGTATTTTATTGCTAAAAAATTTTGGTTAACATGCTTAATAACTCCTTCCTGCCATCCCATAGTGGGATACTCCAAATTAACTATGCAGAATTGGTTGAGGACTTCTATCTTCAGGTACAGCCAGGTTGTTGATTCACCCTGCCACTATAGGTGAATTTGGGAATAATTGTTTGAAATACAGCCTGGGTTGCAACCATGGCTTCCTCCATGAATAAAATAGTGGAGTTTGAGAAGCTACCCAGGACCAGTGGCCACCGTGTGGCTGAAGAGTCACCCGCTTCACCAGTTGGAGCGTTTTATATGACAAGCTTGATTTTATTTCAACTTTGTAAGTAGAACATTGTTATGTGCTTTCTTTAATTTTTTTTTTTTTTTTGTGGTAATGCGCTAGGCATTTGCACCCTCTTGTGTATCTTTTTACAGTGTTTGGGTTTCCAGGTGTCAAAGGATTATGAAGTGAAAAAATATCCCCTTTATTGAGGATACAGACAGCACTAAAAGCTTGGCAAAGTTCTGAATTCTACCTACTTCTAATTGGTTAAAGGCCTTACGTCATTACCATTCTTGAAAATAAAGTAAAACATGAATAAACACAACGGTAACTCCTCACAATCATATCTAGTTTTATTCTTGATTATTTTCGAATACTTTGTTAGGATGCCCAAGCAGAAACACCTGAAAAGCAAGCAATTTGTAGAAGCTCAGCATCCCATATATGTCAAAACAGCCTGACTTTTCAGTATAAGATGCAGACATTATGTAGTCATGGATACAAGCCCTATTGGTCACTCTAGTGTAATCAGTTTTCATCAAATTGTATTTCTATTAAAAGAAATAGCGGTTATTGACTTTAGTGCAATGGACAGGAAAGAATGTATCATAATCCACTAGATAAGCACAAATTGTAGCTGTGGTTTTAAATACAACTCTGCACAGAACTGGAGTGCTAAATAAAGACATACAATTAAACATTCTAGCTAACAAAATATGTAATTATGAGTGCATGATTAGGCGCTCAGTTTATGAAAATCTAATATGCTTTGATGTATATGAATTCCTTGTTTAATATTTTATATTTAATGTGTAAGTAAACAAAATAATCAGTGAGGGACAAACACAATGCTAGTGCTACTGCATACAAAAGACATGACTGATGTATATAAAGAACGCACCTGATATTGCATTTTATATAATTAAAGTGGTACTTTCACACAATATTTGTACACTTACCTCCCAAAGCACTCTCTTCCAGCGATGCAATGTCCACTTGCCTCATTGTTGCTTCCATCTTCTCCTAGTGTTCTTCTAGGTCTGGATTCTTTAGCTGCCTTGTTTGCCCAACCAGGTAAGCCGAGAGTTACTAAATAATTTGCACCCACGGAATGACAAGATTGTGCCATGAGCTGCACATGAAACTCAACAAGTCTCATCAGTCACTTCAGCAGAGGGACTCTTAGTTCTCAATGGAACACAAGTGCTGAGAAGTCACTGCACTCAAAGTCCATTGAGACTTTCTGCAGTACTGTAATCAAAGGTCCATACCTCTGCATGGACCAGCAGCTGAAGAAAAAGTCTGCAGGAATCTGTGCAGTGCACCCATGATCCACTGTGCAGTAATTTGTAGGCTCCTATGTAAAAAAAATGATGCACTTTTCTGTTTAATTATGTGTGCATTTATGTATTTTTCCAAAAAGTGGACCTCTCAGTAAGTCTGCATGAATAAATTCCTGACATGTCTTAAAACAGAGCAAAAGTACTTTTCTAAAAGCTCCAACTTTCTTTATTAAAAAGTAATCTTTGAGCTACAGTCTAGAGACTTTCCCTAGTAGAAGATCAGGCCATCATCCAGCTGCAGCCAGGGCAGAGGCATAAGGGCAGAAGAGTGGCTAAGTGGTTAGCAGCACTAGGGTTTTCGGTTCGAATACCAAACTATGGCACTACCTGCCAGGAGTTTGCATGTTCTTCTGTGCCTGTGTGGTTTCCACCCACACTCCAAAAACCTGCGGTTAGGTTAATTGGCTCCTGTCTAAATTGGCCTTAGTATGTGTATGCATTAATGTGAATTAGGAACCTTAGATTGTAAGCTCCTTGACGGCAGGGTCTATTGTGAATGTACAATATATACAGTATGTAAAGCACTGCGTAAAATTGACAGCGCTATATAAGTATTTGTAATAATAATTTCCTCAGTGTCCTCTCTCCCAATACCAGAATACAACATTTTAACTTCCTAGCAAGTTACAAATGACAGACTGCAACGGGGGGGGGGGGGGGGGGCTGATCTATGGCGGACATAGTCAAGTCAACATAGTCAAGAATTTTACAGACAGCAGGATTTACATGGTTGTGTTAGCCATCATCTAAATATGGCCATCTGGCCTATTTTTTTTTTTCCTTCGTTCAGCTAAGGGCCTGCAGCCATCAATCATCAAAAGCTTTCTGAACACTCCCATTTGACAGAAGTCAATCTAAGGATCAGCACAAAAAAGACCCTCACCGTGCCATATCCTCAATATACACAAAAGTTTGGAACAATGAATTGTTACCAAGTTATTAGGATTGAGGTTTTATAAAGGCTTGGAAAGCACACTAGTAGCATTTTCTTTGACAGTGTAATTTACATGGTCTCTTCCATATTATCGAAGACACAGACATGGGGTCATCATGTTTTAGGTGGTTTAAACTAGTTTTATACCTACCCTATTGCTTTAGGAAAATAAATGTACAATGCCCCCATGTGCAGATATGCCATGTATAGACAGCTCTGTATAATGAAAAAGCAATGATCCTCCAATGGTTTAAAAAAATAAAGGAGACTCAATCTGATGTATCTGAAGAACCTTGAAAGAAAGTGCAGGTACACAAAGTTTCCTGATAGTGACGACAAAAAACTTTGTAAATGCATGGAGAAAAAGGGTAATATCCTCTCTCCAAAATCATCCCTTCCTACCTGTTCAACAGTTGTCATGTACACCACGTATCCTGTAGTGTGGTCCAAGTGGTAGTGACAGTTCGAGGCAGTGCTGATTTTATACTGACATTAAAGCAAATTTGGGTCACCCCTAGATGGGAACTTTCCACAATGGAAATCCAAAAGATGGTTGCCATATGTTGGGCATGTTACTGGGAATGTGCCAGCGCCTCAACAAAGATGGCGTTGCTCAATCCCATATGCAAACCCAGCACCACCACAAACAATATGGCCATTGGCAGAGCACGCCATAAGTGTGCATGCGCCCCAGCTGCCACCAATAGGGAAGGCACACATGACCAGCACAACTAGACCAAGAGACAATCCCCACTAGCCCACCCGCTGGTCATGGTGTCCCAGAAGAGGTAATAGATATCCCCATCTATGGGGAACACCCAAATGGCCGATGTATAGCCCAAAACAAGACAGTATGCCCAAGCCTTCAAATAAGCCCAGTCCAACCCAAAGGGTAGGATCAGGTACAGAAAAAGGAGGTGGGAAGCACAAACTGGGTCCCACCGAGGTCACTGCTCAGAAAAAAAAAAAAGACAGAAATGGGGCAGTGACCCATCATTCCAAAAGTCATGTCTGCAAAAATCAGCAGAGGGTGTCAAAAGATTAAATATAGTAAAATACTAAACTTCAGTACTAACAGATGGACTATGTCTCCACCAGGCATACTGTATGTATTGGCCTTGGGGTAACTGAGCCCAGATCCTATAGGTCTCTATAGTGGATGCCCATGCACCTTGCACCCACACACACATCCCGTAGATGCCTGGGAAGACACAGTGGACTCACTACAGCAATCTAGTCCCGCATAAAAACAAAATAATGGAAAATAAACAAAAAAAAGATGATAAAAAAAATCTGAATAAAATACAGTTAAATGACATAAAACATGATATCTGATTGATCCTAAGGAGATTCCACTGGGGCCGTAGGCGGGTGGGGTGGGGGCGGGGCTAAGCGGGTGGTCGCAGCAGGTCCCCCTTGGGGTGGCTTATGTGTAGTGGATGCCGCCGGTAGCCTTTAGGCTACACTGCCCTGCGCCTCCCCTACCCTCCGAGGGTCTCGGCACTGGTTTGGATATAATGTGATGGTGTGCACTGCATAGATTATAGCATTTTCATAGCTCCTGGCTACTGTGGGTCGATCCTTTAATCCCTTATTCTTTCCCTTTCGAATGTGATTTTCAGCTGTTTACTTGTTTATCTACTTTGTTGTTCCAACGCTGTTTACCATTAATGATTGCAATACAATGTATGTAACTCATTTTTATCTCTGCAAAAATCCAAATAAAAAGATATTTAAAAAAAATGACATAAAACATATATGCATGTCATACTACAAACATAAAATCACAAGACTTAGGTATGTCATCAGTCCTCAATCATGGATTTTGTTCCATGATTCATCTCTTCCTGCTGTAAGCTATTGTCACTTCTGGTGTAAGCAAGGGCTACAACCTGGAAGCCATCCAAAAAAATTCCTAACATCCCTTGAGTGAACACCAATTTGTTCCTTAGACCTAGCAATTCAGACCTGCTTTAGGGCTTATGTGTACACCGTATCCAGGAACTTCCATGACACATATATTTTAACATTAACTTTCTAATCCAATTTTATAGTTGTATTTTTTTTATACATTTGTATGGCTACAAAGTATGGCTTTTAAAACATTTTTATAAAGATTCTATTTAATATGACATGTCAAATTGAATGTGCAACAGTCCTGTGCTGTGAAGTGTAATTTCCAAAAGAAATTTTGACAGAACTACAGGTAGCCTAACAAATAATGAAGAAAAAAAAAGTTGAACTGACAATTACTGTACATCCAACTTTCACCTGACCGTGACATGTCCATCTGGCTCATAGTAGTTTTATTATTGGACTATTAATCATAAAGTACAATTTGGCAGCATAGCACTGCATAGCAGAAAGCTGCAACAGGATGCATGTTTTTCTTTTAGATTAAAAATTTTCACTGCTATGTAAAATAAATATTTTGTCAGGAAAGATTTATAGACAGTGATACATACTTCACACTTAGCGCATTTCTAAAATTCTGCTGTTCCTGCAGTCTTCTGAATCCAGGTCCTCCAATCACATCTTTAGGTTTGGTTCTTTATTTCTTATTAAAAAGATAGTTCCTACTAAATGGAATCCAGTCAAATCATGAGATCCACTATTTAAATCAGAGGTGGGCAACTGTGGTCCTCGAGATGTTGCAATTCGTGTTTGCAACTGTAAATTTTGCAATGCCTCATAGGAAAACCGCTGGAGGGCTGTAGTTGCCCACCCATGATATAAATGAATGACGGGGGAAGTAGATGCTCATTTTTTTTCGAAAGCAGCCACAACCTAAGTAAAAAAAGTATGTCATCTGCCAGCATGCGGTAGAGAAGGATATTTGTTCTCGGTGTGGAAGAGGTGGTCTGACACACACCCTGCTGTGTCTGAGCTAGAACCTTCCAGTCAACTGGGAAACATGAGCTTCACCGATTGGACAGCTTTAGATCTGACTCAGGAGGCCTGTTGGAATTCCACAAAAAAAAAAAAAAGGGAGACCAGTGTAACAGGGTTTTGAGGGCGCCCCCTAGTGTCTTTGGGGTCCCTAACCCTAGTTAACTCACTATGCCTGACAGGCGGATCCTGAGCCTCCGCTATCTGGGAGCTGGGGTACATGTCTGCGGCAGTGCCTCCACCCAGTGGGGCATTCGGGGTAGGGATTTGGGGTCCCACTGGGAACATACTCGGTGCAACGAGACTGACACAGCCTAACTGAAACTAACTTTATATAGTAAATAGCAAATGAATCAACATACATGGGAAAATCCAATAGAGTAACACGGATAACAATGAAATGTGGATTTTCCTCACCCACCCACTAGCACACCTGCGTCCCACCCCCTTATCTTCACCCTAATGGCCGTTGGTGCACAAGGAGAGTTGGGGCCCTTATAAGTCCTGCTCCGCAGGGTCACTGAAGCAGCCTGAGCTGTGCAATGTCCACTCTGGACCTCAGAGTCTTTACTGAGAGTGAGGAGACAGGTGCCCTGTGGTGATACAGGGAGAGGCGTGGCTTACCCTCAGAAACGCAATTACCCAGGTCAGTCCGCTGCAGTCTCCTCTCACTGGATTCTCCAGACGTCTGGACTCAGTGCTTGTCTTTGAAAGCAGGTCCCTTTCTCAGCTGGTGTGGTCTTGGGTGAAGCAAGTTCTCTCAGCAGGGTTCTATCTCTGTGCAGCAGTCTTTCACAGCTAGTCACATGTCCTTTCTCTGGCTGAGCATGACCTCCTTCCTCAGAGCTGTGCAGGAAGTCCTCCCAGGACATTAATAGGTGAAAATCCTGAGCAGAAGGATAAGAAGAAATCCAGAGCTGGTGTCTATCTCCCTCAGTCTTTCCTCACACACCACTTCCTGGTCACACTGTGATGATGCCACAATGTTTAATTAACAGCATACTAAGTCCATCTGCCATCTACTGGGCATTTCAGATAATACAGCCTGTGTAACTCTACAGGGCTACACCAGTAACTGTCCAGCTCACCATGATTAAAAAACAGGTTGCACTGTAAGGTCATAAAAAGCATGAATACTTTGTGGGATTAAACGGAGTTCTGTAACCCCCAATTACTATCATTACAAAACAACTACCCTACTAATGGTTAGATCATCAGTCTCCCCCAAACTAAGAACAGTAGAGATGAGCTTAAAGTGGTTAGAAACTTACATATACCCAGTGAAGTGACTGCGATACACAGATATAAAACAAATTCTCCTACAAAAGCTATACCTGTTTATCAGCATTCTTATGTTCTCTATATCTATTCAAAGTCCAGCATTTATAAAGCTTGTCTGAGTTTTGATTAAAAAGGGGGCAGCGAGCTGAAGCAAGTCTTTGCAGAGCTCCACGAAGAGAGCTCTGAGAGCTGATTGGAGGGGAGGGAAGGGGAGGGCAGTGTATACACCCCCCTTCACCTAGCTCACAAGAAAAGAGCTGTGATTCGGTTGGAGCTCCCTCCTGTCACCACTTTTCTCTTGGTTTTAGCAAAAATTGTCACAAGAGACTCATACAGATAGAGGAATGAGGTAGCATTGTAAATGAAGAGGTTTTGTTCTAATTTCATGTCTGAGGTTTACAACAACTTGAGGGTTCTGTCCAAGCAAACGTTTGGACTGAACTTCGGTTGTTCAGGCACTCGTATGAACAGTAGACTATTTGCTTGTTTGGCAGAATCTAAACATCCTATATAGTAGTGATGTTTCCATGGCACCTGCTCCATAATTGGCAACCAGTGACGTTACTTGACCCCATTAATTTACTGGCCAGGATAGGGGCCTGCCTGGGTATGTGTTCTTAGCGGGAACCCCAAGCCGATTTTGTCTTGTGTTTAGAGTCCCTCATTAACATATATTGCAAACACACATCTAGGATTAGCATCTACTATAGATGAGGGGAGTTCCTGACCACTTTGTTTACAAGCAGAAGGAAGCTGCTGAAGCTGTCATTTACCATCAATTTCAACAACTTTTCTTTGTAAATAACAGTTTTGCTGTAGATTGTGTACATCGTACAGATGCGGTACTTCATAGGCAGGCTCAGGGTATTCCCAAGGCATGTTCTTTAAAGGAACTTTGCATTTTTAATGTTTCACTTAGAGCGTTATTGAAATCATTACTCCTCACCGAAGAGAATTTTTTTTTTTTTTTTGCTTTGGTACGTTTTCCAGGGCAGTGCCCTCTATGGCATTTGTTTGACAATCCATTGCTTATTAGCCTAGAAATTTGGCATTGCTGGTTTTTTAACATTTGACTCCTGTTAATTTCAATGGGGTTCGAATTTGGTACCCAAACTTCAGTTTGCCCAACCTATCTTGAACCAAGCCCAGGTATGTCCGGCTCATTCCTAAGGATCAGGGTTCTTTTTACTAAAAGGAAAACTAACTTTAAAGGGTATTACTTTTTTTGCAGTCTAATTTGAGAAAACCCCTACATGTTTCTGTGATCTCATTTACACAGAATATCGTTTTGTTTTCCTTTTTTTAATATTTCCTAAAGTGAAAGTAAACTCTGCCCCTCAGATGCTGTTTTTTTTTTTAAAAAAAAAAACAGTATAATAAAGTATTACAACATATTCTACATTATAAGAACCTCCACTCGCATGTGCTTACTTTTTTTCCAGCAGTTTTAAAATCCGTGCTCTAGCCAGTAGGGGTGATCGAACGGTTTGGGTCGACCATCGGTTCGACCCGAACATTGGGTGTTCGAGGTTCGGCCGAATTTAGAACTTTTTACTGAAAAAGTTCGGAATTCGGCAACCAGAACCGACCAAAATGCAATGGGCCAGGAAATGGGCTTTAAAAGCCTGTGATTGGACCAGAACCATTAGTAAAAGCCAATTGAGGGGGCAGGAGAATACTAGGAATGTGATTGGAGTGACTAGGGGTTCCCTAGGCCAATCATTAGTGAATATGCCCCCCAGTATATAAGATAGCCCCTGCCAAATTCCTAGCATTGTAATACAGGGACATGGAAGAGAGTGGAAGCAGTTCTGTTAATTTTACTTTAAAAGTGTCATTTAGCATTTATTAGTGTGAGGAAAGGGATATCTAGTGTAGTTAGGGTGCTCTTTTACACTTTAGTTAGATGCAAAAATTTAGTTTCTGTAAGTGTTAAGTGCCAGGGTGACCGTAATGTAGTGTAGGGTGAACTGACACTGACTGCTATGGCAGGGTGACCAAACCCTTCCATATCAGGGTGACAGTAATGTAGTGTAGGGTGAACTGACACTGACTGCTATGGCAGGGTGACCAAACCCTTCCATATCAGGGTGACCGCTATAGAGAAAAGCTAGTTTCTCTAAAGTCACATTCGGTGCACTAATATGGCTTCTCGCCGGTCAGCTTGCTTTTTGGCTGCAGGCGTTTATAGAGATTTTTTGAGCACATGTTTGGAGTCAGGCATGACATCTGAACATGTGAATAGGGGGTATATATACACACCCATGTATGTATATATACACCTGCACATATATAGGTGTGAAAGGAGCAGAAGACACTACTTGCGCTAATGAAATAATTAACACCAATATAGTTACGTTCCTATCACACCTATATATGTGTAAGTGTAAAATACATACAAGTGTGTATATATACCACTATACACAAGTTCAGATGTTTTGCCTGCCTCCAAAGAACCCAAAAAAATGCCCCAAAAAACGCTAACGCCAAAAAAAAATGCCCAGGTGTGTTGTTGCAGGCATTTTTTTGGGTTTTTGGAGGCAGGCAAAACATCTGAACTTCTGTATAGTGGTATATATACACACATACTTATATGTATATATACACCTAGACATGTATAGGTGTGATAGTAGCAGAAATATATATTTGCGCTAATGAAATCATTTACACTAATATTGCTCCGCTCCTATAACACCTATATATGTGTAAGTGTAAAATACATATAAGTATGTGTGTATGTATACCACTATACACAAGTTCAGATGTTTTGCCTGCCTCCAAAAACCCCCAAAAAATGCCTGCAACAACACACCTGGGTGTTTTTTTTTGGCGCTAGCTTTTTTTTGGGCATTTTTTTTTTGGGTTCTTTGGAGGCAGGCAAAACATCTGAACTTGTGTATAGTGGTATATATACACACATACTTATATGTATTTTACACTTACACATATATAGGTGTTATAGGAGCGTAACCATATTAGTGTTAATTATTTCATTAGCGCAAGCATATATTTCTGCTACTATCACACCTATATATGTCTAGGTGTATATATACATATAAGTATGTGTGTATATATACCCGTATACACAAGTTCAGATGTTTTGCCTGCCTCAAAAGACCCCAAAAAATGCCCAAAAAAACGCTTGCTACTAAACCGGCAAGGTGTGAAAAGCGAGAAGTCACTATCCTGTTCTATAAGTGACCTAATACAAACAATCTTTTTTTTCTTATGGTACTGGACATGCTACAGAGCTGAAACTTCACAGGTACACTTTTTAGACCCCCCAGATACTAAATCCAAAGAATTTTTATTTTTTTTCAATAATTGGCTATCAAAAATGACAATTTTTAAGAACTTTTTTTGTGTGATTAATAGTCCCTGGAGTATGACCCAGAACCCTAGGCACTTTTTAGGGGCATTTATTGGGTTTTAGGGCTTCAAAATGGTGTTTTTTGATTACCGAAGTTCGGGTCCCATTGATTTCAATGGGGTTCTGAAATCCGGGTCGAACTTTCGGGAAGTTCTATTTTAATTATGGTTTTCTGAGTCAGCATTGAAATATACTTCCGTCCTTTCTTCTATTCCTAGCTGTAATCTCACACATGCACAATGCTTTCTTAGCCAAGCCTCATTCTAGCTTTGGGATTGCTATGGCAACTGTGTCCTGCAGATCATAGCAGACCTGTTTGATGATTAGGGTCACATGGGTATCAGGAACTTCTGAATGGGACTTTATCTCGCAGTATCTCAGTGCAGTGCCACAGAGAGAGGAGACGACAGACCCGGCATACTTATTAATAGACTTACGGCACAGGGCGCATGGCGTAAATCGGAAAGAAGATGCGCATGCGCGGGTGACGTCAGAAAATGGAATGGGACAGATTACAAGCAAACGGAGGAGGCATATTGACATTTACACACAGTGATTTGCACTGTATTCACTGATGATTAATATGTGCAAAAGTTATTTAGGAGAGTTTACAACCACTTTAACCTTTAGAGGTTTCTCAAAAAAGGCCTCATGGCTGACTTCAAGGAGTTTTGAACAATGAGAGTGAGTCTGTCCTAAAGCCTTGTACACACGGGCCGAAAATAGGACTGTACAGCTGTCTGTTCTACAGAAGCCGGTCTCATGCCTGGCTTCTGTTGAATGGGCAGGCTGGGAAACCAGCATCCGACCCACATCAAATCAATGCTGGCAGCCAATGAATGCAGTCCCCTTGTCAGAACACAATGGTACAGTGGGGGAGATAGCTGTACTAACATCCCTCAAATTAGTACCAGGGGTGTACCTAGAGAATTTGGCACCCGGGGAGGATCCTATACTGGCACCCCACCCCGGTGGGCAAGCGACGCACCGCACAGAAGTGTCATCAAGTGACGCTGCATGTATCACCTCTGCACACTGCGGCCTGGGAACCCGAAATAATCCTCTCTCTGCTCCCCCTGGCCGTCAGGCCCCTCCTCCTCCTCCAGGCAGAAAAAATGGATTTTTGTAAAATCTTACCGTAAAATCCTTTTCTCTTAGCTCATTGACAGACGTAGTCCTCGGTGATTCAACACCCTCGGGTTATGCTGCCCTCTACAGGAGTAGGACTAGACAGGAAAGAAAACGTTCTGGCCACACCCTAGGGGCAGTCCCAGAGCGTATATCCTCTCACTTCCTGCTCTAGCAAATCAGTTATGTCACAAAGCAGTGTTTAGAGAATTTAACCCAACCCAACTCAAAAACAGAGGGGCGGGTACTACGTCTGTAAATGAGCTAAGAGAAAAGGATTTTACGGTAAGATTTTACAAAAATCCATTTTTCTCTATCGCTCATTGACAGACGTAGTCCTCGGTGATTCAACACCCTCGGGACGTCCCAAAGCAGTACCACAAATGAGCGGTGGGAAAATGGAAATCAAATCCAATCTAGAAGGCCCAACCGGTGCCAACTAGAAGTTTACAATGCTCATCCTCAATGATGAGACTCAACAGAAATTTTTCAACAGAAAAAAACCCCCGAGGTAGACCACCGGTCTCCTCAAATTGCGGCCTGCAAAACCTTGCGGCCAAATGAGGCATCCGCCGATGCCATCACATCAATCTTATAAAATTTTGTAAAGGTATGTACCGACGACCAGGTGGCCGCCTTACATACCTGGACCACTGACGCCTGATGGCGATAGGCCCAGGAAGTACTGAGCGCTCGAGTGAAGTGCGCCCTAACAGGGAACGGAGGATTCCGACCCCTTATAGAATAAGCCTGTACCACCGTCTGACTGATCCATCTAGATATGGTCGCGGCAGACACAGGCAATCCCCTTCAAGGGCTATCCGTGATCACAAAAAGTGAGTCCGTCTTACGAAAACCACTTTAGGAAGGAAGGATGGATTCGGAAGAAGAACCACCTTATCCCTATGAACCACCAGATCTGGGGAACGACAGGATAATGCGGCCAGTTCTGACACCCTGCGTACAGAAGTAATGGCCACCAAGAAGGCCACCTTCTGGGATAATGTAAGCAAGGGAATCTCCCTAATATCTTCAAAGAGAAGTTTCTGAAGAACCGACCACACTAAATTAAGATCCCAGGCGGTAAGGATGCGCGCACTGGCGGAGCCAGATGTCGCACCCCCTGGATGAAATTCCGCACCAAGGAATGATTAGCCAAAGGTTTCTTGAAAGAAGATTGCTAACGCCGAAAACCTGACCCTTGATCGTGCTCAAAGATAGTTTCTGCTCAACCCCTTGTTGCAGACAGACCAAAATTCGGGTCACCGAATAGGTATGTGGGGGAAATCCAATAGATTCACACCACGCAATATAAGACTTCCATGTGCTGGAAGTCGCTTTCCTTGCTTTAACTGGAGGTAGGAATAACTGAAGCTGACACTCCCTTGTCCTTCAGTACCTGGGTCTCAATGGCCAGGCCATTAAGCCAGCGACTGTAAAGCAAGATGGAAGATCGGTCCCCGAGACCGCAATCCCCCTGAGGGGAAGTCTCCAAGGAGCGTCCGCGACTAGCCTCACCAAGTCGGCGTACCAGGCTCGACGAGGTCAGTCCGGAATTTCCAGAATAACCGGAATTCCCTCCACCTCTATCCTGCGAAGAAGTTCCCGCAGCAACTTGAGAGGATGGAAGGCATGCCGTAGCTGATACTGCCCCCACGGGGCAATCAGCGTTTCTGTTGCGTCCGCTAGAGGATCGCGGTGCGAGCTACAAACCTCCGCACCTTCCTGTTGAGCCAAGGTGCCAACAGATCCACATCCGGGATGTCCCAATGAAGGGACAGCTAGTGAAAAACCTCTGGATGAAGAGGCCATATGCGATTGGATCCGAATCGGGCTGCTCTATAGCTGCTCGATCCAGTAAATCAGACAAAATCTGATCGCTCTCAGTTCCGATAGCCTTATTGGTAATCTGGATACTATCGGAAGAAATGACTTCCCCTGGTTGGGCATCGGAGACTTCCTGGTCCGCTCTCTCAGCCGGATCCGATTGTCCAGGGAATCGGAATTCTGATTCCTATTAAAAAAGAATCTCCTTCAGGAGAATTAGGGTATGAGACTGGGTATACGATACTGCCTCTAAGAAGGCCACCATCAGTCCCAGCCAATTGACGGACAGCAACATCCGAATCGTTGACTGAACCTTCTGGAGTTTCCCAGCAAGGAGAAACTCTCTTGCCCAGGATGTATCCAACCTTAGGCCCAGATAGTTCAGTCTCCTGGTGGGAACCAGGGATGACTTTGGGAAAGCGAAAAAACGCTGATGTCCTGCGATGATGGGGATATAAAGATAGGCCTCCTAAATGTCTATGGACGCCAGGAAATCCCCTTGATGCAGGGAGGCCACCACTGTACGGATGGACTCTATTTCTTCCCAAGTCCAGATTTGGACGCACCTTGCCCTCTTTCCTGGGCATTGTGAATAGGTTCGAATAGAACCCCTGAAACCGTTTAATGTTAGAAGGGAAGAATCGCACCGGTGGAAGTGATCGAAACTCGATCCTGTGTCCTCCAGAAACCGGTGAAGACATCCCCCCCACCCCAGAGATGGGTAGGGGCGCATCAGGCTGTATTCTTCAGGCTTGGCTGAGCCGGACTTTTTGTTTAGCCGACCAGCGCCCTTTGAAACCCCTCTAAAGGGGCTTTGGAGGGTTTCGCCTTATCGCCCGCTCTCGCGGAACGAACTCTTTATGAGCAGAAAAGGAAGGTCCTCGTTAGTTACGAGGTCCTTTTATCCTAACAGTCTGTGGCAAGACAGCAGGTGGTACCGTCTATCCTATAAAGAGGAATTCCTCAAACGGATAGCACCTAGTCATGCGTTTGGAAATAACAGGGGTTCGTTTCAAAACGACCCCATTTGGGTAAAGGAAAATCCTTCGCCCTTTTGGTAGGCTAACAAGTACCAAAAAGGAATCTCAGTCTCAGCTACCTCTGCCGGTGTAACCTCAAGACTAAAGGTTTCCCGGACGGACACAACTAGTGCATCCACCACTCTTGTGCTATGGCGGAGGCAGAAACGTGCTCTTTACTGCTGAGGAGATCTTACCTGAGACAACAGCCCCCTAGGAGGGACCTGCAACTGTATTGACCAGCTCCGAATCCGTATCTGAAGTATCTGATAAACAATAGGGGTAGGCGGGGGTCGCTTCTTGACCCCCGTCCCTGACAGGCCACCTCCACCCGGGATACCAAAGACTCCAAAACTGACGATAATGCATTAAAAACAAGTGGGGTACTGGAGGGTCCTGCGGCCACCTTGAGGGGATCAGGTGGGGATACCTATGCGGCAGGGTCAATGATAATACAAGACACTTGCCAGCGACAAAAAATGACAAAGTAAAAAACTTTTTTTTTTTTTTTTGTGTCCCCCAGTCGCAACAGCGCCCCTCAGTGTTACCTGTCTTTTTGGACCCCACAGAGAGAGAGAGAGACCCCAAGGCTCATCCCTGATGCACAGAAGTTTTCATCAGCTTGCTCAGTGCTGTCCTGTTACAGACAGGAAGTCTTTGGCCCTATTTCCTGGGTAAAGGAGGCGGCTCCGCCCCTTAACACGCCTGCCGGCGCCTCCCCCTGGCTCCACGAGGTGTTTGAGTCACCTCAAACATGGCCGCCCCCATGCTGGAGACACGAGGCTACACCAAAATGGCTGCCTCATGCGATCTACCAGACAATGGCGGCGGCCTGCACAGAATAGCGGCATGTCTGCAGAAGGATCTCGGCCTCACAACCCTTCACCCTCATGGTGGTCAGCGTGGTCGGCGGTACCGGACCCTGGCGGGCCGTATGCGGTCCGTGGCCGTCGGGAGGCATCTGCTTAGCTGGATGAATGATCTGGAATGCAGTATACATGTATAGATATCGCCCTGTGGCTTCTGACAGGTAGGATACCTTATACTATCACAGTAAAGTTCTAGTACTGCCACTGACTACAATCATTTTCACATTTTTACAATTAGATTGTCAGCTCCCAAACCAAGCCTTCTGGCTTCTTGTACACAAAAATCACACTCAATTAGGGGGATCTGTGACATGTTATAGGATAGAGGGGAACCCATCCTTACCATTACAGAGAGGGGCCCGCGTTCACCACAAGACCCGTCAGGGGGAAAGGGGGAACATACTACTCACCATACCGGAACCAGGCGGGCGCCAACTCCTGACAGTACCCCTCTCCACCGAGGTAGGAGGGCTGTCGACCAATACGGATGCCGTGACTCATGGTCTTTGGCGTTTCAGCGAGACGTTTAACTCGCAGGGTCAGTCCCCGTCCAGTGGGACTATGTCGCGGCCGACCCAGCACGGAGCTATGGCCTGCACGCGCTCGTAGGCTGAACTGGGGTGACCACTGGATCTCAACATCCAGCCCCTCGCCCAGTTCAGCTTTCTTGCTTGAAGATCTCACAGGAACACTGGAGAAAAAAAGCGGTCTAAAAAATCTTTTCTAAGAAAAAAATCCTGCCAGGACCGAAGATCCCAGCAAGGTATCTAGGTCCTTACTCCTAACTAGACAGAAAAAAACTGATTTGCTAGAGCAGGAAGTGAGAGGATATACCCTCTGGGACTGCCCCTAGGGTGTGGCCAGAACGTTTTCTTTCCTGTCTAGTCCTACTCCTGTAGAGGGCAGCATAACCCGAGGGTGTTGAATCACCGAGGACTACGTCTGTCAATGAGCGATAGAGAAATACATGTAACTGGCAGTGGCACACTTACTATGTGCTACTGCCAGTGACGTCACTAGGGTTGGTGTCACCTGGTGCAGTAAAACCATGGTGTCACTTCCCCCCCAAAAAATGATTTTCCGTTTATCTGAAAGTGCGCCAAAGATGCAGCATGCGGGAGTTTTGGTGCGCTTTCAGAAAATGCAGAAAAAAAATGTGCAACCTAATTAAAATCTTTAGGACTGCAGCTATAATTACGGGTAAAATGTAGGAAGACCCCCTTACATTACACAGCCCCAGTACCTCTGGGCTCCTTTACTTTACACAGCCCCTGGAGCTGTGGACCCCTTTACATTACACAGCCCTGGTACTTCTGTACCCCTTTACAATTTACAGCCCCCATACCCATGGACCCCTTCATATTACACAGCCCCCATACCTCTGGACCCCTTCACATTACACAGCCTCTATACCTCTGGATCCCTTTTACATTACACAGCCCCCATACCTCTGGACCCCTTCACATTACACAGCCCCCAAACCTCTGGACCCCTTTACAATTCACAGCCCCCACACCTCTGGACCCCTTTACAATTCACACCCGCTGCACCTCTGGACCCCCTTAACAATTCACCGCCCCCGCACCTCTGGACCCATTTACATTACACAGCCCCCAACACCTATTAACCCCTTTACATTACACAGCCCACAGCCCCCCCCACACCTCAGGACCCCTTTACATTACACAGTTCCTTCCCACACCTCTGAACCTTTTTATATTACACAGCCCCCCATGGGTCCCTTTACATTACACAGCACCCCATGGGCCCATTTGTATTACACAGCCCCCCCATAAACCCCTTTACATTACACAGCTCCCCTCACACCTCTGAACTAATTGCATTACACAGCTCCCCGCCATGGACCCCTCTAGATTACACAGTCCCCCCATGCAACCCTTTACATTATACAGCCCCCCCATGGAACCCTTTACATTACACAGCCCCCCACACCTATTGACCCCTTTACATTACACAGCCCACAGCCCCCCCCCACATCTCAGGACCCCTTTACATTACACAGTTCCTTCCCACACCTCTGAACCTTTTTATATTACACAGCCCCCCATGGGCCCCTTTACATTACACAGCACCCCATGGGCCCATTTGTATTACACAGCCCCCCATAAACCCCTTTACATTACACAGCTCCCCTCACACCTCTGAACTATTTACATTACACAGCTCCCCGCCATGGACCCCTCTAAATTACACAGTCCCCCCATGCAACCTTTACATTATACAGCCCCCCCCCCATGGAACCCTTTACATTACACAGTCCCTCGCCTCCTCCCAATGGAACCCTTTACATTACACAGCCCCACCCAATGGAATCCTTTACATTACACAGCCCCCCCCCTTGGAACCCTTTACATAATACAGCCCCCCAACTGAACCTTTTTACATTATGCAGCCCCCCCCCATGGACCCCTTTACAATACACAGCCCCCATACCCATGGACCCCTTCACATTACACAGCCCCCATACCTCTGAACCCCTTCACATTACACAGCCTCTATACCTCTGGACCCCATTTACATTACACAGCCCCCATACCTCTGGACCCCTTCACATTACACAGCCCCCAAACCTCTGGACCCCTTTACAATTCACCCCTGTGTATAAACTGTGTACCAGGCTAAAGGATAAGCTGAGCATCCTCACATTAACTCCTTGGTGCCGAACGCATGCAGATGTGCAGCCTCTCAGTGGCTGGGCTTTGGCGCCGAGCAGCTGCATATTCGTATGCAATAGGGCCAGCAGAGCTGTGCCGAGAGCGCAGGCCCTGCACGCTCCCAGCACGGGCACCAGCGGCCAATTGAAAGCATACTAAGCCCCTTAAAGGGTCTACAGATGCCGGCTGTAAGGGGTTAACATACAATGCAAAAAGTCTAGCTTCTAAACCTTTAGCATTTTGCTAGGACAGAGTGTTCAAATCTAGTTTGCAACTGATAATTAAGATCAGTCTTGTACCATACAGACAGGGTTATTTATGGCAAACAACTGCCCAGCCCCCTTAAACAAAGAGAACTAGTGGGATTTGCAGTGCTTATATTTTCAGAACAGGACATCTGAAAAAGGTAAGATGCTACTTTCAAGTTTTCTTTTTTTAAGTTATGGTACATTAATGAGAACATGGAACACATTTAAAGTAGATGTTATCCAAATTTGGCAGCAAAAGTGGAAATAAACTTTAAAATATATTGTATACTCCAGCCGCTGTAGTTTACATGACCTAGTTCAAGCGCTGTTTGCCTAAAGCCATTTCCCTGATGAAAGCACAATGCTTACTGAAGCATCACATAAAACATTTTTTTCAACTAAAGACATGCTATAACTTTCTCTTAGATTCATAAAAAGTGATCGCAATTGAACACCTTTTATCTATGCAAGAACTTGTAATGTTACTTTTGATATACAGTATAAAATGTCTAATCTACTTCTGAGAATTGTATGCTTCTGGTATATTTGGTGTTACCTCATATTAAAGTGGAATTTTAGCACTGAACATATCTTCATAATGTCTTAACCTTTTCTTAAATATCATAAGAGCTTCTAAAATGCCATTCTTTTTAAATTTAACTACTCGGAATAAGACTATGGAAAATTATGGCATATTATAGTATAACATGAACTGCTTGACCTACAGTCTTTTTTTTTTGCTGCAATTTTCTAAAATCTTTTACATAATGCAAAGTTCATAAATACACTAGCAACTTAATAAGTAACTCCATAGGAGTTCACTGCAGTTATCTCTTCCTAAAATGGTTTGTGCATACTTTCTTTAGATACTTTAGGACTAAAACAAATACAATAAACTTTTTTCAATCAGGTAAAATAAATTAAATATTGCATATTGATATTATGCAGTTCTCTCTCTAGCCAGAAGGCCAAGCTCTAAATTACTTTTCACAGATTCAGATACTTTGGTTGTGTGAGAGAAGTCATTGTTGACACTCGAATAAGTTGTCACAACAGCAACTCCCTCTTCATTAGAGGGCTGATGGTTTTTAATCAGACAAAGGGAAATGCAAAGCAAGCAGCTCTTTGTGCTATCTCTTCAGACAACCAACTATGCTTTGGGAATTCTAGTTACGTGTTAAAAGTTTATTTGTAACAATTATGCATGACCTACGGAAGGTTTACTCCCCCTTCATGACCAGGCCACTTTTTGCTATACGCCACTGCGTTATTTTAATTGATAATTGCAGAGTCATGCAACGCTGTGCACAAATTTAATGTCATTTTTCCCCACAAATAGAGCTTTATTTCGGTGGTATTTGATCACCTCTGTTTTTTTTATTTTTTGTGCTATAAACCAAAAAAAAGACGATTTTGGAGAAAAAATATATATAACTTACTTTCTGCTATAAAACATATCCAAAAAAAAGAAAAAAATTAAACGTCTTCATAAATTTAGGCCAATACGTATTTTTAGTAAAAAAATACCAACAAGCATATATTGATTGGTTTGCGCAAACTTTATAGCATCTACAAATTATAGTATATATACTCTGGAATTTTTATTTATACTAGTAATGGCAGCGATCAGCGACTTATAGCGTGAGTGCGATATTGCAGAGGACAATCTGACCCTAACAGACACTTTTGACATTTTGTGGGAACCAGTAAAAAATATAGGCAGGAAGAAAAAGCACCTCTAAGTGCAGACAGTTTACAGGTTTATAAGGTGCAATAAAATGCAAGGGACAGCTCACATGGAGTGAATTATGACAAGCTTATCAGGAAGGGAAGGTTGGGATGTCAGCGCTGGATGCCAAGGTCAGCTGCTGCGTGAAGGCGGCCAGGCGGAAGTCCTCAGGTGGAAAGCCGAGCAGAGGGGATGAAGCTGGACCATGGCATGGACCGCATTGCATGCAAATGAGGTCACCGAAGGGGAGGGGGGGGAGGGTCACGACAGGTTTCCAAGTCTGGGTGAGGCTGGTCCTAGGCATGCACTCCTCACCAATCAGTGGGTGCCAGCAGTCATCCATTGGTCAGCACGTACTGAAGGCCTTGCGCTGCGGCTAATCACAGCGCTGGCAGCACACACGCAGAAGAACAGAATCATGTGTGTAGATATACACTTGATTCTGTGCAGTCGACCTACACTGTAGCTGTAAAGCTACAGTGTACAGTTGGCAACTGGTTAAATACAATTTAAAGCCCATCTCTGGACAGCAATGAAACCCTCTTCATTCCTCCCACCCAGCCTCTCATTCTAACTTTCATTTTTAATACGGTCGTGGAAAAGTGTACCTTGTAGTGGCAGGGTTTACCTTTATACAGGTATACCTTTGTGTACCTTTAAAATAATTACTTATTATTTTATGATAATTCTAAGATAGCTTCTAAAACTAACCTCTGTTCTACTTCTCTTTGTGCATAGTGTACATACTCATGAGACACATGATTGTTGCAACTTGTGACCACAAGGGACCAGTGCCAAATCTAAAGGCATTAAGTCGTAAATCTTAAAAAAAAAAAAACCTATCCAGACAGTGGGAGAAAGTTTGGTTGAAAAACCCACTGATCACCACCACCTAATTTTTGTCATCAGCATCGGATTAATCTTCAGTACATCGGACCAACAATCAAAGTCTTTCTTTTCTGTTATAGATATGTAAAATCTGTAATAAATCAAGACAGTTCCAGCATTTGCTGTGTATTGTCTGATCTCCCATACTTCAGTAGGTTTCTTCCAATTAGGCCTCACTGACCATTAAGGGACAGGTAGCTGTACCTGCAGCTCCAAAGAAAATCCACAACAAATACCTTCGGCAACAGTGATTAACTTACCCAAGTCTAAAGACTGGGTGCCTCACCAGAGCTGTTTCTGGATATGGGGGATCTGTACTCCAATGATGCAGAGGTTCCATGCCAGTTGTCAATACCTCAAACTCCCTTTCTGGAGCCCGTGAAAACCCTGTCACTGGAAAACTGGAAGCAAGAAGACTTGGGGCAGAACACCACTTGATTGCACAGGTCAGGTTATTTAAAGGGGAGTTTAAGTATTTTTTTTAAAGGGAGTGACTAAGATGAGAGCGTCTGCCCAGAAAGGAGCTTTCATTTATATATAGCAGTTTAAAATTGTATTTCTTGTTTAGCGGCTAAAATATAAATTACAAAATTGTACACATTTCAGCTTTATGCATTGGTAAATTGTAAATAGGATGATGTGCTAGTTAAAGTTGAGTAGCGCAGCAAGCATTCACGAGATGATCTGTAGGTTCTTCCAATAATGTTGTGCAGGCATTGAACGTGCAGAGGGGTATTAAGCTACACTGTAAGCACACATTAAAACCTTTAAAGAATTCACCCAAAACGGTTATTTCTCGGTGGACATCAATGGATTTTACACAATATTATACTTTTGGTTTTGGGCTTAAATAGGTTTCAAAGCTCCAGAGAAATGTTAAAGTTGAGCTTCACCCAAAAGGGTAAGTTTGGATTTAAATCCTCCTCCCTCCTTCCCACTCCTCTGCCACTTTTGGCTGGTTATTTTTGATATGGGGGGGGGGAGCTAATACCCAGTTTTGACTCCTTCGCTCCCCTCAGTCTTCTAGCAAATACGAAGACTGTGGGACTACTCACAAAGCACAGTGTGCCCGAGGAACCCGAAGACTAGTAAAAGAACCAACCCAGGTGAGGATGGTGCTGTATCCCTGAACAGGTAAGTATCCTGGATTTGTACAGGATTTGAAGCTATTTATTTTTATTTTCCCCAGAGTGGAGGAAAGTGAATCAGGGTACCCAAATCTTTACAATTCTATCTAAAAAAAATCAATTTTCAAAGAGTTGCCTTTAAATAATATTTCCAGTTCAAATTTTATTTTATGACAGGTACTTGTATATCACTGTCAGTTTATGCAGCGCTTTACATATTATACAATCACATCAGTCCCTGCCCTCAAGGAGCTTACAATCAAAAGGTCCCTAAATCAAATTCATACACACACACACACATACTAGGGCCAATTAATTCAGACACCAATTAACCTACCAGCATGCCTTTAGAGTGTAGGGGGAAACCAGAGTACCTGGAGGAAACCCACACACAGAGAGAACATGCAAACCCTGTGCAGGTAGTGCCATGGTTGGGATTGAACTCATAACTCTAGTGCTGCTGGGTGAAAGTGCTAACCACTTAGCCACTGTGCTGTCCTAAAATCCTGAATTTTGTTGCAAGGTCCCCATGTAGTTACAAAGGACTCTTCCACACCGAAAGCATGCAAATTTTATCAATACAGAATTACAGCTGTAATTCACAATTTTGGCAGCATTTCAAGTCCTATAGTTGAAATCTTTCAGTTTGCCATATAGACATTAAGAGGAGAGTTAGTCTACCCTAGTTGTTGTATTGAAGTTACTATATTGGAAAACTTGAAAACTAGTAGAAATGAAGTCCCAGCACCATGTACAAGGAAGATAGATGATTTAGCAGATGCGATTTTGATTTAAATTCTAAATTTTATCTTTAGACAAAAAAATAGCTTCCATGTTAAGGTCTTTCGGAAAGGTGGCCTAGCCTGCATACAAACTTTAGAAACATACTAGTAGGGCCTCATGCTCACTGGACGTTCTAAAAAAGCCAGTAGCGTTATAGAGCTAGTAGCTATAGAAAGCTGTAGAATGAGTTTTTGTAGTAGAGTTTTTTTAGCTTTTAACAAAATTATACTCCCACAAAAGCTTAGGGCTCAAAAATGCTGATAAACTCCAAATTGCCGGGTTTTTCAAAATTTTTTGGCATATTTAAGCATTTTTCGGAGTTAGAGCGATTTTTCAGCTGAAAAACTCCTCTCAAAACCCACTAGTTCTGGGATTTTTTCCCAGCCAGAAAATGCCTTTGCCAAAAACTTCTGATACTAGCCTATGTGAGCATGAACACATAGGATAACATGCTGGGGAGTTTTACTGGCTGCAGCCAAAAACAGCAGCAGTAAAAACACCCAGTGTGCATGAGGCCTAAAGGTTAAAAGTAATACAATGGCATAAAACTTTCCCTAGTTTATTGGTATCTAGGAAGCACTGTATTCGTATTGCTAAAGGATGTTTCTGCTTCATTAAATACAGACTACCTAACCCATCTCCTTTTAAAAATTGGAGGCGTGTAATTACCATTCCAAACAAAAGTGCCAGCGTCTCATAATCAATCCACTCCACCACTTTCACCAAGCTTGGTCTCTGCAATCAAAATAAAAAGCAATGTGTTAAGTACGGCTGTTAATTACCCATAAAATGATTAGCTGCACAAAAGATTCACTCCATTTAATAATTAACAATTCAAATATGCTTTAATAAATGGTAATTATCATTTATATGAATAATTCCAGTGTAGCTTGTTCATGGTCATTTGGAGACTAATTTCTTCTTTTGTGTATATATCACTCAACTGCTTTTCAGTTATTAGGCTTTTTTATTTAAAACAAGCCTGTTGTTTTTTAAAATGTATATCATCTGGTATGGATTTATTCATTTCAAGAAAACAAATACTTTAAGTTAATAGCAGATGTATTATAAATCCATTATATCCAGTACACATTTGACCCTTCCAATTTTGTACAGGCATAAAAATGCTTAACACTAGACAATAACCATTGTCTTCCTGGAGAATGCTTTAGTGATTACTGTGTACATATACAATCTGTTCCTAATCCATGTATCCATCCATCCAGGTCTTGGTTTTGTCAATGTTCCTATTTTTGGCATTTGAACTCTGCTTCCAGACAAATCCTAGGTCTGTGTTTGTAAACTAAAACACCTTCACTTGCCAGTATTAGTGCATGCAAAATTAGTCTATATTGCTATAAATGCTTTATCCTGCTTGTCAGCAGTAATATACACTGAGCCATGCATGACTGTATTGACTCCTGTGCACATACGCGGGAGTGACGTCATCACAGTCCATCCATTCAAGTGGCTGAATGGAGCGAGCCCGGAAGGAAGAATGGGTGAAGAAAAAGCGCTCCAGCACTGACAGTGTTGGAGGTCTTGCTTTGACAGGTAAGTATCATGTTGTGCTAGTATGTGGTGCATATTAGCACATTTTTGGCCCAGATAAAAAAAAAAAAAAAAACGTAACAAGTTTATTACCACTTTAATTTCAGACCACCATCTTGATTTCAAGTCAATGTGTTACTGGGCTATTGAAACGTAAATATTTTCATTTTCATAGCCAGCAATAAATGGGCTTGAAATCAAGTCCTTACTGAACTTTATAGCTGCAGGTACTGTGGATAAATGTATCCTCAATTTACACAGCAGAAGCATTGAAGCTCCCCCTCAAGAGCACCAACCCTGTGTTTAGAAGACTGCCAAATCATGGGGCCACTGCTGGGATTGGGAGTAGGGTGAGCTGAGACACAGATAATTAACACATTTTACCTCCTGGAACTTTGAGGATACTTTTCTCCACAGTGCCTTGAACAGAGGTCAGTAAGGATTTGTTTTATTAATCCCTAGCCACCAAGGTAAACTCTCTAACCCCACCCCCCCAGCTGCTTACTTCTTTTATGCTGGGCACATTGGAGGAGGCTTCAGCTCTAAAGCAATTCAAGTGATTGTAATTTTTTTTTTCCCAATATAAATATATTATACTTACCTGCTCTGTTGCAGTGGATTTGCACAGAGCAGCCTGGATCCTCCTTTTCTTGGGTCCCTCCCTCCTGTTCAGTGCCCCCACAGCAAGCAGCTTGCTATGGGGGCACCCGAGCTGAGTCAGAGCTTCCTGTGTCTATTCAGACACGGAGCCCCCACGCTACCCAGCCTCTTTCACCCCGATTGGCTAGCTGAATTTGATTGACAGCAGTAGGAGCCAATAGCACAATTTGGACAGTTTTTTCGGCCAGTTAATGGGCATATATTGGTAATCGGTTGTGACATTTTTGATCCAAAAAAACGCGGGACAAGTTTGAAAAATTTCTGCCAAACTAATGATGAATTGAAAGGCTAATGTATTTCCCCATCCAAACTATTTGCACTAGGCTTATGGGATAAAACAAACGAAAAACGGATGTCCTTTGAACGATTTATCGATCAAAATTTGATCATAATATTATGGCAAAATCGTTTGCTCTCATGGTGTTTGTTATTCAAAAATTAGTTTGAATGATTTTTCGTATAGTGTATGGCCAGCATTAGCGTAAAGGTACTCCTATCCTATAAAGAAAAAAAATGGGTTATATTATACAGCGCAGCTTGGACATAGCTATCAGTTAAACAATACGTGAAATGCTACAATCATTTATAAAAAAAAACAGATTCAGACATTTTCTTTGGGCGAATACTGAACATTTATTTTAATTGGGGTTATTACTATGAAAGTAAGGGAAGGGTAATACTATAGACAGCTCTGAGGCTGCTGACAACACATTTAAGATGTCGATGTTCAGCAGCCATCTCAGGGCTTTTGGATATATACACTAGAAGACATTAACATGCCTAAATTGCAGTAAATGCACATATTTTATGGGATGATTATTAAAATGAATGGTCTGATGACAGGGTACCTTTTGGTTCCTCTATAATTACCCTCTCATGTGGGAGGGCACTCCACAACCAGTTCAAACTCAATGTAAAGAAACCCTTTCTTTATATATATATATATATATATATATATATATATATATATATATATATATATATATATATAGCGTTTTCTTCCCTTTGTAAGAAACTGATCATTTATTTTCCATTGTATAGTCATTGGGATAGAAAAAAGAAGGAAAGACAGATTTAAAAGCAGAAATTCTTTAGTGTGAACCTGTGCTTCTTCACCCATCAGACAAATCAATGGATTTACTTTAACGCCAACCTCCATTGTTTATTATCCATTCAAAAGGAAAAAAAGGGCACATTATTATCGGCATAATAATGTATTGCTTTGATACTAGATCACATCTAAACTGATGAAATGTGACGCATCAGTATTTCTTCAAGCATACAAAAATATTTTTAGTACATTTAGCTCCATAATTCTAATCTTAGCTTCTGGAAAAAAAAGAGCTTTTAATTAAAGATTTTCTTTGGTGTCATTATTAAATTAAATTAAGGGATTTTCTAACAAAAAGTAAAACAACTTTAAGTGCCATCTAATAATTGTAATTTTCTTGTGTGTCGTAGAACATCTGGTACTTTTATTACTTCTGTTTAATAAGGCTTACAAATGGTCCCAAAAAAGGTACCAATCTATATAAATGTAGTGGATTGAAATCTTAACTATACATGCCATGCAGGCTCATTAAAAAAAAAAAAAAAAAAAAACTTAATGAGTTCTAAAGTTCTACTTTAAAAAAAAGAAATTCATCTTATTCCATGTTTTTTTATACAATATGCAAGTGCTAGAACTACAACATTAAGCCATAATGAGATTGAATAATTATATGCTTACAGTCCTATTCAGTACATTTTGCAGAATGGTCTTTGTAGACTCCATTTGACAAGTATCGGTATGCAAACACAAGTAACACACTCCCTTCTGAAAACCAACATCGCTTCGCAAAAATGCTTCAGTGAGAAGACAACTTTTACTAAGATCAATTGACTTTTAATTAGATGTTAATAACAAGGTCCAGTGGTTAGCAAACTTTTGTCTGTATACCACTAGTTCATAAAGTGTTAGCAGTCCATTAAAGACATTTTAAAGACCAATTTAAGTTTTATGTTAAATTTCAGAGATGACTAAGGGTGCATGAAAGACATATGGTCTTACTTGAAGTCTCACTGCTATTTAGAAATAGCTTCACCCCCAACAGGTTTAATGGGCAGAGCAACAGGGAGGTCCACTGCTATCTGTGTGTGAGCAAGCAGCAATCTCTCTTTGGTTGTCAATCGACCCCTCACTAAATTATAGCCTGCATACCTGTGCAATTTGCAAAGTGCATGCTCCCTGCTGATTTCACAACTGTAGCTTGGACTCAACAGGAACTGCTGTGCACCACTGCAGTGAGATTGTTGCACACACACAAATAGCACTGGTCCTCTCTGAAGCCTGACACCAGAGTCTGAAGATATTATGCTGTTTAGCAATTACATTTTAATTGGGCTTTAACACATTGCACATTTTAATAAAATAGGGTTGCATTTGTTATTACCTCAGAATCTGGCTCAATCGAATGTGTGTGTAATATTTTATGATTTATTGTAGGCACAAAAGAGACCAGAAATACTGAGATGAATGGCCATTTTTTTTTAACAGTTAGGCTCAAGTTCTTATTTAATACAGTTTCAAAAATCAAGAGAGAATGAGGGGTTTTAATATCAATATGAGACAGTTTACAAAAGTGAAGGAATTTCATTTTTATTTTAAATTGGTTTTTAAACCCTCTCCTATACCCAGTAAACTAAATAGCCTCAGGTGATACACAGATGAAACAAATCACCCTACATAAGTTTTACATATATATCTGCTGTCTTTAGCTTTCTACACTCTTTAGCAAGTACACATCGTGTTAGACATCTTTCTTCCTGTTCCAGCAGTGGGTGTGGAGTCTGGGCATACACTGTATGTGAGCAAATTGGAGAAAAGGCACACACCCCCAATCCACATAGGCAGAGGAACAAAGAAACTTTCAGAGCTGTGCTGTGAATAGATAAGCTCTCTGTTTATCTGTCTCTAAGTTCCCTTACTAACACAAATTTCCAGCTACTGTTATGTCATGTCATGTGTCGAAGAGCTTGTCAGAAGTTATCATGCTAATAACAGAGGAACACGGCACTCAGAACTTGTGTCCAGGTTCGATTTGATAAATGGGGTTTACAACCACTTTAACTATTGAAAATATATAAATTATATATGTATATATATATATATATATATATATATATATATATATATATATTTTAATAAACAGGTTATAATTACCTGCTCTGTGCAATGGTTTTGACACAGAGCAGCCCCAATTCTCCTCTTCTAGGGTCCCCCGCAGGAGCTCCTAGCTAATCCTCTTCTTAGTGTACCACCTTGGGAAGACAAGAAATAGAACTGTGCCTGCACTGTAAATAAAGTGAAATCAATGGAAGTTATACAAAAAAGTGCTTATTGTGCCATAACATGTGCAATTCATATTAAATGTTTAGCACAAAAAAAGGGAATGGATAAATGAAAATATACTGTATATACAGAAAACAGTTTGTTTACTAAAAATGTTCATTCAATAAAATATATTTCTGTTTCTTGTGTCCATTTGCATTGTATTATGTCAACCCCATCTTTGTGCCAGCAGCAGTATTCGGTTTAATTGTATATATGTGTGTGTGTGTATATATATATATATATATATATATATATATATATATATATATATATATACTTATTTTTTTATATAGTGTCTCAAACTACACAATTCTTACTGGGTACATACTTGTTAGCACTGAAGTATTTTTCATAAATAACCTTAGGAAGATGCTTCCTATTGTGGCACACCGGCGGCCTCCATCCCAAGCCATGTCCACAGACAGAGAGACAAGGCAACACCTGCAACTCCCTCATCACAGCCTGCATTTGACAGCATCAGGAGCCAATGGCTCCCACTGCTATCAATCTGCCCTGTAAGGAGTGAGAGAACAAAGTGAGCCTCTGCTTTTAGGTCCAGTGCTGAATCAAGATTAGGCTCAAGTAAATATAAGGAGGGGGTGGCAGGGGGTGCCGCACACAGAAGGTTTTTCCCCTTAATGTAGAGATGGCATTAGGGTAAAATAGTTTCCACTTTAGGGAGGGTAATAAATGCTGTAGGCACCTACACAGCTAAAGTTTTGGGGAGAAAATGATTGTCTTGCACATTGTAACCAGTTTACTCCTGTCATGCATTTAGGATGAGCTAGTAAGTATATGCTCCTGCAAGAGCCAGCAATGAAGTTAAATTGTTCTTTACCCTGAATGAGCAAAGCACAGGTTCAGGTTATTCTTGATTTATACCACTGTGTTGCAGTAACAAGCAATGGTGAGCTGCCAATCAGTCTAAATCGCACCATAATGAACAGTGACATGCTACTGTGTGTTGTGGTGTGCTGTGTTGCAACAAATGGTGCATGGATCTTTCGTTACTGGTGCAGGAAACAGCCTTTTTTTCCTCCTTACGCGTTATGTCACAATGTCTTGTGACTTCATCAGGCAATACCCTGATGAAGTCACAAGACATTGTGACATAACGCGTAGGGAGGAAAAAAAGGCTGTTTCCTGAACCAGTAACGAAAGATCCATATCTGTCTGCAAAAACACAAAAGAGTATTTGGTCCATCTGCTGAGGTAAGAGTGTTAGAATGGTGGAGGGATAAGTGCACCACGAATACCAGCAAGCCTATATATTCCACAGGTGGAGCAAGTTTTTTTGCACGGATTTATATTGTTTATTTCTTGCTGCGAATACAATGCATAAATGCAAATGGACACAAGACACGGATATATGTTTTACTCAATGAACTGTTTATTTTCTGTGTATATATATATATATATATATATATTTTTTATTTATCCATTCCCCTTTTTGGTGATAAACATTATGAATTGCACATGTTTTGGCACAATAAGCACTTTTTTTGTATAACTTCCACTGATTGCACTTTATTTCCAGTGCAGGCACAGTTTCTATTTCTTAAGTTACCATATATAGGAGAAAAGTGTCAACCCCATCTTTGGCCCAGCAGCAGTATTCGGTTTAATTGTATATATGTGTGTGTGTGTATATATATATATATATATATATATATATATATATATATATATATATATATATATTATATTTATTCTTATTTTTTTATAAAACTGTCTCAAACTACACAATTCTTACTGGGTACATACTTGTTAGCACTGAAGTATTTTTCATTAATGACCTTAGGAAGATGCTTCCTATTGTGGCACACCGACAGCCTCCATCCCAAGCCATGTCCACAGACAGAGAGACAAGGCAATACCTGCAACTCCCTCATCACAGCCTGCATTTGACAGCATCAGGAGCCAATGGCTCCCACTGCTATCAATCTGCCCTGTAAGGAGTGAGAGAACAAAGTGAGCCTCTGCTTTTAGGTCCAGTGCTGAATCAAGATTAGGCTCAAGTAAATATAAGGAGGGGGTGGCAGGGGGTGCTGCACACAGAAGGTTTTTCACCTTAATGTAGAGATGGCATTAGGGTAAAATAGTTTCTGCCTTAGAACCACTTTAGGGAGGGTAATAAATGCTGTAGGCACCTACACAGCTAAAATTTTGGGGAGAAAATGATTGTCTTGCACATTGTAACCAGTTTACTCCTGTCATGCATTTAGGATGAGCTAGTAAGTATATGCTCCTGCAAGAGCCAGCAATGAAGTTAAATTGTTCTTTACCCTGAATGAGCAAAGCACAGGTTCAGGTTATTCTTGATTTATACCACTGTGTTGCAGTAACAAGCAATGGTGAGCTGCCAATAAATCTAAATCGCACCATAATGAACAGTGACATGCTACTGTGTGTTGTGGTGTGCTGTGTTGCAACAAATGGTGCATGCACCTTTTTCATGCATTTTGGTGCACTTGGTAGCCAATTTAGATGAATGAGCTGCTTTAAACACCCATTACACAGTTGTTAATACAATTCAAAGCAAGAGGGAAGATATCTTCCACTTCCTTAGTGAAAACTAAAGTTTCTTGGATAATGGTAAACAAAAAGTTAAATGTTGTTAGCTATTTAGACCGATAGAATGCATATATTCAGCAGAGTCTGGGATCCCGAGGTATGATATTTATCTGGAACCTTAAGGCTGGCCATGCATTATAAAATGTCCTTATTTAATTTCCTTTAGCTTTGCCTTCAACTATGTAGTGCAAGGACCGCCTGATTGAAAGAGTTTATGTTTGACCTCATATTATATAATTTTGGTAAGTCTAAATGAAAATTTTACAAGAAAATTGCATAATATATGGCAAGCCTTAGGGAGGAGTAGGTGAGCAACCCCATAGGACAGAACCAAAACCCATCCCTGCCCTGCCCATCTTTTTTACTCTATCCAAACTCCTCCCCTACCCTACTTCTGTGTACTTAATTTTTTTTTTACCATGGAGAGGCAAGGGTGTTTTGGCATCAAATCCACCCACTTCACTCTTAGTTTTTTTGCTCATGACATGCATTTAAAAATTGTTATGCAAAGAGCTGTACCATATTGAAACTACAGTAAAACCTTGGATTGAGAGCAACTTGGTTTGAGAGCATTTTGCAAGACTAGCAAACATTTTTTATAAATTAAACTTGTTAAGCAATGTCTTGATATACAAGTAGCGTCATGTCACAACAGAGTATAAAAGAGAAGAGAGGCGCCTCTAAGTGTAGCAATATGGTTCCATTTAAGGAAGCTACAACATTTAGCAACTCGCATGGTTGATGATTAAAACAGGCACATCTAAGTATGCAGGCATCAGGGGTAAGGCTGGCCATACACTATACAATTTTCTTGTTCAACTTTGCTTTAGATTTACCAAAACCATGTGATATAGGGTCAAACCTAAACACTTTCAATGTGTATGCAATCTGGCAGGCCCTTGCACTACATAGTTTAAGGTAAATCTAAAGGAAATTGAATAAGAAAATTGTATAGTGTATGGCCAGCTTAAAGCTGTCCACATAGACCATCCTCCGCACCACCACCAACGTCATTCCTTCCACAATGCACTCCACGAGCGCTTCAAGCCTCACTTTCAGATCGCTCTACTGCATGGTAATCTTCCCATGCAGGATTACAGACTGACGGGGGTGAGAGTCGGTGGGGAGGAGACTGTTCTATGTGGAAACTTTACCCCAGATGCTTGCATTCTTATATGTGCCTCTTTTAATCATCAACCATGTAAGTTGCTAAACGTTGTACCTTCATTAAATGTAACCATTTTGCTACACTTAGAGGTACCTCTCTTCTCTTTTATACACTGTAGCTCCTGCTGGATTTGTTTCTTATCCCCTTGTGGAGGTTGCCATTTGTGGATGGACATTTTATGGTTATACAGCCTATCACATTGCTATAATTGTTTTATATGGACTATAAACTGAAGGACTTATCAATAAATGGTTGTGGAAGGACTCATCTGAGTTTTCATTATTTCTTATGGGGAAATTTGCTTTGATGTAAGAGTACTTTGGATTACAAGCATTTTTCCGGAATGAATTATGCTCGCAATCCAAGGTTTTCCTGTATATCGATGACAAGTTCATCACTTGATAAAGCTACTAATAGTGACTGTAGTCACTTCAAGACTTTCAACTACAAAGTGTTGTTTCTACCTTGAATTACAAAACTCAAAAACGTTATTAAGTGTGAAATGTAAATGTACAGAAATTCACACTTCTTGTGCTCTAGAAGGGAGTTTAATGTTGCACATGTTTAACCATCTTTAACATCATGATATACAGACAGTGAAATCCAGAACTTCTACAGATCAAAAATACACAAATCAAGGGCAACTTGGATTTTAAGCAGTCATTTATCCTAGTTACTAGGTTGTAGTAGATTTAAAAGTTCAATCCATAAAGTATCAGCTAGTGATGTGTGGAAGCTAGAGTGTAATCTATTCTCTCTAGATGCCATGCTTCAGTATTTTGCTAAACAAAGTTTGCAGATCTTAATATTTTTTGTTGACTTACATCACCCACAGCTGCCAAAGCTGCCAGTGCTGCCAAAGAGCCCAACATTGCTGCCAGTGTTCTGTGGACAATCTAAGTGAATAAAACAAAAACATAAAAAAATGCATTACAGAAAACTTGTTTCTGGTTAATCAAATATGCCACTGTAGTTTGATTTATAGCAAGCCAAACACAATTTACCTCATTACAATTATGTGGGGAATAAAAAAAAGAAAAAAGAAACAACATACACACGGGCACATTTCCCCATGTTCTGTCACTCTGAAAATTCTGCAAGCACACATTATAATTTAGTCCTACCAGAAACCCAGTGCAATCCTAACCTTAATTTGGACTGTGCCTAAAAGCCTCTGCTGCACTTAAAGGATAAGTTCACATTTGTAAAAAAAATTAAAAATGTATGACTTTTTGCAGGTAACAATGTGCATTTATTATTTACTAGGAGCCTGAAAAGATCGCAGATGCAATCTTAGGCTTCTGCAGACTGTCAGTGTATATGCCTGCTTGTACCTCATACAGTTACACAATGAGAAAAAGCATCAATGAACTTACCTATAGTGACAACAACACCCTAGTAGTTCATTGAGAACCACAAGCCATCAGCCCCAAAGGCTGTCGGTACTTGCAGTTCTCCCATTTACAGAACTCTGTGAATGAATGATGCAGCCTGGTGGGCGAAGCCACACATGCCGCTTTTTTTTTTTTTTTAATTGTGACAGCAAGTGAGGGAGGATTCCAGGGCTGCTGTCACAGCAGGGGATTGGTGTGCGTGTGTGGGGGGGATGTGCAACAGTAACATGTTACACCCCGAATAAGGGTGTAACAGGTTACAAAAGGTGAACATATCCTCTAAATCCAAAACAATGTCATCAACCCTATCAGAGTTCTCCACTGCTTGACTACAGAATACCACCCTTGTATGTTACGGAGACAAAGAAAAGAGGAGGTGTTCTAAAGTCCAGCAGCAAGAACTCAAGCAAGGCTGAGTCCCTGTGTTGTCAAAGAGGAATTTAGGAGCTCAGTCAATTTCTGACAGGATCATCAGATATTTTTCTCTTCTTCGAGCATTTTAAAAAGGTATATTACAGAGATGTGCTGCACAGTTTGTGTTTTTGCTCATACACTTTAATGTAATTAGCCAATGTAAGTTTTACATCAGCCTTTAACACAGATAAGCCAGCTTTCAAGCGAGTTCCAAAATTCCAGTGTTGGCATAGCTGCCAAATAGAAATGGTTTGGGATAGTTAATGCAAACAAATAAAATGGGGAAACAGAAATTATAGCAGCATTGTGGGTTACTAAGAAAACAAATATGTTATATTAATTATGTGCACTCATTAGCAGGCAAGATGTACATAGTTCATCACTATATAGGTATACACCAATCTGTATAATGTAAAAGTGTTTATTGTGTAGTACATTAAATAATCAGGATGGCTTACCTCAAATATAATTAGCACATAAACTCCTGCTAAGATAACGGCTGCAATAGTTACTTGTGTCTCTATGCTCGCACTGAGATATTGATGAGATAAAGACAGTGGAACGAGCTGGGTCTCCTGTAGAAAGGCTTGAATATTTATCGAGATTGAGTCACTAGAGAGAATATAAACACGCTTTTATTCAGTGCTTAAAGATAATTAATTTTGATGTTCAAATAAACAAAAAAAAAAGTTTACAGCTAGGACTATTACTGCAAGAGGAACATAAGCATTTCCTGTATGTTTTAAGTATAAATCACCTCCAAGTTCTTGGTAAGTTCAAGAACAATTGAAAAAAGGAGATTAATACAAGATTTTAAATGATGGTAGTAAACAACAGGACAAAATGAAGCTTCCTAAATAGCAAAGTCTATGAAATATCAGCAGGGAATTTAAAGTGTTTTTTCTTTAATGCATTCTCTGAATCAAGTTTAAAAAAAAAATAATCCTCTGTGCAGTTCCCCCCTCCCTTATATTTACCTGAGCCCAATCTTGATCCAGCAACATGCATGAGAGCAGCGGCTCTCTCCGCTCTCTCCGCTCTCTCCCTCTTCAGAGACAGGAGCCATTGGTTCCCACTGTCAATCCCTACCAGCGAGGAGAGAACAGGGGGCGGGGGCAGAACCGCACTCTGCGTGCCTATGGGCACACAGCGATGGCTCGGGAGCAAGCTTGCAAACAACTTTCTATGGTGGGCACTCCGCAGGAGGAGGAGACATGAGTGCCAGTGGGGGGACCAGAGAAGGAGAATTAGGGCTGCTCTGTGCAAAACAATTGCACAGAGCAGGTGAGAATAACATGTTATTTAAAAAAAATAAAAATATTTTTAAAAAACTTTGAGAAGCAAACTTTTACAATTCTAAACACCCCGTGAGAATGCAAAAAAAAATATTTTTCCTGACCTGCAGACACAAAACATAATTTAATCCAGTTATGTATTCATTAACTGATTTGTCTATCCAAAGCTATTTCAGTTTTTTTGCATATATTGAAGTTAAATTATCTAAAAGTTTCTTATATTTGGTATATTTGAGACTTGTGTGGTGGGATCTCTACATTTAAGTTACTAAGTCTGGGCACCCACCTAGGTGTTATGAAGAAGTCAGAATTCTCTTATTTATTTTAAAATATGGAGAACTTACAGGAGACAGGAATATTAGCAGGTGGCGGCAAGAATATCAGCAGAGAGATTTCACTGCTGAAGTCCACAGGTGGAAAAAAATAATCAGAGGGAGACTCTATCTATAATAGAAGGGTAAACTGACTGGCGGCCCTCCAGCTGTTGCGGAAATACAAGTCCCATGAGGCATTGCAAGGCTGGCAGTTACAAGCAGGACTCCCACAGGCAGAGGCATGATGGGACTTGTAGTTCCGCAACAGCTGGGAGGGCCGCCAGTTTGACACCCCTAAAGGAAGTACATATCATTTTTACACTATTTTTTTAACCTGATCTTTACATTAGGCATCCTACAAAATCCTCCACATCAACACTGGAAAATGGAGGGACAGTGCTGTATAACAGATTGCACTGCATTGAAAAATATAACACGACTAGTAATCAGTGGTGGCTGGTGCTCAAATTTTTTTTTTTTGGCGGGGGGGGCGCAAACAGAAAAATTCAATAGGCATTGCTTTGCGGCAAAAAAACGCTTTAAAAAATTGCATGACTTTGAGGTCACAAAAGTGTGAAAGGGACCTTCAGTAATCAAGGTATAGTGTGCCCCCATCAATGCAGAGTGACCAGCCTGCCCCCTTCAATGCAGTGTGACCAGCCTGCCCCCTTCAATGCAGAGTGACCAGCCTGCCCCCTTCAATGCAGAGTGACCAGCCTGCCCCCTTCAATGCAGAGTGACCAGCCTGCCCCCTTCAATGCAGAGTGACCAGCCTGCCCCCTTCAATGCAGTGTGACCAGCCTGCCCCCTTCAATGCAGTGTGACATGCATGCCCCCTTCAATGCAGAGTGACATGCATGCCCCCTTCAATGCAGAGTGACCAGCATGCCCCCTTCAATGCAGAGTGACCAGCGTGCCCCCTTCAATGCAGAGTGACCAGCGTGCCCCCTTCAATGCAGAGTGACCAGCGTGCCCCCTTCAATGCAGAGTGACCAGCGTGCCCCCTTCAATGCAGAGTGACCAGCGTGTCCCCTTCAATGCAGAGTGACCAGCGTGTCCCCTTCAATGCAGAGTGACCAGCGTGTCCCCTTCAATGCAGAGTGACCAGTGTACTTACCTGATTTGCAGCGGCAGCTTCTCCTCAGTCCTCTGTGTCTCCCCGCGTCTACTCAAGTCCTCCAGCCTCCTTCTCTTCCTTGGCCAGTGGCATGGGTTCGCCTTTCAGCCAATCAGGAAACGGGTCATGGACCTGCTTTCTGATTGTCCAGGAGGAGGATCCATGTGACAATAGCGAATTTTCATTGTCACACAAATGGGTGGGCTAGGGTGCAGTACTCTGCGCCCGGACACACCCTTTTCTGAAGCCTATTAGAGCCTATGGCTCTAATCAGGTGCTTCTGGAAAAAAAACCCATTGAACTCCATGCCTCCGGCACCCTGCATGTAGATTAGGGGCCAGACACATGGATGGGGGGGCGGCGCCCCTGCGCCCCCAACGCACCGGCCGCCACTGCTAGTAATGGCAGGCAACTAAAGCATAAAAAGAAATCAGATGATTGCCTGTCACTGTTCTACCACTCCTTCCTTTTGTATTCCCATTCCCTGCAGGGAGATTACAGCAACGCTGTCTGGCAGAGTGGCCCGAATACCATGAATTACTCAATTACTGTGTACTTAGATGTTTGCCTGAAGTTCAGTTTCATCTAAATTGTCGAAAACATACACATAGAATTTATGTACTTCAGGCAGCCAAGAGATGTGTTTCAAACTAGGTGTCACATCAGAGGACCTCTGCAGGTGTCGGAAAAAGGTAGAGCCCATTTACTGCACATTGCTCCTAAGTTCAATGAACAAACAACATTAAGATATTATTTAATCTCCTGTGTCTGAAATTGTGTTTTAGTCCTGGTTCACATTGGTGCGATGCAGAAACCCTGCAAATCAACTGCGGTTTCCCGAATCGCACCCGACTCACAGGCAGTTTAAACTGCCATATGCGAACTGCTGGGATTGTTGATACAAAGTTAATAACACCCCCAGACAGGGGCAGACTGGCAACTTTTGGCCCAGGGGGCAAGTACAAACCAGAGGCCCATGGTGCAGCGACTCTGCCCCCCTCACTCTCCCTCTTCCCCCCCTGCTCCTGCCCCTTCTGGTCATCATCTGGCCATCAGTGGGAAGTTGGGAGGAGCTGGGACAGCTCGGTTGGGGCTGCCTGGGGGAGAAAAGTCTCCAGTGGGGCATGGAACCCGGCCTCTGCTCATACACAGTTCGCACCATCCATGCTGGGGGGGGGGGGGGGGGGGAGGCCTACGCTCTGTCCTTGTCTTCATCCAGCACTCAGTAGGTCAGCATTGGGGACATTTTACTTCTCTTCACCAGGAATTCTTTAGTCAGGTCTGTGGCAGAAGCAGTGCAGCCTTTTTAGGGGGCTTCAGAGAGGCCCAGGGGGCAATTGCCCCCCTGCCCCCTGGCCCAGTCCTCCCCTGCCCCCAGATTAGTTTGCATACCGCAGTGAGAACTGTCAATTCAGACAGGAAACACCCATGTGATCCGATTCTAGTGCTGACCAAAAAAAGGATCCTGTGCGACTTTGGTCCGAATGCGATGCAAATTCAGCCATACAATCTGTATGGCTGAATTCGCATTGCACAGACATCACGTGATTTGCAGAGCAGTGCAAATCACATGCAATGTCTGACATCGCTGAAGTGTGAACCTGCACTGAGGTAATAAAAAATAAAAACACTGAATGTATCCTGTTTATATTCATTAAGAATGCATTAGAATGAGCATATAAAACTTTGAATCTAACCAAACAAAAATTAAAAAAAAGGCACCTGGTCCTTTATTTGAAACTAACCTGTTTAGAATTTCAAATGTCCTTTTCTTTACAATGTGTTCATTTTGTTTTGAGTTCAAAGCTAAAGTCCAGTTATAAATAACCTGTAAAACCCAAAAACACAGTTGTGTATTAGTTTATGTATAGCTAAAGGCATTCTCCACTAACTGAGATTTTAAACCACATAATGTAAATTACCCATATCCATTCTGTAACTAGTACTGCAAAATCTTGTTTCTCTGGAAAATCAAGTGAAATCTGATAACACCTCATCTATTGCAATATAAGGATTTTGAAAGATTTTTAATGAATAACATTTGAAACCATTAATGTGAAAAATTGAAAGGTTTGCCAAATGCCTAGACACCACCCCTAAATGCCAATAAAAACATTGCAAAAAAAAAACTAAGCCTTAAAATAAAAAAAAAAACGAAGCCTTAAAAGAAAAAAAAAAAACACAATACAATTACCTCTGACGCCAGCTTCATGTAATCTCATGTGGACTTTAGAGACGTCATTTGGTTTTCTCATGGGATGTTCAGAAAGCAGAGCATTCTGAATTGCAAGACATACCAGTTTTATGCAGAAGCATATTTTAAAAGGATCTGAAAATACTCAACTTTCCAAGAATTCCACAGTAAAGCAGAGTGATGTTACCCTCACCTTTGCATGCCCACCAAAGACTGGGTGCTAGGTAAGCAGACTTTTTTCTCCGGTTCAAGTTTATTTTTTATTTGCATTTTCTGTGGAGGGGAAAGTCCTTAGGCAGATCTTGCATTTTCATTTAACCACTTGCCGACCGGGCCATAGCTGAATGACGGCTACCGCGGTCGTCTTATTCTGTTAGGACGTACTATGACGTCCTTCCAGAATCACGCTTCCTGTGCACCCCCAGGGGTGCACACATTTGAAGTGTTCATGCTCGCTGGGTCCTGGGGACCCGGCGCATCACGGATCGTAGTAAAGGGCCAATGACAGTGGCCCTTTACCACGTGATCACTCCGTCCAATGACGGAATGATCACTTGTCAACAAACCGGCGCATGTCCGGTTCATTTCTCTCCTCTCCTCGCACACTAAACACAACGATCGGTACATCGTGCGAGGAGAGAAAATGCAACTGCACCCATCCTCTGCCTCCTCCATACCCCAACTATGCCCATCCGGGCTTCATCTGTGCCACATCTGTCTCTCATCCACACCTCATCCATGCCCATCTGTGCCACATCCATCCCACCTTATCCGTGTCACATCAGTGCTCATCTTTGCCACATCAGTGCTCATCCTTGCCACATCCATGACATGTCAGTGCTCATGCGTGCCACATCCACGCTAAGTCAGTGGTCATTGGTGCCACATCCATGCCAAGTCAGTGCTCATCCATGCCACATCCATGCCACGTCAGTGCTCATCCATGCCACGTCAGTGCTCATCCATGCCACATCCATGCCACATCAGTGCTCATCTGTGCCACCCTCCCTGCTATGTCAGTGCTCATCCGTGCCACTTCCATGCCACGTCAGTGCTCATCAATGCCACATCAGTGCTTATCCGTACCACATCCAAAAATTGGATTTTGGATTTTTTACTTACCGTAAAATCAATTTCTCGGAGTCCACTGATGGATGTAGCTGCTGCTTTAAATCATAAATGGATGGGTAATAAGCCACTCCCCACTAGGAGTGACCAGGTAGAGCCAAAGGCTTTGACACGCCCAAGGGGGCAGGGACCCTGGGTTATTACCCCTGGCCTCACCGTTGCATCTTCAGTTTAGTTGCAAGCAGTGAATATTAACCAAAACCCAACTCTTCAGAGAAAAGAGGGGAGGGAGCTACATCCAACGGTGGTCTCAGAAAATGGATTTTATGGTAAGTAAAAAATCCCATTTTCTCTTTCATCCACCGACGAATGTAGCTGCTGCTTTAAATCATAGGCGGATGGGACGTCCAAAAGCAGTAACCACTGAGGGGTAGGGAAAGAACTTAAAAGAATGCAATTCCTACGGCTAACATAGCCAACTATATAACATGGAGCCCTACAAGCAACAACTGGGGCTCAATTGTAACAAAACCATAAAGGAGTAGGAAAAGTAGACTGGTCCTTAAATGGCGGCCTGCAAAACACATCCACTCTGTAAAACTTGGTGAACCTATGTACAGACGACCAATTGGCCACCTTGCAAACCTGCATCACTGACGCCTGAAAGCCCAAGAGGCACTCAACCCCCATGTAAAGTGAGCCGTGACAGGGAAAGGAGGAACCTTGTCCTTAAGAAAATATGCCTTCACCACCGTCTGTCTGTTCCATTGAGAGATGATCGCCACAGACGCAGCCTGACCCTTACGGAGTCCATCTGTATTCACAGAGAGTCTGACTTACGAAAAGACACAGTAGTCTCCAGATACACCCGTATCGCCCGAACCACATCCAAGCAATGCAAGGCAAGGCAATTTCCTTAGGATGTGAAGGTTTCGGACAGAGTGATGGAAGCACTAGGTCTTCGTTCAGATGGAAGTCTGAAACCACCTTAGGAATAAATGGATTAGGCCGTAACACTACCTTATCCCTGTGTATTATCGGATAAGCGGCAAGATAGCGCTGCTAGTTCAGAAACCCTGCACGCAGAGGTGATAGCCACCAAAAAGGCAACTTTCTGCGACAGGGCAAACAAGGAAATGCATCTTATGTTCTCGAATGGAGATTTCTGAAGAACCAATAGAACCAAATTAAGGTCCCACAGAGGTAATGGAGACCTCCTGGGGGAGCCAAATGACGAACCCCCTGAAGAAATGTACGAATCAAAGAGTGCGTAGCCAAAGGGTGTTGGAAGTACACAGCCAAGGCCGAGATCTGACACCGAAGAGTGCTCAATGCTAAACGTTGGTCAACCCCTTTCTGTAGAAAGGTCAGGATCCTGCTAATAGCAAAGGATCTAGGATGCAGCTTCAGCGATTCGCACCAAGCAATGTACGCTTTCCACGTACGATGATAAATCTTCCGAGAAGTGGACTTCCTAGCCTTGAGTAAGGTAGGGATCACAGAATCAGACAGACTCCTGTCCTTAACACCTTGCTCTCAACAGCCAAGCCGTTAAAGCCAGCGACTGTAAAGCAGGATGGTAGATCGGACCCTGAGATAGAAGATCTTCCTGCAGAGGATCCTAAGACCAGGCAGCTAAGACTGAAGATGCAACGGTGAGGCATGGGGTAATAGCCCAGGGACCCCCGTCCCCCTGGGCGTGTCAAAGCCTTTGGCTCTACCTGGTCACTCCTAGTGGGAGGGGCTTATTACCCATCCAACTATGATATAAAGCAGCAGCTACATCCGCCGGTGGACGAAAGAGAAATGCATTTTTTTTACAAAATTGTCAGTCTTTTTCATTTCTGGCACAAAAAATAAAAAACACAATGATGATTAAATACCACCAAAGGAAAGCTCCATTTATGTGAAAAAAGGACAAACATTTCATATGGGTAAAGTGTTGCATGAGTGAGTAATTTTCATTCAAAATGGGAGAGCACTGAAAGCTGAAAATTGGTCTGGTAAGGAAGGGGGGTTTACGTGCCCAGTGGGTAAGTAGTTAAAGTGGTTGTAAACCCTTACATATATCCAATGAAGTGACTAGCCCAGGTAATACACAGAGGTGAAACAAATTCTCCTACACAAGTTGTGCCTGTTTATCGGCAGTCTTCTCTTTCTACATCTGTTCAAAATTCAGAATTTATAAGGCTTGCTTAAGAATTCAGAAAACAGGGAGCAGAGAGCTGAAGTTACACTCTAAAGAGCTCAGTGGGGAGAGCGCTGAGAGCCGATTGTGTTATATATATATATTTATATAATTATACATTTTATCTTTCATATACTCACTATTGGATATATTTGTTGAATATCTGACATACTACAAATTAGGATTTCAATCCTTACAGTTGACCTGAATTTGAGATTTGCTATAATAGGGAATAAATATTTAATGTATCTAAGCTGTTCCTTAAAAAAATACCGTTTCTTTTGAACTCTTTGCGAAAAATACTAGTTTACGTCTTGGTATGGGAGGGTGCCCAATCATTTGACTAAAGCAGGGTATACATAGAGTTTTTTTTTTTTTTCAACCAGGGGGTTGAACCAAAAAAAAAAAAAAACTTGCAGATCCACGTATCCACACAAGCAACATGGATTCAGGGATCTCTCACAATGTTCTCTATTATTCTGACACCTGGGGGACCCCCCACCCCACCGGGAATAATCGCAGGTGGCAGGCGGACATCGGGTACACCAGACCCATTGATTGACATCCCTACTAGCCAATCACAGTGCCATGGCACTGGCATGAGAACGCAAGATCTCCATCTTGTCCCCTTGCAGCGCTCCGATCTGCTCTTACATAGAAAGATAGTCTTTCTGCCTCTCCCGGGAATAATCGTGGGTAGCAGGCGGACATCGGGTCCCCCGGACCAATTTATTGACATCCCTGCTAGCCAATCACGGTGCCATGGCACCTCCGGCAGCACGATGCGCCATCTACTGGCTATTGAACGGGCCGACGTACAGGTAAGTCATTTCGCGCAATAGCGCCACTTTGCCACGGTATATAGACGGCGGCAAGTCAGCAAGTGGTTAAACTAATTTTTTTTGCATAAACCTCCTTTAGGGGCATGCCCTATGCCTACATACCTTTGCTAATAGGTGTCCCTTGCTCCAATCGAAAAAAGTTGGAGGTATATAAATGTAATAAGAATTTTGATATCTATGTTATAAATTAAAAAGTTAATGAGTGGTTTGAAAATAATGCCTTATAACATGTGCATGCATGCTTTATTTGATTTGCATTGCCATTGTGAAGAAGAGAAATGTGACTCTTGCAGAGTTAAATACTTGCTTTACTTCTCATATTTATACATGTACATTCATGCCCCCCACTCATCCTGGCCACAGTAACTCTGTTCTTCTAGTCCAAGCAGCTCTGATAAATTAAAGTATAACTTAAGGCAATTTTTTTACTTCGCTTTGGATGAAGTAGAGATAGATTAGAATATATGTCAGTTTTTATTGCGGTTTGTGCCCTTGTTGAGGATATTCAATCTATTTGACCCGTTTACCGTTATCATTGAAAGTAAGCGAAAATCCCAATTTTTGGGCTGTCCCCAGAAAAGTAATAAAAGGGGAAATCTTCCAATGACCTGGAGTTCTGGTGACCTGGGGGTCCCCAAGGAATTCCCTTAATTTGCAAGGATTTCCTCTCACTTTCTGTTTGGCTATGGGACAGGAAGTGCAGGTAAATCTCTGCCATAGTACACAGATGGCAACATAAATCTGATATGGGTTATAATTCTCCCTTACGCTGTCCAAAATGAAAAAACAAAAATTGTTGCCTATAGTTCTATTTTAAAAGCTGCCAGGTGAGAGGCCATTTGAGAGAACACCATTTTGATGGCTGGCTCCTTAAAACAATCAGTCTCTACACCTACTTCCAAGCTGAATCTAGCCCTCCCTGTCCCCACAGCTCTGATCCCAGAACTAAACCAAGAACACGGGCATTGCAGTTCAATTGAATTAAAAACAAAATTGTCCCAGCAAATTTGGAATATTTGATAAGTATGCCAACTGCCAAAACTGCTGATCAATAGTGGTTCTGGAGGTAAGTTATATTTACACATTATACTGACATCTGCATGCTTCAGTAAAATCATTTTGTGTGATCAATGCCCTCTTAATCATGCACTGAAGAGGTTTATTGCTCAGAAACCAAAACGCATTCTTCCTTTTTTTTTCTAATTGTAATCTTTAAGGACGAGAAGTCCAAAACGCACAAATATGTTTTTGTATGCATTTATATAAAGACTGCAACCTGTGTAGGGCGACGCCTCCTTGAACCAGGATCATCTATTAGAGCAATTTGTACAAGAACATATTCTTCATTTCTTCGATCAATCAAGTCCCCAGCAAAGGGTCCATCGACTTCCAGCTGTAGGAGTGCAGTATCCCGAAAATATGTTAGGTTCACAGCTTGTAGGAGAATATGGGTTAAGGAGCTATGTGGTACAAGTAGATATATTTTTAAAGCCAAATGCAAACGAAAAATAATGTTACATGATATAGTCTATGAATAGAGAAAATAATAAAACTAGCGTCAAAAAAAAAAAAACCTAGCGTTTGCAATATTCAGCTTCAATACACAGATCTCATGCACAGTACTTTTTTCTGCCACTAGATGTCCTCGTTCCATTGGCCATCATTTTATCCATTTGCTGAGCCCAGGTCAGCCTGGCTTTACCCCAGCCTGTGATTGGACAGTGAAAGGTGAAGCAGAATAGTGATGACCTTATCCATCACTCTGCTTTCTCTTGTTATAAGCAGGGGCGTAACTACAGGGGTTGCAGGGGTTGCGATTGCTACTGGGCCCCATGCTCCAGGGGGCCCAGTAGCAAACCAGTGGGTGAACTTCCAGGATTGAAAAAGTCACACTTGCGACCGGGCCCTGGCATTGCACCACTGTGGGGAGGCCCAAAGATTGCAGGAAGGGAGCCCACTGCAGAACTTGTGAAAGGATCCTGCTGCGGGACCGTAATAAAAGGCCATGCAACGAGAGTAAAGAGCCCCAGGATTAGTGGGAAGAGCCCTGGGCTTGAAGGGAAGGGCCCCGGCCAGGGATCTGGGGGGGCCCTTCATGGTTTCTTGCATCGGGGCCCTGAAGGCTCTAGTTACGCCTCTGGTTATAAGTATGCATCATGCTAGCTCATAAACTGATTGACTCCTTATTCTGCTTCTATTACACTCCAACCCAGTTCAAGGATTGCAAGAGGCAGGTACCAGGTTCAGATTTAGGTACATGCATTTAAAAATACATTTATTGATGTATTATTGCTGAATTCGATAACAAAGTATATATATCTATTTAGTATGCACCAAATGCTTTTGCAAACCCAGACATTGCCTTGTATTGTTATTGGCAAAATCATCACTGCATAAGTAGTACAGGAAATTCCTGCACAGACACAAAGTAGAGGAGTGGTTTCATTATGTATTACTGCACAGATTTGGAAAAAATACAAAAAAGAGCCTCAAGATTCAAAAAATACATAAAGCACTTTGATTTACATGGTATTTATTTAGCCTGAAGCTCAGCTTTGATGATGTGCTCTTCCCTGGACTGATAAGAGAATATGGGGCATGAATGGCTGAACATGCCTGTAAAAAATGTCCCCTACATGCACATTGCAAACTATACTAAACAATATAAGCAACCTACAGGGTCCTACATACAAAAACCTGCTCCAAAAAAACAAGAAAATGATTTTTTAATTTTTATTTTTGCTGTGTGATCAATGGGGGTTACTCAAGTTTGACTGTAAAAGGTGGCAATACAATTTATAAACAGTAAAGGACGAACAAAGCTGGGTGCCTGTTATTTACCTACCACCCCAAACATAGCAAAAAAATAAAACATATGTATAGTATATTATTGTCTGCATAAAAAGCTTCCCTGAGCAAAGCTCCATTCCTATTAGGAGTTCCGTGCCATCACCAACATGTCATTTTATCCTGAACATACTGTAAATATTCCAGGTAAAGCCATAAAACTCTTCATTAAAATGTGTCTAAATTCAAAAACTAAAATTAATTTGTTGCAGCCTACAGCCATATTTTGGCTGCATTAGTTTTTGTTTTTGCCCCCCCTCTTTTTTTTTTACTAAGGTTCAGCCAGTGACACACTTCCTTGATGACAATGCTCACTTGCTGCATGGTATCTATGGAGGTACCGCATTTTCCCCTAAGCTGCTCTTCTGATTTGGTATACAAACACCTCTACTTCCTCTACAGTTCACAAAAGATAGCTGAGAAACTTAAAGTGGTATTATACCGTAAAGCAATTATTTACCATTTCCTAGATTGCGGAATTGGTTTTCTTTTTTAGGCATTCCTTCTTCTATATTCACCTGGTGATCCAGCCTGTCTTTTTTTTTTTTTAACCACTTGCCGACCGCCCACAGTATATTTACTGCGGCAGTCAGCCCCTCCTGGGCAAAGTGACGTAGTACTATGTCGCTCGCCCAGGAGCCTGCAGGGGGCTCCCGCCCCGCTCGTTCCCCTGCATCCCCGCGTGTGTGACCAGCGGACCCGACGTCCGCTGGTCTCATTCGCGATCTCCCGGTGGAGAGGAAGAAAGGCAGGCGGCTGATGTAAGCAAAGCCGCCTGTCATTCTCCCTGGTGTAACTGCAGAGATCATACGATCCTGCTATGTAGGATCGTATGTCTCTGTGGTTACATCAAAAGCCACACCCCTTTACAGTTAGAAACACGCCCCTAGGGACACACTTAACCCCTTGATCACTAACAAAATTAACCCCTTCCCTGCCAGTGTCATTTTTATAGTAACAGTGCATATGTATAGCACTGGTTACTGTAGTAATGTCACTGGTACCCCCAAAAGTGTCAAAAATGTCAGTCAGGAGTCCGATCTGTCCGCCGCAATGTCGCAGTCCCGCCGCCATTACTCGTTAAAAAAAAAAAAAAAACAATAAAAATGACATAAATCTTTCCCATAGTTCGTAAACGCAATAACTTTTGCGCTAACCAATCAAAATACGCTTATTGCGATTTTTTTTTACCAAAAATATGTAGCAAAAAACAAATAGGCCTAAAATGTTAAAAAATTTTGATTTTTACATTTTTTTTAAAAAAATGTGAAAAATATTGTTATTTTTTCAAAATTTTCGCTCTTTTTTGGTTTATAGCGCAAAAAGTAAAAATCGCACAGGTGATCAAATAGCACCAAAAGAAAGCTCTGTTTGTGCGAAAAAAAGGACATCTATTTCATTTGGGTACAGCGTCGCATGACCGCGCAATTTTCCGTTAAAGTCACACAGTGCCAAATTGCAAAATAGGCTCTTGGTCTTTGAGCAGCCAAATCCTCTGGGGCTTAAGTGGTTAAACAAAGCTCTCCAGCAGAATGAATCAGTTGCAGAGATGAGGCAAACCATTTAACACTAGCAGGGGTGCTTTCAATGATCAGCGTTTATGTAAAACCTTTATCCCAAAAGGAACTTTTGCTATAACTGCTTATAAAGTATTAGCTGGAGATTGGTTTCAGTTTGTTAATGTATTTAAATCTGTTAGTCCATCTAGCACTCCCCTTCCCCCAGACTGATCATGCTGCTGTCCAGAGGTGCCCCCTGTGCTCATTCACCCAGAGCAGAGCACACTTAATACATGTGGCATGTTATTGGTCAGATCAACAGGTGAAAACAGAGAGAAAAAGACTAAAAAAAAAAAAAGAAAACCAATGAAGCCACCACATCTAATGATTTAATTCTACTTTATTTTGAGATTTCCATTTAGTGCACAGAAAGTTACAAGGATACTGGATTTCTGCCACAAATAGTTAATTTCTGTTCTTGCAGAACATGTACTTCGCCTCAAAACAGAAAACGAATGCAGCCACCTCACCTAAGGACTAGTAAGCTATAACACTACATTTTTGTTCTTGGGTTTAGATGCATGTTACGGACCTAAAGTCATTGTAAATGATTACCTTGTAAAAGAACCCATTACATTTGAAATAGAAATGAAAAGCAAAACATGTGTACAGATTAAAAAACAAAAAAAAAAACAAATACCTTTTCTTCCCTTTTTTAGAAGAAATTACATTCCCTCTGTTCTCAGCTGCACAAGAGCTGGGGGGGAGGAGAAGCAGCAGTACACTGAGCTTCCCAGTCAAAGGCTTTGCAGAGGGGGGGCGTCATGACAAGTATGATCATTGGAGGAGAGTACAGAGAGTTCCCAGTATAGCTAGAGAACTGACCACACTGTGCTCTCCTGCTTAGTTTGGTCAGTATTTAATAGGAAAGAAGAATGACTGACAGGAACACCAAGGATTTCACACAAAGGAAGCAATAGAAAGAGAAAAGGATACTTTTTCATACAAGCACATGGTGCAGCAGGACCGTATCAGGAAGGGTATCAAACTCTTTAAATTGGTTGTAAAGGCTCAAGGTTTTTTTTACCTTTATGCATTCTATGCATTGCATAAAGGTAAAAAGCCTTCTGTGTGCACCAGCCCCCCTTATACTTGCCTAAGCCCTATCTTGATCCAGCGATGTGCATGAGAGCAGCTGCTCTCTGACTTCTCTGCCGTCTCATTGGCTGAGGCAGCAGCGGGAGACATTGGCCCCCGCTGCTGTCAATCACAGCCAGTGAGCCAATAAGAGTGGGGGTGTGGCCCAGCCATGCTCTGTATCTGAATGGACAAAGAGCAGTGGATCAGGAGAAAGAAAGCTGCTTGCAATTGGGGCACTCGGCAAGAGGGAGGGGCCAGGAGCACCAGCAGGGGAACCGAGAAGAGGAGGATTGGAGCTGCTCTGTGCAAATCCACTGCACAGAGCAAGTACGCATGACATGTTTGTTATTGATATATATATATATATATATATATATATATATATATATATATATATATATATATATAAGGTTTTAATATCGCATTAAGCTGCTTGGCCTTGGGGAAGCTTGTGTCAGCAAGGAAAGTCCATATCAGAGGGCCAACTTTCTCAAGCCTGGTTTACAGATGTTTTCAGCCCTGCATAAAATAAGCTTGGTTCCCAAAGTGGATTTAGAGTTTAATCTATAGTTGTGGAAGCAACCATAGCAGCTAGTATTCAGCATGCTGAAATATTTCTCAAACAAAGATATATATAAATATTACATAAATTGTGACTGGAAACATTTAGAATTTGTAATAATTTTAAATTGAGCTACTCCAGCAAAAACCAATATTAGTTTCATTTGTACATATATTTAAAAAATATATATTCATGCTACTGAACTTCTGTACCTGTAACTGCTCAGTTTACAATATCAAATAAAGATGCCCAGCAGTTCTATTGACTTTTCTTCAGCATATAAAGAAAACTAGATTATGGGGAATTGTTCACAGTATTGTGGAGCTTACATGAAAATCATCAATAAATGCATTCATAACACAGGACCTTTAAAAAAAACTCATGAATTATATATGATTGTTACAATCCTCTCACCTCCAGATATGCCATTAACTTTCTTTATCAAAATCACAGGAGATTTCTTTTGAAAATATTTTCCCCATATGATTAGGTCTAGAATTGTCATTATATAGGCATGCACATTTTTTCTTTCTATGTAATGAAAACGAATGCAGTGCAGGTTAAAAGGGGATGAAAGAAAATCTGAAAATGGATAAAAGCACAATCAGCGAAGGAGAAATGAAATATGTATTTCCATCATAATGGCTGTTGTAAAACTTTATGGTTTTTAAATGTATATTATACTGTGCTGAAGACTTTATTATTACCATCACTTTGTGGGTTTCAGGAGTTGGAGTCTAGTTCTGAATGTATTATACCTAGCTTGGCTTTCCTTGAAGTACTCAAGCTTGTTCTCATGACCATTGAGACACTCCAGTCCTGGGGGGTTCAAAGTATGCGCTAGGTGTCAAGCCTGGAAAAGGAACAATGGAATTTTATCCATGTAACAATTATACCACATAACCTGGACTCTCTTCATATAAAGCGGAAGTTAGATCTGCCTATATTTTCCTTGTTCTTCTTTCTCCCTCTTCATTGACAGGCCTTATTTTAAACCCAGTGGGGCCATCTTTTTGTCTCTGCTCTATGCAATGCATGCAGATCATTGCCGATATGGAATTGGGAAGGGGAAAGGGACGTGTCGGTACTGTACCTAGCTTCATGAAAAGGTTACAGCACCCTACTTCAGCACTCCTTTCAATAGCCCTCAACCTTGATGCAATCAGGATCATTTGTGGGAAGATATTATACAAATATTTAAATGGATTGATGGGTACATGTTGGTCTGGAGGAATGGGAACTTATAGACAGACTGCCATTTACATGCAAACTAGGTAATACCCACATGTAATGCTGAGTATTCACAATTTAAAGAAATTAAATCCATTGAATTAAAGGGGTTCTATCGAACTTGCTTACCTTCTAATGCATACTGTGATAAGTAGACAATGAGCAGCAAAATCAGGTTAAGCATTTATAGTAAAGGAGAAAAGTATGTACAACTGTGCAAGACTAAAATTTAATATTAACCCCTTGGCGCAAGCTGCCCCCTGCCCTTTAAGGGGTTTGCTTTGCCGGGAGGCGGAACTTATGACCAGGTGACCGCCATGATTGGCTATCACGGCGTTCACATGATTGGATAAGTCCTGATTGCAAACGGCGCAAAGAGCTGTCAGTCACTGTGGCGGGAGCGTGCAAGCTGCTTGCTGTGGGGGCACTCCACAGGAGGGAGGGGCCATGATGGCCAAAATTGAGTTAAGCATTTATAGTAAAGGAGAGAAGTATGTACAACTGTGCAAGACTAAAGGTTAGTCTTAACCCCTTGGCGCCAGCTGCCGCTTGCCCTTTAAGGGGTTTGCGTTGCTGGGAGGCAGGGCTTATGACCAGGTGACCGCCATGATTGGCTGTCATGATGGTCACATGATTGGAAAAGTCCCGATCGCAAACGGCGATCAGGAACTTTCAAAGAGCCATCAGTCACTCTGGCGGGAGCGATCAAGGCACGAGTTCTCTGCACAGAATGGTCGGCGGTATTGCATGCAAACCCCTCTGCACCAAGGCGCAGGCTGCGAGAAGTCACATATTTTCATGCACTCTGTGCCAAGAGGTTAAACATCAGCAATTGTACCACAGGGATCCCAAAATCACTAGTCTTGTAAAGCCATAACCATGGAATACATTATTAAAGCAATTGATAGGACCTTACTGCTATCATACAACTGAAAAAGGGAAGGGAAAAAAAAAACACTGGCACAGGTGTGTGCTTTACAAATGCTTTAAGCAATTGGCAATGTTCAAGTCTCCAAAGCAAGCAAAGCCCATTTTTTTTAAATGAAAGGAAAATCCCAGGAGAAGAGCCCTGTTACATGACCTGTCTATGTATTGTGACCAGCCTATTCTTAAAGGCATTGTAAAGTCAGAAGGTTCCTATGCATTAAGATATAAAGCCTTCTGTGTGCAGCAGCCTCCCCAGCACCCTCCAATACTTACCTGAGCCCCATCTCTGTCCACTAGTCCCTTGGCCATCCAGGACTCTCCCTCCTGATTGACTGAGACACAACTGCAGCGTCATTGGCTCCCCTGGCTGTCAAAGTCAGTTAGCAAATCAGGTAAGAGGTGGGGTGGGGCCAAAACACAGCTCCATGTCTGAATGGACACACGGAGCTGCAGCTCGGCTCAGGTGTCCTCATAGCAAGCTGCTTGCTGTGGGGGCACTCCACAGGAGGGAGGGGCCAGGAGCAGCAAAGAGGGACCCGAGAAGACCCGAGAAGAGGAGGTCCTGGGCTTTAAAAGAGATGTTCATTTTGTTAAACAAATTTTTACATCTTTTTCAGGTTAAGAAAAATGTGCATTTTTTTATTTTAACTTGGAGCCTGTAAAGGATGGCTCCCATGATGCCATGCAGGATTCCAGCAGACTTGTCAGTGTATCTGTCTGCAGGTGCTTCATACGGGCAGGCAGATACACACTGACAGGAAGAGAGTACTACCAAAGAGCTCAACAATGCCATGGTAGTCCATTGAAGCCGACAGCCACAAAGGATGTCAGTGTTTGTAGTTTTGCCATTCTCAGAACTCTGCAAATGAATGATGTGGCCAGACAGGCACGAGTTTTTTAAAATCGTGACAGCAAGCAGAGGGAGAAGATCCCCAGCTTGCTGTCACTACAGGGAGCAGAGCGGGCGACGACTGCAGGAATGGGAACATGTTACATGTTAGATACTAAAAACGGGGGGAACATGTAACATTCCCAAAGGCTATCCTTTAAAGCACAGTATGTTCTCTGTTGTGTTATGAAAATAGCATTCCATGGGACACTGCAGACTATACCCTATGGCATGCATTTTAGAAAGGAGTCAAAAAATTCAGGCGCGGTGAAGAGTAAGGAAAGCCGGAATTCTCACACGGAGGATATCAGATCACAACCAAGTTAAAGTTGGACAAACCACTGCTCACTCTGCACCTATCTGTGATCAAGACTGTGTTGGGTAAAATATTAGCGAGAGGCATTCCCAGGAGGGACTGCAATGTGCTTTGTCCAGATTTAATGAAGTACAATCTGATCTGTGTGTGACTTCCTGCATTTTTCCACACTGAACAAAATGGCATCACATATCACCACACAGCAGGGCAACACACTTTGTTTTAGGTAATGGCATGAATGAAGTGTCACATTTGACAATTTAAATAAAAGTAAATAATGCACTGGAGCCAACACTGTACTAGCCTGTATGTTAAAGTGCTGCATCTTACCGTGCAGGCTAGTGTGAACCTAGCCTAAGTTAGGGTCACAATAGCCTGCATGTTAAAATGCAGCCATGGTGCATCACAGTAGCTTCACTTTTGCAAATGCATGAAGCAAAAGCCTTCTAATAATTAAATGTTAAAAACTATTTATAATTGAATTGGTTAAGCTGGGTGACTGGATTAAGTAAATCACGTAGTAGTTTACATTTGATTTTGCATAGCCCAGATAAAAATAGACTATAAATCTCTTTGTAAACTTTCCTTTTCCACGTTGTTTCCTAGGATGGGTCATGTTTGTGTAATTAGCACTTGGATCATATTTTTCAGTCCTGTAGTCTGTTTATTTTCATCTTAGTGATGTCATTAATATTTAAAGCCTTTTGGGCACATGCCTGTAATCAGGTAGTAGTTAATGCTGCCCTCGCCAGGAGAGAAAGGGTTTCTAAGGTCTGAGTTGGCAGGCTTTCTGCTGGGCTCTGCATCCCTCCCTGTGCTCATGAATTCAGGAAGGAGGCTCTGCCACAGTTAGTTCCAGCCATGTGGGAAAAAGGAAAGGCTGTCAGCTGAAAATGTAATCTGTTCAGCCAAGTAACCACCCGAAGGGGAGAGGAGCGTGTATGGGAAAGTGCTGAGGAGCTGCTGAGCCATGTAGTCCCACAACACAGCCTGCTGGATGGGAAGAAAAAACAGACCACAAGATGTGACCTCCAGATGCTGCTTCTGTCAGGGCTCTCTGCCTCTCTGGGAGTCTCTATTTCTGCTGGACATCTGTGTCTCCTAGAGCCTTCCACATGCAGGGGGACTGATGGGACTTTCAGTCTGTCCCATAGATACCAACCAGGGACTCTGCCAAGCACAGACTATTTCCAAGCCTGTAGCTAGAGATTTTAAGAAAAGACCCCACTTTATGTTGACCTTGTGATTTTCCTCATGCTGCATTATTCCAGTAAAGCTTTTGAAACTTTACCCCTGTCTGGTCTGGAGTTACTAATGGGGTGTAATGCAAGTATTTAGCACTTATAGCACTTATAGTCTACAGCTTGGGTCACTGGTACATTGGGATATGAAGACATCAGTACAAAGAGTTAATAAAGTATGAAGATACAGTAATTACCAAGGGTAGCCAAGAATTGGCAAGCAGCCTATTAAGCATGTTCATGTGGGGGGTGAGATAGCCTCTTGCAGAGAGGGAGATGTTTTTGGCACTCCTCCTGCAGCGATCCGTCTCCCATAGCAACAGGAGCAGATCTGCACCGCTGGAGCCCTCAGTTTCCACATAGGTACAGAAGAGGAAGAGGTACTAAAAAGCATGCATGGAGTCCAGTGTATTTGTTTAAGGGTATACAATGTCCGGCAGAAGGTACCTCCTGTGCCAGGCAAGTGATCCCTGTTCTAGATGCCTAGCATAGCCAACTCCTACATGCTTATTTTTAGGATTATTCCCTTAAACATAAAAAGAACATATTGTAATAAAAGGAATACTAAATGACATTTTTAAAGATGAAACTCTCTGGGCTGTGACTATTTATATTTGAACACTTAATGAATCGCTGACCACCAAGAGTGCTCTATATGCAGGCAGAACTCCATCGCAATAACCCAGGTGTTAGATTCTCTTTTGTATCCAATGAATTGGATACAAATTGGATTCTCTATTTGTATCATGAACATAGTCTAGGAAAGTAATTCTTTCTGCTCAAGCGCAGTCTAGCTTGGGGAAAAAACATCCAACAACTGAAATATTTTCATTCATTTATAGTAACTATACACTTCCTATAGAAATTTAAATTTTAATTGGGCTTTGTTAAATTTTGTTTTATGCATGGAAAAACAGAAACATACATTGACTTTACTAGCTGCCAATTTAGAAGTCTAGCGGGAAGTGAATTTTCTATGGCATGAAACAAGAGATGTTACAACAGCTTTTGTTTAATGGTTTAATTGTGATAAATGTAGTTGTGTCATGGTAAATGCAGTTCTGCTTCCAATTTTAGTAACAAATTAGCAAGAATGGTTTGGACAGGATATCTGCAGCTTTTGTCAGAGTAATGAAAGTGGAAAGAATTTCAAATTATAGGCACAGAGAAGGACTGCTGTTCTTTATACTAGTACATTATAATTCCAGTTTAATAGGGAAATGGGAAAGGAGGAGATTTCAGAAGTATAAAAAATTGCACTGCTAAAATTGCCTTCATCTATTAGGTGGTTATAAAGAGTAAAGGGTGCCCTCAAGATTTATCTTCCGTAGTGGGCTCACATAATGAATCATTTGTACAAAGGCAATAGGTAGTCACTAACTTAACTGCTGCCTAGACACTGATCTATACTTGTGCTTTCAAGATGCAGCACTAGTGGAATCACTTTTCTATTATGTGAAATAATTACAAGCTAGCAGTCAGTAACCCATAACAATAAGCTGTCACTTTACTATAGGAGGGAAGGAAAATAAGATAGTATTGCTGCTGTGGCCTACTGCGATTTGCACATCAATTAACCAGCTTATTGAAGTGTAGAAGTCAAATGACCGGCTTCTTGAAGCTTAGTAGTCATATGAGAATGTGAGAAGTTGCTGCAGTAAAATATAAGAAATCTGGAAATAAAAATGCAGTGATAACTAAATGTTAACTGCAGCATTTTTTTTTCTATAGAGTATGGTAAGGTTAGAACCTGTCAAGTTCAGATTTCACTGTCTTGATGTTCCATCTCTCTACTTCCTCCCCTGACAGGAAGAAAAGGAAAAGGAAGGGATTTACACTGGGGAAAGACACTTTCTATTTTCAGTAGCATGAGGCAGGACAGCCATCAGAAATTTTGGTGCCCCTTATACAGCTTTAGGCCTGGGGACCTCGTTGTAGCGCCACCTTTTGCTGCAATTACAGCTGTAAGTCGCTTGGGGTATGTCTCCATCAGTTTTGCACATCGAAAAACTGAAATTTTTGCCCATTCCTCCTTGCAAAACAGCTCGAGCTCAGTGAGGTTGGATGGAGAGCGTTTGTGAACAGCAGTTTTCAGTTCTTTCCACAGATTCTCAATTGGATTCAGGTCTGGACTTTGACTTGGCCATTCTAACACCTGGATATGTTTATTTGTGAACCATTCCATTGTAGATTTTGCTTTATGTTTTGGATCATTGTCTTGTTGGAAGACAAATCTCCGTCCCAGTCTCAGGTCTTTTGCAGACTCCATCAGGTTTTCTTCCAGAATGGTCCTGTATTTGGCTCCATCCATTTTCCCATCAATTTTAACCATCTTTCCTGTCCCTGCTGAAGAAAAGCAGGCCCAAACCATGATGCTGCCACCACGATTGACAGTGGGGATGGTGTGTTCAGGGTGATGAGCTGTGTTGCTTTTACGCCAAACATAACGTTTTGCATTGTTGCCAAAAAGTTTGATTTTGGTTTCATCTGACCAGAGCACCTTCTTCCACATGTTTGGTGGGTCTCCCAGGTGGCTTGTGGCAAACTTTAAACGACACTTTTTATGAATATCGTTAAGAAATGGCTTTCTTCTTGCCACTCTTCCATAAAGGCCAGATTTGTGCAGTATACGACTGATTGTTGTCCTATGGACAGAGTCTCCCACCTCAGCTGTAGATCTCTGCAGTTCATCCAGAGTGATCATGGGCCTCTTGGCTGCATCTCTGATCAGTCTTCTCCTTGTATGAGCTGAAAGTTTAGAGGGAAGGCCAGGTCTTCGTAGATTTGCAGTGGTCTGATACTCCTTCCATTTCAATATATAGCTTGCACAGTGGTCCTTGGGATGTTTAAAGCTTGGGAAAACTTTTTGTATCCAAATCCGGCTTTAAACTTCTCCAGAACAGTATCTCGGACCTGCCTGGTATGTTCCTTGTTCTTCATGATGCTCTCTGCGCTTTAAATGGCCCTCTGAGACTATCACAGCGCAGGTGCATTTATATGGAGACTTGATTAAACACAGGTGGATTCTATTTATCATCATTAGTCATTTAGGTCAACATTGGATCATTCAGAGATCCTCACTGAACTTCTGGAGAGAGTTTGCTGCACTGAATGTAAAGGGGCTGAATAATTTTCCATGCCCAATTTTTCAGTTTTTTATTTGTTAACAAAGTTTGAAATATCCAATAAATTTCGTTCCACTTCATGATTGTGTCCCACTTGTTGTTGATTCTTCACAAAAAATTACAGTTTTATATCTTTATATTTGAAGCCTGAAATGTGGCAAAAGGTCAAAAAGTTCAAGCGGGCCGAATACTTTCGCAATGCACAGTATGTATGGGCGGAGGAAGTACAGGGGGTGGGAGGGCACAGTACAGGGGGCAAGAAGGAGCAGTACAGGGAGGCAGGAGGGCACATTTCATCGGGGCAGGAAGGAGCAGTAGAGGGGGGAGCAGTACAGGGGGGGCAGAACAGCACACTACAGGGGGGCAGAAAGGAGCAGTACAGGAGGGCATGAGGGCACAGTACATGGGGCAGGAAGGACCAGTAAAGGAGAGGAAGGCAGTACAGGGGTTATGTAGCTGTAGGTAGCCATAGAAACTGGGAAAGTGAGGGTCGGTCACCTGACCAAAATAGTTGATCACATGACATGTGTGGCTGCAGATGTCATAGTTGATCACATGACATCTGTGGCTGCAAAGTGGCGGAGCAGCACCAGAAGCTGCAGCAGGGGGTTGACCCATATGTAAAGATAGCCCTGGCTTGGAACCTGGGACCCTCGGGATGAACGGGCTCCCTACATGTGTATGGACTGCCCCCCTTGATGGCAACCTGGTTAGAGGCTCCAAACAGAGCCATATGTAGACATGCTAATGAAAATGTGCCTATATAGTAATATTCATTTGTACCAGCATTGTGAAAAGAAACAAAGAAACCACAGTGAACAATAGTGAATAGACAAATAAATATATCTTCATTTAAATGATAAAAAAATACATAAAAATTTGTGAAGACCGTTTTTAATCCCACACGTGAATAACATCCTCACTGAGTATAGGAAAGGTTCCTCTCCACCAACATGCAAGATGCACTATACACTCACCAGACTTAATTGACCCCTATTACAGGGAGTCAAATTGCACATATGGTAAAATCCAAGATGTCATACATGAGGTCACAGGAATTATTTCAAACCGCTGCTGTCATCCATTCAATATGTATATAAATAGAGTATTCAAAGCTCCAGTGTTGCCAAATAGAGAGGGAGAGGAACAAACTCATGGTGCAGTATATCAAATCATTTATTTAAAAAAGAAGGTTGTATTGCACTTGCATCAAAGAAGACCGGGATCAGCATGTATTGTATAGCAATCACTGGTTTGCGCTCCACCTGCGTTCCAGCTGACCAGAAATTACATATCTCAAACACCGCCATCAGGGTGAGAAGATACCGGTAAAAATGACAGTATGAAGGCGGTCACGTTCATTAAACACGTGGTCAATACACTCTAAAGGAGCCGTCTCCACAAACCCTGTGAAGGGACAGGATCCAGGAAATTGGCACAAATCTCCTACCAAGCTCGTATAAAGTACGGGCTGTCCATCCTGCTCCACAGGAATGTGGTCCCTGTGTTTACATGCTAAATGTACCGTTTATCAGGGAGTCCCTCTGCTGGTCTCTGGGGAGGCATATTAGGTGTAAATCACTCTCAATGGGGAAGCAGTGCAATATCATGGCTGGAGTGGACACTTGCCTTAATATTACAGTGATACTGAGCTTCCTTATGAATGAGGCACTGCACGGTTTGTTAACAGTCATTGCACAAGCTCAATGTTTTTTGCTGGCCTTCTGCTTCTGCAGAAAAACAAATGCCAACCCCAAATAAAGACCAGAACTACCAAAGAAGGTAGGAGACAGTGTCCATCTGCTGTCTAGGCAAACAGCCCTCTTCAGACTCTTCCAAAGAGGTGCAGATGAACACGACTGTATGGATCCTGCTTTGTTTAAAGCGGTTAGTGAGGACCAAAAGGTTGTCACAATTCATTAAGCAAAACACTCTAAAATTAGTTGTTTGCACTCCCCTTGTGAAAGAGTCCTCTATTCTAGCAAGGCCCGGTGTTCCTTCCAAAAGCAGCAACCAGTCTCCAGAGCTTTCTCAGGTCAACCAACCTTCTTCAGACTCTTCCAAAGAAAAAGATGCAGATCAGGATGATCTTTATCCAGTTTAGGCCCTTCTTTGTAAAGCTGATGAGATGCCTTAAGACAGAAAGAAAGCAGTTGAAGTAATTACATTTCCCCACGGTGACTGAATTATGGCTCATGCTAGAAGAATGTAGCAAAAAGCCTGTTTTCACAGCATAAGTCAAGTTGGTGAAGAACAGGGTCATCTGACCCCTACACAGTTCTTCTGTGAACTAGAAGCCCAGCTAAACATGGTTCAAGGTATGCCTTTCTCTGCTGCTAGAGAACATACCAGTGGTAAGGTTGTCCTGTTGTTCCTCTCCACCTGTCAGCATCTGTATACCTGGTGACTTTTGGGACCATGGTCTCTTCTGTCCTTGTCTTCTGACTGTGGTTTGAGTGGCTCAGTGGAGAGGATACCCTTTTTCCAGGGGTTTCTCTTCAACATGGATATACACCAAACTATTTATATCTCACAGACACCTAGTACAAATCTTCTCAGTTGCCAGACAGTGGCACAAGGTCAAGTTTTCCATCCAGCTCCAGTGAAGCTGAAGTTAGCGGCCTGGACTTTGAGAGGTGAAGGTTCGTGGATAAGAGCAAGGAAGCGCAGTATGAACAAAGCCTGCAACAAAATTTGGCGAAATTCCAAGAATATGCTACATCAGATGTTTTCTCCAGGGAAGCAAGAGCTTGTCATGTCCTCGGTTTTTTCAAAGAGGTCTTGACATGGGCCTGAGTGCAAGAACACTCAAAGGACAAATCCCATCCACGTCAACCCTTAGAGGTCCACTGAGTCCTGCTGATTCTTCAATTCTTAAGGCCATAGTAAAGCTAAGGCCTCCCCGAGCCCCCACATTTCCCCCAGTACTCAACTACCGGTCTGCTCCAAAAAGCCATGATGGAGTTGTCACTATGGGAATTACCAGCTTTCCTGGTGGCAGTAACCCTAGCTAGGAGAGTTTGAGTTGGCAAATCTAGGGTATAAAGAACCCTATAAGTCCTTCCTGGCGGACATATTCTGCCTTCAATGCTGGATTCTATTCCGCCTCAAGATTTCATTTAGGTCAAGAAATCATGTTGCCTACCTTTCATCTGGAAGATGGACAAAGAGTTAGTCCTTTGGATGTCGGGGAGACACCTTCTTTGATTGTGAAAGTGATCTCCCTCTCATATATAGATAGAGGGTTGGCCCTTTCAGAAGGAAAACCTGCATGCTTCACAAGGAGCATCTCAAGCTCTGGGCAGCTGCCTGTAAAGACTCAATAAAGGCAATTTGCCCCAAAAAAGGGTAATGGAAAAAAAAACAAACACATAAAGCTCTACCTCTTTCCCTCTGCCTGTAATGTTCCGGTACCTTTGGTACCCTAAATTACACTTTCCACAAGTGTATGCGCCCCACCATTTACTTTTGGAAAGGTGCGCATACACCTTTAAGACTGGAGCTGTCATCACCCAGCGCCGGAATAGATGGCTATTTAAAGCGCCGGTTCTCACTCACATGTGTTCGTTCAAACACCCTTACCTGGATGCTAACCTTGCTTGAAGCTTCCATGCTTGCAAGCTTACTTCGCTGACGGAACCTCGCTGCGCTGATCCCTGTATCCCGCTACTGGATCATCCGCCTCTCCTGAACCACCCTTCGGCTGTATCGCTAATAGTGCTAAGTACCCCGCAGGGGAATTCTCTATAAACTTATACTAAGCTTACACTATCTAGCTCTGCATAGTAAAGATTGTTTATCACATCTGCATAACTAGATTGCTAGCTCTTGAGACTACTGCTACTTTTCTGCACTGGGTTGATCTCTTTTGTATGTCCACCTGCTATTCTATCATCTGCTATCATACAACATTGCTAAACCTTCCTGCATCCATCTGCTACTGTCTCACCTTCAAGTGTCTATCACCTACCACCTCCACTCAACCTATCCCTCAACCTTCATCATTGTGTTACCACATACATAAAGTCACTCTAGGAACCAGTTTGCTAATTGTGTGTATTTACTGGCTGAAATAAGACCTTCCACACATGATGAGTCATTGAGGTTGGGAATGGTATCTCAGCATATCTCTTACATGACTACTGACGTGGAACTATTTCTGCAGCTGAAAATCCACACCATATAAGAAACGCAGGAGCGTTACACTGCCAAACTAAATGAAAAAATGAGCTAGATATATGTAGCACTGCCTCCTAGAGGACTACTGGATATAACACTTTCTGGATTCCCCTGGTTACCCGTAGCAACTGCTTGCAGAAACGTATCACTTTTAAGTACTTGGCTCAGTCAATGATCAGTCCAGGGGATGTTGTTTTGTAGTTTTATTTAGAACTGGGATAGGAGAAGGGATGAGTGGGATACTCCAACTAGTAACTATTCACAGTATTGAGGACATCTGACTTGAATGTCACTCTGCCACTGGAATGAAGATGGAATAATTGTTACTGCTTGTAATTATCTTCAGGGTTATAACTTGGCACCCCCTTTCTTTCTCTGTGTACTGACACCCGTCCAATGACTCTACACTCTGGAGTGGTCCCCTTCCAGGGCAGACCCTGGGCAAGTTACTCTGTACTCCCTGACACTGTTTTTCCAGAGTCACCTATGCCCCCTACTCCACAAGTCAGCTTCTCTTGGACCTCCGGATTCAGCCACACACACCGGTTCACAAGGCCGACCACCTGTGACCACCATCCACTGCTGCAGAAGATGAGACAGCCGTCACCCTCCTTCTGGGACCTGGCTTCCCACCCAAAGACCCACTACCTCATGTGCCCCTGGCTTTTATACCCCATCCCACAATGCAAAGCCTGTGTGTCATTGGCTGGGTTTCCTCCACTGTCCTCCCCATTGGACACAGTAGGGACACTCCCTCAGTCCAAATGAATCACACACTGAGCACATGGAGAAGGCCTAACTATGAATCATGCTCCCCTGATAGGCAGAGTGCATCTATGTTTTGCCTGCTGCTCTCCTGATAGGCAAGCAGAGCCAAAACCACTCTCCTCACCTAGCGCCTATCTAGGAGGATGCTACGCATAGACATACATTTTTTTTGTTTTGTTTTTAAACAGAGACTTATAATGATTCCCTGCTCCATCTAAAAAAATTAGCTGGACTTACACTTAGGACCTATAAATGGCATAATAAATGCATGAACCAATGTAAAATAGAATGATTCACTCACCCATTTGCAATTTTTGAAACTTGCAGCTTTTGCAACCCATATCCTTTTTTGTGTATGTAATTTTATTAAATATCTCCTTTGAATGTTTAATAGCATGCCATCAGTCTTAACCACCTTTCCATTAGCTGATTCTAGCACTGTGATTCTTTTGTTACCATTAAAAAAAACTCTTCTTAATTAGCCAAATAATTAAGACAATGCTTCATCTGGTATGTGTCCACTGCTACAAATTCATTTTTACCAAGTGCAGAAACTTAACAAGTAGATCAATTTGAACAATATCGTATTGCAAAGCATTTCATTAAAACAGATTAAGAATAAGACCTGGTCAGTTAACTCCCTAATGTGAAAAAAATAAATGTCTCAAAAGCCGCCATCTATTTGTTCATGGCTGTTCAGGTTGCATTATATATTGTGACACTTTATATAAAAACATGGGTGTGTGACTGAAACTGCAAGGGATAAACACAGAGGATAAAATAATGGCTCTCAAAATTAGGACTGCTTCCCTAAACATGAAATTTTTCCCCGATTTCGGCTCCCAGAGCGCTTAAGACTGAGAAGATACCTAGATTTTGAAGGGACTGAAGAGTTTGTGGTCTTGATTACTCCCCTTTTTAAAACATAGTACTGCAGGTGCAAGAACATGGTCGCACTCCACGGAAATCCCACTAGTAAGTTTATTGTATATAGACACAGGTCACACCCCTCTGTTTCACCCCTCCTATGGCTTAACTACTTGCCATCCGCGCTACAGCCTATATACGGCTGCAGCGCGGACTCGAATTTTCGGGAGGCCGTTTTTAAACGGCCTCCCAGTGACACGCCCCCCGCGCGCTCCCGCGAGCGCGCAGCGGGGAGAATCTGTGTCGGCCGTGTCCCTTGGACACGGCCGATCACAGATCGTGGTGAATGGCCAATCACAGCGGCCATTCACCACGTGATCGGATCATCCAATGAGAGATGATCTCATATGTAAAACATATGAGATCATCTCTCATCGCCGGCGCTCCTTCCTCACACGGAGCCTGCAGTGTGAGGAAGGAGGGAGAGCTGCACAGCGCCAGGGACAAAGAGACATGTAATCAGGGCACTGATCACCAGTGCCCTGATTACTACAAGGTAAAAAACATACACAGTGCCCCCCCATCAGTGCCCACAGTGCCCGCCATCAGTGTCCCCATCAATGCCCACAATCAGTACCCATAGTGCTGCCAGTCAGTGCCCATCAGTGCCTGCTCATCTAGGCACTGATAAGCACTGACTGGCAGCACTATGGGCACTGAGTGTGGGCACTGATGGTGCTGCCCATCAGTGCTCATCAGTGCTGCCCATCAGTGCCACCCGTCATTGTCCATCAGTGCCATCCGCCAGTGCCCATCAGTGCCGCCTCTCAGTGCCCAGCAGTGCCGCCCGCCAGTGCCGCCTCTCAGTGCCCAGCAGTGCCACCTCAGTGCCCAGCAGTGCCACCTCTCAGTGCCCAGCAGTGCCACCTATCAGTGCTCATTAGTGCCGCCTATCAGTGCTCATCAGTGCCCCCTATCAGTGCCCCCTATCAGTGCCACCTATCAGTGCCGCCTATCAGTGCTCATCATTGCGGCATATTAGTACCTCCTCATCAGTGCCCATAAGTGCCACCTCATCAGTGCCCATAAGTGCCGCCTCATCAGTGCCCATCAGTGCAGCCTATCAGTGCCCATCAGTGCCGCCTCATCAGCGCCCTTCAGTGAAGGAGAAAAATTTATTTTCAAAATTTACTCACAGAAAATAAGAAAAACTTTTTTTTTTTTTTCAAAATTTTCTGTCTTTATTCTTTTTTTTTGTAAAAAATAAAAAACCCAGAGATGATTAAATACCACCAAAAGAAAGCTCTATTTGTGTGAAAAAAATGATAAAAATTTCAAATGGGTACAGTGTAGCATGACCGCGCAATTGTCAGTCAAAGTGTGACAGCGCTGAAAGCTGAAAATTGGCCTGGATGGGAAGGGTGTTTAAGTGCACAGTAGGCAAGTGGTTAATCACATGATTATCTATGATTAAGCCCTAGGAGGGGGCAAAACATGTTAGAGATTTGTGGCCTAGGAGGAGGGACTGCGTCTACAACCAGCTGCAGTATATACAAGAAATTTAAGCTGGCCATACATGGGTCCCCATTTTTCATTTAACCAGCGTGTTGAATGGAAAAACTGACCCGATTCCTCCATGCACGCATTAGAGGTGGATGGTGGAATTCTCCCCCCTGAGTCTTTGTATTCGGACAGCAGGGAGACTTCGGAATACACAGATAAGTGTTATAGTCTATAGCCTGTAGCCTTTTTTTCCAACAGGATAAACAAAAGCCGATCGGTGGTTCAAGTGCTGTTCAACCTCAATGGTCAAAGCCAGTTCAGCAGGGACTTTAATTTCAATCCAAGTATGGCCAGCTTCTCCAGTGGGATTTCCATACCTCGTTTTTTGATTTTGCTATACGTATTGAGCTCGTGTCCTGCTATCGGAGCAATGGATTTCCCATGAGACGGTTTTAGTAGATTGGAGCAATGCAGTTCTTTTGGCATGTGCTGGCAGAATGCTTTTTCCTTGGTATCATCAGAAGGTCTGACGGTCCACTTTCTCATGCTTAATTTTTCACCAAAACTTTAACAGTACCTTCAAATCTTTCAATTCATTCATCAGGATTCTAACCATCATGGTGTTAGGTGTGATACGAGTCAGTCCTCAATTTTGGTTTCACTAAATCATCTAGGGAGCATACATGAAAAGTCCTGAGTAAAGTTTAGGCAAAACTAATTTTTTTTTACGGTTGTTTAAATTCATTCTGATCTCATATCAGAAGCATCAATGAACCCTGTTTGCCAGACCCTCTCTGCTTTGTTCACTTGGCAGTGGACATAAATGCACATATTGACAGCTCAGACATCAAAAGCATGCAGAAAACTAATAAAAAGAGTGTTTTGCTATTAGAATGTGCTGTAACTGGTCAGTATAGTGGCTTAGTAATTATCACTGTGGACCTACAATGCTCGGACCTCGGTTATTGGCGCAATGGTTTTCATATTTTTTGGTTTATATCGTTTTTAATTCTCTACACACTTGTTTGCATTTTTTCTACAATGTGTTTTTTTGGATTCCAGCTGCAACTCAAAAATGTAGTAGTTAACTAATTGGCTTTTGCCTAAATTGATGTGGTTTATGTTGGAACTAGAACTGGAATGAAAAAGCAGAAGGGAGTATATCAATTTATATTTTCTGTTTTTTGTAAAATCGATCAATCCTAACTTTACAGATCTCTGGTGTTGTTAAAACTACATATGCAAAGACACTGTATATATTTAGCTAAACTATAACATCAGATTATAACTGAGAACGGTTTCATAATACGAAGTAGAATCCCCTATTGTTTCTCAAATCAATACCCTTTTTGTACAAGAGAGGGAAAAAAATACCTGCACAGAAGCACACCTTTTCATAGATTTTGGTGAGAGCAATATCATTTGGAGGCAATCTGAGAGAAGCAGCTTTTATGACGCAAGTCATTTTCTTTTAAATTAATTCGGCTGAATGGGGATCTCAGACAGGGAGAAAATGAATCTCGTTGAATGTCACACTTTGAGCAGTGGAAGAACTATTATGTATCACCTTAAATTAAACCACATTACACCCTGTGATGAGAGACTGTAACAGATGACTAAAGGATACCGTAGCTTTCCAAAGATGACAGGGCCAACATCTGCCATGATCTCCCCTTATCAGGATACGTGCTAAATACAACCTGCAGCAAATATCAGAAACATGGAATTAGTAAATTATTTATGCACAGAAAATACATTTTTAATGTAATCACCACTGTATAAAACTAACACAGGCGCATAGAAGAATAAAAAAAAAAAAAAAATACAATTGCATAGAAGGATGAAAAAAACCTGCACAAGAATAGATTTCCTTTAATTTATTAACCTCTCAGATCTTCAAAAATCTGTACTGGGATCTCTAAACAGTCTAATATAAATATTTAAACAAGCGACTGCTATAACATTTAGCCTCGGTTCACACTAAGGCGACCTGTGAGGCGACCTGGTCGCCTCACAGGTCGCCGCAGGTCGCCTCCCATAGGGAAGCTGCGGACCCGTTCTAATAGGAGCGACACAAGTCGCTCCGACTTAGAAAAAGGGTCCGGAGCTTCTTTGGGGCGACCAGGAGGCGACCGCCATAGACTTCAATGTTATGAAGTCCGTGGCGGCCGCTCCGAGGTCGCGGCGCGCTGCTCGCACCGCTATCTCGGAGGTCGCCCGGGAAGTAGCGTCGCGGTAGTGTGAACCGGCGCTTAAAATACATGTCAATAGTAACTATGACCCTTTTTTTAAAAAACTAGAAAAAGAGACCTTTCTCCCCAAAGATGATTTATTAATCATCTATCCCACTGAATTGATCTTCCCAGTGGGAAGTGGGACCAGTAAGTTTTATAGCCATTTCTTTGCAGGCAGGGTGTTTTTAAAAAAAACAAAAAAAAACAAAAGTCACTTGACCTCCGGAAGATTTACCCCCCCTTCCTGACCAGGCCATTTTTTTGCAATACGGCACTGGGTTATTTTAACTGACAATTGCCCGGTCATGCAACACCGTTACCCAAATAAAATTGAGGTCCTTTTTTCCAACAAATAGAGCTTTTAGTGGCATTTGGGTTTTTTATTTTTTGCGCTAACAAAAAAAGCCTGACAATTGGAAAAAAAATATATATATATATATTTTTTTTACTTTTTGCTATAAAACACATTCAATTAAAACATTTTAAAAATATAATTTCTTGATAAATGTAGGCTACATATTTTTGGTAAAAAATAAATCTCAATAAGTGTATATTGATTGGTTTGCACAAAAGTTATAGTGTCTACAAACTATGGGATATATACTGGAATTTCTTTTTTTTTTTTAATACTAGTATTGGTGGTCAGCGACTTCTAGCCAGACTGCGATATTGCAGTGGACAGTCTGACACTGACACTTTTGACAACCAAGGACACTAATACAGTGATCCGTGCTAAAAATATGCACTGTACTAATGACACTGGCTGGGAAGTGGTTAAACATCTAGGTCAATCAAAGGGTTAATTGTGTGCCTAGCCAGTGGTTGTGTGTACTGTGTGTGCTGTTTTTACTAAGGGATCTTATGCATTTTATTCCCATTCATTGCATGGAAAGAAAATCTATCACAACCCTGTTGACAGAACAGAGCTCTGCCTTGTTTACAGAGTTCTGTGTCTCTCTTCACTGATCAGTGGGTGCCAGCAGACATCCATTGTTCCGGTATCTGCTGATCGGCTGGTGCTGTGTGTTTATTAGTCAAACCTGTTAATTTTTGGTAACCATTGTCAAAAAATCTAATGTCAATTGCTACCCTAGATGGCGCTTCCTTCTCTTTTCCTTGTTCTCTGGGAAACTTATATAGCCCCTTTCCAAGAAGAAAATAGCTGCTGCATATTGCCATGTTTTACACATATAGTCTGTAAGTGAACAACATATCATTGAATATTTAAAGTGAATGCAAAGTCAAAACTTTTGTATAGAGTGAAGAGGGGTAAGGTTTTTTTTTTATTGTCAGTTTTTCTAAGAAGTGATTAGCTTTACTTTATAGAGACTTTTTCTCTCTTTTTTTTGGCGTTTCTTTAGAAAAAAAAAAGTAGGAGGGAAAGGATTTTCTTGAATGGGAAACAAATGTCTTCTTCCATTACAGCCTGAATAATTAAAGTTTTTTTGCTTAACCACTTGCCGACCGCCGCAAATACATATACTGCGGTGGTCAGCCCCTCACAGGCAAAGTGACGTACCGGTACGTCACTAGCCTGTGAGGCTCTGGGGAGCGAGCGCACGCCGCCGGAGGCGCGGTCACGGACCCCCCCCCGTGCGTGTGAGCGGTGCACCCGATGTCCGCCGCTCACTCACGATCGTCCGTGACAGCGGGAGAAAGGCAGGCGGCTAGTGTAAACAAGCCGCCTGCCATTCTCCCCTGTGTAGGAACAGTGATCATACGGTTCTACTATGTAGGACCGTTGATCATTGTTCCTACACCTCAAGCTACAGCCAATCACAGTTAGAATCACGCCCCTAGGAACACACACAGCCCCTCCCTCTCAAATAAAGTTAACCCCTTCACTACCAGTGTCATTTTACAGTAACAGTGCATATGTATAGCACTGATTACTGCAGTAATGTCACTGGTAACCCCAAAAGTGTCAAAAATGTCAGTCAAGGGTCCGATCTGTCCGCCCCAATGTCGCAGTCAATGTGGCAAAAAAAAAAAAATCGCAGATCGCCGCCATTACACGTTAAAAAAAACAACAAAAATGACAAAAATCTTTCCCTTTATTAGTAAACGCGATAATTTTTGTGCAAACCAATCAAAATACGCTTTTTGCGATTTATTTTACCAAACATATGTAGCATAAAACAAATTGGCCGAAAATGTTAGAAAAATTTTGATTTTTACATTTTTTTGGGGAATTTCATATAAAAAATGTGAAAAATATTGTTATTTTTGCAAAATTGACGCTCTTTTGTTTATAGCGCATGATCAAAAAAATCGCACAGGTGATCAAATACCACCAAAAGAAAGCTCTGTTTGTGGGGAAAAAAAGGATGTCAAATTAGTTTAGGTACAGCATCGCACGACCGCGCAATTGTTCGTTAAATTCACGCAGTGCCGAATCGCAAAATACCCCCTGGTCAGGAAGGGGGTAAAATCTTCCGGGGCTTAAGTGGTTAATGACAGACATAATCAGGGGTCCGACAGGACAAACTGCGTAAGTGGAGTTTGGGCAGATACTGATGTCACACATTACTTTAGGCAGCCTTTGCCGTTGGTTTTTAGATGTAGGCATTTTATGCTTAAGTGCCAGTTCACACATATGCGATGACAGATATTACATGTGATTCGCAGCGCACTGCAAATCACATGTGATGTCTGTGTGCGAATTCAGCCATTCAGATTGCATGGCTGAATTTGCATCGCATTCGGACCAAACTCGCACAGGACCCTTTTCTTGGTCCGCACCAGAATCGGATCGCATAAGTGTTCACACCTATGTGATCTGATTCATGTCCGAACTGACAGTTCATTCTGCAATACGCAAACTGATCTGGGGGTGTCGTTAACTTTGTATTGACACCCCCAGCGATTTGCATATGGCAGTGTGAACTGCCTGCGAGTTGAGTGTGATGTGGATTTGCAGGGTTCCTGCATCGCATACATGTGAACCGGGACTAATTAGGCATTTTAAAACATTACTTACACCATTACAGTCCTCATTTTCCCTTTATTTCGGTGCTTATATGAGGGTTAACAGAGCTTTCTAGTCAGTCTGTATACAGGCACATTGTGCAATCTGTAGTGTTGCATATGGATAAAAGAAGGCTTTAACATTTCTAATCTGATGTGTTATCACATTGTCGAGCACAATAGACAATTTTCATGAGGTGCATCCATTTGGTAAGTCACCCATTATTACTTCTGGGTTATGGTCACATTTGTCTGCAGTTTGACTATCACGGAGGTGTATAGAATATCACCTTTGAACACGCTATTTTTGTGGAAAACATGTATACAGAGAGAAAATCTGTATTGGTCTTATAGATGCTGTTTGTTGATTCTACATTGTATAAATGTGGACTTTTATATATATTAATTTTATTAACACCTGTTGTCAGGCCTTCCTTTGAAATATGTGGTGTTTGATCAGCAGCTAAATGAACAAATAGGTTTTTATGGTGCTGCGTGGCACTGGACAGGAGAAGGAAAGATTTCCCTGTAGCTTTGTTTCAGGTAAGTTAATATACTCAATACAAAGCATGTTTAGAATAGCAGCTGTTAAGGTTCACTTTAAGAAAATGTTTTCTTTAAAATAAATCTTTCAGAAGAGAAAAATGGGAGCTGCCCTTTCTTCTTCTTTTTGTAAGTGCAATTTCCATGGCCATTATCCATATCATTTTCCCACATTCCCCTGCATGAGCATATCAGGTGTTTTATCATTTCACAGGGTATGATTTCCTTCTAGGAGAATAGTAGTCCAAGGAATTATGTTAGGCATCCTAAAAACAAATCGCAATAGCAGATACACCATTTCGGTCCTAACAAGTCCTTCTATAAGTTAAGCCGCTTTCACATAACAGCATGGACAAGCCATCTGATCACTCTTGTATCCGGTCTATACAAGTCTAACCTGATGCAATGATAAAGCCACTGTACCCCAGTAGGAATGATGGATGTTCTACACTTAACAGTTCAATGGCAGTCAAATATCTGACAAAACTGTTACTTAGCCATATAAATTAAAGCAGTATTAGACCCCGTTCATACTGGGGCGACCTGTCAGGCGACCTGGTCGCCTGACAGGTCACCGTAGGTCGCCTGCCATAGAGAAGCTGTGGACCCATTCTAATAGGAGCGACACAAGTCCCTCCGACTTAGAAAAAGGGTCCGGAGCTTCTTTGGGGCGACCCGGAGCGACCTGCATTGACTTCAATGATATGAAGTCCGTGCCGGCCGCTCCGAGGTCGCGGTGCGAGCTGCGCACCGCGACCTGCGAGGTCGCCCCGGCAAGTAGCGTCGCCCCAGTGTGAACGGGGTCTTAAACCTAAAAGCAAATATTTATGTTATTGCAGCTTACAAATCCTTTAGATTTTTTTTTTTTTAGGCTTCCTTCCTTGTATTTTTATTTGGCGATCCAGCGAGCAAGTCTGTTTTTCAAAAGCACAAGCTCTCCAGCAGAAAATATCGGTTTACATGGATGAGACAAACCACTTAACACTGGCAGTGGTAATTGGTTAAAATGATTAGCTTTTATTTATTCATGCAAAACCTTTATCCCAAAGGGGGAAACAAAATTGAAAAACCAGATCGCCAGGTAAAAAACAGAGGGTGAAAAAGCCAAAGAAAACTGATGCAGCCACCACATCTAATGATTGGCAAGCTGCAATAAAATACATGTTTGGTTTTGGGTTAAATACCGCTTTAGGCACTCTCTTTTGGATATTCATTACCAAACTTTTTCTCTGCTGTAATGACCCCTAACGTGATACAAGGGCCAACATTCACAAAAGGTACCTGTTTTATTATGATTTTTAAACTTCTACAATTAATGTCATCAGTGTCTTGTTAGCTTACCGTAAACTCCTATTTAATCACAAACAAAAAAGTTATCCATAAATGTTCTATATTTACATAAATTGTAAACCTTAGTGGATGTTAAATGATGGTTTTCACAGCCATCCGTGGAAGCCTTAAGAGCAAAATACTAGTCCAGAGTCATTATACCAAGAGAGCAAGGCAAATGAAATGTCAGCTGTGATTTCAAGTCAACAATTTCAAACAGCAGAAAGGTGCTTCAGGCCATAGGTAATGTTTGCAAATGAGATACTCACCGAGCAGGCAACTACAATGATGAAGAGTCCGGTAATCTTCAAGTTTTTTAAGCAACACCTTGAGAAAAGAGAATTCAGCAGGGATAAAAATAATCAAGGCTAGAAGAGAATCCACTGATGAGCAGTAATTTCATTCCCTGACACCTTCTGCATTTATATCAGGCAATCACCTGCTCAATATTTTCTCATTAACTGTGTTTTCATCTTCACAATAGACACATTACATTAAGAATCCTTTAAGTACTTTGAATGTGTTGATGTTCCTCTCCTACATACATACATACAACTTATAACCACAGTGTACCATTAAAGTGTTCCTTACATGCTGGGTAAATAGCTTAATATTTTATCTACTAGCTATACAAATATTATTTGAAAGATATAGATAGGACATAATTCATTGATTTGAATCTTTACACAATTAATAATAAGTTGGCTCAATAGATAAAGAGAAAAGCAACAAGAAAGAGGTGAAATTTATAGTGCTTAGCACACTTCCTGCATACATCTAGGCATGGAACAATTAGTTCAGCGGTCCAGCAAGAGACCAATTGGGCATTTGCTCCCTGGGCTAGTCTAACAAATGTTAGGATGGGGGCCTTGAGTGGAGATACTTTACCATTTAGACATTGATCAAAGTTGGACCTGCAGATAGTGGCACATGCTGGGCATTATAAAGCTACATTGTAAAATTTGTTCTCACTATAAAAAGTTTTAGTTTATCTTTGTTGGAATCCCCAGGTAAAAGGTTATCAGTCCTCCCCTGACACATCCCCAGCCTTATTATTCCTATATGTCATATACTGTATATGGATACTTCCCCAACTTTATTATTCACCCTTGCCTTAAAGTGGATGTAAACCAGATTCATAAAATTTGACCTAAGCACATCTCTCTCCAAAGCTCTAAGTCCCGTGTCTTTCTGCTGCTTCGTTCTTCTGTTATCAGCATGCTAACTTATGACAAGTTCTCCAGCAACCAAGATAAAACCAGCCTGAAATGTGTGTGTAGATTAGAAGAGAGCTGGTCTATTCACAGCACAGCTCAGCACATTTCTTCCTTCCTTTGCCTATGTGGAATAGGGATGTGTGCTTTTCCGCCAATCAGCTGTCACACAGTGTATGCCAAGCATCCACACCCAGTGCTAAACAGGAAGAAAAAAATCTCTAACATGCTGTACACTTTTTTAAAGAATATAGCAAGCTTAAGACAGCAGATACACATGTAAAACGTATGTAGAGAGATTTGTTTCTTCTCTGTGTAATATCTGAGGCTATTCACTTCACTGTGTATATGTGAGGGTTTACATCCACTTTAAACCGTATACAATTAAAACAAAGAAGCCATCAGACAGCATTCCAGATTAACTGCATACCCACAATAAGTATTCTTAAAAACTAGCCATTGTATAATCTTTACCGGCCTATAAAATACATTAAAACATTAATTTTTGACCTGTTCTGAGAGAAATACATAGGCAGCTATTACTAATCTTCCAATCTGGGCATCCTGCGAATCCAATAGTGATGAATAACACTGCGATGTTTTGCTATGCTTTTTAACGTTAAGTACCTGCTCATGATTTCTTTAGTAACACAATATAAACTTATTCTACAGTTATTACTTTTTTCTGCAGTTCTTAATCTGTTTGCTTGATGGGGATGAAATGTAGACACTATGTTGATTTAGGCTAGGGCTTATTTTGTTGACCAGAACCTCCAGGGCAGCTATACTTCAGTTCAAAGCAAATTTGGTGTATACAAAACCAAGCACATAACACTGTCCGTACAGAAAAAAAAAAAAATTTAAAGTGTGCCAGACAAATTCTGATCCTACAACTAGACCAAAAAGAGTACAGACAACACTTTGAAAGCCTTAACAATTTTCACTGTGCTTTTACACTAATGTAACATTCATGAAACAGGAATATAAACGCCGGTTCACACTGGCGCGAGGCTACTTTCAGGGGCGACCTCCGAGATCGCGGTGCGAGCAGCGCGCCGCGACCTCGGAGCGGCCGCCACAGACTTCATAACATTGAAGTCTATGGCGGTCGCCTCCTGGTCGCCCCAAAGAAGCTCCGGACCCTTTTTCTAGGTCGGAGCGACTTGTGTCGCTCCTATTAGAACGGGTCCGTAGCTTCCCTATGGTCGCCCTAGTGTGAACCGGGGCTTATTCTACACACTTTCAAAATATAAAAAAAAAAAGGTCTTACCTTAGTTTAGAAGAGCTGAATTTCTCTTGAAGGTTGTCCAGGAGTTCATATTTTTCTGCAGACGCAGATCGAGAAAGGCTTCCAACCTCACTACCAAGTCGACATCTCTGTTCGAATTCCGAAGAGCTATTCTCCCAAGATTCCCCACAGACAAATTCTGGCCTGTACAGAGTTATAGAGCATCCTTAGAAAGGACTACTGCAAAGTTCACTCAAAACACTCCTAATACAGTACAAAATTGTTTTTACAATTAAAAGAAATACAGACAAAATTCAATCGAGAAACCTTTACCTAAAATGATTGACAAATTTAACCATAAATCTGCAGAATTCTAAATAGTATAAAGAACAAATAAAAGTGTGTGCTGGGAGGAGAGTGGGTGTTCCAGTTTCAAAGTTATTATAGTTACACAAACATTCTGGTCAAGCCTAATAAAACTATGTATTGGACCCCCACTCACACATATCCTGCAAAGTATTATGGATACAAAGTGTAGGACTGTGATACACAACACTCACTTTTATCGGGATTGTTTTATTACCTACAGTATGCTGTCCCTTACATACAATTTAGCCCCCACTAAATTTTATTTTTGATTTAATACAAGAGAATCAGTCAGATCTACCAGCAAGGGCCAACATGCTTGGGACTAAAATAGGCCAGTTTAATTGCATGCTTCTGACTTGTTGAAATCAATATGCTGCAAATGAAGGGAATTTCCATCAAAAGGTTAATTATGCAATTAAAATCACCCAGGCACTTTGCAGATCTTTGTATAACACATCATTTGAACAGCAATGGTGCGCGCAAAATATAGTCAATAACTAATTCACTTTCCTTAAAAAGGACCTACACTTTAATATTTGAAGTGGAACTGTGGGCAGTCTGTAAGAAGGATTATTATTCTATTATAATGGAGGATTTAAATAAGGCACACAGTGTGCACAATGCCTTACAAAATACAGAGAAATACTATTGTTGCAATACAATTCAAGACAAGAGGGTTAGGAGGGCACTACTTGTGTGCCCTTACAAGCTAAATGGAAGGGCAAGTGATTCTCACAGACCACTAATGTGAGAGTGGCGTCAACTCACTAAGCTTTACAACATAAAATGTGGGTTACTCTCTAAATAATGCGGTAATTACCACTAAATCACACAAATATTGCATTCGGTATTTAATTGTAAATTCTTAACGAATTGAATCTTCACAACTGATTTACCGTATTTTATTTGTTGTTATTGAACTCAGTGAATTGACCTTAATGAGTTTTTAGAAAATGAAGCTTAGTTATTAATCAGAGGCAGGAAGGCCTTGGGTCCTAGAAAGCTGTACAGGTTGAGGTAAGGAATTTCATAATGGGAGAGGTTTTGGAGATGTCCTGGATATAAGCATGGGAGGCGATGAAGGAGCGGGTGGTCTTGTGCGGAGCAAAGAAAATGGTTTGAGTAATATTTTGAGATCAGGTTGGTGATGTAGCTGAGGGCAGAGTTGTGGATGGCATTGTAAGTTAATATTTTGACTTTTATTTGTTGGGTCATCAGAAGGCAGCAGAGGGATTGGGAGAGAGCCGTGGCATTACACAGCACTCTTATTTTCTTGATCCCCCTTTAACATAGGTACTACTTGTAGATCTTCTAGTCTAAGACTTATTTTCCAGCTTCCTTTACCAGGCCAAGCTGTCCAGAAAAAGTGATAGTTATTCATATAGTTAAAACCTATATACCACAGGGGGGGAGGTAAACAATTGTTGCAATAATAACCTAAAAAAGTGTTAGCTGGAATTGAGCTTTAATTTGTTAGTCATTTATGTGAAGTTCATCTAACACCAGCTTTTGCACAGGTTGACAATGCTGCTATTCTAGAACGGCTACACAGCTCATGCATCTGACAAACCTCAAACTGTGTGGTGGAGACTAGGGAAGTGGTATTGGACACAGCCGCCCTCATTCTCCCCAAAAATCAAAGCTCGGTAACAGAACAGATTAAAATCTCTCATCTGTGCTTAGCAGTGTAGAAGGACGGCACATGTACACTTCAAATGAGAGCAGAACATCTTAAACTTGAATTAGCTTGGGGTCTTCAAAAGGAACTTGGATGCAACTGTAAAATACATAGTCTGGTATGCAGCTTAGGAATACATATTTATGAGGCTAGGGTATGATACTATACTGACCTACAGCTGAACTCCACAAAGTTTAGTTCAATAATTTCCATAACCCCTACGGTAATAAAGTTCCCTTCCCTAATCCAAAAGGTTAGAAAGACACAGACCGCCCAGGACAGGGGTATTGAATTAACCACTTTACCACTAAGCCTAGTTTTGACACTTTTTGTTCACAAGTTTAAATCAGTATTTTTTTGCTAGAAAACTACTTAAAACCCCCAAACATTATATATATTTTTAGCAAAGACTCTGGAGAATAAAATGGCGGTCATTGCAATATATTTTGTCACGCGGTATTTGTGCAGTGGTCTTTCAAATGCCATTTTCTTTGGAAAAATTAAGAAAAATCAAATTTTTAGCCCATTTTATTTGTACATTGTGAAAGATTATGTCACGCCGAGTAAATAGATACCCAACATGTTATGGTTAAAATTTCGCACACCCGCGGAATGGCGACAAACTACGGTCAATAAAAATCTCCATAGGCGATGCTTTAAATTTTTTTAATGGTTACCAGTTTAGAGTTAGAGTGTAGCTCTTTTTTTTAAATTATTGCTGGCGATCGCGGCGATACCTCACATGTGTGGTTTGAACAGCGATTTCATTTGAGGCGCGACTTCCATATACGTTTTCTTTCGTGCGCGAGCCAACGGCGACGGGGGCGCTAAATTAATTTTTTTTCCCTATTTATTTTAATTTCAACACAGGTTTTTTTTTTTTTTTTTTTTAAATCGGATCACTTTTATTGCTGTCACAAGCAATGTAAACATCCCTTGTGACAGCAATATGCAGTGACAGGTACTCTTTATGGAGGGATAGAGGGTCTAAAAGACCGTATACCCCTCCACTACATTTCCATGTATTCAAAAAGGCGAAAACTGCATTTTTGAATACTGTCACTTTTTGAATCTGCTGCCTTTAGCAGCAGAGTAACCCAGACGTGACATCATGGACCCTGCCTCCGGGCTACGTCATCGGAGACCCGATCAAAGCCGCTTCCGGCTTTGATCAGGACTCCATCCAGCCAGCGGACGTGCTGGCTGGGTGCTCGGGTCTCCCGGTGGGACGGGAGACCCAGGCAAAGCCACGGAAGGCGGCGGGAGGGGGGGGGGGACGTCCCCTCCCGCTCACCAGGGTAACGATTGAGTGGCTCCCGAGCCGCATTGGTCTTACCGCCAGAAGGCCGACCGCTGGCTCTAAAAAACGGTACCAGGATGATGCCTTTAGCTAGAGGCATCACCCTGGTACAAGCACGCAAAGTCAGCCGACGTAGATCTACGTGGCTAGACGTTAAGTGGTTAAAGGATAGTTTCAGTGACCCCCCCCCCCCCCCCCCCCATGACAGCAGTATGAGAAGTCCCCCATACCAGCAGTCACTTCTTGAAATCAGCATGCTGTGCAGGGCTCTGCCCACGTGATTGTTTCATTCATGCACACAGCTCTGTGTATAATTGAACTACAAGCCAGACATCCTTTGCGGCCGTGGTAGTTCATGGGTTCTTCTGTACAGGCACAAAGATACACTGACAGATTTGCAGGAGACCTGCATGGCACCAGTGATCTGCGGATCGTTGATGCAATGCTTTACAGTCTCTCTCTCTCTCTCTCTCTCTATATATATATATATATATATATATATATATATATATATATATATATATATACACACACACACACATCACACACACATATATACCTGCAAAAAAATGTGTATAATTCTTTTAGCACCCCAACCCCCCCCCCCCCCCCCCCACACACACACCCGCCTCCATTTATAGTGTCCTCAGGCCCCCCATTTACTTGAAAAGACCCTTTTCACAGCACAGTCCACCCCTTTACATCACAACCCTCCCCAGTGCAACATTGTCCTCAGTCCTTCCCTTCACATCACAGTCTGCCCTTTACATCATGGCCCCCCTTCTACATCATTGTCCTCAGTTTTTACTATACAACTAATCTCCATCACCCCTTACACCACAGTATCCTTCCATACATCACAGACCTTCCTTCACATTACAGTACCGTTCATATAATTTTCACACAATATCACACAGGCCCCCTCACATCACAGCTCCCCCTCTCCCATTGCAGTTCTATTCACATCATATCAGAGCCACACCTCTCTTCAAATCCCAGTCCTTAGACATCACAGCTCCCCCTTCCCTTCCATCACATTCCCCCCTCCGCCCTAAAATCACAGTCCCTGTTGCAACCCTAGCCCCCACCTTACATGACAGTCCCCCTTGCAATCACAGCCCTCCAAAAATTTTACAATACAGTCCACCTTGCAATCACAGCAATTACAATCACCCTCTAAATTACAGTTTCCCTTGCTTTTTTACATCACAGTCCCTCTGGCATTCACAGCTCTCCTCCCTTACATCACAGTCAGACATTTAGAGGGTAAAACAGCCTTGTCAAATGCCCTATGAAACGTGCTCCACAGCAGATTGTCTAATGCTAAGGGCTAATGCTAGAATAAACTAGGGTTTCCAGCTTGGTCCCATACAGCCAGCTTTTGGGACACCACCTCTATTCCTTCAAGGGACTGATAATATTCTGGATTTGGACTGATACACCTTTACTACCACTCATACAGCTTGGACTTTTCAAGATCCACATGGATCGCTAAGTACACTTCCTTTGAGTGATGAATGGCTTTTGGTTTCTTTTTAAATCATACTTATGGCTCCCATACTACTGGGCAATGTTAAACCACATACCACAGGGTTGGAGCAGTTTCAAATGTTAATTACTTGCCAATTAAGGGAGGACAGCAGATGCCAGCTAATGTACCATAAAAGCACTATATGTGATAATAAAGGCATCCCTCCCTGGGAGTTTTCCAGTTGTAATATACGTATATATAAGCCACCAGTTCGCTCTCACTTCAAGCTGGATACATAAGGACTGATCCCACAAAGGATACCCTTATAATCTTCATAAGCTGCTAACCACATATAGTGGCCTATTGTATCGCCCTCAGGTTGCGTAGATCTTACATCACAGTCCAAGTAGTGTTGGTGACATGGGAGAGAGATTATCCACACGTGGTTTGTATCTTCATAAATATCCAGAAGGTCTCTTGATGGACTTTGTACAACACTCGATTCAAAATAACTCTGGAATATAACTTACCATAGAATCCCTTTCTAAGGAATTTTTTGCAACATTCAGCCAGGAACTAATAATACTTATCATCCTACAATCAGGAGACATTTTTACACTTTCATTGATTTTGCTGACACATTGGGGTATTCTATATATACAGTATGTGTTATAAATTATCCTCATTTTTTATTTTCTCCCATTTTTCTTTTGGGAGAGGAGGTTGTTTACACAACTTCCCTGCAGCCATCATGGTTGTGTGTATTTTTAATAATTTGCCAATTGTGTTTTTATGAGATTGATTGTGGGTTTTGTATTGTCTAGATAGTTGTGTTTAATAAAAAGTTGATTTTAACATTTCTATACATGTGCCAGGTCACTGGGTCCTGTAACACCTATCCATAGATACAACATATCGAGAGTATTATTTGAGGTTGAGCTCAGTCAGGGATTTATGTTTTTATTTTTCTCATTAGTATAAATTTGTGTTTTTTTCAATGACAGACTAATTGCCCCTTTTGCTGGACAGCTTCGAGGGTTGAAAAAAAAAAAAACATTTAACACAGGCAGGGGTGCTTATAATGTAAAACCATTATCCCAAAAGGAAACAACTCTTGCAGGAAGCTGCAAAAAAACAAAAACAAAAAAAAAAACCAAAACAGTTAGCCGCCGCAGCCAGGGGCAGACTGGCAACTTTCAGCCCAGGGGGCAAGTACAAACCAGAGGCCCATGGTACAGTGACTCAGCCCCTTCCACTCTCCCTCTTCCTGTCCTCCTCCTGACCCCCATTCCAAGCTGAAGCCTTGCTCCAGATACTCTCTACTTACCGGCTGAATCCGGGTTCCCGACCTGGCAAGCAGGTGGCAGTCAGGGGGGGGCTGGGACAGCTCGGTCAGGACTGGCCAGGCGAGAAGATTCTCCAGTGGGGCATGGAATCGGCCTCTGCTCAGACACAGTTTACACCATCCATGTGTGGGGGGGGGGGCCTGCGCTCTGCCCTTGTCTTCAACCCGCACTCAGTGGGTCAGTGGCAGGGACTTTTTAGTTCTCTTCACCAGGAATCCTTTAGTCATGTCTGTGGCAGAAGCAGTACAGCCTTTTTATGGGGCATCAGAGTGGCCTAGAGGGCAGTTGCCCCTCTGCCCCCTGGCCCAGTCCTCCCCTGGCCGCAGCACAGCTTTGTTAGTCAATTCCATCTTAATCTGCTAGTGCAGCTAACACTACCCTGTCCACAAGCTGACAAAGTTGCTGTCCACAGGTGGTTCCATCGCACCTCCACTGAGTGGGGCAACTCTAAGACACAGTGTTACTGGCTGGATCACCAGGGGAAAGCAGAGGATGGAAAAAAGGAATAGAAAATTCAAACGAATGCAGCCACCACATTAAGCATTCATACTAACTAGGGGCAGAAAGAGCGGCATGAAAATGTGGCTCATATTGCACAAGAGTTTTAGAGTTTATGGGCATTTGCTTTTACAAGGTTTTCTTTATGTTTTTTTCAAAACATACCCCTCTGCTCACTTTTTTTGTACGCTTAAAAATTAGCATTTTTCTGCCCAAAAGCGCCTCTCAAAAACAGTGCAGAAGGGTTTTTTTTTTTTTTCTGTCTTTAAACACTTCTCTGATAACATGCCTGTAAAATCCCCAAGGCTCCATGCACACTGGGCTTAAAAAAACTCCAGTTCACAGGACAGAAAAAGACGCTCATATAGAGCATTTTTTGTACATAGTTGAGATGAGTTTAGGAGAGCTTTGCCTTTTTTCTGCCAGAAAGCACCAATCAGGAACACAAACCAGAAGGGTTTTTTTTTTTCCTTCCTCTAAACGTTGAGCTCAAACTATGCCTGTAATGGTCCTAATGTTAATGGACACATAGGATAACATTGAGATGCTTCTACAGGCAGAGCACAAAACTCCTGAAGCAGTGATTTTTAGGGCAGTGTGCCTGGAGCCTAATGTGCATGGACATACAGTACAGGCCAGGGCCAAGACGGGGGGGGGGGGCAGGGGGGGTGGCTACCCTGGCCGCAATGGTTTATTGCAGGGACTTGGGCACCCTATCCCTAAGGGAAGGGGGGGGCGCAGTTTGGCATCTTTGCCCTGGGCCTTGTGCCGCCACTGGTACAGGCTAATCTAGAGCTGCTTCTACTGGCTGAAGAAAAATAAAAAACTCAAAACACCTGAACAAACAACATTTTATATGCCCAGTGTGCAGGGACCTTTATAAACTGCAGTAAACTCAATTTTTGTTTTTGAGTTTAACCACTTTACCACCGGAGGATTTTCCTGCTAAAAGACCAGGGGTTTTTTTGCGATTTTTTACTGCGTGACTTTAACGGACAATTGCGCGGTCGTGCGACGCTGTACCTAAACGAATTTCATGTCCTTTTTTTCCCACAAACAGAGCTTTCTTTTGGTGGTATTTGATCACCTGTGCGATTTTTTGATCACGCGCTATAAACAAAAAAAGAGCGTAATTTTTGCAAAAACAACATTTTTCACTTTTTTTTATATGAAATTCCCCCCAAAAAAAATGTAAAAATCAAAATTTTTTAACATTTTCGGCCAATTTGTTTTACGCTACCTATGTTTGGTAAAAAAAAAAAAAAAAAAATCGCAAAAAGCGTATTTTGATTGGTTTGCGCAAAAGTTATCGCGTTTACTAACAAAGGGAAAGATTTTTGTCATTTTTGGTGTCTTTTTTTTTAACGAGTAATGGCGGCGATCTGCGATTTTTTTGCGGTACTGCAACATTGCGGCGGACAGATCGGACCCTTGACTGACATTTTTGACACTTTTGGGGGTACCAGCGACATTACTGCAGTAATCAGTGCTATATATATGCACTGTTACTGCAAAAATGACACTGGCAGGGAAGGGGTTAACAGTATTGGACAGGGAGGGGTTAAGTGTGTCCTAGGGGCGTGATTCTAACTGTGCAGGGACAGGTCTACTAGTGTAAAAACAAAGGTCAACAGTTCTACATAGTAGACTGTCTGATCTTCACTTTTACAGAGGGAGAACTGACAGGCGGCTTGTTTACATAAGCCGCTCTGTCTTTCTCCCGCTGTACCGGCGATCGTAGTGGGACCGGCGGACATCGGGTCCGCTAGTCACACTCCCGCACTCCTCCGTGAACGCGCCTCAGCGCGCGCGCGCCCGCCCGCTATTGGCTCTAGAAGGAGTGACAGGCGAGCGACGTAGACCTACGTCACTCTGCCTGGCCGGGGCCGACTGCCGCAGTAAATATACTGTGCGCAGTCGGCAAGTGGTTAAAAACACGTCAAAATTTACAGCGTACCTCTAATTTTTTTTGAGAAAAAAATAAAACATTCCCCTCTGGGTAATCTATGTACATTATAAGGATTAAAACAGCCTTTCTTGCAGATTCCTACCTTTTGTTATTCTGAAGAAATCAGTGTTTGTTCCTCTGTGCTGAGTCTAATGGGTGTGATTTCATATTTAGCAATCAGCTGTGCAGCTGCCGAGCACTAATGAGGAAATCTGCTGGGCCTGTATCCCTTTAGACGTGTTCCTATTGGGAGTATCTCGCCAAAAAGGACATTTTTGTTGCAGGGGATGCCAGAAATCTCGCTTGTATCTTAGTGCAGACTTCTGGGGAAAAAGATGGGCCAATCACACAAGCAGGAAATTATGTTTCTGGGGTGTGGTCAATACACGTTCTTTGTACAGAACACCTCCAGGTAGCCATATTGCATTTTCAGAAAATTACAGTGGCTGCAGATTGAAAAGGAAAGGTAATTTTTAATAACATTCAATTACAATATGATTTGTGTCGCAATTGTATACGCTACGTTTTATTTTTATTTTTTTTATTTGCTGCTTTTTCTCCCCACAAAAGTGGAGTTACCCTTTAAAGTCTTCCTAACACAGTGAACATTATTCATAAAACTTTTAAATAGCAGTAGATCAAACCCAAATTTAAACCAAAACAATTTGATTTGTTGACTTTGCGGCTCAAAAAAATAAAAAAGATATTCCAGATTTGTATTACATCATGAAAAAAACTCACAACATAAAAAAAGAACTCCGAAACGTCTAGGTTCTGAAATGTGTTTTTCTGACCAATAATGGACAGCCTGGCATGAAGAAAAAGACATCAGATACCCATTGTGGTTTCTACTACCTCATCAACCCCATCAGTGGCAGCTGGTCATATGAGGTGCAGGGGTGCCGCCCCCCCCTATCCATGCGTCTGGCCCCCTAATCTACATGCGGGCGCTAGTTAAATGGGCTTTTTTTTTTTTTTTTAGTTGTGATTAGAGCCAGAGGCTCTCACAGGCTAAAAAAAAGGGTGGGATCGGGACGCAGAGCAGTGCGCTCCGAGCCCACCCAGTTGTGTGACAATAGCGAATGAATATTCGCTATTATCAGACTGATTCTCCTCCCAGCCAATCAGGAAATGGGTCCGGAGACCGTTTCCCGATTGGCCGAAAGGAGAAGCCATCCTATTGGTCACAGAGAAGGAGATGCAGGGGAAGCCACCACTATCGGGTGAAGCCCCCGAGTGAAGCTGCCGCTACTGCCTGCCACACCAATCACTGCAAACCCACCTCTGCCATTTCCAGCACTGGAGGAGAGCAAATCACACTGACACCTTCCGACCCATCGACTGCCTCATACAACTACTCTACTCAGAGGTACTGGGAGCACTGAGAGCAGGAAGAGGAGGGAACAGACACTGCATGACTCTCCTATATACACCCCTCTACTGTATACACCCCTCCTCTGTATACATCCTCCTCTATACACCTGTATCCCGAAAGGTGGGGGGGTTGTCGGTCAGCGTTCGTCTACCAAACCCCCCCCCCCCCCAAAATATTGAGCACCGGCCGCCACCGAACCCCATTATACAGCCGCGATGCAAACTCACTGTAAAACCCAAAATCAGATATTTGTCACAATACAACCTCCTGCCTAGAACAGTCCCAAAATTCTCACAAAAATAAGCATGTATTTTACAGGTTTCATTCTAAGGACTAACTAGATTTAGCTTGTTTGTGCAAAAGGATGTTCTAAACAAATCTAGAATTGCATATCTCGGATATGTAACCCTAAAGTATCCTTTATGGTTTTACAGAATATATAAAACAATTTTCATTACTCCCAGCCCTTGAAAAGCTGGTTCCAAAGGCAGAAGCTTTTTTTAACCTTAATGCTGCCACCAGGGTTGGCCCAAGAAATTGTGCTGCCTGGATGCAAGAATTAAATGCTACCCCCCCCCCCCCAACGCCCACCAAAAGGCCCCCACGTCCATTATTTTAAATAAATAAAACATTTAGAAAAAATTATATATACTGTTATCTTCCTACATAACTCCCCACCAGACCGGTCTACCAAACACCCACTGTCTGTGTCACTCCTGTGTCTGCCGCGGCCTCCGACCTAGAAGATTCAGCCTGCCCTGCATGAGATGGAGTGCGCTGAATGTCTGATGTCATTGCGCACACCACAATCACGTGAGGAATGTTCCTCAGAGAAAATTGTCCGCCTCATACTTATCAGTTTTCACTACAGGAGGCAGTATGAGATGGGGAAATGCCATCCATAACGCGCCGCAAATTAATGACACACAAAACTGCTGGGAAAAAAAATCTTGGGAGTCAATTTCCTGCCCCTCTCCAAGTGCTGCCTGGGTCCAATCGACCCAATGGGACCCATGGTAGGGCCACCCTGGGTGCCACCCTGTCTTGCTTGCAGATCCAAGCCCTGGTCCCAAGAGAGTGATTCTGTCCCCACACAGGCTTTTTTTTTTACCTTTCCTAGCATGCTGTTCTACTTCCCCAGCCAGCTGGGATTTGTAGTCCATAAAAGTCCAACTGAGTATAGAATGTGGGTCTTTGGACTACATGTCCCAAGATGCTTTGCTCCATTCTTAGTTCGCATTCACCCTAACTGCAAAATGTGATTACAGAGTCCAGGCTGGGCACTAGGAGGAACAGCCTCACTGTAGCAGTATTGCATAGTGTCTCCTAAATATGCAAGCAATATTAGCCAGCTCCTAGCCACATACAGTCAGTAAAAAAAAAAAAACCTTCTGCAGGCAGCTTCTTCCTAGCCCCCCTTTATACTTACCTGAGTCCGATCTCAAACCAATAATGTACATGACAGCAGAGGCTCTTTCTCTTCTCATTGGCTCAGGCACAGAAGTAGGAGTTATTGGCTCCTGCTCCTGTCAGTCACAGCCAGTGAGGAGGGAGCTGGGGGAGCAGGACGGAGCCACACACTGAGCTAATAATTGACCAGAAGCCATTTAACATACAAGTATATTTTGGGTGCCAAGAAGAAAGTCTATGCAAACATGGACAAATCTACAAACTCCATATGGATTGTGTGTCTGCTAGGAACAGAACGCAGACTTGCATTGTAACATTTCATAGCACCAAGCCACCATGCTGACCACAAACTGGCAGAGGTGACTAAAACGATCAGTTTTTATTTATTCTTGCAAAACCTTTATCCCAAAAAAAAAAAAAAAAAGTTTTCCTGTTACCAATTCTAAAATATGAGCTGAAGTTTGGCTTCAAAAGCTGCTGTCTGCTGTACCTCCTATTCTTATTCATCCAGAGTGGTCTCTCACCAATACTGGAGGTAGGTTACTGGCCAGATCACCAGGTAAAGACAGAGGGGAAAAAGCCAACGAAAACAAAAAACAGATGCAGCCACCACATCTAGTCAGTGGTAATGATTGGTAAGATGCAATATATTACAGTTTTTGGATTTGGGTATAATTTCGCTTTATGGTGTTTATAATGACACATTTTAATTACATGTAGCATCCTACAGGTAGGTGCTAGGTAAAATCGTAGTAGGCCTTGTCTGCCTAACAGCAGGGCCATGTTTCTTTTTTTCAGGTAGGTTGTCATGACTCCCAAGTGTGTCTTCTGAGGAGGGGAGTCTCCCCACTGGATCTAAAGGAGGCCCCTGATAGGGCAGTGGAGGAAACCCAATCAGTGATACATTCAGGTTTGTATCTACCCCAGCAGGCAGATTCTGCCGCAGAGGATTCTGGGGAAGCATACATGTCTGAAGGGGGCGCATGGCTCGGCGTCTTTGGCAGGAGCAGAGTCCCAGGAGGGAAGAGACCGGCTATCTCTCCTCCTGTCTGAGGAAGTGGATGTCTCGGGGTGTCGCCTGAAAATCCAGAGAGAGTGCTGAGTTGAGCTGAGGGGATCCGGTGTGCCGCGAACCAGCGGAGAGTGAGAGGGGTCTAGTCCCAGGAAAGCCTACATAGGTCGTGAGTACTGAGGATTGCCCCTTGGGGTCTGCCTGAAGTGTTAGAGGAGACCACTCCGGAGGAGGTTCGGGGATCCAGTGTCAGCTAGCTGTAAAGGGGGTACCTAGGTTGAGGACCCTGAAGTAGCAAAGGGGGTACATAGTCAGTAGACCCTGAAGAGCTAAAAGTGTAAAGGGGGTGCCTGCAGATTGGGCCCTGAATTGTACAGAGTATCAGTTGAGAGTTGCAGCCATACGGGAATTCACCACAAGCTACCTCTAGCTGGTGCCAGGCTGGAGGGGGTAGTCAGTGACTTTGCAGTGCAGCAGTTCTATGCTCCATAGTCCTGAGTCTTCTGGACCTAGAGTCGAGGATTCAGCACTTCAAGTTACAGTGTGTTCTAAGCGTCAGTGAGCATCGGCTGGCGTCAAGGAAGCGTTGACAGACATTTTTCTGGATAAAGTCCCAAGTTGTACCTAGTTGAGCCTAAAGGAGTATCCCACTCTTTCCCTTCTCCCATCCCCTTATCTACAATAAAACCACAAAACAAAGATGCCGGCGTTGTCAATGTCTCAGTTCTCACACCCAGGGTCGCAGCTCACATGGGCTAGAGAGGTAACCGGTAACAAATGGCAGACCCACATCAGGCCAGAGGCCTGGAAACCTTGCTACATACACATATATTGCTGAACAAACTATGCATAAGTGTTCCCTGCTTATCATTGATCAAATAGATTCACGAATGATCATCGAACAATAACCGCTGGGTGTGGGCTAAAGTTGGTGGAACAAATCACTGAATGTATAGTACTATAATATACCAGCCTGATGCTTGGTGTGCAGGGCTTGCAACAGTATATCTAGCAAAGAAGATCTTGGGAGCAGCAAGGTAAATTGACAGACCAGGATTTCTAAATGTTCACTTACATGTAATGTCAGGTAATAAAGTCAACAAGAGTATTTTATTCCAATAACAAAATATAAAAACAGAAAGGTAAAATTTTAATTTGAAATGCGCATCCATCATTAGAAAAAAGAAAAAGCTATATTACATTTTACCACGTCGATGTACAATGTTAGATTAAAATTTCCATTTGTGATATTACAGTGTGAAAATAAATTACAGCAAGCAAGAGCCCTATGCAAAGTATAATAAAACATGTTTTATAGGTTAAGATATGCCTGTATGCATTCTCGAGAGAATTAAAACATTTTTTAATTATGGAACATACACATTTCGTTTTCTAAAAACTAAAAAATGAATTCAAAATTAATGCAAAACATTAAGTTGCCCTCTAGTGTATAAAAAAAATATAACACTCACTACTACGCAGAAAAACACATTTTGTCACCGTCTATTGCTTGTGAAAACAAATTGAAATCCCGTCCATCATAAAGAATCAGATTAAAGCACAGAAACTACACACTGTCTGAAATAAAATCGGTTCACAAATTGCTTGATTTAAAATTCAACTGAATATTAAATTCATGTATTATCACTAGTTTAAAGTATCTCATCTTTCAAAAAGAAGAGATAATGACAGTTGGAAACCAGCAGATAAGTGAGGTTATTTAGATTTATGGCACTCTCCACAATCAACCTGGGCACACAGCCCAAATGGCAGAATTAAAGCCCAATTTAAGTCACTGAAATAGACATTGTACTAAACCTACATTTTCATAGTCTTACCTTCACTTTGTTGCATTTTGCATTTGAACACACTGCTTCTCAAATGCTTACATTTGACTGAAAAGCAAATGTGTCTCAATAGGACCTGCTGCGTCTAAAGAAACACAATACAAAGCAGGTCAATTGCAGGACAGTCATCCATACTGCCCCATAAAAGTAAATGTAAATCTTCTGGCTTGTGTGTGATGTGTGCTTCAAACTGACACAAACCAAGAGAAACCATGGCCATCGTCACAATCCCTAATATGACTGTGCAATCCCACAGTTACCAGAGTAAGCTGGCCATAGATGGTTCAAATCTCAGCCAGTTCAGCAGGGACTGACGGACATTCTTACTATGTATGGGCAAAAAGGATTATTTTAGTGGGCCGTGCTAATCCACATACCTAACTAAATATGCTCAATCGCAGTGTGAATAGTTACTAGAATCATATATCATGTGTCTAACATGTTTATATAACATAAGTATCATCAATTTATCAATTTATAGATGTGCAATCTAAAAAAAAAAAAAAAAAAAGAATATTAAAGTGGAATACAAATTCCTGCAGCTCCATGAAGACGCCACATGACGAAACACGTAGGGAGAGGCAAGGACACTGACGTCACCACACAAGCTGGATTGTACTCACAGTCTGCAGAGAGACCGGAGACGAGCTTACTATTACCATACCCTAGTGTATACCCTAGTGACAGAAAAAAACTTGTGGCATGTGAGTATCTATTTTGTTTTTAAATAAAAGCCTGTTTTTACTATTTACACAATGGGAGCTTTCTTCATTTTCTTTCTTTCTTCAATTCCCTGGTACGGAGCGCTGTGGTTCAATAAGGGGAGAGCGGATAGGAGCCTAATTGGACTGGAGACTGTGTTCGCTGGATATTCAGTGACATTTGTGCTGATTTAAAATTTGAACAGCATGGTGTTCTGGTAAGTTATATTTAATGAGAGCGGTAATGGATCCACTTTGAGGTACTGCACTCCGGGTGGACACGTTTTTTGGATATCACGTGTTTAAGGATATCACACACGTTGGGAAAAGAAGAATTTTTTAAACTAATTTTCTGCTCGAACTTATATATATATATATATATATATATATATTATATATAAATATTTTTACATTGTGGTGACACATAAGAGAGGTTTTTTCAGTGTCACTTTGTGACTTTTTTTTGGGGCTTTTATAGAGTTTGGCTCACTTTGCATCAGTCAGTTTTTTTTTTTTGCACTTAGCACTTTTATGAATTGATGATACTTATGTTGTTGTATCAACATATTAGGCACGATATAGGATTCAAATAACTATTCATACTGGGATTGAGCATATTTAGTTAGGGATGTGGATCAGCCCAGGCCACTAAAATAATCATTTTTTCTTTTAAATTGGTCACCAATTAATTAAGGGCAGCAGCGATCTATATTAGTAAGACTCTTTATCTGTGGCACTGTTACCCTAATAAAAAGCATGTATGGGCAAGACTGATGGTACCCAAGTTGACCGACCAATTCACTTGAGTAAAACCAGCTTGTCAGATTTTTCATGCAATTATTCCAAGAGGCACAGCCCCATCAATAATAATTCTCCCATCAACAAAGTCAGCGAGCAAGAAAAAGGGGAAATCACACCATCTAAAGCCGGCTTTAGGAACAAAACCAGGACTGGTCTAACACAACCCCTTGTGATCAAGGGTGTGGCTGTTACTAAATTTGCCAGCACAAAGCATTGGAAGGAGAGACCGATCAACTGCAATATTTACATATTTATTTAAAGTTATGTATCACAAGTATTAAATATTATGTGGTAGTTACCCCAATTCGACTGCAAAAGTAGAAACACACTTGAAAGGATAAACTCACCTTTCTGAACAGATTACCCGTTATGTTATACCCATATTTAGGGTGCAACATGTTCAGCATCAACCCCCCTGTAGTAGCAAGCTGGGGATCTTTTCCCCATACTTGCTGCCACAATTCAAAGAGAATGTGACCATGCGGGGCTATGCTCGCATGGCTGGGTCATTGATTCACAGATCCCTGTGAATCAATGAACTACAAGTACAGACAGCCTTTGTTGCTGTCAACTACTACTATGGCACTATTGAGAACTGTGGTAGTTAATTAATTATTCCTGTCAGTGTAAAACTGCCTGTCTGTACAATATACGGGGCTGACAGCTCACACTGAGTGTCTGTAGAAGACCTGCATGACATAAGCGATAGCCTGATCGCTGGTGCAATGCTTTCCAGGCTCCTAAACAGAAAATAGTAAATTCACTTTTTTAACCTGCCAAAAAATGTGCGTTTATTAGTTTTTTGTTAAAAAGTGAACTTCTCCTTTAAAAGGCAGAAATAAACCAGTGTTGGGGGCGTGGCCTCGGCATGAACGTGTGAGGACACACCAGCTTGGAGCTCCTGGCTTGCGGCCCCTTAACAGCATTATCTTTTAGTGATCAGAAGACTAATTACCTTCCTCCGCTCCACATATAAAGAGGAAACCAGCGCAGTCCTACTCGGGTCTCTCGGTTTGCATAGAACCATATCTGGTGGCCACAAAACACATTGCATCCACATCGGATTTATCCAAGATGGTGCTGGCACCAGCCATGGGTGCTAATAAAAGGGCCCCACTTGGCTGTATGACTGAATGATCCAGCCAGCCCTACTCAAGACCTGCCTCCTTTCTCCCCACCCAGCAATCTCTCCCCTTGCCTGCCTCGCTTACTGTCACCCTCTGCACTTGGCAGCCCATATGGAGAGGATGCGGCTCATTGCAAAGGACTCCAGCCATGCTAAGGGAACTTCCTGGTACTCGCTCCACTGGGCCCTGCTATGCTCAGGAGGACAAAGTTTAGACAGCAGCATCTTCCACACTGGTCACAGTGAGTACCGACTTGGCTCTTTCATCCCCTCAGGTGCTTTTTCAGGGACACTTGTCAGAGCATTCCCTATGGGTCTTATTACAAAAGATGCCCACTAGGGATGATCTCAATGCATTGGCTTCTCGCATCGAATCTGCTCTAAGAGGGGAACTGCAAGGACTTAAACATGAGGTGGCGGACATTACTGCACGGGTGTCCTCTGTAGAGACCGACACAACAGTCCTACATCATAAAGTCTCCTCCTTGCAGTCAGACCACACTGCCATCACAGACCAAATCACTCAATTGCAGTTGCTCACTGACGATTTGGAGAATCATAACCGCAGACGCAACATCAGAATCCGAGGCCACCTCACAGGCAGACCTCCAAAACACGGTTTCTGCCATATTCAACACATACCTGGAGTGCCCTGAAGACACAGCCATTGCCATAGACAGGGTCCATAGGACTTTAGGCCCCAGAGTGGTCACACCAGACAGACAGACTGAGGGATGTTTTATGCTGCCTACACAGTTACACCACAAAGGAAGACATCCTACAACACGCATGGCGTAAGGGAATGGCGGATTAGGACAGTACCAAAATTATTTTGCTACCTGACATATCATGGCGGTCTCTCCAGATGCGCCGCTGCATAAAATCGCTTTTGGAGAAATGAGTGGAACTGGGCATTACCTACAAATGGAGTCTTTTTTAATCTGATTGCCCATGAAAGCAACCGATCCTAATCATTACGCCACCCATCTGAGCCACCGGACTTCTTCAACTCTTTGGCCATGCATCCTATCCAGCTACCCAATTGGCTTGCGTTTATGTTATGCAAAGTGCAGCAGAGCCCAGCTCCCACAAGCAGACAGCAGAGATCTCGTAGGAATCAACGTTCTCAACGGAGAATGCGGCAGACCCCCAGGGATCATGAACTGTAGTAGTTCCATACGGAACTCTGCCAGCGGTGGATACATCATTTTACTGACCGCCACTTACTGTGTCCCAGGCTCCAAATGGAGTAGACTTTTCATGTCAAAGACCAGAAGTCACGATAATTTCTACTCACACCTCATGGGTCACTCTAGACCTCATAAGTTTTCTCCTATTATTGATAGCAACCCTGTTTGCCTTTACTTCTGGCTATATTGCAGGAGACCATTCATCTACTTGCAAACCCAGCACGTGGTGAGATCGATCCAGCAGCCACTTTTTTTTTTTCATCCGGACCTATTATGAGGGCTGATGGGTTCTCACATTGGTGGCAGGTCCGGTCATGAACGCTTCCCATCCCATTAGCCTGGTGTCTGATTGCCCATATTTTTTGTTGCTTACTCTGTTGGCATTGCCTCTGATCGCTGCAGCAGACGCACTCCACTCTATATCCCCTAAATTGCCATTTGTGGTAATGGATGTTCACAACACTCCCTAGCTTTCAGTTCACCTTCCCCTGGAATAGAAAAAATTTATATAGGTTGTGTCTTGCTCGAGATTTAGAGCCCCATTTAGCCATGTTATGGCCACTACATGGTGGCCTCTTCTCCCATGACCCTTCACAGAGACAAAGTAATCCTTCTGTCTAGAGGGTTCCAATTAAAGGGAGTGCTTCTGCTGCAACTGAAAGATACATGGGTTTAACTATGATTTCATGACCCCTAGTTTTAGGACCATGGTCAAATACTGGGCTGCACCCTATCTCAGTGTTCAACCTTCTGGGAGACTTCATGGTCAGTTGTGGGTTTTGTTTTTGCTTTCACCCTCTGTCACCTAATTGTCCTGTTATTTACCCTAGGATACCGATAGTGGATTTTGCTCACAAGATTTTTTATCCCCTTGAACTAGACGTGTATTCCTCTTGCCAAAGATCTCCCTTGGCAATTCTTGGATCTCTGCACGGACAATAAGGGCACATTTGTTTTCCTAAAGGCAAGATCCAATCACAGACCTTCACCTTGGCAAATTTAGATTTACCTAATATAGCACAACTTTCAGCCTTGGAGAGGTTCCTGGGAAAATTATGGATATGGGGGGTGTCATGGCACTCTCTGGTATCCTGAGGTGGTACAGGGAGGATGGGTGAATAGGAGGAGGGGGTGTATGACTGCGAAGAGGGGGAATCCAGTTAGTGATGAAGGGGGGCTATGTTCAGCGGCAGCCGACTGGAGCGTGGAGAGGCTCTGAGAGGTAAAAGACAGGCGAGAGCGGCGCCAGCTGGGTATAGCATAAGTTTATTTAGCACTGTTAAAAATGGTAACTCACTCTGAAGTTGGGTGAGACAGGAACGATAAGTCTGATGGGGTCATCCATCTTTTTCTCCCAGGAAGGTGGCGTGGAAGGAGGTGGTTAGCTGCCGATGGTATAGCCGAGCTGCTGTGTGGCAACAGCAACGACAAGCAGCCACACAGCAGCTCGACTATACCATCGGCACCTAACCACCTCCTTCCACGCCACCTTCCTGGGAGAAAAAGATGAATGACCCCATCAGACTTATCGTTCCTGTCTCACCCAACCTCAGAGTGAGTTACCATTTTTAACAGTGCTAAATAAACTTATGCTATACCCAGCTGGCGCCGCTCTCTCCTGGGAAAATTAGAGGCCTTCGCTGAAGGAACACTGGTTCTAGAGGGTGATTTTAATCTCACCATTACCCTCGACTGGAATTCCTCCACTGACTCCTCAGCGTTGACCTGAAGTTCACAGAGCAAATAAAGACTTAAACTCTACCCACATCAAAATTGTCGATATCGGATGCCTTCTACACCCACAGGAAAAGGACTACACCTTCTTTTCATCAACCCATGGTTCCTATTCTAGGATCAATCTTTTCCTTGAAAAACAAAATTCGGTGTAAACCAAAAAAGAACTGCGCAAACAGAGTGATATTTGACAATAAATAAATGTGAAAATTAGGGAATTTCTTCCTCTAGCGAGCAGCAATAAAAACGTGAAAACGCAATATGTGATAAAGATAGGGATTATTGCGCTCAGCAGTAAACTCACAATAAAGTGCTAATGCATAAACAGTGTTATGTTTCACATATATCACATAAATAAATGAACCAATGTGAATTCATAGGTGAATATAAATAGCAGTAAATAGGTGAATATATCAATACATATCAATAAACAAAGTCCTTGAAAGTGCTCGGTGCAAACTACTTGTCTCAGCAGCAAATTGGACTTAATATAAAGTGCCTTCACCAATCACCATGCACCCAGTGCTCGGATAAAATACTTCTTACCAGAAGAAGTTGACCCCTTGGTTATAGGGGGTCATGACCAGCATGTGTCTCCACAAGAGCTCCAGATTATCCTAATACTGTCTTCACATCCAGTGTGTAATAAGCCAGAAGTATAAAGGTAGCTCCGGGACTCCGGACAACATGTTATAGGAAATAAGACTCCAATAGTGTAATATTGCCAGGTATGCAGATTTAATTAAAAGGTAATGCGCTTACTACATAGCGGTAAGTAGAACGCCACAAAATTAAAGATCGTTCGGCTACTTCTGGTGGATGGGATGCCGCTTCCGGTCCGCGCTCCACCCCACCGGAACTCTACGGTCTCACGCTCCCGACGCACGTTTCGTCAGGTGTGCTGACGTCATCAGGGGATCGTTTTGTGGCGTTCTACTTACCGCTATGTAGTAAGTGCATTACCTTTTAATTAAATCTGCATACCTGGCAATATTACACTATTGGAGTCTTCTTATTTCCTATAACATGTTGTCCGGAGTCCCGGAGCTACCTTTATACTTCTGGCTTATTACACACTGGATGTGAAGACAGTATTAGGATAATCTGGAGCTCTTGTGGAGACACATGCTGGTCATGACCCCCTATAACCAAGGGGTCAACTTCTTCTGGTAAGAAGTATTTTATCCGAGCACTGGGTGCATGGTGATTGGTGAAGGCACTTTATATTAAGTCCAATTTGCTGCTGAGACAAGTAGTTTGCACCGAGCACTTTCAAGGACTTTGTTTATTGATATGTATTGATATATTCACCTATTTACTGCTATTTATATTCACCTATGAATTCACATTGGTTCATTTATTTATGTGATATATGTGAGACATAACACTGTTTATGCATTAGCACTTTGTGAGTTTACTGCTGAGCGCAATAATCCCTATCTTTATCAATCTTTTCCTTGTCAAACATTCTACCATTCCAATGGTTTCCAGAGCCGACATCCATCACATTGCCCTTTCAGACCATGCTCCAATTTATATGGTAATGGCATTATCACACCCGACAGCTAGATAATTATGCTGGCGTCTGAAGAGACACTATTACAAGACCCTGCAATAAAGGCTGACATTCTACGGGAACTTCACCTATTCTTTGAAAACTAGGACTCAGTGCCCAATCCCCTTTCACTCTGGGCAGCACATAAGTGCTACACTAGGGGAATTCTCATCAAACACGGCCACAGAGTTCAACAGGAAAGGAAAAAAATGTTATATGGAGTTGTTAAACAAGCTGCATAAACTTGATAAATGAAATAGGACCCAACTTGACCGCACGACAGTAGCTGAACTCACTCACATTTGAGAACAGATAAAGAGCATTTCTTATTTCATGCCAAAAACCAACTTACAAAAGCCTGCAGATCGTTTTATGAATACGAGGACAAATGTAGCCGCTCACTAGCCAACACTCTTCGCTCTAAACGAAACCTATCATATATTCCAGCCCCTTCTATCCCTTTGGGTTCCATGGTATACTCATCCTCAGAGTTTGCAGAGGTTTTTCACTCCTTTTACCCTAAACTGTATAATCTAAACTCCGCTTCCCCCGCCGCGCCTGATGAGGACAAGACCGCTGCGATAGATGTCTATCTTAGAGAGGTTGACTTGTCCTCTCTTACAGAAGAGATTAATTCATTGTCCTGTCCTATTTCCCCTGAGGAATTTGCTATGGCATTAGCCAGTTCTCCTATGGGCAAGGCTCCAGGCCCAGATGGATTCACGGTGCCCTACTATAAGACTTACAATGAGTATCTGATGTCCAGCTTCACATCAGCGTTCAATGCGATTTTCTTGAGCGCCGAGCCGTGCCCCCTGACCATCATGCCAGTATCCCTAAACCTGGCAGAGATCGGCTGCAATGTGCTAGTTACAGGCCCATATAAACTGTGACCTTAAGTTTTTCACCAAGATTCTGGATGAAAGATTGAACACTATTCTGCATAGTATCTCACGATCAATTGGGCTTTATCCAAACTAGGGAGGCCCAAGACAATACAATCTGGACCATAAATGTAATAGCCAAGGCTAAACGTAATAACATACCACTAATCCTCCTGTTCACGGATGCTGAAAAGGCTTTTGATTGGGTGGATTGGTCCTTCCTACATGAGACCCTATGACACATTGGCATGCCTGACACTTTCCTGAACTGGGTGACTGCTCTCTTTTCCTCTCCCATGACTATGGCCAGAGTGAATGGCTTTGTTTCCAAACCCTTTGTCAGTGGTATTGGCACTAGACAGGGATGCCCCGTCTCCACACCTTTTCGTGTTGTCTTTGGAACCCTTGTTACAACATGTCCAGAATAACCAAAATATCAAAGGTTTGGAAACAAGCAAATACCACCATAAGGTCGCAGCATATGCTGATGATCTGCTTTTCTATATTTCTAACCCAACCATTTCCTTAACCATCTTACTTTTGGAACTTGGCTCCTATGGAAACCTATCGAACTTCAAAATTAACCAGCAAAAATCAGAGGCTCTTAAAATGAACCTCACTTCACAGGCTCCCATTAATTTATCGCATAAATTTCTCTTTCAATGGGCCTCGCACGCCATTCAATACTTGGGAACTAAAATCCCATCTAACCCCCAGAGTATCTTTAAATTAAGTTTTCACCCGTTATCCACCTTAGAATCGGATTTAGAGAAATGGAAACCTTTAGCCATCTCCTGATTCAGTAGGTGCAAGGTCTATAAAATTAACATTATGCCATGACTCATATCTCCTGCAGGCTCTACCCATTAAAATACCTCAAAGATATTTTCGGATGATCCGATTGGCCTTCGTTAAATACCTTTGGCATAGGAAATCATCTTGCCTACAGAGGACCCTCCTGCAGAGACCCAAGATAAAAGGAGAAATGGGCCTCCCAGATCCTTCCCTATACTTCACTGTGGTACACGACTAGAGTGATTGATGCAGGCACTCCTCCCATAAGCTTTGGGTATCTCTGGAAAAGGACTTAAAACCATTTCCTTTAGGTGGCATCCCCTGGACAGGCATTCACCTACCTCGTCTTCATCAATCCCATCCCCTAATAGAACCAATGTTATTAGAACTTAAAAGGCATCTTTCCCTTGCCAATGTCGCCTATTCTAGGCCACCCAGATTTCGCCCCCGGCTACTGAAACAAGGTCTTTCAAACCCGACCAGACTCTATATTACCCGAGCATCTACATTTCTACGCCCCTCAGGCTGGGCCCAACTTTCAGATCTTTATGGATCCATCTCCAGTTCAGCATTGGGTAGATGGAAACTATTACAGTTGTCTTATTTTCTACATTCCCTCCAGGCCCCTGCACTCTTTACTAGACATCTCACAGCATTTGAAGACCCCTGCCTCGGCGAAGGCCCCATTTGTAAACTACTCTCTTCCTCATATCGTATCCTGGTTGACTTATTTTCCCAGCAGGAGCTTCCATATTTATCCAAATGGGAAAGGGACCTAAACACCACATTTACAGACGACCAAAAGTGCCGCATACTCTTCTTTGCTCACAAATCTTGATTGTGTAGTAAATACCAAGAGACTACATATAAAATTCTGTCAAGGTGGTACCGGACTCCTCCTGTTTTAGCGTCTATGTTCCCTGGACACAGCTTCTCTTGTAGGAGATGCAGAACCCCGGTCAGTACAATATTTCATATCATTTGGGACTGCCCAAATATCCAGCCTTTTTGGAGACAAGTTCTGCAGATTGTCAACAAAATAACAGACTCTCCCTTTTTGACAATCCTGCGGCAGTGCTTCTAAACTTAACCCCTATGCCCAATAAAAAATACTGTAAGTCATTACTAAAATATTTACTGAATGCCGCTAGGGCCTGCATCCATAGTATGTGGAAAAGTCAATCTCCACCTACAATTTCTCAATGGTTCTCTAGGGTAAAGGACATATAACACATGGAGCACTTGATTGCTGCTCTTATTAATAAAAGTGAGGAGCACAATGCACGATGGCTTCACTGGGACAGGTTTTAGTTTTCAGATGACTACTTATCCTTATCCTAATCTACTAACATTTACTGCACTGGATGCGATTTGAGGTCCTATTGCTCCCACTATGGATCCGTACCCCTTCCATCCGCTCCAACATTTTTTTTTTCTCTCGCCCCTTCCTGAAACATTTTTTTTCTTATCTTTTCGCATCTTCCCTTTTTGCTCAAACACCCTATGATGCTTCCATTCCCTCTTTCAAAACATTATTTTCTAAAAAAATTAAAACGTTTTAGGTATGCGTTAACATCGTGGGTATGATCACTTGAAGGCCATGTGCTCATATCCCGCTTCTTGTGCTCCTGAAATTGTCTTGTTTTATTACTAGCCACTATCTCAAGAAGTATGTTCATAGGATTCAATGAGGCTCCATACCGTTTATCTCATTGGTAGCTCTAATTGGGAACCAGATTTGTATGATGCTAGTTTTTTTTTCCTATGCAGCACGTTTTTCTGTCATGCTGATGTTGGTTTTTCATTACCTATGTATATGCATTCATATTATTTTGTCATGTTGTGTTAATTTGTTGCATACTTTTAAATAAAGGATTTAAAAAAAAATGTTTTAAAAATAAACGGGTATTGAAAAAAAGAGGGAAAGGCAGGCTATTTATGACAGACTGTCTCTTCTGTTCTGTTTCTCCTGTTTTATTATTAATAATAAATGTACATTAGGAAAAATCAAGATAGTTGGACTTCAGACCTTGAAGATGATGAGGTGAAGAGGAAATCGCAAACTTTGAGGGAGACTGCAGCCACTGAATCAATGGAGAAGGTATGCAAGGTAAGCATGCCATAATGTGCAAATATGCTACACATACAGTACTAGCACATTATGGCAAAAGCTCCTGAGAACACCCCATTTTTTAAAGTGGAACTCAAGTTCCACTGTTACATACTGTGAGTAGGCAGACTTTATAGAGTAGAAGAGACATGCAATGTCCTTTTTGCAATAAATTACACCTACCTGCCTGCTCACAGCAATCCCCAGAATGTAAACTGAGCAGTACATGTGCAGTTCAGCTTACAGCAGCTGTCCTAATTTCTATGTGCCAGAACGACTATCGCCTGCACACACACAGGAGTGCTTGTCACTCCACACCAGCCAATAAAGATGGCCGAAACACACACAGGAGAAGATGCTGGGGGCCGACAAGGTGCCACTACTGGAAGGGCACCACTTTAAAAAGGTTTATTTCAGCTTTATTTTTACCTAGAATTTGCTTATGATCTTACTTAAAAGATCTGTACAGTTCATTGCTGGAGACATGGAGATCTATACCAGTCACATCCAGGAAATAAGAAAATAGAACAGGTGTTGTCCTTGGCAATCAGACAGCATTCCTTTCCAGGGCCCGTGTGGCCCCATTTAACCCACTCTATCAACAACTACCATCCCTGACTACTGCACTCTATACATGATGTAAGCTTAGAAAGTGTTATTTTTCCTTTTTATGTTAAGAAAAGCAAATGTAAATATAGGATTTTATTTTTTTTATATACTTTGTCCAGGGGTTTATGTGCATCTGTGAGTGTCACTTCTGGAACAGTAAAAAGCATTATTTTGTAGATACAAGGACTGCAACATAGGGTCAGGTTCTGTTTAACTAGTGCCCTTTCAGTAACTCCCACTCTTACTGCACAGTAGAACTTGTTTACGATTTCTATCAGAGAAGACATGTAATCAGCAATAAAGGTCTGCACATCACTATTATCTACACTATTAAGCAACCAACAATAGATTATTTTTTTAGGGTGCCTAAACCTCTCCACAGTGTATCAGTCTGTTAGTACAATCATTTTAAATAGAGTAAGCACATCACCTACCACAAATGCTGTTCATTAAAGTTGTCAGGCTTATAATGTACATACATAATATGGTAAAGGTAGTCCCTATAGTGTTGAATCACACCAACAAAAATGCATGCATATCTATGTACAGTGGGCAACACCTAAAACAGTTCAGAAATACTGTACATATAGGAGTTCAGTACCCAGAATAGAGCAATGAAAAGGATAGCTGAGCCAGACTCTGGTGAAAAGAGGAGGAGCTCAATATAGCACTACCCCCGTAGGGACTGCTGAGTATAGATCTATCTTGGGTCTCCCTCTGATTATCCTGTTGCCAGATACTGGGTATTTTCACACACTGCCTGGTGCACACATGCTCTTTTACTCGTCGTCGCCAATGAACAGTCTAGGGGATTTGTTTTTAGTTTTTTATTTGTAGAACATGGATAGGAGAAGGGATTAGTGGGATACTCCAAATTCAACTATATACAGGCGAGGACAACTCTCACTTGGCCTCAAACTGAATAGCAGATCTTCTGCTGAACCATACAGCACTTGCATGGGAAGATTAAGTCCCTTGCTTGTGTTAGCAGCAGACTCCGTGAACTCTGTATCTTCAGGATACTATCAAGTAGCCCCCCTTTAGCTTATACCCAGCCCACTGACTTTCTAGCACCAAGAGGGGGATTTTAACAGCAACAGTCTCTAGTTTCCCCTTGGAAAGTCTGTACTCACAAGGCCCTGATTGCAGGTCACCTTTCCCCGTGATACCAGATGAGATCCATGAACATCCTCCCTCAGTCAGCCCTCAAAGGAGTCCCTAGGTTTCAGCATCTCTGTTTCTTGCTCTCAGGTCGATCACCTGAGGCCGCATGGCAGCTTGCCTGGGGAGAGGCAGCAGCCCCCTCCCCACCTGGACCTGGCTCTTTAGCCGAAGACCAGGAGCCACATGTGCACCTCAGATATAAATACATACAGTCACCCAGCATGCACTGGTGCACCTCCCATGCCTATTGGCCAGGGCTGTACAGATATCCCCTGCTCTCATCTTCGTGGCTTCCTCCCACTGTCCAATACACTGTATCATTATTGGATCAGTGTGAAACATCAAGGCAGGATGAGCAGCATCAGAACACACTTGGTAGGTTCTAACCAACAAATCACAGATCTCTGTTAGACAGCTCCTAGATTTACCTGACTGTCTCCCTGTTATGCAGAGAAACCAAAAACGATATACACCTAAACTAGCACCTATCTAAGAGGATTCTACATCAAGAAAGGATGGACAGAGGGTCCCACTGCAATTGAGCAGTTTTCATTTCCTGGATATAGGCTTTAACCACTTCAATATTGGGTTTTCTTCTTCACTGGTGGGCACTGATGGGGATGCACTGATAACCAGGGCACTCATGATCAGTGGCCTGATTATCAGTGTTAACAACGATCTGACAGGCTTGCCAGTTAATGGCTCTCCTTTCCTCCCACAGACACAGTGTGGGAGGAAAGGACTGCCGATAACCGGCCAGTGTGTTTACATGTGATTAGCTGCGATTGTGCACAGCTAATCACATAGTAAAGGGCCGCTGTGATTGGCCCTTAACCCTAAACTATGATCAGCTGTGTCCGAAGTCACAAAGCGTGCTGGATTGGGGATGGAGGCACGCAGGGGTGGGATTCTGGGAGGACTACTATTGACGCTCTCCCAGAACTGGGCAACCGTGCTGTAGCCATCTTTTAGCAATAGCGTGGTTTTCAAATGGTTAAAGCCTAAAAAGTTAAGTTAAAATTTTAGATTTAAGAAAAAAAAAAAAAATTTTTTCTATAAAGGTTTGATTATTTCTTCATAATTACATTATCCACTAGGCAGACAGAAAGAAGTATTAACAGTCACTCATTACAGCCGTCTGTTAAAATGTGTCAGTTACATTACAGTTCCAATCAAGTGAAGTATTTATAGGCAGAAAAGTATAATCCATAAAAAAAGTTATTTTGCATTAGTTCTCTTTTAATGCTTTTTCTCCCCTTTTCACCTGGTGATCTGACCAGTAGTACAGTTCTTGACCTGGGGTGACAGTGCTTCCTCACTGTATTTGTATTATCAGCTGCTCTGATCAGGATCACCTGCTGGTGGCACTGTGCTTCCTGGAGAGGGAGGTTTTAGTTCCGGTTTCCACCAGCAGGTGTCTCCCAGCAGCCAACAGATTCCAGTAATCAGTCTGCATCAGATGCTGGTTGGGTATTTAATCCCTCCTCTACTATTACACCACTTCATTGTTTTGCTTTGCTGCCAGATACTGCTTGCCACTTATCCTGAGCCTTGATCCTGCCCTGCATCCTGAAGCCTGCTGTCTCTTTTCTGCTCCCCTTGTACCCGATTCCAGTCTTGGTTCCCCCTTACCATATGTTCCCTGCATTCCAGTTTGCCCTGTTTTCAATGTTCCCCATTTTTTGTACATATTTATTATATAGCTGGTTAATTAGGCTTCCTGTTACTTAGTTTGGTTGCTAGTTAGGCATATTAGTTATGTTTGTAATTCACTTGAATCTTCACATTTGCTGTGTTTCCTTTTTGCTGGTGTTTGGATGTCTCTTGTTTTACCAATATTAAACCATCTTTACCATGTATAGTCTGGTCTCAGTTATCCAGAATAGCCAAGCAGATTTGGCCATCTCTGCTGAAAATTTCTGACAGCAGTATTGTCACGTTAGGACATCAAGGGTCTTAGGAAATCAGCACACCTCTCGCTCTTCTCTTCACCCTCTAAAGAGGATGGCGTTCTAAAGTTCATATAGCAGAACCTGGCAGGACTGCCAACACTGCTTGAGATTTCAGTGCAGCAGAGGCAGAGACACGAAGATTTATGGCTAGATGGAAATATACTTTTGCCCTTCTTATCAAAACTATTACAACATTTCCAAAGTCTCTGCTTGGACTTGGAATTCCTGTCAGTACTTCCAATGGTATTTGCAGAAAGTATTTTATAACATATACAGTATATATTCTGTGTCATTTCTAATAAAGTCCTTTTAAATCTTGCTTCACCGTCAGAAAAAACATTTGTGCATTCTAATCCACCACCTACAGAAAGAGGCTCACTATTTTGTAACATGGCCCCTCTTTCTAGGAAGGTCAAAAAACACTTGAAATCAGCAACGTGACTCAGAATGTAAAAACCTTCACTTCAAATTAAAAGTAGTTACTCATCAGCTACTTCAATTCATCCAGAAATTACTTGTTACAATATGCTTATAGAAGAAAAACTAAACTCCTCAGAGAAAAACCACTATATATATTTTAACTAAAAGATAAAACCAATACACACATTCAAACAGTGCCCAGTAGCATTTGTGCATGTAAAATATAAGATGTACAATGCACCCCAGCCTTAACACCTCTATCAATAGCCGCCTCGGCCAAAAACACAGACCGTTTAAGTAATGAGATGATTTCACCAAAAGGACTTCCTCTTTATAGGCTTCACCTGTGGACCTTATTTTATTGTGGGTACTTCCTTTTCTTTTTATTATACACTGCTCAAAAAAATTAAAGGAACAATTTCAAAACACATCAGATCTCAATGGGGAAAAATATCATGCTTGATATCTATACAGATATGGACTGGGTAATGTGTTAGGAAAGAAAGGATGCCACATCCTTTGACGAAAATGAAAATGGTCAACCTACAGAGGGTTGAACTCAAAGACACCCCCAACTTCAAATGTAAAAAAAAATGATGCCGCAGGCTAGTCTATTTTTCTGCAATTTCATTGCAGCAAATCAAAATGGTACTTAGTAGCTTGCATGGCCCCCATGTGCTTGTATGCATGCCTGAAAAAGGTCAGGCATGCTCCTAATGAGACGATGGATGGTGTCCTGGGGTATTCCCCCCCAGATCTGGACCAGGGCACCACTGAGCTCCTAAACAGACTAAGGTGCAACCTGGTGGCGTCGGATAAACCAAAACAATGTTCCAGAGGTGTTCTACTGGATTTAGGTCGGGCGAGCGAGGGGGCCATTTAATGGTATCAATTCCTTCATTCTCCAGGAATCGGCTGCATACTCTCACACATGAGGCCGGGCCATTGTTGTGCACAAGGAGGAACCCAGGACCCACTGCACCAGCATAGGGTTTGACAATGGGTCCAAGGATTTTATCCCAATGCCTAATAGTCAGGGTGCCATTGTCTAGCCTTTAGAGGTCTGTGCGTCCCTCCATGGATATGCCTCCCCAGACTATCACTGACCCACCACCAAACTGGTCATGCCGAACGATGTTACAGGCTGCATAATGTTCTCCATGGCTTCTCCGGACCCTTTCACGTCTGTCACATGTGCTCAGGGTGAGCCTACTCTCATCTGTGAAAAGCACAGGGTGCCAGTGGTGGACCTGCCAATTCTGGTGTTCAATAGCAAATGCCAATCAAGCTCCATGGTGCTGGGCAGTGAGCACAGGGTGCACTAGAGTACGTTGGACTCCAAGGCCACCCGCAAAGTCTGTTTCTGATTGTTTGGTCAGAGACATTCACACCAGTGGCCTACTAGAAAGTCGAATTGTAGGGCCCTGGCAATGCTGATCCTGTTCCTCTGTGCACAAAGAACTAGATACCAGTCCTGCTGATGGGTTAAGGACCTTCTACGGCCCGTCCAGCTCTAATAGAGTAACTGCCTGTCTCCTGGAATCTCCTCTATGCTCTTGAGACTGCTGGGAGACATAGCAAACCTTCTGGCAATGGCACGTATTGATGTGCCATCCTGGAGGAGTTGGACTGCCTGTGCAATCCCTAAAGGGTCCAGGTATCGCCTCATGCTATCAGTAGTGACACTGACCTTAGCCAAATGAAAAAATAGTGAAAAGCAGTCAGAAAAAATGAGTAGGGAAAAAAAAAATCAGAGGCCTCCACCTGTGAAACCATCCCTGTTTTGGGGGTTGTCTCATTGTTGCCTATCTAATGCACCTGTTTAATTAAAACCAAAGCAGCTGAAACGGATTAACAACCCCCTTCACTACTTAACTGATCAGATCAATATCGCAGGAGTATAATTGACTTGATGCTGTACTCTTATTAAAAAGAGTTCCCCTAATTTTTTTTAAACAATGTAGATGTGTGTATATATATTTATCCTCATAGATAGGTGCTAGGATTAGTTCGATTTAGTGCTGGCTCTCAGCTGCTGCTAGTGTGATGGCTCACTCTGCCTTCAAGAGAGTGAGAATTCTGTGCGTGATGTGGAGCTATGCAGATGGTAGTATGAATATTTATGCAGCCCTGGCCAATCCCAGGGACCGGGGCCCTGAAGGCTGCTGAAAAACTGCATAAATATTCTGAGAGACTAAGCTTCTGGGTGTTTTCCCGCAGAGGGCCAGTCCAGCCTGGAGGGCTGCTGCTCTCCAGGGCAATGCTGCCATGAGGTGGCTTTCATCTGAAGATCTTGTCTGGTATCACAGGAGAAAAGGTGTTGCATGGATGTTAGAAGGAGGCAACAAACTGTCCCTGGACATTTTGAGAGTACAGATTACTGTGAGAGATCTCAGACTTTTGGGCTATTGCCACCCCTTTTGTGCTAAAGAGTCAGCTGTGTGTTTGACCAAAGGGGACATCGGCTGGTGTCCTGAAGAGCTTAGCTTATCCAATTCCTTGTGAAGGGACTATACTCTTATTGCTCTAAAGAAAGAAGCCTGCTTCCAACTGCTTCTACTACAAAGCCAAGTCCACAGTTTGCTATATGCAAGCACTTTTGCTTCATCTATAAAGAAAGGGGGTTAATTTTCCTTAATCTGTACATAGTTTGTTTTTGAAGTATCAATTCCCTCAACCCTATCCAAGTTCTCCAAAAATAAAAACACCACCCTTAGACTGGTTATTAAGATATAGTGTGCTGAGATTGTGTGTCTGGCTGTGGGGCTATCCGCTGGGGAAGAACCTGGGTAAATGTTTAGTGGCTCCTATGGGAGTAAGTGCTACATATACATTATATATATATATATATATATATATATATACACATATATATATATACACACACACATACACACACACACACAGTATATATATTTGTTCTGTCCAGCCAGGGTTTCATAACCATTTGCCATAGTCTGTCAATAATAGAGTCCATTAGCTAGGTTATAGCACCATCTAGCGGTGTTAAGTTGTACTACATCTTGTTTTTCTTATTGTAAAATTTCTGCCTTGTGGGCGGCTCTACTCTTTGTGGGTTCTTGCAAGGCACTCTGGGAAGAAGAAGGGGCTGTCCTCAGTCTCCTGGACACAGAATCAGAGCTGCTTCTTCATGTCTCTCTTCTAAAACTCCACCATCTGTGTAACAGCATATCTGGTGAGTCACTTACCTCTGTAACTAGGGCATCTAGTATGCAGAGCTGTGTAGTTGTTTGTATTACTACTCAGGAAAGTTAACTGTGTAGATGTTAGACTGTTAGCTAGCCATGCAGTCCTATGTATAGGCAGTCATTGTACCATGTGCTTCACTGTTATGTAATGTATGATGCATGCAGTTCTTATACTCTGTACTTATACATGTCCTTTTGTATTCTTATAGTTTTACCATATTTCTACAACCCTGTTTGCCATCACATAATAAACCTGTTAAACTACATACAACAGGCCTTTTATTTGGGAGACAGGAATGGTTTATGCTGAATGTTGGACTACACACTGTATGAACGTGTAAGAAGACAGAACAGTAAAACAGATCCTAGTCACCAGTGATAGTGGATCTGACTATACGGAACCGCCATCAGCCACGCGCTCCCGCGCACATGATTGCATCGGTTGCCACACAGTCACAAGAAGTGAGAGTGTAACCCCCAGCAAGCACAGCTCAAGCCAAACCACACTGAAGTCTGTTCTTACCTAGACTGAGCCTGCACAGAGTCATTAAGCAGCCAGCAACAGAAACACCATGTCCACCAGCCAGGCATCATCATACAGGACAAGGTCACAAGCGAGTCGCTCTAGCAAGTCCTCCATAAAAGAAATGGCTGCTCTCGCCCGTGCAGAAGCTGAGGCTGCAAAAGTAAGGGCTTCCTTTGCTGCACAAGAGATGCAACTAAAGTTATCACTGGAAAAACTTGCAGCAGAGAAAGAAGCAGCAGCCGCAATAGCCAAAGCAGAGTGCTTAGAAGCCATAGACTGTTCTGAATCTGAGAAACACAGCCAAGTACTCGGACCAGACTCAGTAGCCGCAATAGCCAAAGCAGAGTGCTTAGAAGCCATAGACTGTTCTGAATCTGAGAAACACAGCCAAGTACTCGGATCAGACTTAGCAGCCACAATAGTCAAAGCAGAGTGCTTAGAAGCCATAGACTGTTCTAAATCTGAGAAACACAGCCAAGTACTCGGACCAGACTTAGATCAACAAGATCCAGCACAGCGCGTCTCAGAATACGTCTACCAGCATCCCAAGACAGATGACACCTATGATCCGGTATATCAGCCAGCGTATACAGTGAGTCAAAGACCCTACCTTGAATCACAGTACCTCGAGCAAGACGGTATGCGGCAAAGTGATCCCGACCACAACCACCGCTTTACAGAACAAAAGCTACGACCTTCGCTTCAACTTAAAGGGACACCCTTCGCGTCAGAGCGGTATTATACGGACTTTCCTAAGCCAGAAACTTCCAAAAGGTATGGTGATACACCACACACGCAGCATAATAGCACACCGGGTAATGTTGGCGCCAACCATGCGGTCATGGACTTTGCTAAGTTCTTTGCTAAACGGGAACTGGTTACCAAGGGACTTATAAAGTTCACTGATCGACCTGAGAACTACAGGTCATGGCGAGCCTCCTTCCAGAACGCCATACGGGACTTAGATCTTTCCTGTAGTGAAGAATTGGATCTCTTGGTAAAATGGCTTGGAAATGAATCTGCTGAACATGCCAAAAGAATCAGAGACATTAACATAAACTACCCGGGCAAAGGTTTAAAGATGGTGTGGGAAAGACTTGATGAATGTTACGGGTCAATAGAAGCTATAGAAAATGCTTTATATAAAAGAATTGAAACTTTTCCCAGAGTAGCTGGTAGGAGTTACCAAAGGCTCAGGGAACTCAGTGACAGCAGATAGGAGATCTACCAGGGCTAGCATTCCTGGACACTGCCAGAGGTGTTAATCCGATTGTCCAAAAACTTCCTTATAACTTACAGGAGAAGTGGATCACACATGGTTCTCATTATAAACAGTCTCATAATGTACCATTTCCTCCCTTCAGGGTGTTTGTAGACTTTGTTGCTCAACAGGCAAGGATCAGAAATGATCCCAGTTTTGATTTTACACTGTCATGTCCCACTGCCCCTGGTGTCAAACCTCACAAAACACCAGTGGCAGTCAACAAAACGAATGTTGTTTCCACAGGTTCTCCTTTTAGGTCGTTCAAGCCTTATCAAGAAGGGAACAAACTGGAAGACGTTAGCAAGCAATGCCCATTGCACAAGAAACCACATTCTCTACTGAAATGCAGAGCTTTCAGGGAGAAGTCTTTAGAGGACCGCAAAGAATTCCTCAAAGAGAACAACATCTGCTTCAGGTGCTGCACTACAACAACACACTTCGCCAGGAACTGTAAGGTCAGTGTGACATGCACAGAATGTGGGAGCACGGAACACAACACTGCTTTGCACCCTGGACCACCCTCTCAGGTATCATGCCAAGCAGAGGAGCATGACAGAAAGCAGATAGACACCAACGTAGACACTGCAATAGTCACTTCTCAGTGTACAGAGATATGTAAAGGACTTACAGGAGGGAAGTCCTGCTCAAAAATCTGCCTTGTCAGAGTTTACCCGGCCGGTTACCGAGACAAGGCGATCAAGGTATACGCAATCTTGGATGACCAAAGCAACAGGTCTCTAGCTAAATCCACCTTCTTCAACACATTCAACATCATAGGGCCTGGTTCTCCCTACTCCTCAAGAACATGTGCAGGTACCGTTGAGACGGCGGGGAGGAAGGCAGCTGGGTACAAAGTAGAGTCCATAGATGGTCAGACCTGCTTGTCTCTGCCAACCATACTGGAGTGTAATCACATTCCTGACAACCGATCTGAGATACCTACCCCTGAGGTAGCAGCACACCACCCCCACTTGAAGCGTATAGCTCACCTGATACCGGAGCTGGACCCAGAAGCTCCAATAGTCCTACTCCTTGGAAGAGACATACTACAAGTTCACAAGGCTAGAGGACAGATTAATGGACCCCAAAACGCTCCATACGCCCAGAGACTTGACCTAGGATGGGTCATCATAGGAGACGTCTGTCTAGGAGGGGTACACAAGCCGACCTCGGTCTACAGTATGCTCACCAACACACTCGAAAATGGACGTCCATCCCTATTCCAGCCATGTCAGAGTAGTTTCCTGATAAAAGAATTTCCACACAGCGATCCTGTGCCTTGTCCTTACGTGGATTCCTCCTGTGAAGATCATGCCTGTGATGGTGAGCAAGATCACCTAGGGTGCACAGTCTTCCACAGAACAAGAGAAGACAACAGGGTTGCAATGTCCATAGAAGACAGGCTGTTCTTAGATATCATGGATCAAGGAATAGTAAAAGACAAATCAAACAGCTGGGTCGCACCTTTACCGTTTAGACCCCAAAGACGGCGCCTACCTAACAATAAGGAACTTACTTACAATCGATTTATCTCCCTCAGACACAAACTCCAGAGGAACCTAGTGATGAAAGAACATTTCTTCACCTTCATGGAAAGAATATTTCAGAACAACCACGCAGAGATGGCACCCCCCCTACAATATTCAGAAGAGTATGTGGACGACTTTTTGAAATCTACATCCATGATTGAGACCGCAATCAGTCTCCTGAAAAGAGCTCAAGAGATGCTCGCCTTATCTAATTTGAGGTTGCACAAAATCGCCTCCAACAGCCGTGAGTTAATGGAGGCCTTCTCACCCCAAGACCACTCAAGTGGTCTAAAGGACTTGGATCTTAGTACAGACTCCCTTCCTATGCAGCGAAGCCTTGGTTTGCTTTGGGATTTAAAGGCAGACACATTCACCTTTCAAATCAGCACAGACGAAAAACCCTTCACACGCAGAGGAGTCCTGTCTACTATAAACAGCTTATATGATCCTCTGGGATTCGTAGCGCCAGTTACCATCCAGGGTAAAATGATGCTAAGAGACTTCACCACAGAAAAGGCCGATTGGGATGATCCACTTCCCATGGAGAAAAAAGACCTGTGGACAGGATGGAGAAAGTCTCTTGAAGGTTTGTCCAGCCTTCAGGTAGCACGACCATATGCTTCCGTGTCATCAACTGAAGTCAAGATGCAAAGACTGTATATTTTCTGCGATGCTTCAGTCAAGGCGATTGCAGCTGTAGCGTACCTAAAGACTATAGATGTCAAAGAACAATGCCATGTGGGTTTCGTTATGAGCATAGAAACATAGAAACATAGAATGTGTCGGCAGATAAGAACCATTTGGCCCATCTAGTCTGCCCAATATATCTGAATCCTCTGAATAATCCCTGGCCCTATCTTATATGAAGGATAGCCTTATGCCTATCCCATGCATGCTTAAACTCCTTCACTGTATTTGCAGCTACCACTTCTGCAGGAAGGTTATTCCATGCATCCACTACTCTCTCAGTAAAGTAATACTTCCTCATATTACTTTTAAACCTTTGCCCCTCTAATTTAAAACTGTGTCCTCTTGTGGTAGTTTTTCTTCTTTTAAATATGCTCTCCTCCTTTACCGAGTTGATTCCCTTTATGTATTTAAAAGTTTCTATCATATCCCCTCTGTCTCTTCTTTCTTCCAAGCTATACATGTTAAGGTCCTTTAAGGACCAAACTGGCACCACTCCGCGAGCACACGATACCCAGATTGGAACTCTGTGCTGCGGTGCTTGCAGTGGAGTTGGCTGAACTTATAACAACAGGACTACATCTGGAAATCAAGAAAGTCGAGTTCTACACAGACAGCAAGGTAGTCCTAGGATACATTTGCAATGAAATAAGACGCTTCTATGTCTATGTCAGCAATCGGGTACTTAGGATCAGGAGATCCACTTGTCCTAAACAGTGGCACTATGTGTCCACACACCATAATCCTGCAGACCATGCGACTAGATCTGTCGCAGCAAGCCATCTTAAAGACACGATGTGGTTTACGGGCCCTGCATTCCTGTACCGTTCTATGTCTTGCAACATCGAATCTGACTTGTTCGACTTAGTAGACCCGGATGCGGATGAAGAAATCCGACCTGAAGTAACGGTTCTACATACGGTGACTTCAGACCACCAACTCAAGTCTCATCATTTTGAAAGGTTCTCCACCTGGATGTCACTTGTTCGCGCTATAGCCTGTCTTGTTCATATAGCTCAATCATACAAGTCAACATTTCCGGTGAACCAAAAGCCATGCAAAGGTTGGCATCACTGTAAGCACGCATTTACGGTACCAAATATGGAAAGGTCCAAAGACTTAATAATTCGCACTATACAAGGTGAATGTTATGCTAAAGAGAGAAACTACCTCAACAAAGGCAAAACAGTCTCCAAGGATAGCGCTTTGAAGAAGTTTGATCCCTTCATTGACAAAAATGGGCTGCTCAGAATAGGAGGCCGTCTTCAAGAAGCCAAAGTGGAATTTGGGGAGAAACATCCTGTAATAATTCCCGGACATCATCACGTCACGACCTTGCTTGTACGGCACCATCACATTCAAGTGAAACATCAAGGCTGATTGTTTACCGAAGGGAATCTACGAGCTGCCGGACTATGGATAGTTGGCGCTAAGAGGTGTGTGAGCAAGCTCATCTTTAACTGTGTCACCTGTCGCAAACTTCGTGGCATGTTCCAGAATCCGAACATGGCCAGTCTTCCAATTGAGAGGCTCAGTACAGGGCCTCATCACCAACACATTCCCAAGCAAAGATGGGAACGTACGCAAAGCCGAAGTCAAAGTGTGGAAGCTTGGCGAATGCAAGTTATTCCTTAGGCCAGTGGCGGAACTTGTTTTGTTGTTTTCACCTAATCTACCTAGTAGTGGCGTCAGTTGACGCCAGGCGGGGAGTGTTCTGTCCAGCCAGGGTTTCATAACCATTTGCCATAGTCTGTCAATAATAGAGTCCATTAGCTAGGTTATAGCACCATCTAGCGGTGTCAAGTTGTACTACATCTTGTTTTTCTTATTGTAAAATTTCTGCCTTGTGGGCGGCTCTACTCTTTGTGGGTTCTTGCAAGGCACTCTGGGAAGAAGAAGGGGCTGTCCTCAGTCTCCTGGACACAGAATCAGAGCTGCTTCTTCATGTCTCTCTTCTAAACTCTACCATCTGTGTAACAGCATATCTGGTGAGTCACTTACCTCTGTAACTAGGGCATCTAGTATGCAGAGCTGTGTAGTTGTTTGTATTACTACTCAGGAAAGTTAACTGTGTAGATGTTAGACTGTTAGCTAGCCATGCAGTCCTATGTATAGGCAGTCATTGTACCATGTGCTTCACTGTTATGTAATGTATGATGCATGCAGTTCTTATACTCTGTACTTATACATGTCCTTTTGTATTCTTATAGTTTTACCATATTTCTACAACCCTGTTTGCCATCACATAATAAACCTGTTAAACTACATACAACAGGCCTTTTATTTGGGAGACAGGAATGGTTTATGCTGAATGTTGGACTGGTCCGACCGCATCTGGAGTATTCTGTCCAGTTCTGGTCGCCAGTCCTCAGGAGGGATGTGTTGGAGCTGGAGAAAGTCCAGAGAAGGGCAACTAAACTGATTAGGGGGTTGGAGGACCTTACCTATGAAGAACGGCTGCAATCGCTCGATTTATTTTCCCTGGAGAAAAGACGTCTGAGAGGGGACATGATAGCAATTTATAAATATCTTAATGGGGATCTCAGCTTAGAAGAAAAGCTGTTCATTCGAAGGAATTGCATGAGGACTCGAGGACATACAATGCGATTAGAGGAGAAGCGTTTTAACCTCAGGCAACGTGGGGGGTTCTTTACTGTTAGGGCTACAAGATTGTGGAATTGTCTACCACAAGAGGTGGTTTCTGCGGGTAGTATGGTGACTTTCAAAAGACTCTTAGACTTACATCTCAAGGATCAGGAGATTGAGGGCTATGTTAGATGATTAAAGTCACACACACCTACACAGGTTGAACTGGATGGACTATTGTCTTTATTCAACCTCGCCTACTATGTAACTATGTAACTACGTAACTATGTAACACTGTATGAACGTGTAAGAAGACAGAACAATATTGTTCAGGTTACATTTTTAAGGCAGCAGCTATTTTTTTCAGTTGTATTTTTTCTTAATATGGTATGTATTTTTATCTAGGACTTCTAGAATCCCTGCCAGTTCTTCCAAAGGTGCACAAAGAATCATCCTTATGGAAAATTTTGGTGTGACCCAAACAAAAGAACTGCGCAAAGGGTGATATCTGACAATATTAACTATAAATCAACAAAATTGGTGCATACAAAGTTTTGGGAATTACTTCCACAGTGCAAGCTGCAATAAAAACGTAAAACTGTGAAAAAAGAGATTATATTGCGCTCAACACTCAAAAACACAAGAAAAGGTGCTTTGTGTGCATATAAAGCTGATATTAACCATAAAAAAGCCACATTGCAATATTCCAGGTAAAACCAGCTGTGTGATATATATATAGTCCTTCTTTAAAATAGGTGAATAAATGAATAAATAAATAAATAAATAAATAGTGATAGTCCTTAAAGTGCTCAGTGCAAAGGGATATCTTAGCAATCCGAGTAAACTTGAACTTGATGTGAGGAACCTTCACCAGTATACCTCCACCCAGTGCTCAGATTAGGTACTCCTTACCAGAGATAATTGACCCCTTAGTTACAGGGGGTCATATTCAGCATTGATCGCCACAAGAGGCTCCAGGCTATCCTCATCATGATATCCTCATTGATAGGATCAGGCTCAGCTAGCATGGAAAGCTCCGGGGTCAATGATATCCAAATGCGGGAAATAGAAAGGAGACTCCAATAGTGTAATAACGTCTAATACTCAGGGTTTAGATCAATGCTGAATATGACCCCCTGTTCCTCACATCAAGTTCAAGTTTACTCGGATTGCTAAGATATCCCTTTGCACTGAGCACTTTAAGGACTATCACATTTATTTATTTATTCGCCTATTTTAAAGAAGGACTAATATATATATATATATATATATATATATATATATATATATATATATATATATATATATATATATATATATATATATTACACAGCTGGTTTTACCTGGAATATTGCAATGTGGCTTTTTTATGGTTAATATCAGCTTTATATGCACACAAGCACCTTTTCTTGTGTTTTTGAGTGTTGAGCGCAATATAATCTCTTTTTTCACAAAGAATCATCCTTGCCAGAACTTCCAGAGTTCCCTGAAACAATGCTGGGCATGTCATATGGCTCGAAGGGCATTAAAACTCCAGTCTTTGAAGTTAGTGCCGTGTCTTCAAACCAGCTACTCAGCTGCAATAGCTAAAATACTGAAGCCTGTTACCTACCTGACCCAGGCTGTTCAACTTCTTAACTGTCAAGACCCCTGCTTTATCCCCTGTACTGTGGTCTCTGCACCATAGCCCTCTGGTACCTTCAGCCCTCTGGTGGGGCAATCCCAGGAGCTGGGACCTGGTTGTAGCACCACCTAGCAGAGTTGATAAGTCCGCTCCTGTGCCAGGGGGGCTTACTGTAAATTATTAGACAAGATGTTAGATTAACTGCTCCTTCATGGCTCTTAGGAACCTGGCAACATCTGCAATTTGCCTGCTAGTGGGCTGCACAAGGCCCAGAGACACAAGTATATAGTCAATAAGTAGCCTCACTAAGTTCATCCGAACATGTACAAAGACTTAAAGTGGAGTTCCACCCGCCTTACACAAAGCTGAAAAAGAATTGGATAATTAAAAATTTTTTTTTGTTTCACTTACCTTGTGTTTAATGAACATATACTTACCTTCCTTCCTTTTCCTCCCTCTGCGCACAGCGTCACTTCCTCCTTGCATTGACTCCCGGGAGATGAGCATCATCGATCCCGGGAGTCAATGCGCCTGCACCGGAGTCACTCCTCACTTCCTGGGCAGGCGCGTCATTCCCTGCTGAACGGCTTCTGGAGTAGTTCCCAATCGCTGGCATCAGTGGGAGGAGTAGTGCCCCATCGCTGGCGTCAGTGGGAGAAGTAGTGCCCCATCGCTGGCATCAGTGGGAGGAGTAGTGCCCCATCATTGGCATCAGTGGAAGTAGTGCCCTATCGCTGGCGTCAGTGGGAGTAGTGCTCCATCGCTGGCATCAGTGGGAGAAGTAGTGCCCCATCGCTGGTGTCAGTGGGAGGAGTAGTGCCCCATCATTGGCATCAGTGGAAGTAGTGCCCCATCGCTGGCATCAGTGGGAGTAGTGCCCCATCGCTGGCATCAGTGGGAGTAGTGCCCAATTGCTGGTAGTGGGAGGAGTGGTGCCCCATCGCTGGCGTCAGTGGGAGGAGTGGTGCCCCATCGCTGGCATCAGTGGAAGGAGTGGTGCCCCATCGCTGGCGTCAGTGGGAGGAGTAGTGCCCCATCGCTGGCGTCAGTGGGAGGAGTAGTGCCCCATCGCTGGCGTCAGTGGGAGGAGTAGTGCCCCATCGCTGGCGTCAGTGGGAGGAGTAGTGCCCCATCGCTGGCGTCAGTGGGAGGAGTAGTGCCCCATCGCTGGCGTCAGTGGGAGGAGTAGTGTCCCATCGCTGGCGTCAGTGGGAGGAGTAGTGCCCCATCGCTGGCGTCAGTGGGAGGAGTAGTGCCCCATCGCTGGCGTCAGTGGGAGGAGTAGTGCCCCATCGCTGGCGTCAGTGGGAGGAGTAGTGCCCCATCGCTGGCGTCAGTGGGAGGAGTAGTGCCCCATCGCTGGCGTCAGTGGGAGGAGTAGTGCCCCATCGCTGGCGTCAGTGGGAGGAGTAGTGCTCCATCGCTGGCGTCAGTGGGAGGAGTAGTGCTCCATCGCTGGCGTCAGTGGGAGTAGTAGTGCCCAGTCGCTGGCGTCAGTGGGAGGGGTAGCGCCCCATCGCTGGTGTCAGTGGGAGGAGTAGTGCCCCATCGCTGGCGTCAGTGGGAGTAGTAGTGCGCAATTGCTGGTGTCAGAGGGAGGAGTAGTGCCCAATCACTGGTGTCCGTGGGAGGAATCGTGCCCCATCGCTGGTGTCACTGGGAGGAATAGTGCCCCATCGCTGGTGTCAGTGGGAGGAATAGTGCCCCAATGTTGGTGTCAGCAACAGGAATTATGCCCAATTTTTGGTGTCAATAGGAGGAATAGTGCCCAAATTTTGGTGTCAGTGAATGAAATATTGCCCCAGGGACCGAGTAAAGGCAAACAAAAGGGCCGCATCGGGCCCCCAGGCCACAGTTGAGACTAATTTCTTAAAGGCATGAAATATGCCAGGATAGTACAAATACCCCCTAAATGGCCCCTTTTTTGGAAAGTAGACAGTCCAAAGTAATGAGTAAGAGAGATGGCACATTTTTTTGAAGTTGTACTTTTTTTCCACACACTATCTCCAGTGCAGTACAGCATCATATAACAACTGGTGTGGCAGTGGCCCCCTGACGATGTATTGGATAAGAAACGCGTAGGAGGAGCTACACCTGCGTCTGACGTCACACACCAGGAAGGTCCACCGCTATTGCCAGCGGCTCCAGATGACTGTTTTTTAAGCTGTATATTCTTTTACTATTGGTAAGTGCAATATACTCTTTTTGGGCTAAATAAAATCTTTTTACTGAGACATACTGCACCATAAGCCTTTCTCTTGTTTCATGACATACCTGCCCTTACCGAACTGCGCTTAAACTATCTATGCATAAAGTGGAGCATCTCCACACCTATAGATAAATATATATATATATATATATATATATATATATATACACATATATATATATATATATATATATATATATATATATATATATATATATATATATATATATACACATATATATACACACAAATACATACATACATACACACACGTAGAGTGGAGTGTTTGACACTTATGCTGTGTCCATCTGGGATATCTTTAATCCAAGAAGCACTTTAGATCATTGTGAAAACAGTGGTCATAATGTTCTAGTAAGAGACTCAATTTCAACCTCAAATGATTGAACTGTATTATGGACACAATTATTTATTAGCGCTGCATTTTATATACCGGTCCAAAGTTATAACTAAGAGAGATGGCGCATTTTTTTTTAAGTTGTATTTTTTTTAAGTTGTATTTTTTTTTCCCCCACATACTATCTCCAGTGCAGTACAGCATCATATAACAACTGGTGTGGCAGTGACCAGGGACACTGACTTGTGACAGTATGTAAAAAAAATATGTACATTTAAAAGGCAGAAGGTTTTTTCATCTTACTGCATTCTAAGATAAAAATCCTACTGAATGCAGCAGCCCCCCTCATACTTACCTGAGCCCATCTTTATCCAATGATGTTGCAGGAGTTTCCCAGCTGCCCAGGACTCCCCTCCTCATTGGCTGAGACAGCAGCACAGTGTGATTGGCTCCCGCTGCTGTCAAAGTCAATCAGGAAAGAGTGGGCGGAGCCAGGTCACAGCTCAGTGTCTGAATGGACATAGAGAGCTGTGACTTGGCTTGGGTGCCCCAAAGCAAGCTGCTTGCAGTGGGGGCACTTCCCAGGAGGAAGGGGCCAGGAGCACAGAAGAGGGACCTGAGAAAAGGAGGATCCGGGATGTCCTGTGTAAAACCATTACTCAGAGCAGGTAAGTATAACAGGCTTGTTGCTTTGTTTTTTTTTTTAAAGATGAGACTTCAAAAATCACTTTAAATATTTTTCGCTCTTTTTTTTTTTTTAACCACTTTACGACCGGCGCACGACGATCTACGTCGGCACTCAGCCCCAGCCAGGCAAACTGACGTAGGCCTACGTCAGCACAATTTGCCGGCCCTGTGCGCGCTCCCGCGCGTCCCCGCCGCCGATGATGACTCGATTGGGTTCAGAACCGATCAGTCATCAGGTCCAGGCCAATCATTTTTGGTCTGGACCTGTTGATCGGTCCTGCCCAATCAGATCATCCTCTAAGCCTGTGAAATGTAAACACAGGCTTAGAGGAGATGTGCCCTCCCCCCACAACGGTCTTTTTGGATCCAGCGTGAGAGGAGAGCACATCTTACTGTGAGTATTGCACCAAGCACACCCACACACAGTTAGATAGGCACATTTCACCCCCGATCGCCCCCCCAATTAACCCCTACAGCACCTGACACAACACACACTATATACAGCATATACCTATATACCTGTATAAGTGTGATTTGTGAACAGGTGTAGCCCTTGCGACCCCCCCTTTTCCACTCAAATTACCCCCCACCCCCCCTAATAAAGATTTAACCCACTGATCTCCCCTGACCCCCCCCTGATCACCGCCGTTAACCCCTACACCCTCTGTCACATCAGCACTAATACAAACGCAATATACGGTGTTATTGTATTTTTGTATTAGTGTCATTGTGATCAGAATTAGCGCAGGCGACTAAGTTTCTGTCCCAAGAAGGTTTAGGGTCCCCGCCACCCGCCCAATAAAGATTTAAGCCCCTGACCCCCCCCTGATCACCCCTACACCCCCTGCCATAACACACACCGTATACAGTATATAGCATTTTGCTATATACCCGTATAAGTGTGATTTGTGGTCAGGTCTAGCGCTTGCGACCCCCCTTTTTCCACTTGAATTACCCGCCACCCCCCCCTAATAAAGATTTAAGCCCCTGATCCCACCTGATCCCCCCCTGATCACCGCTAGTTAACCCCTACACCCTCTGTCACATCAGCACTAATACAAACGTAATATACTGTGTTTTTGTATTTTTGTATTAGTGTCATTGTGATCAGAATTAGCGCAGGCGACTAAGTTTGTGTCCCAAGGAGGTTTAGGGTCCCCGCCACCCGCCCAATAAAGATTTAATCCCCTGATCCCCTCCTGATCACCCCTACACCCCCTGCCACAACGCACACTGTATACAGTATATAGCATTTTCTATATACCCGTATAAGTGTGACTTGTGACCAGGTTTAGCGCTTGCCACCGTTCCTTTTATCCTTAGGATACCCGCCAGTCCCTTCCAATAAAGATTTAAACCCCTGATCCCCCCCCTGATCACATCCCGTTAACCCCTACACCCTCTGTCACATTAGCACTAATACACACATAATATACTGTTTTTACTGTATTTTGTATTGGTGTCATTGTGACTTGAGGTTGCGCTAGCTAGCTAGTTTCTTTCCCAAAGGAGGTTTAGGGTCCCCGCCACCCCCCCCCCCCAGATCCCCAGCGCATAGTTTAGAAGTAACCCCTTGATTGCCACACACGCACGCACGCACGCACCTACACTTCCATTTCTAGTATAGTGTTTGAACAGATCAATATCTGATCTGATCAGAACTATACTAGCGCCCCCATAGTTTAGGGTTCCCAAAACGCGGTGTTTGCACGATCAGTACTGATTCCGGCCAGCACCTGCGTTTAACCCTTTCACCCAGGCAAGTGTAGTAATCAATAGATTACTGTCACTTGCAAAAAAAACACAAGACACAAAACCGCTGTGTTAGCAGAGTCAGGCCTGATCCCTGCTAGCATTAGCAGTTTTTTTTGTAGCGCTTGAAATAATCTTCGACAACCAGGTGCTTTTATTACCTGTGAGTCGCATCACTGTACGAGTAAATTTAGTTACCAAAATGACCAAACGTTCGTACAGGGATGAAGAGCTTATCAGTTATATGCTGACCGAGTCATCTGATAGCGAAGGGGAAGCTACAATGACCGAAATAGTGTCAGTATATGAACCTGATGACGGCAGCGGCTCCCTGACAGATAGCTCCGACGACAGATGGGTCCCTGTTAGACCCAGGCGTACCCGACCCCATTCTGAAGTTGTTGTGATGCAGGAATCGCAGGGTGCTCGTATGGAGCAGAGTGTGGGTACTAGTGCCGCTCATTTTTCTGGCGACCTGGCAAGCGCCAGCGGCCTAGTACAACCTGGACCTAGTACAACCAGCACTGCGGTAAGACCTGGTGACGTGGCGAGTCCCCTAAGTGCAGTTGAAGCTGGTGCGGTGGCTAGCACAAGTAGTGGCCCGCAGCCACCGCGTATTCGAAGACAGGCCCGTAGAGCCCATAGTGCCCTCCCTGATGCGCTGGCATTTCCTAATTGGCAACCCACTGATACTACAGCGCCAGTACTTCCCCCATTCACCGCCCAACCTGGAATCCACGTGGAGACAGCTGGTTTTACGCCCCTGAACTTTTTTGAGCTGTTCTTCACGGAAGATCTTTACAGATCTATTGTGGATCAATCAAATTTATATGCACAACAGTTCATCGCCGCCAACCCAAATTCACACCTTGCCAGACAATTCGGCTGGAAACCTATAACGGTTTCCGAATTTAAGATCTTTCTGGGCCTTTCCCTCCACATGGGCATAACTAAACAGAGTGAATTGCGGCTATATTGGTCCACTAGCCCAGTTCACCATATGCGCATGTACTCTGCCTCTATGTCCAGGACGAGATACGAGCAAATTCTGCGATTTATGCATTTCAGCGACAATGAACTCTGTCGTCCTCGGGGAGACCCTGCATACGATCGGCTCCACAAAATTCGGCCCCTCATAGACCACTTCAATCAGCGGTTTGCAGCCTTGTTTACCCCCGAACAAGTTGTCTGCGTTGACGAGTCCCTGATTAAATTTACTGGCCGCCTTGCTATGAAACAGTACCTCCCCAGCAAGCGTGCCAAGTACGGGGTCAAACTGTATAAATTGTGTGACAGGGCCACAGGCTATACAGTTAGTTTCCGGGTCTATGAGGGAAAAGATAGCTGTGTGGAGCCCCCCAACTGCCCAGACTACATAGGGAGCAGCGGTAAGATCGTTTGGGACTTGGTGTCACCCTTATCCGGAAAGGGGTACCATTTGTACGTGGACAACTTTTATACAAGCGTGCCACTATTTAGTCACCTTCTCGATTTACAAATTGGCGCATGTGGCACCGTGCGACCTAATCGCCGGGGCTTCCCCCAACGGCTTGTAGATTCCCGTCTTAGTCGGGGGGCGAGAGCCTGCTTGAAAACGGACAAATTACTTGCGGTGAAGTGGAAGGATACACGGGATGTTTATGTTCTGTCCTCCCTTCACCCAGACACGACGATCCAAATTCCTACGGCAACTGGCGTTATGGAGAAACCCCTCTGTGTCCACGAATATAACCTTAACATGGGAGGGGTGGACCTTAACGACCAGCTTTTGGCGCCGTATTTAGTTGCCCGTAAAGCCAGACGCTGGTACAAAAAAGTGTCTGTTTACCTATACCAATTGGCTATGCTGAACGCCTTTGTCCTATACAGGGCGTCAGGACGAACTGGATCTTTCCGGGAATTCCAGGAAGAGATCATCCTTGCCTACCTGTACCCAGGAGGCATGCCTGCCCAACTTCCCCTTCCAGATGCAGTGAGCCGGCTGCATGAGAGGCATTTTTCACATGTCCTCCCGAGTACCCCTACCCAAAGATGGCCCCAAAGAAGATGTCGTGTCTGTAGCAAGCGCGGATTTAGGCGTGACACCCGTTATTATTGTCCCAAATGTCCTGACCAACCTGGTCTCTGCATCGGGGAATGTTTCGAGCGCTACCATACACTAGTGGATTATTAGCGTAGGGTACAGCACGACACAGTGTAGGGCACATAAACACAGGGTCTCGAAGGATGTTGGATGTCCATCGACATTTTGAGAGACCCAAGCTGGAAGAGAAGATCGCAGATGATCGCAGTCCCTCCCAAATCAAGAAGTAAAGGAACAGTTAGAAAGAAAAATAAAAGGATCCAAAAACTGTTGTGGTGTCAGTAATTTTATATGTCCTTCTACTCCTTCCTACTATACTTTTTTCAATGTCCTTTGTTTGTTTTTTCATTCTTTTGTGACCTGTTTCTCTTGCAGGTACTTGTCGGCTACCACGCATTGATTTTATATATTCTGACACAAACAGTGTTTGCGCTCAGCATATATGGATACCTTTGCTGATAGCAGCTGTGGTGATTTTCTGATTTCAGCACTGCAGTTAAAATCCTATTTTGGTATACGTGGATAGCGCCGTGTATACCCATCATTAAATTCAGTGGGTGGTTGTTTGGGCGGTTAATGATGAGTAATACTACGCATTATTCCTGTGCTGATTTCTGATAGGTTCTCTTTTTTTCCGTTCAGCCCACAGGCTGCATGAAAAAAAAAAAAACCTATATGCCAAACAAGGACCAGCAATGTACTGGTACGTTGCTGGACTTTGAGTGGTTATACCAGGATGATGCCTGCAGATTTAGGCATCATCTTGGTATCGTTTTTTACAGCCAGCGGTCGGCTTACATGTAAAAGCAATTCTAGCAGGTAATTGGCCGCTAGACTGCTTTTACATGCAGTGGGAGGGGCCTCCCCCCCCCCACCGCCGCCTTCCGCAGCCTTCCATGGTTTTTCTCTGGCTCTCCTGTCCCACCGGTTAACCCGAGAGTGCAGCCGGTGGTTCAATTATCTAACCATAGAGCTAATTGGAGATGAGAATGGCTCCAATCATCTCTATGGCCTAAGATGCCGGAGGCTACGAGCATTTTATGACTTCTGTTTTGCCAGAAATAAACAGGGCCATTGGGAAATTGGGAAAGTATTTTATCACACCAATTTTGGTGTGGTCAGATGCGTTAAGGTCAGAGGAGAGATCTAGAGTCTAAAAGACCCCAATTTTTTTAAAAAAGAGTACCTGTCACCACAGATTGCTATCATAGGGGATATTTAAATTCACTATGATAACAATAAAAATGATTTAAAAAAAAAAATTAAAGGAAAGGTGTCAAAATAACATAAAAAAGCAAAAGAAAAAAGAAAAAAAAAAAAATTGAGCCCCCCCCCTTACCCCCGGTGCTTGCGCGCAATGGCGCACGCAAGCGGTGGTCTAGTGTCATATGTAAACCACAATTGCAGCATGCATGTGAGGTATCGCCGCGATCGCCAGATCGAGTGCAGTAATTCTTGCAGTAGACCTCCTCTGTAAGTCTAAAGTGGTAACCTGTAGAGACTTTTAAAGGTTTTCAAAAATGTACATACGTTTTTGTCGCTGCGCAGGCATGCGCAATTTTTAAAGCATGTCATGTTAGGTGTCTATGAACTCGGCATAAGATCATCTTTTAAATTTTACCAAAAAAATTGGAATTATATAGTGTATTTGTGCAATAAATTAAAAAAAATGTATTTTTTTCGCAAAAATTGCGTTTGGAAAATCTGTGCGCAAATACCGTGTGACAAAAAAATTTGCAACATCCACCATTTTATTCTATAGGGCCTCTGCTTTAAAAAAATATATAATGTTTGGGGGTTCAAAGTAATTTTCTAGTAAAAAAAAAATATTTTTTCATGTAAACAAAAAGGCACAGAAAAGGCTTGGTTTTCAAGTGGTTAGAAGAGTGGGTGATGTGTGGATAAGATTGAGTATAAAATGCCGGAACTGTTCAAACACCCCCCTAATGACCCCTTTTTGAAAAGTAGACACCCAAAGCTTTTTTCTGAGAGGCATGGTGAGTCCATGGAGTATTTTATATTTTGCCACAAGTTTCGGGAATATTATTATTTTTTTTTTTTTGTTGTTTTTTTACAGAAAGTTGTCACTAAATGATATATTTCTCATGCATGCCATGGGAATATGTGAAATGACACCCCAAAATACATTCTTTTGCTTCTCCTGAGTACAGGGATACCACATGTGTGAGACTTTTTGGGAGCCTAGCTGTGTACGCGCCCCCGAAAACCAATCCACATCTTCAGGTTTTCTAATGGCGTAAATTGCTGATTTTACCCCTGACTACCTGTCACAGTTTCAGAGGCCCTGAAATTTCAAGATGGCACAAAACCCCCCCAAATGACCCCATTTTGCAAAGTAGACACTCCAAGCTACTGGCTGAGAAGTATGGTGAGTCCATGGAATAGTTTATATTTTGCCACAAGTTTCGAGGAAAAAAAGAAAATTTTTTTATTTTTTTTTATTTTTTTACACAAAGTTGTCAGTAAATGATATATTGCTCACACAGGCCATGGGTATATGTGAAATGACACCCCAAAATACATTCTGCTGCTTCTCCTGAGTACAATGATACCCCATGTGTGAGACTTTTTGCCAGTCTAGCCGCGTACAGGACCCGGAAAACCAATGCGCACCTTTAGGCTTTCTAAGGGCGTAAATTGTTGATCTCACTCCTTACTACCTATCACAGTTTTGAAGTCCATAAAAAGCCAAGATTGCACAAACCCCCCCCCCCAAATGACCCCATTTTGCAAAGTAGACACTCCAATCTATTTGCTGAGAGGCATGGTGAGTATTTTGCAGCTCTAATTTTTTTTGGAAAATGAAGAAAAAACAGGAAAATGCATTTTTTTTCCTCTTTTTTCAATTTCCAAAACTTTGTGACAAAAAGTGAGATCTGCAAAACACTCAACATGCCTCTCTGCAAATAGCTCAGGGTGTCTACTTTCCGAAAAGGGGTCATTTGGGGGGGGGTTGTGCTGTCTTGGCATTTCATGGCCTCCAAAACTGTGATAGGTAGTCAGGAGTGAAATCAACAATTTACGCCCTTGGAAAGCCTGAAGGCGATGATTGGTTTTCGGGGTCCTGTACTCGGCTAGACTGCAAAAAAGTCTCACACATGGGGTATCCCTATACTCAGGAGAAGCAGCAGAATGTATTTTGGGGTGTCAGTTCACATATACCCATGGCATGTGTGAGCAATATATCATTTACTGACAACTTTGTGTAAAAAAAAAAAAAAAATATATATATATATATATATATATATATATATATATATATATATATATTTCCCGGAACTTGTGGCAAAATATAAAATATTCCATGGACTCACCATGCCTCTCAGCAAATAGCTTGGGGTGTCTACTTTCCAAAATGGGGTCATTTGGGGGGGTTTTGTGCTATCTTGGAATTTTAGGGCCTCCGAAACTGTGATAGGTAGTCAGGAGTGAAATCAACAATTTACGCCCTTGGAAAGCCTGAAAGCGGGGACTGGTTTTCGGGGACCTGTACTCGGCTAGACTGCAAAAAAGTCTCACACATGGGGTATCCCTGTACTCAGGAGAAGCAGCAGAATGTATTTTGGGGTGTCATTTCACATATACCCATGGCATGTGTGAGCAATATTTCATTTACTGACAACTTTGTGAAAAAAAAAAATATATATATATATATATATGTATTTCCCGGAACTTGTGGCAGAATATAAAATATTCCATGGACTCACCATGCCTCTCAGCAAATAGCTTGGGGTGTCTACTTTCCAAAATGGGGTCATTTGGGGGGGGTTTGTGCTATCTTGGAATTTTAGGGCCTCCGAAACTGTGACAGGTAGTGCAGAGGTGACATGCACAATTTACGCCATTAGAAAACCTGGGAGTGTTGATTGGTTTTCGCGGTCCTGTACACAGCTAGGCTCCCAAAAAGTCTCACACATGGGGCATCCCCATACTCAGGAGAAGTGGCAGAATGTATTTTGGGGTGTAATTCCACATATACCCATGTCATGTGTGAGAATTTTATCTTTTAGTGACAACGTTGTGTAAAAAAAAGAAATAAAAAAAAAAAAATAGTAATATTCCCAAAACTTGTGGTAAAATATAAAATATTCCATGGACTCACCATGCCTCTTAGCAAACAGCTTGGGGTGTCTACTTTCCAAAATGGGGTCATTTGGGGGGGTTTTGTGGTATCTTGACATTTCAGGGCCTCCTAAACCGTTAGAGGTAGTGAGAAAATGCAATGAAAAATGTACGCCCTTTGAAATTCTGATGGTGGGGATTTGTTTTTGTGGTCCCGTACACAGCTAGGCTCCCAAAAAGTCCCACATATGTGGTATCCCTGTACTCAGGAGAAGCAGCAGAATATATTTTGGGGTGTAATTACACATATACCCATGGCGTGTGTGAGCAATATATCATTTCAATGACAACTTTGTGTAAAAAAAAAAAAAATAATAATTTTTAGTCATTTTTCAAACACCTGTGACAAAAAAATGAAATATTCAATGAGCTCAACATGCCTCTCAGAACATTCCTTAGGATGTCTACTTTCCAAAAAGTGGTAGTTTGGGGGGGTTTTGTACTGCTCTGCCATTTTAGCACTTCATGAAATGAGATAGGCAGTCAAAAATTAAAGCTGCGTAAATTTCTGTATTTACACCATAGTTTGTAGACGCTATAACTTTTGCGCAAACCAATAAAAATACGCTCATTGAATTTTTTTTTGTCAAAGACATGTAGCTAAATATATTTTGGCCAAAAAAAAATACATAAATTGAGTATATTGGATATTTTTTAAAAGACAAAGTTGAAAATGTCATTTTTTTGCAAAATTTTCGCTCTTTTTTTATTAATATCGCAAAAAATAAAAAGCGCAGAGGTGATCAAATACCACCAAAAGAAAGCTCTGTTTGTGGGAAAAAAAGGACGTAAATTTCGTTTGGGTACCACATTGCATGACCGCACAATTGTCAGTTAAAGTCATGCAGTGCCGAGTCGTAAAATACCCCCTGGTCGGAATGGGGGTAAAATCTTCCGGGGCTTAAGTGGTTAAACAAACTGACCAGACCAATACAGTGTTACCATAATAACACTGTACCACTCTGGGGAGTTAATTAGGATTTTTTATTTTATTTTTTTTACATACGTTTGCTTATAACCGGGAATTTCACTGCTATAAGCAAATATTTTTACTGAATGACAGTGTGTAGACACTATGTGATTAGCTCATGTGACGTCGTGCCAGAACAATAGAGTTTCAGCCTGGCCGTCATTTTACAACACGGGCGAGAAGCAGTTAAACAAAACTTTTTTAAAAGCGGTGACAATTTATCTAAATCCTTGAAAAGGGTTTGGTGCCACAGGCCAAGAAAAGGTGGGACTTTATGGGCTTAATAAGACAGTTTGTGTAAAATTATAACAATTTATTAAATTAAAAGAGAACAGAAAATTATAACACTCTGTCATGTGTTTGGGTTATAGACCCATTGGTGATGGTGAATAAAATCTATCTAAATCCTTCCCTGGGCTTGCATACTGGCATATCCCATCTTCTGACCCATGCCTTTCTCCTAGGTGATACCTAAACATATTTGACAATTGAATTCACAGATTTATTTTAGTTTCACAAATCCACATAGAAAATATTATATTATACATGTTCTTTATACAAAGTATGCCAAGGTTTGAAATAATGGGTGTCTTAGAAAAAAAAAAATTGCCATGTAGTTAAGCACGCATGGGTTTCCTTGGAAACAGGTTTCCTGACACTTATGGCTTTTTGATGCACTCAGCAGCAAGCCAGGCATTTGACATGGGCAATCCTCTTTTCACACTGCAAATGCGAATAAACTGTCAAGTATACAGGCATTATAGTTATGAAGACAGATCTGCAGTCTTTAAAGCACATCACATGTATGTAAAAGTGGTTTTCTGTCTAAGGCACAACACAAGTTTATTTCCGATTTTCTTTTCAACTTTTAAATGAATTCACCTGTGTTTAGGAAACACAGTATACTGCAAGAAAGAAAGTAAAGCAGAGGTAAAGCGTTCAAATGTGTGCTCAGCTTCAAAATCATAAAGGAATAATCTTAAAGTTTACGTAAAAGCCAATAATGAACCTCTCATTTTCTCCCTTTCTGCTTGGTAAATAAACCACTGAAAGCATTTTCTTATATCTGTTCAATACGTGCAAAAAAAATAACTGTTGGTCAAATAAGAATTGCAAGACCAGTCACCCCGACCAAAGACCGAGAGCTGCAGTAAATGGTCTTTATTACAGGACAGGTTTGCACAGAGGCAAAGTTTCACACTATATTACAGAACAGATCTTGAAGAAATGCACAAAGCCCACCAAGATTTAAGAATAAACATGCCTCTTGTATTGAAAAAATATTTTCCTATCCAGTGATCAGTTTTAAAAATAAACTGCATTTTTGCTAAAAGAAAAAATTATTTTCCGTTTTACCGTTCCATTAACCAGATGTGGATGTTCAGACAAACCGGTATATATATTTTTTTTTTTAAAGCCTAGATTTACCTATGGGTTGGTACTTTGCAGTGGTCCTCAACTCCGGTCCTCAGGGCCCACTAACAGGCCAGATTTTAGGTATTACCTTGGGGAGATGCAGACTAGAGTACTGCAATCATTGAGCAGCAAATTATATCACCTGGGATGTATTTCAGTTATCTTGCAAACCTGGCCTGTTAGTGGGCCCTGAGGACCAGGGTTGAGGACTAGGGCTTTAACCCATTTCACTACAGGCTTACATTTAGAAATGGCAGAGTGGTGTACACGAACACTTTTTCATTTATAAATACACTTCAGAAAAAACACACAAAATGCAGCCAGTGCACATGCGAAAATCACCTTAGAATGTCTACTTTTTCAAAGGGTTTTTTTTTTTTTTTTTTTTTTTATTTTATAAATTTCTGGCATTTTTAATGTTTTAAAACAGAAGGTAAGTGGAAAATGTTTTGCTTAAAAATGATTGCTTTTCCCTTACATTGTATAAAAAGATAAATAAATATTGGTTATTAAATACTACTGAACGAAAGATCTAATACAATTAAACTCCATTTTGGGTACAGTGTTGCATGACTAATTGTTTAGCTATCATAGCACTGAAAATGGCCTGGTAATGAAAGGGTACTACAAGCTGGTACCAGTAGAGTGGGAAAGTAGTATCACAGTGGTAAAAACAATAGCCATTGCATTTTGAAGACTTTCTAGGATTCCCTTTTACCAGGGCTTAGGTTAAAGTTGAATGGCAAAAAATGGACCAAGGTCAGGGATCTTAAGTGGATTAATTGTGAAAAATGTTAAATAGCTTGCTTAGGTCACCAGTTTACATCTTTGGAACTCTTTCTTTCTACTATATGGTCTAAATCATACTTAGGAATCCCATGAGCCACATGCATTCAAAGGTGAATGAAAGCAGTCATGAAAAATGTACCTTTGGCACAAGATATGAAAATGAAACCATTATCTCATGTATATAAACGCTGTGGATGTGCAGGAAAGAGGACAGCAGGTCAGCATGTCTTGGAGATCACCTGAGAGTTAGCTGGGTGGGCTGGTGAGTGTCAGTCTGGAGGACTGAGGGGAGAAGTTAGCCTGGAGGGCTAGTGAAGGGGGCAGCTGCAAAAAGGTGGGTTGGCAGTGCCTGAAAAGGTAGTGCGGGGATCAGTAGCCACAGCAATGATGCAAGCTGGACCATGACATTCTGCTACACAACTAAGGGGCCTCAGGTTCCTGCCTGCAATGGTTATTGCTTTAAATAAAGTCACAAACTGTTATAATAAACTATTTTATATAGCGCCTATAAAGGTGGCTTCTCAAAGTGATTTATAAGGAAAACACAAGAAATACACAGGAAACCATAAAGGAAAAGCGGACAATTAAATGAAGATGTTCTTCATAAAATAATTCCAGAGTTTTAAAGCATATCAGGAGAATGCTCTGTCTCCTATCAAGCGTAGGTGAGTAGAGGGGACACACAGCAAACCAGAATTTGAGGAGTGAAGGTTATGAGGGGGGGGGGGGGTAAGTTAAAAAAAAAAGTTCAGAGAGATAATGGGGTGCCAAGTCATGAAAAGCAAGAGGATCTATGCGAAACCTGATGGGTAGCCAGTGCAAGAACTCCAGGTTGGGGATAATAAAATGGGATAAAAATGTATGGATCAGTTTTTCAGCTACAGTGTATGATAGCATAGGTCACAGCCGAGCAATTTTTCTTAAGTGGAAAAAAGATGTTCTGACTAGGTTTTGTATAAGTGGATCAAAGGTTAAACTAGCATCAAATATCACCCCTAGACTTTGCAATTTAGACTGAAGCTCAAGTACAGTGCCATCTATAGATAAGCTATTAGGACTGGACTTACGTAATTGATGGGGGGTGCCAATAAGCATGACTTCAGTCTTGTCCCAGTTTAATTGAAGGAAATTATGGGCCATTCAAATGTTTATATCACAAATACAGTTAGATAGGAGAGAAGCCACCAAAGTAGAATCTGGTTTAGTGTGGATGTATATCTGAGTTTTATCAGCATAGAAGTAATAATTGAGCCTGTGTAATCATGTAAATGCTAAAAAGGTAAGGGACCCAAGATTGAGCCCTGAAGAACACTGTACTTGAGTGGACCAACTTCAGACTGGAATCCGCCAAGAGAAACAAAAAAAAGTAAGTAGTGAGATAGGACTGAATCCATTTCAGAGTCAATTCTGAGACTCCAAATATGGTTTCAAGGCGAGAGAGTAAAAGATTGGGGTCTACAGTATCAAAAGGCTGAACTAAGATCCAGTAGAATAAGAATAGTTAGTGACCCAGAATCAGAAGTGAACAGAAGGTCATTATAGTGAATTTAAACAAGGTGGTTTCTGTGATGTGCAGTTGCTGAAAACCAGAGTAGAGGGGTTCAAATAGATTTTTTAAAGTCAGGTGATTATGTAACTGAGATATCACAGCCCGCTCAAGGATCTTGGCAAAGAAGGGTAAGTTAGATATTGGGCAAAAGTAGTTTAAATTGTCCAGAGCCAAGTTGGGTTTTTTGGTACCAGGGTGATTGCAGCAGTTTTGAGAATTGTTGGTACAAAACTGGTGCTAAGGGAGTCATTTCAGATATTTAGAATAATGGGGTATAGAGAACTAAAACCGGATTTAAATAAATGGGTGGGAATAGGGTCAAGTATGCAGGTGGAGGATTTAATATTAGAGACCAATTTAGTTAGACATTCAGAGTCAAGTAGAGAGAAGAAGTGGGAGAAGTGAGAGAAGAGCCAGTAAAACAAGGGGGGTCAGGAAGTGATGTGGATAAAACATGTAGTGTTGCAAGAATTGTGTCTTATTTTGTAGATTTTTGAGTAGAAAAAAATTTAGGAATGTGTTACAGAGCTCTGTTGAAGCTGGTAGCGTGGAGGGACTGTGAGGTTTTAATAATCAATGGCGCAGAAGAGTTATCTAGGGTTGCTAAGATTTTTTTCAATAGCATGGGAGAAAAAGTTTGATTTAGCAGTTTCAGTTTTACCCTTATATACACAAAAATAGTCTTTCTATGCCTAATAATGCAGAGTCAAGCCAGATGGTGACAATTTCTCTCCAGTGTCTGCTTTCATTGAACGTAGGTGAGAATTATACCAAGGAGTCGGACAGGAGAATGAGACGGTTTGAGTTTTCAATGGGGCAAAGGTGTCAAGGGAAGATGAAAGCGCCCAATTAAGGGCATCTATTTTGTTCACAAGGGTGTCAAAAGTGGAGATGCAGGATAGGGAGGAAGTAACAGAATTAGCAAATTTGGGCTGGTCAATAAAAGCCCAGTTGCGATCATTTAAGTGTGCATTCATTTGAACATATATTGTAACAAAAATAAAAACATATTTCTAGGTCCTTTATATCCATAAGGACTTTAGGTATAATCTGTATTACAATTGAAACAAAGATTTTTCTAAACAGTTGCAAGGCCAACTACTGGTACATCTTGATAGGTCAAATCCACCTTTTCGGTGACAGAGTAAATAACCACATATTATTTATAATGAAAACAGAATTGTTGAAGCCATTGCTTTCCCTTGAAAGGGTTCAAGCTGTGTTCACACCTATTCTCTAATACTGGGGAGAGAAAAAGGAATTGTGCCTCACACAGAAATACATTTTACAATGACACATAAATAACCCACTTGAAAATCGAACATACTACAGCATTATTACAGCAATAAGTTTACTAAAACAGCAAAAACTTACAAATACGATACATGTCCATTTTGTGTTGTAGTTATATATTTTCTACAATATTAACACTTGATAACTCAGGATAATTTTAGTATTTCCAGCCAAGTAGTTCCAGGTATCTCGGGCAGGTTTTTATGTAAACATATGTTCTATGCTGTACTTTTAAATGATAGTGAATATCCTCAGTAAATATATGCAAATGGTGTTGTGTCTTTAAATGCTTACATAACTATATAAATGGATAACAATGTACTAAAACCATATAAATCCAGTGCAAATTATAGTGAAAAGTGATATAAAGTCCAGTGTGTATATGACAAACAAAATAATCCTCTGAAGTTCCAGTGCTTTCACCACAAGATGCACACTCTTGCTTTTCAGAAAGTTAGACGCCACATATAAGAAGTCTAACAGCGCTGTATACTATATCCCAGCAAGTCGGTCAGGAATGGATAGTTTTCATTTCATAATGCCTAGGTGTTTATAGGCAATATCCAGCACAAACTGCTACATTCTATCCCCAAAGACTGCTCTTATCTCAGAATAGTGGGACACTCGTAGGCACTATCCAGCAGAAATCAGTATCATACATGTAGGAGAAATAAAGGAGACACAATAGTGCACCAATTCAAAAACACACTTAATATAGAAAATGGCAGGTACTCACAAAAAACAGAAAGCATCACAAAACTCTACCCTCCTCAACTCAGCAGGAGTGATGACACATTAAGCTCCACCTAATGCATTTCATCACAAGGGACATCATCCAGGGACAATTGAAGTAGCGGTAAAGATACATTACAGCATTTAAATAGGATGCAAAACCTTATTACAGGATGCAATCTCCAGATGTTTTTGAACTACCATTTCCCATGATGCTCATACACTCTGCAGTATAGTTGATCATCATGGGAAATATAGTTTCAAAACATCTAGGGAGCCAATCTTCGCAATCACTGTTCTACAGTATGCACGTTATAGCCAGATACCAAATTTGATTATACACATTGTCAAAATTACACTAGGCATAGCCTTACCTAAGCAATTTATATAAACTTAAAACCAAATGCTTTAAACATAAGTTACCATTAGGTAAAGCACTGTAGGCAGCGCAATCTAGTGTCATAATTTGGGAGAACATTCATATATAAATCATAATTATTTTAAATGCTTGATTCAAAATAAGTTTATTTAAAACATTTATTCAAAAAAAAAAAAAAAGTTTTAAAAAAAGATCTAAAAAACATACAAAAATTGAAAGACTAAGAATTAAAAATGACAAATAAAAAGATTAAAAATATTTAAAATGTATATACAAATAAAAACATATTTACAATCAGCAATTATTAATAGAACAGTTTTTATCAAGTGTTAACCCCCATGAAAAATAGGTCTTTACTTTATAAATCCATTTAGTTTCACAGCGTGAACTTGCCCACAAGCAATTACTAGCACACTAGTTAAGTAAAAATGTATCGATCCCTCCAATTTTCAAACTTGTGGAATCTTTAGAATAATTGGTAGCATAATATTTAAATAAGCCATGCTTCCAAAATTCTTTACAAATGTTGGATATAGGTTTGCTAATGCTGACCTGGAGTGTTCTTTTTGTTCTCCCAAGATATTATACCTTGAAGGGACATTGTAACAGGTAAACTACGTTTTTTGTGGAACAACTGAAATTCTTCAATACCATACACCTTTGTTACCGTTGATAAAAGTTTTAGTTTTGACTACATTTTGTCTACTACATTTACACATAAGGTACGTTCTACAGGGGGAGAAAAGAAAGATATAGGTTTGAGTTGATCTACTAAGTTCTGGGCCACCTTATGCCTTAAAGATTAAGCTTTTTTAAAAATGGCCATGGGAGAATCTGGTAACAGAGCCTTCAATTATTTTTTTTAATGCTCCAATGTTTTTCCAAGTATTCTTTTTATGTTAATCGCATAACCTGATCATTCCAGAAGCAAGAATCTGCAGATTCATGCCACAGAAATCTTTCAGCCACAATAAACCAGCCATGTTAAAAGGGCGTAAAAAGCAAAAAAAAAAAAAACTACCAGTTAAGGTGACCTGCATCACTGATAATTAGTGATGAGCCAACAGTTACAGTCTTAGGCTGGCCATACATGTTCAATTTCCTTGTACAATTTTCTGTTCGATTTACCAAATATATAATAGGAGGTCAAAACCTAATAACACTTTTAATTGTATACAATTGGGCAGGCCTTTGTACTACATAGTTGAAGGTAAATCTAAAGAAAATTGTACAGAAAGTTGTAAGAAAATTTTATAATGTATGGCCAGCCATAATCTATTTTCAGATCAAATTAGCTTGCCTGGAGGTTTGGAAAATCGTGTTCAGCTGGGATGGTCATAACCTCTGGTTCTCAGTGGTATTACTACTGCTGCTAAATAAGACAACTTCCTGCTTTTAACATGACTCTTCTCCCCCAGCCCATTAAGCTGTCAGCTGGGGAACACTTCCCCACAACTGTAGCCTGGTGACTCTCTTTGGGCAGGGGGTTTATGAGAATCTGGAAGCCCCCTTACAAAATAAAGGCGCCCTGAGATGCTGGCCTCCCTGTGTGAATAACTAAGGGGTAGTTATTCACATAAAAGTAAAAACAGAAAAATAAAAACACTACACTTTTTGACAAGTCTTAATAAAATAAAAAATTGATTTTTGTAAGACTGGCGGAGCCAAGTGCCGCACCCCCTGGATGAAATTCCGCACCAAGGAATGAGTAGCCAGCGGCTTCTGAAAGAAGATTGCCAACGCTGAAACCTGACCCTTGATGGTGCTCAAGGATAGTTTGGATAGTTTCTGCTCAACCCCCTTTTGCAGGAAAGCCAAAATTCGGGTCACCAAATAGGTACGTGGGGAAAATCCCAAAGGTTCACACCACGCAATATAAGTCTTCCATGTGCGATAATAGACTTTGCTGGAAGTCGCTTTCCTTGCTTTAATTAGAGTAGGAATAACTGAAGCTGACAATCCTCTGTCCTTCAGTACCTGGGTCTCAATGGCCAGGCCGTTAAAACCAGCGACTGTAAAGCATGATGGAAGATCAGTCCTTGAGACCGCAGATCCTCCCTGAGAGGAAGTCTCCAAGGAGCGTCCGCGACTAGCCTGCCCAAGTCGGCATACCCGGCTTGACGAGGCCAGCCCGGAATTTCCAGGATAACTGGAGTTCCCTCCATCTCTATCCTGCGGAGAAATCTCAGCCGCAACTTGAGAGGGGGGGGGGGGGAAGACATATAGTAGCTGATACTGCCCCAACGGGGCGTTCAGCGCGTCTGCTGCGTCCGCTAGAGGATCGCGGGCGCGAGTTACCAACCTCCGCTCCTTCGAGCCGATATGCCAACAGATCCACCTCCGGGATGCCCTATTGAAGACACAGCTGGTGAAATTCTTGGCGATCGACCTAAGTCATCACCATTACATTGTCTGACTGGATCCGAACCGTGCTGCCCTAGAGCTGCTTGGTCCAGGCAATCAGCCCAAGTCTGATCGCTCTCAGTTCCCACACATTTATCAGAAACTTGATTCCTATCGGAAGTGATGACTTCTCCTGGCTGAGCTTTAGAGACCGGAGTCACCGGACCAGAGACTCCCTGGTCCGCTCGCTCAACCGGATCCGATTCCTGGAGGGAACTGGGAATGATCTTTGGAAAAGGTAAAGAAAACGTTCTGCTCAAGGAACGGGAACTACCACTCCTTGTAGCATATAAATGTTGGAAGGGAAGAATCGCACAGGTAGAAGTGATCGACACTCGATCTTGTATCCTGATCGTATGATCTCCTGAACCCCTTAGTCCGGGATTCAGGAAAGCCCTGGATCTGAACACCGGTGAAGACATCCCCCCACCCCTGAGCTGGGTGGGGGCGCACCTTCAGGCTGTATTAGCCTTATCTTCAGGTTTGGCTGAGTCGGCCTTTTGTTTAGCCGACCAGCGCCTTTTGAAACCTCCTGAAGGGGCTTTGCCCTTCACGCTTGCCCCAGCGGAGCGAACTAACCTTTTATGAGCGGAAAAGAAAGGTCCTCGCCTGTTACGAGGTCCTTTAGCTTTAGCAGTCTGCGGCAAAAAAGTGCTCTTACCCCCAGTGACATCCTTTATGATCTCATCTAGGGTGGCCCCAAACAGGCGATCCCCCTGAAAAGGGAGATTCGCCAAAGCTTTCTTGGAACCTTGATCCGCCGACCAACACTTTAACCACAGCACACATCTGAGGACTACTGCTGACATGGATGCATGCGCTAACAAGGGAGTGGCATCCAGGGCTGCGTCACAGACGAACTGTAGTCCTTGTATAATTTGCTCCATCAAATCAGACGCTGCCTGGGGGATACTTCTCCCCTTTAAGTCATGGCGTAACAATTTCGCCCATTCTGTCAATGTTTGTGAAACTAAACCAATGGCAACCACCGGTCTAAAGGTTGACCCTATCAGGGAAAAAACAGTGCGGGATTCCGCTTCCACTTTTTGATCCACCGGATCCTTAAAGGACAGAGCGTCCTCCAACGGGATAACAGTGGCTTTATTTAGTCTGGAAATCGGTGGATCCACCACTGGTGGTACCGTCCATTTTTTAATGAGGGATTCCTCAAACGGATAGCGTCTAGCAATGCGTTTGGAAACCGTAAAGATTTGTTTCGGATGATCCCATTCCTCTTTAATCTTACTACCAAAACATTTGGGTAAGGGAAACACCTTCGCCATCTTGGCACGTTTACTAGTACCAAAAGGAATTTCCATCTCGGTTATCTCTGCCGGTGTAACCTCAAGTCTTAAAGTTTCCCGGACAGACACAACTAGTGCGTCCACCAATGCTTCTTCTTGTGTTATGGCGGAGGTAGAACCGTCCTCCTCACTATCTGAGGGAACATTACCTGAGACAACAGCCCTTGCAGAGGGAACTGCAGCTGCAATGACCATCTCAGAATCTGAATCTGAAGTATCAGATGAAATAGGGGTAGGCGAGGGTCGCTTTCTTGACCCCCGTCCCTGATAGGCCATCTCCACCCGGGATACCAAAGACTCCAAAACTGCTGTAAATGCATCCATACTCTGTGAGGCACTGGAGGGTTCTGCGGCCACCTCGAGGGGATCAGGTGGGGATACATGCGCGGCAGGGTCCATGATTATACAAGACACTTGCCAGAAAAAAATAATTGCAATCAAAAAAAAAATAAAACTTTTTTTTTTTTTTCTTTAGTCCCCCAGCGCCCCTACAGAGAGAGAGAGAGAGAGAGACCCCAAGGCTCACCACTTGATGCTCAGAAGTTTCAATACAACCTGTTCCAGCACTGTTACAGACAGGAAGTCTTTGGCTTTGCTTTCCCGGGTAAAAGGAGGCGGCTCCGCCCCTTTACACGCCTTCCGGTGCCTCCCCATAGCTCCTCGAGGTGTTTGGTCACCTCAAACATGGCCGCCCCCATGCTAGAGACACGAGGCTACGCCAAAATGGGGGCCCCGTGCGATCTGCAGGAAAATGGCGGCGGCCTGTGTAGGATAGCGGCGGCTTGCAAGCTAGCAGCGGCCTGCGGGAGGTGTGCACTCGGCCTGTGCAGCCTGCAGGAGTGTGCGCTCGGCCTGTGTGGCCTGCGGGAAATGTCCTCAGCCTGCGGGAGTGTGCGCTCAGCCTGTGCGGCCTGCGAGAGGCTGTGTGGCCTGTGGAAGTGACCGGCTTTCTGGAGGGATGGCGACCTGCGGATGCAGTAACTCAGGCATAGGCATCGGCCTATATACACACTATGACAGGTAGGATACCTCTATACCTCAATAGTAATGCCTTGTAGTAGTCTGCCACTGACTTCAGTCACCCTTACAGTCATATAGTGACTTTAGATAGTCAGCTCCCAAAACAAGCCTCCTGGTTTCTTATTCACAAAATCACACTCAAATTGGGGGATCTGTGACCTGTTATAGGATAGAAGGGGGGACCCAGAAACTGAGTGTCCGACCATCCCAGAGAGGGGCCCGCGCCCGCCAACAAACCCGACAGGGGGAACATTCTACTCACCATACCGGAACCAGGCGGGCGCCAACTCCTGACAGAACCCCTCTCCACCGGGGTGGGGGGGCTGTCGACCAATACGGACGCTGTGACTCCATTTGCAACTGGTCATTGTCGTCCAGGCGAGATGTTTAACTCGCAGGGTCAGTCCCCGTCCAGTGGGACTATGTCGCGGCAGACCCAGCGCGGAGCTATAGCCTGCACGCGCTCGTAGGCTGAACTGGGGTGACCACTGGATCTCAAAATCCAGCCCGTCGCCCAGTTTCAGCGTACTTGCTTGAAGATCTCACAGGAACACTGGAGAAGAAAAGCTGCCTAAAAAAGTATTTCTAAAAAAAATCTTGCCAGGACCAAAGATCCCAGCAAGGAACTTAGGTCCTTACTCCTAACTAGACAGAAAAAAAACTGATTTGCTGTAGCAGAGAGAGAGGATATACCCTCTGGGACTGCCCCTAAGGTGTGGCCAGAACGTTTTCTTTCCTGTCTAGTCCTACTCCTGTAGAGGGCAGTATAACCCGAGTTGATATTAATCAAGGAGGACTACGTCTGTCAATGAGCGACAGAGCAAAAAAAACGTATATGTTTGGTTAATGACATCACCAGGGAGACCCTGCATCTTTGTTTGCCTTTAGCATCAGGAGCGGTCATTCATGGTTGGTCATAGGCCAAATCAGTTACGTTGATGGGTCTTTTCTCTCAGCGGCCATCGTCCTTCATGAGTGACAAGAATCAGCATCTCTGGTTGTTATGATTGACCATGAATTTACATTCTTGGGACATTTTTGAGGGTTTTTGTTTTAATTTTTTTATTTCTAATAAAGGTCTAAAAAGTGTGTATTTACTATTTTTTTTTGCTACTGTGTATGGGTACCATGTACCCCTTACTCATTCACACGGGGAAAGGGGGAAGTATCTTGAGTGCCACTTAATTTTAAAGGAGGCTTCCAGATTTTAATAAACTCCCCCACAGACTCCAACAACCATCAGGCCAGGGTTGTGAGATAGACAGCCTTGTCCTCAATAATATGGGAACAAAGCGCTTTGCCAGGGGGTCCTCACAGGCAAGGTACCCCCACCATGTTGAGCGCTTATGGCCTAGTATGGCATGCTTGCCCCGCCAAGCTGTATGCTCAGATAAGTAACTAGTATAGATTTAGGGAGGACCCCAAGGTTTTTTTTTTTTTTTTCTTGTTTATATGTGGGGTTCTTCCAAATCCATACCAGAAGAATTTGGGGGGCTTATGGCCATTTTAGGAGGGTTTAAGGATTTCCGAGGGTTTAAGGATTTCCAAGGTTTTCAGGATTTCCGAGGGTTTCAGGATTTCCAAGGGTTTCAGGATTTCCGAGGGTTTCAGGATTTCCGAGGGTTTCAGGATTTCCGAGGGTTTCAGGATTTCCGAGGGTTCTACCCCCCCCCCCCCTTGACATTCATAGCACACCTTATCAAGGATCTCTGGCTGTTTGTTTACAAAAGGAACAAACCAGCACAGAGCTGCAATTCTCAACTGCATTTTTTTAACCGCATGCTTCTTGCTGTCTAATGATGATGTGCAGTGTTTGATTTATGGCAAACACTGCATTTGGCCTGACAGCCAAAATGCTTATTTTTAGCCTCAGACAACAGAACCTTCTTCCAGCAGACTTCAGGGTTTCTCACATTTTGAGAAAACTGCAAAAATATATATACACAATACTATATACAAAATACAGTGTGAACAGCATTAAACTTCTATATTTACACATTTTCTCTTAAGCAAGAATGTCCTGCTATAAGAAACAAATTTGAACATTTACCAGGATTTAAAAAATAAAATAAAAACTGACTGTCGCTAAAATGTTTCACAAATCCGCCATTATTTCCAAATTATATGGTTCAACATTTATTACAAAATTGTAATAGGACAACAAATGTAAAAAAAAAAAAAAAAAATGAATATGTATACGATTCAGTCTGTCAAATGGTTTAAATTTTGTTTTCCTGAGTCCCTCCCATAACCACTTTATTACTCATTGATCCTGCCAGTAGATGCATTGCATTTCTCACTTCCTTTAACAGGCCAAATCCTTGAACACGGATGGGGTGGTACCTTCCAAAAAATTTGTATTGCTCTCAATTCATTTTGCACTGTCCTGTCTGGCAGGATTGTTTTTTTTTTTTTTTTTTACTGCAGTTAAGTAAAACTATTAGGTCTCCTACCGACCCCAGCCCGAGATAAGACAATGAATAATAAGTTGCAGGCTAAATAGAACCTCCATGTGTTAGTCTGCGGTCTCCTCCTTTTATCATGGTCCTTGTTCATACATATACACTTAATCACATGGGATTGGTTACTTTTGCTGTCCAAGCTTGGCTGTATCTGTGAAAGGCTGATAAAAAGTCAAATTCAGATACGGCTGTTTTACACGGACTTCAGTTTGTATGAGGGCAGTGTGAACAATCAGCTTTGACAAAGCATTTACAGAGCTTCTAGCAACTTTTAAAGTACCATTCAGTTCCACTTTGTAAATGTTAAACAAAGATCCTTACAGGAGTGCTTATTACCACTTTAACCACATAAGCCCCAGAAGGTTTTACCACCTTAATGACCAGGCCATTTTTTGCGATACGGCACTGTGTTGCTTTAACTGACAATTGCGGGGTCGTGCAACTCTGTACCCAAATAAAATTGATGTCCTTTTTTTCCACTAATAGAGCTTTCTTTTGGTGGTATTTGATCATCTCTGTGGTTATTTTTTTCGCTTTAAAAACAAAAAAAAGACCGACAATTTTGAAAAAAAAAAAAAATTAATAATATTATATATATTTATTTTTTTACTTTCTACTATTAAACATTACCAATATAAAAAACTAAAAAAAAAAAAAATCACATTTCTTTATAAATTTAGGCCAACTTGTATTCTGCTACATATTTTTGGGAAAAAAAAATCCCAAAAAGCATATAGTAATTGGTTTGCGCAAAAGTTATTGCGTTTACAAACTATGGGATAGATTTATGGACTTTAATTTTTTTTTTTTTAGTAATTGCAGCGATCAGTGATTTTTAGTGGGACTGCGACATTGCGGTGGACAAATCTTGACACCTAGTGACAGTTTTTAGGGACCAGTGACACCAATACAGTAACCAGTGCTAAATAATATGCACTGTTACTGTATAAAGGACACTGGCAGGGAAGGGGTAAACCTCAGGGGTGATCAGGGGGTAAGTGTGCGCCTAAGGAATGTTTTCTAACTGTGGGGGAGTGGACTGACTGCTGTAAGAGAGAGATGGGGGTTCCTAATTTCTAAGAACACACAATCTCTCCATTCCCATCTGACAGAAGAGCCGTCTGCCTTGTTTACATAGGAAGACGGCTGTTCTGTCAGTCTCCTCGACAACCGTGGGAGGTTCGCGGCCGCTGGTCCCGTGGACTGGCTCCCGCTGTGTCCAATCACAGCGGGAGCATGGCTTTGGCTGCACATGCGCGACCCCTAGAGCCCTTAAAGCAAAATCACGTGTATATATACACATGATTTTGGCTTAAGGGCCGCCCTGCTGCAGTATATGTACAGTGGGTGGTCCTTAAGTGCTTAAGCAAGCTGCTGGCAGGCTTCAGCACTGCTTTAGTATCTTGAAAGGCAACTGAAGCATGTTTAACCACTTCAGCCACAGAAGGTTTTACCCCCTTAATGACAGGTTGTTTATTTTTGTGTAACGGCACTGTTATTGTTAACTGTCAATTGTGCGGTTGTGCAACACTGTACCCCAAAAAATGTTATGTCCCTTTTTTCCCCCACAAATAGAGCTTTCTTTTGGTGATATTTCGATCACCTCTGCGGTTTTTATTTTTTGTGCTATGAACAAAAAGAGCGACAATTTTGAAAAAAAAACAAACAATGTTTTTTACTTTCTGCTATAAAACATTCCCAATAAAAAAATCAAATTTCTTCATCAATTTAGGCCGAAATGTATTCCGTTACATATTTTTGGTAAAAAAAAATCCCAATAAGCATATATTGATTGGTTTGCGCAAAAGTGATCGCGTCTACAAACTATGGGATATTAACCGGTTGCCGACCGCCGCACGACTATATACTGCGGCGGTCAGCCCCGGCCAGGCAGAGTGACGTAGCGGTACGTCACTAGCCTTCGCCGCTCTGGCGCGCGCGCGCGCGCACCCGCGGTCCCGCCGATGACTCGATTGGGTTCAGAACCGATCAGTCATCAGGTCCAGGCCAATCATTTTTGGTCTGGACCTGTTGATCGGTCCTGCCCAATCAGATCTCCCTCTAAGCCTGTGAAATGTAAACACAGGCTTAGAGGAGATGTGCCCTCCCCTCCCAACGGTCTTTTTGGATCCAGCGTGAGAGGAGAGCACATCTAATTGTAAGTACAGCACCAAGCACGTACATACACAGTTAGATAGGCACATTTCACCCCCGATCGCCCCCCCAATTAACCCCTACAGCACCTGACACAACACACACTATATACAGCATATAGCATATACCTATATACCTGTATAAGTGTGATTTGTGAACAGGTGTAGCCCTTGCGACCCCCCCTTTTCCACTCAAATTACCCCCCACCCCCCCCTAATAAAGATTTAACCCACTGATCCCCCCTGAACCCCCCCTGATCACCGCCGTTAACCCCTACACCCTCTGTCACATCAGCACTAATACAAACGCAATATACGGTGTTATTGTATTTTTGTATTAGTGTCATTGTGATCAGAATTAGCGCAGGCGACTAAGTTTCTGTCCCAAGAAGGTTTAGGGTCCCCGCCACCCGCCCAATAAAGATTTAAGCCCCTGACCCCCCCCTGATCACCCCTACACCCCCTGCCATAACACACACCGTATACAGTATATAGCATTTTGCTATATACCCGTATAAGTGTGATTTGTGGTCAGGTCTAGCGCTTGCGACCCCCCTTTTTCCACTTGAATTACCCGCCACCCCCCCCTAATAAAGATTTAAGCCCCTGATCCCACCTGATCCCCCCCTGATCACCGCTAGTTAACCCCTACACCCTCTGTCACATCAGCACTAATACAAACGTAATATACTGTGTTTTTGTATTTTTGTATTAGTGTCATTGTGATCAGAATTAGCGCAGGCGACTAAGTTTGTGTCCCAAGCAGGTTTAGGGTCCCCCCCACCCGCCCAATAAAGATTTAATCCCCTGATCCCCTCCTGATCACCCCTACACCCCCTGCCACAACGCACACTGTATACAGTATATAGCATTTTCTATATACCCGTATAAGTGTGACTTGTGACCAGGTTTAGCGCTTGCCACCGTTCCTTTTATCCTTAGGATACCCGCCAGCCCCTTCCAATAAAGATTTAAACCCCTGATCCCCCCCTGATCACATCCCGTTAACCCCTACACCCTCTGTCACATTAGCACTAATACACACATAATATACTGTTTTTACTGTATTTTTGTATTGGTGTCATTGTGACTTGAGGTTGCTCTAGCTAGCTAGTTTCTTTCCCAAAGGAGGTTTAGGGTCCCCGCCACCCCCCCCCCAGATCCCCAGCGCATAGTTTAGAAGTAACCCCTTGATCACCACACACGCACGCACGCACCTACACTTCCATTTCTAGTATAGTGTTTGAACAGATCAATATCTGATCTGATCAGAGCTATACTAGCGCCCCCATAGTTTAGGGTTCCCAAAACGCGGTGTTTGCACGATCAGCACTGATTCCGGCCAGCACCTGCGTTTAACCCTTTCACCCAGGTAAGTGTAGTAATCAATAGATTACTGTCACTTACAAAAAACACAAGACACAAAACCGCTGTGTTAGCAGAGTCAGGCCTGATCCCTGCTAGCATTAGCAGTTTTTTTGGTAGCGCTTGAAATAGTCTTCGACAACCAGGTGCTTTTATTACCTGTGAGTCGCATCACTGTACGGGTAAATTTAGTTACCAAAATGTCTAAACGTTCGTACAGTGATGAAGCTATTTACAGTATAATGTCCATGTCAGGTGAGAGCGATGGGGAAGCCTCACCGGCAGAATCAGGGTCATTATACGAACCAGATGACAGCAGCGGCTCCCTGACAGACAGCTCCGACGACAGATGGGTCCCTGTTAGACCCAGGCGTACCCGACCCCATTCTGGTGTTGTTGAAATGCAGGAATCGCAGGGTGCTCGTATGGAGCAGAGTGTGGGTACTAGTGCCGCTCATCCTTCTGGCGACCTGGCAAGCGCCAGCGGCCTAGTACAACCTGGACCTAGTACAACCAGCACTGCAGTAAGACCTGGTGACGTGGCGAGTCCCCTAAGTGCAGTTGAAGCTGGTGCGGTGGCTAGCACAAGTAGTGGCCCGCAGCCACCGCGTATTCGAAGACAGGCCCGTAGAGCCCATAGTGCCCTCCCTGATGCGCTGGCATATCCCAATTGGCAACCCACTGATTCTACAGCGCCAGTACTTCCCCCATTCACCGCCCAACCTGGAATCCACGTGGAGACAGCTGGTTTTACGCCCCTGAACTTTTTTGAGCTGTTCTTCACGGAAGATCTTTTCAGATCTATTGTGGATCAATCAAATTTATATGCTCAACAATTTATCGCCGCCAACCCAAATTCGCACCTTGCCAGACGATTCGGCTGGAATCCTATAACGGTTTCCGAATTTAAGATCTTTCTGGGCCTTTCCCTCCACATGGGCATAACTAAACAAAGTGAATTGCGGCTATATTGGTCCACTAGCCCAGCTCACCATATGCGCATGTACTCTGCCTCCATGTCCAGGGGGAGATACGAGCAAATTCTGCGATTTATGCATTTCAGCGACAATGAAATCTGTCGTCCTCGGGGAGACCCTGCATACGATCGGCTCCACAAAATTCGGCCCCTCATAGACCACTTCAATCAGCGGTTTGCAGCCTTGTTTACCCCCGAACAAGTTGTCTGCATTGACGAGTCCCTGATTAAATTTACTGGCCGTCTTGCTATCAAACAGTACCTCCCCAGCAAGCGTGCCAGATACGGGGTCAAGTTGTATAAGCTCTGTGACAGGGCCACAGGCTATACAGTTAATTTCCGTGTCTATGAGGGAAAAGATAGCACTGTGGAGCCCCCGAACTGCCCAGACTACATAGGGAGCAGCGGTAAGATTGTTTGGGACTTGGTGTCACCCTTATCCGGAAAGGGGTACCATTTGTACGTGGACAATTTTTACACAAGCGTGCCACTATTTAGTCACCTGCTTGATTTACAAATTGGCGCATGTGGCACCGTGCGACCTAATCGCCGGGGCTTCCCCCAACGGCTTGTTAATTCCCGTCTTAGTCGGGGGGCGAGAGCCTGCTTGAAAACGGACAAATTACTTGCGGTGAAGTGGAAGGATACACGGGATGTTTATGTTCTGTCCTCCCTTCACGCAGACACGACAGTCCAAATCCCTACGGCAACTGGCGTTATGGAGAAACCCCTCTGTGTCCACGAATATAACCTTAACATGGGAGGGGTGGACCTTAACGACCAGCTTTTGGCGCCGTATTTAGTTGCCCGTAAAGCCAGACGCTGGTACAAAAAAGTGTCTGTTTACCTTTTCCAATTGGCTATGCTGAACGCCTTTGTCCTATACAAGGCGTCAGGACGAACTGGACCCTTCCGGGAATTCCAGGAAGCGGTCATCCTTGCCTACCTGTACCCAGGAGGCATGCCTGCCCAACTTCCCCTTCCAGATGCAGTGAGCCGGCTGCATGAGAGGCATTTTCCTTATGCCCTCCCGAGTACCCCTACCCAAATACGACCCCAAAGACGATGTCGTGTCTGTAGCAGGCGCGGATTTAGGCGTGACACCCGTTATTATTGTCCCAAATGTCCTGACCATCCTGGTCTCTGCATCGGGGAATGTTTTGAGCGCTACCATACACTAGTGGAGTATTAGTGTAGGGTACAGCACGACACAGTGTAGGGCACATAAACACAGGGTCTCGAAGGATGTTGGATGTCCATCGACATTTTGAGAGACCCAAGCTGGAAGAGAAGATCGCAGAAGATCGCACTCCCTCCCAAATCAAGAAATAAAGGAACAGTTAGAAAGTAAAATAAAAGGATCCAAAAACTGTTGTGGTGTCAGTAATTTTATATGTCCTTCTACTCCTTCCTACTATACTTTTTTCAATGTCCTTTGTTTGTTTTTTCATTCTTTTGTGACCTGTTTCTCTTGCAGGTAATTGTCGGCTACCACGCATTGATTTTATATATTCTGACACAAACAGCGTTTGCGCTCAGCATATATGGATACCTTTGCTGATAGCAGCTGTGGTGATTTTCTGATTTCAGCACTGCAGTTAAAATCTTATTTTGGTATACGTGGATAGCGCCGTGTATACCCATCATTAAATTCAGTGGGTGGTTGTTTGGGCGGTTAATGATGAGAATCCAAAAACTTTTGTTGTGTCAGTCATTTTATATGTCCTACTCTTCCTAATGTACTTTTTTTTAATGTACTTTGTTTGTTTTTTCATTCTTTTGTGACCTGTTTCTCTTGCAGGTAATTGTCGGCTACCACGCATTGATTTTATATATTCTGACACAAACAGCGTTTGCGCTCAGCATATATGGATACCTTTGCTGATAGCAGCTGTGGTGATTTTCTGATTTCAGCACTGCAGTTAAAATCTTATTTTGGTATACGTGGATAGCGCCGTGTATACCCATCATTAAATTCAGTGGGTGGTTGTTTGGGCGGTTAATGATGAGAATCCAAAAACTTTTGTTGTGTCAGTCATTTTATATGTCCTACTCTTCCTAATGTACTTTTTTTAATGTACTTTGTTTGTTTTTTCATTCTTTTGTGACCTGTTTCTCTTGCAGGTCCCTCGTCGGCTACCACGCATTGATTTTATATATTCTGACACAAACAGTGTTTGCGCTCAGCATATATGGATACCTTTGCTGATAGCAGCTGTGGTGATTTTCTGATTTCAGCACTGCAGTTAAAATCCTATTTTGGTATACGTGGATAGTGTCGTGTATACCCATCATTAAATTCAGTGGGTGGTTGTTTGGGCGGTTAATGATGAGTAATACTACGCATTATTCCTGTGCTGATTTCTGATAGGTTCTCTTTTTTTCCGTTCAGCCCACAGGCTGCATGAAAAAAAAAAAACCTATATGCCAAACAAGGACCAGCAATGTACTGGTACGTTGCTGGACTTTGAGTGGTTGTACCAGGATGATGCCTGCAGATTTAGGCATCATCTTGGTATCGTTTTTTACAGCCAGCGGTCGGCTAACATGTAAAAGCAATCCTAGCAGGTAATTGGCCGCTAGACTGCTTTTACATGCAGTGGGAGGGGTCTCCCCCCCCCCACCGCCGCCTTCCGAAGCCTTCCGTGGTTTTTCTCGGGCTCTCCTGTCCCACCGGTTAACCCGAGAGTGCAGCCGGTGGTTCAGTTATCTAACCATAGAGCTAATTGAAGATTAGAATGGCTCCAATCATCTCTATGGCCTAAGATGCCGGAGGCTACGAGCATTTCATGACTTCTTTTTCGCCAGAAATAAACAGGGCCATTGGGAAATTGGGAAAGTATTTTATCACACCAATTTTGGCGTGGTCAGATACATTAAGGTCAGAGGAGAGATCTAGAGTATAAAAGACCCCAATTTTTTTAAAAAAAGAGTACCTGTCACTACCGATTGCTATCATAGGGGATATCTAAATTCACTGTGATAACAATAAAAATGATTTAAAAAAAAAAAATTAAAGGAAAGGTGTCAAAATAACATAAAAAAGCAAAAAAAAAAAAAAAAAAAAAAAATTGAGCCCCCCCCCTTTCCCCCCGTGCTTGCACGCAATGGCACACGCAAGCGTTGGTCTAGTGTCATATGTAAACCGCAATTTCAGCATGCATGTGAGGTATCGCCGCGATCGCCAGATCGAGTGCAGTAATTTTTGCAGTAGACCTCCTCTGTAAGTCTAAAGTGGTAACCTGTAGAGACTTTTAAAGTTTTTAAAAATGTACGTACGTTGTTGCCGCTGCGCAGGCGTGCGCAATTTTTAAAGCATGTCATGTCAGGTGTCTATGAACTCGGCATAAGATCATCTTTTAAATTTTACCAAAAAAATTGGAATTATATAGTGTATTTGTGAAATAAATTAAAAAAAAATGTATTTTTTTCGCAAAAATTGCGTTTGGAAAATCTGTGCGCAAATACCGTGTGACAAAAAAATTTGCAACATCCCCCATTTTATTCTATAGGGCCTCTGCTTTAAAGAAATATATAATGTTTGGGGGTTCAAAGTAATTTTCTAGTAAAAAAAAAATATTTTTTCATGTAAACAAAAAGGCACAGAAAAGGCTTGGTTTTCAAGTGGTTAGAAGAGTGGGTGATGTGTGGATAAGATTGAGCATAAAATGCCGGGACAGTTCAAACACCCCCCAAATGACCCCTTTTTGAAAAGTAGACACCCAAAGCTATTTGCTGAGAGGCATGGTGAGTCCATGGAATATTTTATATTTTGCTACAAGTGTCGGGAAAATTATTATTTCTTTTTTTTTTGTTGTTTTTTTACAGAAAGTTGTCACTAAATGATATATTGCTCACACATGCCATGTGTATATGTGAAATGACACCCCAAAATACATTCTGCTGCTTCTCCTGAGTACAGGGATACCCCATGTGTGAGACTTTTTGGCAGCGTAGCTGTGTACGCGCCCCCGAAAACCAATCCACATCTTCAGGTTTTCTAATGGCGTAAATTGCTGATTTTACCCCTGACTACCTGTCACAGTTTCAGAGGCCCTGAAATTTCAAGATAGCACAAAACCCCCCCAAATGACCCCATTTTGCAAAGTAGACACTCCAAGCTATTGGCTGAGAAGCATGGTGAGTCCATGGAATAGTTTATATTTTGCCACAAGTTTCGGGAAAATAATTTTTTTTTTTTTTTTAACACAAAGTTGTCAGTAAATGATATAATGCTCACGCATGCCATGGGTATATGTGAAATGACACCCCAAAATACATTCTGCTGCTTCTCCTGAGTACAGGGATACCCCATGTGTGAGACTTTTTTGCAGTCTAGCCGAGTACAGGACCCCGAAAACCAACCTCCACTTTCAGGCTTTCCAAGGGCGTAAATTGTTGATTTCACTCCTGACTACCTATCACAGTTTCGGAGGCCCTAAAATTCCAAGATAGCACAAAACCCCCCCAAATGACCCAATTTTGCAAAGTAGACACTCCAATCTATTTGCTGAGAGGCATGGTGAGTATTTTGCAGCTCTCATTTTTTTTGGAAAATGAAGAAAAAACAGGAAAATGCATTTTTTTTCCTCTTTTTTCAATTTCCAAAACTTTGTGACAAAAAGTGAGATCTGCAAAACACTCAACATGCCTCTCTGCAAATAGCTCAGGGTGTCTACTTTCCAAAATGGGGTCATTTGGGGGGGTTTTGTGCTATCTTGGAATTTTAGGGCCTCCGAAACTGTGATAGGTAGTCAGGAGTGAAATCAACAATTTACGCCCTTGGAAAGCCTGAAAGTGGAGGTTGGTTTTCGGGGTCCTGTACTCGGCTAGACTGCAAAAAAGTCTCACACATGGGGTATCCCTGTACTCAGGAGAAGCAGCAGAATGTATTTTGGGGTGTCATTTCACATATACCCATGGCATGTGTGAGCAATATATCATTTACTGACAGCTTTGTGTAAAAAAAAAAAAAAAATATATATATATATATATTTCCCGGAACTTGTGGCAAAATATAAAATATTCCATGGACTCACCATGCCTCTCAGCAAACAGCTTGGGGTGTCTACTTTCCAAAATGGGGTCATTTGGGGGGGTTTTGTGCTATCTTGGAATTTTAGGGCCTCCGAAACTGTGATAGGTAGTCAGGAGTGAAATCAACAATTTACGCCTTTGGAAAGCCTGAAAGTGGAGGTTGGTTTTCGGGGTCCTGTACTCGGTTAGACTGCAAAAAAGTCTCACACATGGGGTATCCCTGTACTCAGGAGAAGCAGCAGAATGTATTTTGGGGTGTCATTTCACATATACCCATGGCATGTGTGAGCAATATATCATTTACTGACAGCTTTGTGTAAAAAAAAAAATATATATATATATATATATTTCCCGGAACTTGTGGCAAAATATAAAATATTCCATGGACTCACCATGCCTCTCAGCAAACAGCTTGGGGTGTCTACTTTCCAAAATGGGGTCATTTGGGGGGGTTTTGTGCTATCTTGGAATTTTAGGGCCTCCGAAACTGTGATAGGTAGTCAGGAGTGAAATCAACAATTTACGCCTTTGGAAAGCCTGAAAGTGGAGGTTGGTTTTCGGGGTCCTGTACTCGGCTAGACTGCAAAAAAGTCTCACACATGGGGTATCCCTGTACTCAGGAGAAGCAGCAGAATGTATTTTGGGGTGTCATTTCACATATACCCATGGCATGTGTGAGCAATATATCATTTACTGACAGCTTTGTGTAAAAAAAAAAAAAAAAAAAATATATATATATATATTTCCCGGAACTTGTGGCAAAATATAAAATATTCCATGGACTCACCATGCCTCTCAGCAAATAGCTTGGGGTGTCTACTTTCCAAAATGGGGTCATTTGGGGGGGTTTTGTGCTATCTTGGAATTTTAGGGCCTCCGAAACTGCGACAGGTAGTGCAGAGGTGACATGAACAATTTACGCCATTAGAAAACCTGAGAGTGTTGATTGGTTTTCGCGGTCCTGTACACAGCTAGGCTCCCAAAAAGTCTCACACATGGGGCATCCCCATACTCAGGAGAAGCGGCAGAATGTATTTTGGGGTGTCATTCCACATATACCCATGTCATGTGTGAGAAATTTATCTTTTAGTGACAACGTTGTGTAAAAAAAAAAAATTAAAAAAAAAAATTGTAATTTTCCCGAAACTTGTGGCAAAATATAAAATATTCCATGGACTCACCATGCCTCTCAGCAAACAGCTTGGGGTGTCTACTTTCCAAAATGGGGTCATTTGGGGGGGTTTTGTGGCATCTTGACATTTCAGGGCCTCCTAAACCGTTATAGGTAGTGAGAATATGCAATGAAAAATGTACGCCCTTTGAAATTCTGATGGTGGTGATTTGTTTTCCGGCTCCCGTACACAGCTACGCTCCCAAAAAGTCTCACATATGTGGTATCCCTGTACTCAGGAGAAGCAGCAGAATATATTTTGGGGTGTAATTACACATATACCCATGGCATGTGTGAGCAATATATCATTTCAATGACAACTTTGTGTAAAAAAAAAAAAAAAAATTTTTTTAGTCATTTTTCAAACACCTGTGACAAAAAAATAAAATATTCAATGAGCTCAACATGCCTCTCAGAACATTCCTTAGGATGTCTACTTTCCAAAAAGTGGTAGTTTGGGGGGGTTTTGTACTGCCCCGCCATTTTAGCACTTCATGAAATGAGATAGGCAGTCAGAAATTAAAGCTTCGTAAATTTCAGTATTTACACCATAGTTTGTAGACGCTATAACTTTTGCGCAAACCAATAAAAATACGCTCATTGATTTTTTTTTTGTCAAAGACATGTAGCTAAATATATTTTGGCCAAAAAAAATGACATAAATTGAGTATATTGGATATTTTTTAAAAGACAAAGTTGAAAATGTCATTTTTTTGCAAAATTTTCGCTCTTTTTTTATTAATATCGCAAAAAATAAAAAGCGCAGAGGTGATCAAATGCCACCAAAAGAAAGCTCTGTTTGTGGGAAAAAAAGGACGTAAATTTCGTTTAGGTACAGCATTGCATGACCGAGCAATTATCAGTTAAAGTCACGAAGTGCCAAGTTGAAAAAAGGGGTCTGGTCCTTTAGCAGCCAAATCCTCCGGGGCTTAAGTGGTTAAGGCTTTTTTTACTAGTAATGGCAGCGATTGGCAATTGTTAGTGAGACTGCAATATTGCGGCGGAAAAATTGGACACCTGACACTTGTGACACTTTTGTGGGAACCAGTGGCATTATTACAGTGATCAGTGCTAAAAACATGCATGGTTACTGTACTAATGACTCTGGCAGGGAAGGGGTTAAAATCAGGGGCAATCAAAGGGTTAAGTGTGCTCCTAGCTGGTGCTTGCCAACTGTGTGGGGGATGGTTTGACTGAATTTAGACAAAGATCTCTATCATCTTCCCTGTCAGAACAGCGATCTGCCTACGTAAACAAGCCTCTCTGGGGAACGACCACGAGTGGCCAGTGGACATCGGGACCGTCGGACCTGCTGATTGGCCTTCCCTGTGTCCAATCAGCATGCAATCGTGCCTCCAGCTGTGTGCGCCACCCAGTGGCTATGACACTAAATAATGTACAGATACGTGATTTCGCGCAATAGAGCCAACCTGCTGCAGTAAATATGCTGTAGGCGGTTGGCAAGTGGTTAAAGTGACAATTCAGCACTCCCATTAAAATCAGTGTATAACATTTCCAAACAGGAGCTGACAGGCACTTTAACCACTTGCTGACCGCCCGCCGCAGTTTTGGCTAGCTCGGCTGCGTGAACCAACGTAGTACTACTTCAGTCACGCGTGTGGTGCTAGGGGGCAAGCAAGCCCCACCAGCGGCACGCTTTCACCTCCACTAGGCAGCGGGGATGCAGATGCACAGGGCCGGCGTCCACGCTCGCCGCTGGCCACCCGCGATCGCTCCCCGCTAAGAGAGAAGGACGGTCTGCTGTTGTAAACACAGCAGACCATTCTTCTCTCAAACAATCACAGAGTGACTGTGATCCTTTTATATAAGATCACCGGTCTCTATGGTAATTTCAAAAGCCCCTCCCCCCACAGCCCGTAAACCTCTGCTAGGCTTACATTTAACCCCTTGATCACCCACTAGGTTAACCCATTCCCTGCCAATGTCATTATTACAGTAACAGTGCATATTTTTAGCACTGATTACTGTACTAATGTCACTGGTCCCCCCAAAAGTGTCAAAAAGGTCAGTTAGGGGTCCAATCTGTCGGCTGCAATGTCTCTGCTAAAAATCGCAGATCAACGCCATTACTAGTGATGGTGATCAAATACCACCAAAAGAAATCTTTATTTGTGGGGAAAAAAGGACATAAATTTTATGTGGGTACAGCATCGCACGGCCGTGCAATTGTCTGTTAAATTAATGCAGTGCCAAATCGCAAAAAATGGCCTGGTCATTAACCACTTCCTTATCGGGCCATAGTAATATGACGCCGGCATGAAGTCTCCCTCGATCCGGGCGGGCGTTGTATGACGTCTGCCCAGATCCGCTGCTCTTCAGCCCCCCACCAGGGGCGCGCAGTGCGGCGATTGGGGATGCTGCGTGTCCGTCGGGACACAGCCCATCCCTGATCGGTGTAAAGATCCATTAAAAAAAAATGGCTCTTTACCATGTGACCTGCTGTGTCCAATCACAGCCGGCCACACGCACCTCCCTCGTGCCCGCAGAGCGGCGATCGGGGATGGAGAGTGTCACTCTTACACAGTCCATCCCTGATCAGGGTAAAGAGCCAATGAAATTGGCTCTTTACCACATGACCGGCTGTGTCCAATCCCAGCCGGTCACAGAATGTCAACAGAGAACACGGTAACTAGCTGTCACCGTGTTCTCCGCCTCACACACTGATCCTGTGTGAGGAGGAGATTGGGGTAACAGCTAGTTACCGATTACAGTGCACCCCAAAACACACCGATTGCCCCCCCAATAAAGAGTACCTGTTACTAGCCCATGAAAGTACCTGTCACCAGCCCATCAGGTACTCTGATGGTCTGGTGACAGGTGCTCGGGTACTCTGGTGACAGGTACTCGGGTACCAGAGTACCCGTCACCAGAGTACCCGTCACCAGAGTACCCGAGTACCTCTCTGTATCCCATCAGAGTACCCAAGTACCTGTCTCCAGCCCAGAGTACCCGAGTACCTCTCTGTAGCCCATCAGAGTACCCGAGTACCTCTCTGTAGCCCATCAGAGTACCCGAGTACCTCTCTGTAGCCCATCAGAGTACCCGAATACCTCTCTGTAGCCCATCAGAGTACCCAAGTACCGCTCTGTAGCCCAGAGTACCCAAATACATGTCTCCAGCCCAGAGTACCCGAGTACCTATCTGCAGCCCATCAGATTACCCGAGTACCTGTCTCTAGCCCTTTAGAATACCCAAGTACCTCTCTGAAGCTCATCAGAGTACCCGAGTACCTTTCTGAAGCCAATCAGTGTACCTGAGTGACTATCTGCAGCCTATGCCTCCTAAATTATGTGTTGGGGTGTTTGCTTTCCAAAATGGGGTCATTTTATCGGGGGTTTCCATTGTCCTGGTGTTCCAGGGCCTTCAAAAGTGTGATTGACTGTAATGAAATTAGATGTGTAATTTATGCTCCTAGAACACCGGACGGTGCTCCTTGCATGTTGGGCTTCTGTATTTGGCTATGCTGTGACAAAGTCCCACATATGTAGTATCGCCATACTCAGGAGGATTAGCAGAATGTATTTTGGGGTGTCATTTTTGCTATATACATGCTATGTGTTAAAAATATCTTATAAATTGACAACTTCATTTTCTTTACACATTTTCCAAAAACTTCTGGAAAAAAAATGACATGTTCAAAAGACTCATTATGCCTCATAGAATATACGTTGGGGTGTTTGCTTTCCAAAATGAGGTCATTTTGTGGGTAATTCCATTGTTTTGGTGCTCCAGGGCCTTCAAAAGTGTGATAGGTTGTTAGGAAATCATATGTGTAAATGTGGCCAGGCTGTGTAAAAGTCTCACACATGTGGTATTGCCATACTCAGGAGGAGTAGCAGAATGTATTTTGGGGTGTAATTGCAAGTAGGCATATACTGTGTGTGAGAAATAACTTGATATTATGACAATTTTGTGTAAAAAATAAAATTTATTTCTTCATTTTCCCAAAAACTGTGGGAAAAAATTACAACTTCAAAAAACTCACCATGCCTCTTACTAAATGCCCTGGAATGTCTAGTTTCCAAAACAGGGTCATTTGGGGGGTATTTGTACTGTCCTGACTTTTCAGGACCCCAGGAAATGAGATAGGCAGTCAGTACATCAGGTGTGATTAGGTGTGATCAATTTTCAATGATTGGCACCATAGCTTGTAGACTCTATAACTTTTACACAGACTAAATAATAACCAATAATTTGGGTTATTTTTACCAAAGATATGTAGTAGCATACATTTTGGCCAAAATTTATGAAAAAAAATTACTTATTTGCAAAATTTTATAATAGAAACTAAAACAAAATGTTTTTTTTTTCAAAATGTTTGCGTTTTTTCATGAATATCACAAAAAAAAAAAAAAAAAAAAAACCCAGTGGTGATTAAATACTGGCAAAAGAAAGCTCTATTTGTGTGAAAGAAATGATAAAAAATGTGATTGGGTACAGCGTTGCATGAGTAGTTATCATTCAAAGTGTGAGAGCGCTGAAAGATGAAAATTGGTCTGGGCAGGAAGGGGGTGTAACTGCTCTGTATGGAAGTGGTTAAGGCGGCAAATCCTTCCAGTCCAGAACTGGTTTACGGCTTAAAAAAAGCTGCTCAAAACTTGCCAAAAGCTTTGCAAAAGCTTGCTGAAAGTTTCAGAAAAACTTTTTGTTCACACTGCTCTTAGACAAACTAAAGCATGTGAAACAGGCCTTAGACTAGTTACTTTTAAAATATATACAAGGATTCCTACAAAAATATATATATTTTTTTAACAGTCTAATATAATGTATTTATTAACAGTCTTGTGTTCAGCTTTAAATCAAATTCTTTTGAGACTCTAGGCCTCAAAAAGGCAATTGGATTGGAAGGTTAATTGAAACAACTAAAACTCAAAAAGGTAATTAAACAGAGCCAGGGACTATAAGAAAATTCTGCAGATGGAGGCCCCAAGTGACTGAAGCCGCCAGAAGATTATTCAGCTTGTCATACTTCACACCTACAACTGTAATATCATATGTGTGAAATGACATTTCAAGAGAAATTTGATTTAATAAAAGCTTCTATTCATGGCAGCCAATAAGACTACTACATTATTATTTTTTTTTTTCCTGCTCAGTCAATCATTGGCTCTGACCATTTTACTCTGAAGTGTGATCGTAGCCAGAGAAATAATTGCAACCTTGGAAAAACAATCTTAAAACTGAACTCTAGAAATTCAGCACCTTGAGAAATCTGCAGGCCCACTTAGAGTGAAGTCTAATAAGGGGCATGCCGACTCCTGGACTTATCTGTATTTTTTACATCTTACAGGTTAATGACTGCTCCAGAGTAGATACTTGGGGCTCAGAGAGGACATAAGCATACACATCATCTTTGCTTGCCCATCGCCTCTGCTGCCTATTCACAGAAGCCTTTGTATTTTGTGAATGATTGGAACATGGGGGAAAAAAAACAAGCTTTTATCTTACTTTAGAAAAAAAAAAAGCATCACATACCTTTTTTTTTCAGAAGAAAACGTTAACAGAGGCGTTTTCTCTGTATAAACCATGTCTTTTATCTGGTTAGATACCTTGGTCAGCTTAAAGGGATACCTGTAATTAAACATCATGGATATAAGCAAGCTGTAGTTAAAGTATACCTGCATGTGTGATAAACTATATTCGATAACACAGTCAAAAAACAGGCATATCTAGGAACCCGCACATTATTTTCCCCATGTTATTGAGTGCCCCAAAAGCCTCTGGATCTGAAATACTCTATATGCAAATACTGACTTCCAGAAAGTTGGCTCTGCCACTCCAACTGCCCCTTTCTCTTGCATTCCCCTTGTTTGCTGATGCTCAAATCATTTGGCTAATGTAGGCAGGACAGCATGGCTGACATTCCATTTTAAATGCCATATTGATGCCAAGCGTCTAAAGTCTGGAAGCTCCCAGATGACATAAGGTATGTGTAGGCACATCCATGCATTGGTCAATAATTGGTAGATTGGATGAAGTCAGAAAGAAAATAGATCTCCTGAGTTTTACACTTGTCTGGGGCCAATCACTGAGAAAAATGAGGGGCTGAGGCTGGTATAATCCAAATATGGCCTTTGTTATATGCAACTGTGGGGAAGGGAACTGCGCAGTAACAGCTGATTGGGCCATTGGCCTGCTCTTGTATATGCATCACATAGTAAAACCACCATGACAGTTGTTAAATCACTACGGTATATTAATCTCCTAATATAAATTACTTACATTGTGTATACTTGTATACTTGTAATTCTACAAACACAAAAGCAAAGTGAAACAAACAGCATTATTCCTGCCATCAGATGTATACACTCACCCTAGCCAAAAGAAAAGAGATATCCAGGGAAGAGAAAGGTGGCAGCATGAGAGAGAGTGGATCTCTATTTGGAAATAAAGATTTTTTTTACCCAAGCTGGCCTAAGTGTCACCTGACAGAGCAGTGGTCCACCACAGAACACTAAATCTAGAGGCAGAGAGGCCTTGCCCTGCTGCCCCCTACCAAAATATGGACCTAGGGACATATCATTTGGGAAGAGAGGGCTATTGCCCTGGGAAATCTCATGTGCGCGGCAATCTGGAGTGCAAATGCATGTATTGTAAGGTCAACAACATTCCCTCCCACCACCCGCGCATGCCAAAATGTGTACCTCGGAACTTGGGAATGGAGGAATAATGGCAGGGAGTCTGCATATATATAGATGTAGATATATACATACATACATACACACACACACAGTGCCTTGCAAAAGTATTCACCCCCTTGACTTTTTACCTATTTTGTTACATTACAGCCCTAAGTTCAATGTTTTGTTAATCTGAATTTTATGTGATGGATCAGAACACAATAGTCTAAGTTGGTGAAGTGAAATGAGAAAAAAAATATTTTTTAGAAATAGAAAACAGAAAATTGGCATGTGCGTATGTATTCACCCCCTTTGTTATGAAGCCCATAAAAAGCTCTGGTGCAACCAATTACCCTCAGAAGTCGCATAATTAGTTAAATGATGTCCACCTGTGTGCAATCTAAGTGTCGCATGATCTGTCATTACATATACACACCTTTTTTATAGGCCCAAGAGGCTGCAACACCTAAGCAAGAGGCACCACTAAGAAAACACTGCCATGAAGACCAAGGAACTCTTCAAACAAGTAAGGGAGAATGTTGTTGAGAAGTACAAGTCAGAGTTAGGTTATAAAAAAAATATTCAAATCTTTGATGATCCCCAAGAGCACCATCAATTCCATCATAACCAAATGGAAAGAACATGGCACAACAGCAAACCTGTCAAGAGACTGCCGCCCACCAAAACTCACAGACCGGGCAAGGATGGCATTAATCAGAGAGGCAGCACTGAGACCTAATGTAACCCTGGAGGAGCTGAAGAGTCCCACAGCAGAGACTGGAGTATCTGTACATAGGACGAGGATAAGCCATACACTCCATAGAGTTGGGTTTATGGCAAAGTTGACAGTAGAAAGCCATTACTTTCAGCAAAAAACAAAATGACAGGTTTTGCATTTGCGAAAAGGAATGTGGGAGACTCCCAAAATGTATAGAGGAAGGTGCTCTGGTCTGAGGAGACTAAAATTTAACTTTTTGGCCATCAAAGGAAATACTATGTCTGGCGCACAACCAACACATCACATCGCCCAAAGAACACCATCCCCACAGTAAAACATGGTGGTGGCAGCATCATGCTGTGGGGATGTTTTTCAGCAGGCAGGACTGGAAAACTGGTAAGAGTTGAGGGAAAGATGGATGCTGCTAAATACAGGCATATTCTTGAGCAAAACCTGTACCACTCTGTGTGTGATTTGAGGCTTGGACGGAGGTTCACCTTCCAGCAGGACAATGACCCCAAACACACTGCTAAAGCAACACTTGAGTGGTTTAAGGGGAAACATGTAAATGTGTTGGAATGGCCTAGTCAAAGCTCAGACCAGACCTCGGTCTGGTTTCTCTTGCCACATTCACAGTTTTCTACTTGCTTGTAAGTTATTACTGTTTTTATTAAAGCTATATTTTACATACTACACTATGGAGCTCCCCATTTTATTTCTATACGAGTTGAGATTTACCTGCAATGGAGTGAACTTCCTCAGTTTAACGACTGTTTTCCATAAAAATGCATTATTTCCCCTAAGGTGAGCGGCCACTGCACTTAGTGTTAGATATCGGTTGTGAGGAAAGAATACCTTTGTCACTATTCTTTGGATGACAGTATTCACGTATTAGACTTTTCTGCTGGTCATTTATCACCATTGCACAGTGCATTTGGACATATTTTTTTTTTGAGTATTTTACATTTATATATTTTTTTTTGGGACTTGGATATATCATCGGATGGTGGGCAATGCTCATTGATGTTTCGTTTTTTGCACATTCATTCACTTATTATATTTTTCAAATGCATGCTATATGTGTTGAAACACCAAAGCAGCTGAAACTGATTGACAGCCCCCTCTGCTACTTAACGGACCAGATAATATCCCAGGAGTTGAATTGACTTGATGCTACACTCTGATTTAAAAAGTGTTACTTTTTTTGAGCAATATATATATATATATATATATATACACAGGTCCTTCTCAAAAATTCATCATATTGTGATAAAGTTCATTATTTTCTGTAATGTACTGATAAACATTAGACTTTCATATATTTTAGATTCATTACACACAACTGAAGAAGTAGTGCAAGCCTTTTATTGTTTTAATATTGATGATTTTGGCATACAGCTCATGAAAACCCAAAATTCCAATCTCAAAAAATTAGCATATTTCATCCGACCAATAAAAGAAAAGTGTTTTTAATACAAAAAAAGTGAACCTTCAAATAATTATATGTTCAGTTATGCACTCAATACTTGGTCGGGAATCCTTTTGCAGAAATGACTGCTTCAATGCGGCATGGCATGGAGGCAATCAGCCTGTGGCACTGCTGATGTGTTATGGAGGCCCAGGATGCTTCGATAGCGGCCTTGAGCTCATCCAGAGTGTTGGGTCTTGCGTCTCTCAACTTTCTCTTCACAACATCCCACAGATTCTCTATGGGGTTCAGGTCAGGAGTAGGGATGATCGAACGATTCGGGTCGACCATCGGTTCGGCCCGAACATTGGGTGTTCGAGGTTCGGCCGAATTTAGAACTTTTTGCCCAAAAAGTTCGGAATTCGGCAACCAGAACCGCCCAAAATGCAATGCTTCAGGAAATTGGCTTTAAAAGCCCGTGATTGGACCAGAACCATTAGCAAAAGCCAATTGAGGGGGCAGGAGAATGCTAGGAATGTGATTGGAGTGACTAGAGGGTCCCTAGACCAATCATTAGTGAATACGCCCCCCCCAGTATATAAGATCGCCCCCGCCATATTCCTAGCATTGTTATACTGGACATGGAAGAGAGTGGAAGCAGTTCTGTTAATTTTACTTTAAAAGTGTCATTTAGCTATTTATTAGTGTGAGGAAAGGGATATCTAGTGTAGTTAGAGTGCTCCTTTACACTTAAGTTAGCTTCAAAAATTTAGTTTCTGTAGGGAAAGTGTTAAGTGTAAGGGGACCGTAGTGTAGTGTAGGGTTAACTGGCAGTGACTGCTATGGCAGGGTGACAAAACCCTTCCATAGCAGGGTGACCGCTATAGAGAAATGATCATTTCTCTGAATTGCTTCGGCACACCCATATGGCTTCTCACCAGCCAAGCATTTTTTATGCTGCAGGGGCTGCCACTGCTAGTGCTTTTTTGAGGACATGTTTGATGTCAGACATGACATCTGAACATGTGTATAGGGGGTATATATACACATATATGTCTGTATATATACCCCTAGACATATATAGGTGTGATAGTAGCAGAAATAAATGCTTGCGCTAATGAAATCATTTACAGTAATATATTTCTGCTACTATCACACCTATATATGGCTAGGTGTCTATATACATATAATTATGTGTGTATATATACCACTATACACAAGTTTAGATGTTTGCCTGCCTCAAAAAGAACCCAAAAAAAATGCCAAAAAAATGCTAGCGTCAAAAAAAAAAAATGCCCAGGTGTGTTTTTGCTGGCATTTTTTGGGGGGTTTTGGAGGCAGGCAAAACATCTGAACTTGTGTATAGTGGTGTATATACACACATCCATATATTTATATACACACCTAGACATATGTAGGTGGGATAGTAGCAGAAATATCTGCTTGCGCTAATGAAATCATTTACAGTAATATATTTCTGCTACTATCACACCTATATATGGCTAGGTGTCTATATACATATAATTATGTGTGTATATATACCACTATACACAAGTTCAGATGTTTTGCCTGCCTCAAAAGAACCCAAAAAAATGCCAAAAAAAACGCTAGCGTCAAAAAAAAAATGCCCAGGTGTGTTTTTGCTGGCATTTTTTGGGGTTTTTTGGAGGCAGGCAAAACATCAGAACTTGTGCACAGTACCACTATACACAAGTTCAGATGTTTTTCCTGACTGCAAAGAACCCAAAAAAATGCCTTCTATTAAACCGGCAAGGTGTTACAGCAGCGAAGCCAACCCCCTGAGCTGAAAGTTTTCGAATACAAACAATCTTTTTTTTTATGGTTCTGGACATGCTACAGAGCTGAAACTTCACATGTACACTTTTTAGACCTCCCAGATCTGAAATCTCTTTTTTTTTTTTTTTAATTTTTTCAATAATTGGCTTTTTTTTATCAAAAATTACAATTTTTAAGAACTTTTTTTGTGTGATTTTGTGTCTGGGGGGTCTAAAAGGTGTACCTGTGAAGTTTCAGCTCTGTAGCATGTCCAGAACCAGAAAAAAAAGGATTGTATGTATTAGAAAACTTTCAGCTCAGGGGGTTAGCTTCTCTCCTCGGTTTTCACACCTTGCCGGTTTCAAAGCAGGCATTTTTTGGGGTTCTTTGCAGTCAGGAAAAACATCTGAACTTGTGTATAGTGGTACTGTGCACAAGTTCAGATGTTTTGCCTGCCTCCAAAACCCCCCAAAAAATGCCAGCAAAAACACACCTGGGCATTTTTTTTTTGACGCTAGCGTTTTTTTGGGCATTTTTTTGGGTTCTTTTGAGGCAGGCAAAACATCTGAACTTGTGTATAGTGGTATATATACACACATAATTATATGTATATAGACACCTAGCCATATATAGGTGTGATAGTAGCAGAAATATATTACTGTAAATGATATCATTAGCGCAAGCATTTATTTCTGCTACTATCACACCTATATATGTCTAGGGGTATATATACAGACATATATGTGTATATATACCCCCTCATGTCTGACATCAAACATGTCCTCAAAAAAGCACTGGCAGTGGCAGCCCCTGCAGCATAAAAAATGCTTGGCTGGTGAGAAGCCATATGGGTGTGCCGAAGCAATTCAGAGAAATGATCATTTCTCTATAGCGGTCACCCTGCTATGGCAGGGTTTTGTCACCCTGCCATAGCAGTCACTGCCAGTTAACCCTACACTAAACTACGGTCCCCTTACACTTAACACTTTCCCTACAGAAACTAAATTTTTGAAGCGAACTTAAGTGTAAAGGAGCACTCTAACTACACTAGATATCCCTTTCCTCACACTAATAAATAAAAATCAAAAAATCTCTCTTTTTTTTTTTTTTTTTTTTTTAATTTTTCAATAATTGGCTTTTTTATCAAAAATGACAATTTAAGAACTTTTTTTGTGTGATTTTGTGTCTGGGGAGTTTAAAAGGTGTACCTGTGAAGTTTCAGCTCTGTAGCATGTCCAGAACCAGAAAAAAAGATCATATAGGTGTTAAAGGAGGGTCCCACATCCCTGTTCTACTGAAAAATTATCTTTTTTTTTTTTCATGGTTCTGGACATGCTACAGAGCTGAAATTTCACATGTACACTTTTTAGACCCCCCAGATACTAAATCCAAAGTCAAAATCAAAAAATCTCTCTTTTTTTTTTTTCAATAATTGGCTTTTTTATCAAAAATGACAATTTTTAAGAACTTTTTTTGTGTGATTAATAGTTAATGGGGCATGACCCAGAACCCTAGGCACTTTTTAGGGGCATTTATTGGGTTTTAGGGCTTAAAAATTGTGTTTTTTGATTACCGAAGTTCGGGTCCCATTGATTTCAATGGGGTTCTGAAATCCGAATTGAACTTTTGGGAAATTCGGGTGTTCTGGTCGAACCAAACTTTTCAAAAGTTCGATCATCCCTAGTCAGGAGAGTTGGCAGGCCAATTGAGCACAGTAATACCATGGTCAGTAAACCATTTACCAGTGGTTTTGGCACTGTGAGCAGGTGCCAGGTCGCGCTGAAAAATTAAATCTTCATCTCCATAAAGCTTCAAAATCTCCTGATAGCTAGCTGCATTGATCCTGCCCTTGATAAAACACAGTGGACCAACACCAGCAGCTGACATGGCACCCCAGACCATCACTGACTGTGGGTACTTGACACTGGACTTCAGGCATTTTGGCATTTCCCTCTCCCCAGTCTTCCTCCAGACTCTGGCACCTTGATTTCCGAATGACATGCAAAATTTTCTTTCATCCGAAAAAAGTACTTTGGACCACTGAGCAACAGTCCAGTGCTGCTTCTCTGTAGCCCAGGTCAGGCGCTTCTGCCGCTGTTTCTGGTTCAAAAGTGTCTTGACCTGGGGAATGCGGCACCTGTAGCCCATTTCCTGCACACGCCTGTACGCGGTGGCTCTAGATGTTTCTACTCCAGACTCAGTCCACTGCTTCCGCAGGTCCCCCAAGGTCTGGAATCGGTCCTTCTCCACAATCTTCCTCAGGGTCCGGTCACCTCTTCTCGTCGTGCAGCGTTTTCTGCCACACTTTTTCCTTCCCACAGACTTCCCACTGAGGTGCCTTGATACAGCACTCTGGGAACAGCATATTCGTTCAGAAATTTCTTTCTGTGTCTTACCCTCTTGCTTGAGGGTGTCAATGATGGCCTTCTGGACAGCAGTCAGGTCGGCAGTCTTACCCATGATTGCGGTTTTGAGTAATGAACCAGGCTGGGACTTTTTAAAAGCCTCAGGAATCTTTTGCAGGTGTTTAGAGTTAATTAGTTGATTCAGATGATTAGGTTAATAGCTCGTTTAGAGAACCTTTTCATGATATGCAAATTTTTTGAGATAGGAATTTGGGATTTTCATGAGCTGTATGCGAAAATCATCAATATTAAAACAATAAAAGGCTTGCACTACTTCAGTTGTGTGTAATGAATCTAAAATATATGAAAGTCTAATGTTTATCAGTACATTACAGAAAATAATGAACTTTATCACAATATGCTAATTTTTTTAGAAGGACCTATATATATATATATATATATATATATATATATATATATACGCATACATATATGCATACACACATACATCTATATAAATCTCGATCCATCTATGGCCAGCTTTAGGGAGTATCTTACCAAAAATCTAATTTTTTTTGTTGCAGAAGCTACCTAAAACCTGACTTGTCTCTTATTCTTCACAAAAGCTGGAGATGACTTTTCTGGGGGCATTCTGTACACCATAGTTTGCCATATTACAATGAATTTATAGAGTATTTAACAGCTGCAGATTGAAAAGGAACACTATTTTTTTAGCATTAAATTACACTGTGGATTTTGCAGCAATTGTGGATGCCATTTCTTTTTTTTTTTTTCACATAAAGTGGAATTACCCTTTAAAAACCATAGACATCTAACTGCAAGTTTACCTTGAGGTAATTTTGTAAGTTACCAAACTTGGAGCTGGTTCAGGCAGGTCATCTTTTCATGTACAGTGTTAAACACAACGCGTGTCTCATGAACAGGTAGCATTTGCATTTCTCTTCCCCCCCCCCCCCCCCTTTTCTGACGGAGGTTGCAGGCGGTTTAGGTTTTTCTTTACAGAAGATAAATCACTGTTGCCCATTTCAATTTTTAGTGATGTTCTGTTTGTTTTCCTTTAGTAGTGGTGTGGCTTCTCTGGATTGTTGCTCAGTCAGTGCTGTGAGATTTTTGAGACATAGGTTTCATCAATAATAATTACATTTCTGATCACTTTGTTTCTAAATGCAGACTTCTGTAACCATTTTGGGACTCACTAAAATCTAGAAATATATTCTTTTCACAAGACCCAAGTTTGTATGCTTTTTAGAACAAGTAGGTAGGTTTTGCTTCCAGCTTCTGCAATTTAGCATTTGTGTGTGTAGCACCCTCCTAGGTAGGTGCTAGGAAAACTATAAGGGGAGCCCTGTCTGCATATCAGGGGGGCTTATTTGTTCAGTCAGGCTGTCATGTGTTTCCAAGGTGTCTGTTGTGTTGGGGAGTCCCCCCACTGAGTCCAATGGGGGGTTCCTATTGGACAGTAGAGGAAACCTAACCATTAGCACACCAGGGCTTGTATCTATCCCAGAAGGCAGAATCTGCCGCAAAGCATCCTGGGAGAGGGTATATTTCTGAGGGAGACACACGACGCAGCGTCTTTGGCGGGAAGCAGAGTCCCAGGAGGAGGATGACGGCTGTCTCTCCTCCTGTCAGTGTGAGGAAAGGTCCTTGGCAGTCGGCCTAGAGGACAGAAGGTTGAGCTGAGCTGCAAAAAGGGATCCAGTGTGCTGTGGACCGAGTTGAGCTGCTGGGCAGAAGTTTCCGTGAGTACTGTCAACTGCCCAGGGGTCTGCCTAGGAGAGGGGACCACTCCAGAATGTCAGAGGGATCAGAGCCCGCTAACCAGTAGAGAAGGCTTAGAAAGGGGATGCCAGAGTCTAAGCCCTGAAGATAAGTGTGTGAGGGTGCGGGCCCTGAAGCGTACAAGTGTTAAACAGTGATAAAGTAGCTACCTCAGCAAGGAGTGCTTAAAGCGGTAGTATCCCGCTTTTTGACACTTTTACCTACAGGTAAGCCTATAATAAGGCTTACCTGTAGGTACAAATAATATCTCCTAAACCGGCATGGTTTAGGAGATATTTACAGTGCGAGCGGCACATGCGCTCTGAAGGTCCGGGGGGACCTTCAATTAATTTGCCGGGAGCTTGCCGGAAAATCACTCCCGCGCGCATGCGCGGGAGTGACGTCATCGCGGCTCCGACCAATCATCGCGCCGGAGCCGTCTCTTCCGTCCAATCACCGCCCCGGATCCGCCGAACCCGGAAGAGACGGCGAGGGATCATGGCAGCGCCTCGCAGCGATGTCCGGGGGTCCGTGTCTGGGCTTCGTTCTAAGGTAAGTTACACATAATGGGCTAGCATGCTATGCATACTAGCCCATCATGCCTTTGACTTGCAGGTTTTTTTTTTTTTTTTCTTCTTCTAGGGTTTACAACCGCTTTAAGGGAGCTTCAAAAGGACTTTGAGTCACATGGACATAAAATACCTAAAAATACCATGGAATTTCCCAAAACTTTTAAAGACAAACAAAGCAAGGGTGAGTATTAGTGAGTACCCTTGCCTAAATAAATAACAGATTCTCTCTAAAGCCCATCTCTGGGTAATGGGTTTCCCCAGGGTAGGAAAGGTGGGGGGAAGTGAATATCAGCTTTAAGATATGGAGCAGTTGATAGAGTGACTACCTAAAACATGTACACTATACTGCAGTGGTGGCTAGTGAATGAAAATTGGGGGGGGGGGGGGGGACGGCCGGCCAGCAATTAAATCTACCACCCCTCCCTTCTCCCCCCTCCTCCCAGGACAGACAGCCAGCATCCTTACCTGCTCCTTCCCCGAGCGGCTGTGAGTCTCTTCCGGCCATACGTCTCCTCCCTCTTCCTGGCCAATGGCCAGTAAAATCGCTGCTCTTTTCAGCCAATCCGAAAAAGGGGTCTCACGAGTCACGACCCACTTCCTGATTGGCTAGGAGGAAAATCAGTGCGATAATAGCGAATATTCATTCGCTATTTTTATACAACTGGGTGGGCTCAGGGCCCAGTGCTCTGTGCCCCGAGCCCACCCTTTTTTGAAGCCTATTAGAGCTCTGGCTCTAATCACGTGCTTCAAAAAAAAAAAAAAATTCCCTATTGGAATCCATGTCTCCGGCATGTAGATTAGGGGGCCGGACGCATGGATGGAGGGGTGGCGCCCCTGCACCCCCAATGGACAGGTTGCCACTGCTATACTGTTTCATTTGTATAAATAGGTTACCTGAAAACTACACCTGAAGGCAAAGTATGACAGTTTTAAAAACTGTTCACTGAATGATCGATTACAAAAACAACCTTAAAAGTTATTTCTGAGCCCTTGCTCAGCTGAAAAACATACACATACTGCACACACAAAAAAAAAAAAAACACACAGATTTCATACTAGAAAACTATTACAAAAACAGATATTACGGGATAATTTTACTTCCTAACGAAAAGCCTTTCAGGCCATGAATGCTCCTCTTTAAGCAACTTCTACTTTTCCATTTGTCTAAAAGTGGTCAAATTCATGTCACAGCTGCAGTAACAATAGAAAGCAGCATGCACATTCTTTTACAGTTTTGCCCCAGGAAACCAAACACATTTTCAAACAGTATACATCATAATTTTCAAAGCAAAGTAATGCTAAACAATGTTAGGTTCTACTTCACACAGAAATGAATCACACTAGTTGACACAGGTGAGACAATCTAGATGGAATCTGTAAACTATTTTCAGAAAATTGCCAACTCAAGAGTGCACTTTTACACAGCATGTGATTAGCCAGTAAATTTACAGGGAACTCGAAGACGCAAATGTCACATATCCCAGGTGAGGGGAAATCTTTTTATAGCAAGTTTAAAACCCTTTTGCAGTCTAAGCCATTAAGCTATATTCTTTGGATAGCAATGCAAACGTATTTTCCATGGACATGTGGGAGTGCCAGCAAAGGTTAAAAGGGACTATTTTACTGCAGTTACTATAACACAATATGCAGGCGTTGACAGAACTGAGAAGAGTGAGAAAACTGCAGCAGAAGAAAACATGGTCATATAAGGAAAGAATGCCCTTGTCACAGCACATGTTGCTAGAAGGATCACCAGAATGATTTTTTATTTTTATTAGCAATATAAAAAAAAAAATTAAATTATGTCACTGTAGGGACATGTGGAACACTTATGTGCTCTCTATTATCAAGTTAACATCCGTTCAATAAAAATTTACTATACTAAGATTTATTTACATTGGGTGCAAAAACATGATATATCCGCTACATATGAATTATAGGAGTTACCTTCACACAGGGTAAACATAGTACCCTAACAAGGTAGCTGAAACCCTGGAAACAGCTCTATATTTGACCCATCTTCACTCAAATACCTCTTTTTCATACTGTTAATTCCCCAAAAATTTCCACTGCCAAGGATCTATTATTAATTTCTTCTCTGTTCACTTTCTAAATAATTCATTTAGTGTAAAAAAATATGACCAGTCAGAAGATTACAATCCCTTTCCCTGTTACTTGGCAAAAAGACTATCAAAGCAAAAAGATTATCAACGCAAATGTCAAACTGATATTTCTCCTCAGCAAACTGTTAAATATGTTCCTCAACTCTTCCACATCTACTAGACCTTTCGGGCACAAAACAATATGTTGAGATTTGGACAGAGGGACCCACATATCAGATAATGCTGATGAAGAACTTCTGTACCCTGGCACAGGAGGTTTCAGCTTTGGGGTGGAGGCGTCCCATTGGTACCATGTTACACCTTAATTGTGAGTTTAACAAGTAACAAGGTGCAAAAAAAGTTAATCGAACTTTTTAATCATTAGGATTTTTACACCATTTCATTCCACCCCCATGCGAATGGGAAAGAAAAGGTCTTTCATAAGTTTTTTTTTTTTTTTTTTTAAAGAATAAAGAAGTCCCACCATGTACATTTATCATTTGGTCCAGCAGTGAAGATCAATGGGAATCACAATGACTGATGACTAGTGCTGGGTCATTGAGGTTATTCCACAATCCTCCGGGGGGGGGGGGGGGTGACTTTGAACAGGTGGTTCTACAACAGGGAAATTAGTAGACCTTCACCTTGTCACATCCCAAAAAAATATAAAAAAACACGATGGCCTGGACAGAAGACACACAAACAGCCATATTTAAAACATCTGATTGGTTTGGCAGATTGCAGGACAACACCACCAATAAAAATTAGCGAGGGTACTGCCCTTTGGATCCTGGAATCACTAAGGGGTGTGACATTTGGGAACCCAGTATCCACCAGTTTATATCCCTAAATCTGCTGCACCACCTTCCACCCTCTCCCTTTTTTTTTTCAGGCGATAGCCGGAACCCTTCTGGGGATATCATCTCTACATTGTAGTAACCCTTCATGATGAATACGCTTCCTAGTGGATATCCACTGGTTGTTCAAGTGTCTTTGGGGCTTTTGAGCATTTCTGCCTTTCTCCTCTTCCATCAGAGGGGCTCCTGTGTCCAGACCCCAAGACTTATTGCTGCTCCTTTTCCTTCAGCTGTCCAGACCAGCACCCACCCAACCAGTCCCTGAGAAAGCAAAATCTTCACGAAATACATTACTTGCCAGATTGGCGTAATTATGGACACTGTACCAGTTTGTCATAACTGTAATGTAACAAATAGAATGCAAAATATTATTGTTTAATACTCCATGCTAATGCCCATCTCCACTTCTGGGTTGGGCTGTGCTCTGGTAATATTACTCCATGTGAAATGAAGGGTATCGTCTTATAATAATGTATAGTGTATGATGATTTAAAGTATGGATAAATAAAATTCACTGTTTTACTTACCCAAGCTGCCTCATGTTGTGCCGATAAAGTCCGCCTTTTCTAACTTAGAGAATCTCTATGGTGTTTTTGTATATTGATATGTATATACTTTTTTGGATTATTTGAATTATTGTTAGTTGTGCTAAGTAACTATTTAGTTTTGATCATCCAGCTGGCTGTTTGGTATATTTTAAATGTGTGATTTGACTAATCCTTGATTATTCTATATATGTATTTCTTAATGTCAGGTATTCCAGCATGTGCATGTGCCCATATATTTATTGCAATATTTTCAAGTGTAAATATTACTATTGGTGAATTATATTGCATTTTCAGGACCACAGGAGATTGTAAAATAAGTCGGGAATGCAGTATTTTCATTTATATCCACATGTTCCTATTTTTTTTATTCCATTCCCGGTTTTTGAGAAATATGTGGGTGTGAGGTCATTACGCTGCATGTCCGTGATGTCATCAACGCAAGCCACCACACGCTTTTGACCCCTATGGATTGATAAGTATGCATTATACCAGTTTGAAACTTACTTTGAGCTCATCTTTATATCAGGAAGAGCTGGGGAGCTTACCTGGTTTTGTCATCTTGGAGCTTTGAACTTTATACTCGGTGGTTCCTTCACTGTCAGCTCCACAGGCCCCATATGCCATTTGGGTGACCTTCACTGGCATGCTAGGAAGGTATCAGAAGCACTTGTCAAACATTCCTCTAAGCAAACTGATGGAATACCACCATTGAGAAAAGTGCAACTTATGTACACTATATCCTCCTCTGGACCACGGTGCCCTGTTTTCATGCATCAGGCACCAGCAATGTTTTGCTTTGTTGTGAAGCATTTACACTTGGAATCTTAATATTGTGGAAACTTTTACATCTTCTATATGTTTTCGTGTCTGGTAGCTTGTGAATACACATGCAGGGCTCAAAATCTTAAGTTCTGAGCTACTAACCAGGCCCTAAGAGTTACTTGCCATCAGTTGCCCGACCCAGCCCCACCCCTAAACACGCCCTCATAAATGATGTCATGAAATGACACTGTTAAATGTTTTATGAAGTAAAAAAAATAAATATTAACAACTTATCAGTGTCCATCAGTGCAGCTTATCAGTACAGCTTATCAATGAAGCCTCACCAGTGCCCATCAACCCAGCCCCACCAGTGCCCATCAGCCCAGCCCCACCAGTGCATGGGGATCAGAGAGAGGAGAGCCAGCTGGATCACATACAGCAGGGATCTCCCACTGTGACACAGCTTTGATTGAAATTTACCCAGCAGCCGCAGTCAAACAAAGTCCTGCCTCCTGGACCAGCTCTTATGATGGATGTCATACATCCCGGCATTGAACCAGTGTGCTTTCTATCATAGGAGCTGGTCCAGGAGGAGGGACTGAGTTTGACTGCGGCTGCTGGGCAATTCAAATCAAAGCTGTGTGATCTGGCCGGCTCTACTATTCCTCTCCTCTCTTTGGCCGATCGCTGGGAGAACAGACTCCAATCAAACCCCCCCCTCCCCCACTCCAAGGCAGCCCCACACTCGCCCACAAGTTTTTTTCCACTCGCCCAATGTGAGCAGGCGAGTGTAAATTTTGAGGGCTGCATGTGGATATACAAAAGTGCTCAAAGTTTACTTTTCAATAGAACAATTGATGGACTAAATGCCCAATGACCTTATCAGCATCATTAGAGTTTACAAATATTATTATAATTTACAATACTTTAATACTCCGATACCTAGATGTACATGGAGAGATGGAGAGAGAGGAGAGGGCATCTATGTACTATTGCACTGTGACTGACTTTAACTTAGTGCACTTGTCTGTTATGTGTAGTTGTGGGGATTTTTAATGAATTTTTGTAATAAAAAATTTTTCACAGCCCAGTGATGTATGCAATTAATATATGAGGTTATATGTCAATGGAGGTTAAGTCTAAACCAAGATTTATATTGGGAGTAGAGCTTCAAGGCTAAATTCACTTTTTTTCTCTCAAATTCCAGCTCCCCTATGTGCCAATATAGCATTACTGTAGTGTACTCCTTTTGCCGAAATAAAGCTTTCCATTTAATCTACACACTCACCTCACTGTCCTCATGGCGGATTAAAAAAAACTTCTCCATTACTTACTTTCTGGACAGACTTTGGGTCCTTTCACTCGGACTTTCCACCCGGCAGATCTCCACTGGTCAGAGCCCCGCTCTCCTCTATGGGAGCCTGGAAGAAAACAGACCATCTGTCCGTTTTCCTCCGATCCTCCAGACAGAAACTAGCAGCGGGTGTCAGCGGACATGTCATCGCTGACATCCGCTGCTCCAAAGGGGTGCATGGAGCATCTGATCACGTCCACCTGAAAAACTGACAAGCGGACCTGATCGGAAAGCCCATGTGAAAGGGGCCTTTTAGTGCATGACAAAGGAAGGAGTGTGGGGTGTGACGCAGACATTGGTTCACGCCCCCTTGAGAACGTCCTATTGACGAAAAGCTTGGGGAGGAGCGGAACCTACGTCATCCGTCACACCCGGAAACCGGAAGTGCCCGCTCCACTTCGCGCCTTTCAGTGGCTACAGGCTTGTTTGTCTTCACCACTAGGTGAGTGTAATGTGCAAGTGTTTCAATAAATTGAAGTTTCAAGCAGTATTACGCTATGGGCTTGCCCTGCTTTCTTATTTCCCACTCTATATCCACTTCATGAGAGCTGTTCCAGTTTATGTGGAGATTTATCGGTGTTGGTGTACTCCCTGTGGCCGAATTATACCGGAGCCGATATGCTGTGAACAGGCGAAGTAGTCCTTAACTACTTACTGTGCATCTTCTATCCCTCTCTGGTAAGAGGCTCTATGTGGTGGAGGGATTCACAAGCAGTCTATATTATCACTCACGAAGGTGAAATTTTGCAACTCATCCATTCTAGCATGAACTTTATGTGAACTGTGGCTGAATTTTGAACTGAGAGGGGACTGTACAGTTTTATTCACTGCTGCAGCTATATGCAGTTTTATGTGACGTTTTTGCACTGTTCAATTGTTCATTTTATGTTTCAATTTTAGCGCGACTATTTATTTACTAAAGGAAGGAGTTGACCAGCTGACCTTGATTTGGATTTGGACCAGAACAGTCCTCAAATATATATCTGCTCCTTCCCAATTACGTTTGCGCGCAAAAATGAATCAACCACGCTGACACACAGTTCAGTCAAAAAGTCAATTCTATTTTAATTGTTCCTCTTTTCTCCTTATAAAGACTGAGGAAAGTCATGAACAGGAAATAGTCATATATAATACGTATAAGGTGGTGATTGGATTGATTGGAGTATCTATGTGTCTATGTTTTTCTTCCAGGATATCAAGAGGTTTTACTTTGGGTGTTGTCTCCATGTTCAATCGCCATCTTGCTTCTCCGAGAGGAGGGGTGATCTAATTGCATTTTGAGTAAGGTAGTAAATCTCAGCAGTAACATATATACATATATACATAAGGTATGCACCATAAAGTAAAATAGGCATTTCACTAATATAACCAGTATTACATCCATTACAACCTCATTAGCACACACCCTCCAGGTGCATGGTTTTTAAATAAAGTACAATCCGTGATCACCGCTCTCTTTAGTAAAACACACCAATTTCACTTTCAGGCCCCATTCACATTTAGCATAGTGAGAGTGAACTTTTTTTGGCTTGTTTTTCCATGAGACCATAGGGCAGCCTGTTGATTTCAAAAGGGTGCGCTACATGTGGCTCATGGGACATTTTTGCTTGTTGTGGCTTGCACTTTTTTTAAATGCACAATTGATGCCTGTGTATTTAGTGAGAACAGTGATCACTGATTGATTGCAATTCATTTAAAAACCATGCACCTAAAGGTGGGTGGATGGGTAGGTAGGAGGGTAAATGATGCAGGGTGTGTGCTAATGAGGTCAGCTGGTCAACTCCTTCCTGTGTCATGACCTAAAATCTGTCCAGGAAGTAAGGCAGAAGTAATGGAGCAGTGTTTTCAAACAGCTATGAGGACAGTGAGGTAAGCGTGTGTAGAAAAAATGGAAAGCTTTTTCATTTTTGCAAAAGTACATTAATGCTATATTGGTACATAGAGGAGCTGGAATTTAGGAAAAAAAAAAGGAGGGTGCTATACCTGTGACTCAAATCTTAACTCTTTGCAAATAAATACCAACAAATATAGGTTTCATTTTATTGGGGTCTTGACCTGGGGGGTCTAAATAGATATGAATGACTAATGACTGCTGACCAAAAAAAAAAAACACTTGCTAACAACCAACACGTCTGATCCTGGCAACTGTTAGCCTGTGATTGACAGCTCTGGCAGATGACAGTTGATATAAACAAAAGGAACAGGGTCTTCTCTGTGACAATTGAACAAATTTGGTCAATGGCTTTCACAGGAAACGTGTGATGTTCCAGCATTTGCAATAATAGGTTTTACTTTGTAAAATTAATTATTTTGTTGAGATTCCTATTTAAAGTCATAGTTTTTCCTCAGAAACTCCTTAGAGATGCAAAGAAAATACCTTCACAACAGACAGTGGATTTTGCCAGGTAACTTTATATTAAACAATTTTCGATCTCTGATTGTTTTTCAGATCGTCTCCTGGGGGAAACTATGGTAGTTATACCTGTATCGAGTTTTAGCCCTTCTAATATCAAGATATGAACAAAATATTTTACTTACATTTTATTTTTAAAGCAGTGATTTTATATATATATATATATATATATATATATATATATATATATATATATAAACACACACAGTTGTGCACAAAAATGTGCATACCTTGGCAGAAATCATGAAATTTTGGCATGGATATTGAAAAAATGGCTGGTCATGATTAAAAAACAAAAAAAAACATGTCTCTTCTTTAATGATAGTGATTATATGTAACCATTTATTATCACATAGTTTGGCTCCTTTTTAACCACTTTTGGACTGGAAGTATTTGCCCCCTTAATGACCAGGCCATTTTTTGCGACTCGGCACTGCGTTAATTTATTGGACAATTGCGTGGTCGTGCGACGCTGTACCCAAATAAAATTCATGTCCTTTTTTTCCCACAAATAGAGCTTTCTTTTGGTGGTATTTGATCACCTGTGCAATTTTTATTTTTTGCGCTATAAACAAAAAAAGAGCGACAATTCTGGGGAAAAAAAAACAATATCTTTCACTTTCTGCTATATAACATTCCCTCCCCCCCCCCCCCAAAAAAAAAAAAAATTAATATCAAAATTTAACATTTTAGGCCAATTTGTTTTCTGCTACATATTCTTGGTAAAAAAAAAATAAAATCGCAATAAGCGTATTTTGATTGATTTGTGCAAAAGTTATCGCGCTTACAAATGTCTACTACTGATGTAATTTTTTATTGTTTTTTTTTTTAACTAGTAATGGCAGCGATCTGCGACTTTTAGTGGGACTGCCACATTGCGGCGGGCAGATTAGATCACACAATTTTTACACTTTTAGGGGGACCAGTGACATTACTACAGTAATCAGTGCTAAAAATATGCACTATTACTGTAATAATGACACTGACAGGGAAGGGGATAATACTGTGGGTGATTAAGGGGTTAAACATGAGCCTAGGGGGAGTGACTCCAACTGTATGGGGCGGGACTTATGGAATGACTATAGAGACCTGTGATCCTAAATAGATGGATCACAGACACTCTGATCATTCCAGAGAGAAGAACGGTCAGCTGTGTTTACAACAGCTGACCATTCTTCTCTCTCAGCAGGGAGCGATTGCGGGTGCCAGGCGGCAATTGGAGCTGCCTACCCTATGCATCGGAGTCCCCGCTGCCGAGTGGGGGCGGGAGCACGCCGCTGGCCGCGTGCGACCGACATAGCCCTACGTCAATTTGTGGGGTATATCTGCAGCGGGCAGTCTGGAAGCAGTTAAATAACGGAAATCACCCAAGTGGTCCTGATAAAAAGTTTACATACCCTGGAATGTTTGGCCTTGGTAAAGACACACAAGGTGACACACACATAGGATAACATGGCAATTAAAGGTTAATTTCCTTTTGACTTTTTAAATTGCAATTAGTGTGTGTGTAAATAGTCAATGAGTTTGTTCGCTCTCACATGGCTGCAGTGAGCAGGTTATATACTGAGCCACGGGGAGAAGAAAAGAACTGTCAAAAGACCTGTGTAACAAGGTAATGGAACTTTATAAAGATGGAATAAGGTTTAAATAGATATCCAAAAGCCTTGAAAATGCCATTCAGTACTGTTCAATTACTTTGGTGGAAAATTTGGGAATACTAAGCCATGGTCAGATAGACCAAGAAAGATTGCAGCCACAAATGCCAGAAGCATTTTTCGGGATATGGGATATAAAAAAAAAAAAACCCACAGGTAACCTCAGGAGGTTACAGGAGGTTTACAGGCTGTTCTGAAAAAAAAATGAGGGTAGTTGTTTCTAGGGAGCACAATAGGACGACACTTGAACAAAAATAAGCTGCATGATCAAGTTGCCAGAAAGAAGCCTTTACTGTGCCAATGCCATAAAAAAAAGTCTGGTTCCAATATTCCCAACACCACCTTGGCATGCTTCATCAGTCTTTTTTGTGACATTGGCACAGTAAAGGCTTCTTTCAGGCAACTTGACCATGCAACAAATTTTTTGTCAAGTATTGTTGTATTGTGCTCCTATGCAATACCAAACATACCCCATGTGCCAAAAGTAAGCAAGTGTAAGTGTGAATAGCTCCCCACACAGAACAAAGACAATAGATCCACTGAAAACCCAGACAGTGCACAAAGATAGGAATACATTACCTAATGTAAATCAATATTTTACAACTGAATAGAAGAAATCTGAAGCCTTAGATATATGTATAGTTGCAGTAGAGGAATGATTACACTTGTTCACTTTTGGCATATTTTTGCACCCCCCCCCCCCCAATCCAGGTTTAATACAAATTTGTATTTTAAAGAAAAGAACATATTTTAAAAAAAGGTTGGTTTCAGGCTTGATCACTTCAAAACCAAGTTCAATCATTTTATATGGATACAAGGAATCAATCATTCATTCACCATTTTGATGCTACCACAATTTTTAAAATCCTGTTTGACTTGTGTGGATGCATTTAATGCTGTTAAATATTCTCGCTGCCAGTTTATGCAATAAACACCCCCACATCATTGGTGTCAGTTTCCATAGCAACCCCCCCCCCCCCCCCCGCATTGGTGACAATGTCCAAAGTAAACACCCAGCATTAGTGTCAGTTTATGCAGTAATAACTGCCAGCATTTGTGCCAATTTCAGCAGAATTAACGCCAGCATTGGTGCCAATTCATGCAATAACAACCTTTGGCATTGGTGGCAGTGTACCCTTTAAAAACACCTAGCATTGGTGCCAGTTTAAGCAGCAATAACTTTCTTAATTGGTACCAGTTTATGCAATATTTACCCCCAGCATTAGTGCCAGTATATGCAAATATTAACCCCCCAGCGTTCATGCCAGGTTACAGTAAGTAGTAACCCCCACATTGTTGCCAGGGTACACAATGACCCCCCCAGCATTGGTGCCAGTTTACACAGTAACAACCCCAAAACTGGTACCAGTTCACAAAATAACCCCCAGTACTGGTGCCAGTTTATGCTGGTCAGTGGTGTAATGCTATGTAAATCCCCTTCATTAGTAACCCCTTAACCTTCCTGCATTGATGGTCATTGGTGGTGGTATTTAAAGCATCCCTTCCAATTGGTGGTTAGTGGCAGTTTTAATTAAACCCTGACAGTAGTGCTGTTACTTTGTGCCGTGTGCAGCAGCACAGAGAACGCTTCAGCACTTAACACACCACTGCCAGTCAGCAACGTGCTACTACTAAGGTGCTCTCTTATGATGTATTAGGCATTGTCAGGGCAGTTTTTAGCAGCAGTCTTACAGTATTTGTTTCTTGTCACTGTGCTCCACCCTCCCCATTTAACTGTGGCACCCGGGGCAACCGTGGCAAAGAAAGATCTTCCTGCAGCCTCACGTCCGTTCTGTCCCTTGAATGAATGTGTGAGTGTATAAGTCAGTGATGCATAACCCCCCCACACACACACACACACACACACACACCAGTCCCTGCTTACAATAAGTAGGCCAACATTTAAACAACTAGCAATCTTCTTCTGTAGTTTAAAAATATGATAAACTCAATACCTTATACCCCATAAAGTGCCCAAGATGCTATGAGAAATCTAGTGTCCCACAGTGATATACGGGTGCAGGCTGTCTTATGCGTAATACAGAAAGAAGTGGATTATGGGGGGGGGGGGGGTGAGAGACGCCAGACACTGCCAGCTCAACAGGTGAAGAGAAATATGAATGGCCCCAGCCGTGAGCTCCGCCTGAGATCTCTATGATTACGGTCCAATGGGCGGGTAAAATGCATCAGAGGCGGGGCTTAGGAGCAGGCCTATTACATTTCTCTTCACCTGTTGAGCAATAGTTGTGCGGCTTCTCTCATTCCCTCATAAAATAGAAGATTTTTTTTTTTTTAATTTCCAGACTTAATTAAATGTAATGGTTTGTATTAGCAACAATTTAGACAAGAGTGCAGTTCAGCACTTCAGTCATTTGCATTTTTGAACAGTTAAAATTCTATACTTATCTTCTATTATTAGAGTGACTTTGGAAGCTAAGCATTATATTTAATTAAAACAAATATACGCCCTCTGCTCTTATCTGCATCAGAGTCAAACTCAGTTTAAGAGTCTGGTCTTTAAATCAAAAGACTGCTTAATTAATACTGCTCTTTACAAACTAAGCAGAAATCAGAGCGTCAATTTTAAAATGGATAAGAAGAATCTCACCCAGATACCAGTTTCCTAAATTAAGACAATGATGACAAAGTACTCTTTGCTATGTTCGCAAAATCGGCTTTACTCATAAGATATGTGAAGAAAGAAGATCCCGGTTTGTCCATATTTGTTTTTAAGCTATAGCCCTACCTGAACCCTGGAGGCTGCAAGTTCCACATTCTTAGCTGATAAGATCATTTCTAATAAGCAATGCAGGAAGGCTCTCTCGTAAATCAAGTTAAATTTTTATTGTGTTATTCCAAATCCACAGAATGTTGTAAAAAAAAAAAAAAAAAAAACATGCAAAAGGAATCAGAGGCCAATCAAAAAGTAAGAAAGCACAGTGTGAACAAATGGAGACCTTATCCATTACATTTTTGGATAAGGATGTGACTAGAATTAGATTCTCTATCCATTTAAAACAAATCACAAACTGGAGAATAATGTCTGTCTAATTATGTCCCACCCATTAGGAGGCCTTCCCCTAAATGCATTTGTCATTTCATGATACACACAATAAAAACCACAAAGAAAGATGTGCTAGATTAGTCTTTCCTGAAGGATAGTAGATACCCATTTACACTACTTAAAAATATCTTATGATGATGACTATAGCTTTCCCACAACACCTTTTCAGAAAAAAATAATAAAATTACACATTTTTTTGCAGGTAAAATAAAAAAAAAATGTGCATTCATTATTTTTTGTTGCAGGAGCCTATAAAGCATTGCACCAGCGATCAGAAGATCGCTGAGGACATGCAACCTGTCAGTGTATCTGCTTCCTCTTACGTCCAATACATGCTGACAGGAAGAATGAGTGCCGTGGTAGTACATTGAAAACTACAAGTCAACAGCCGCAAAGGCTGCCTGACTTTGTAGTTTTTTTTATTCACAGAGCTCTATGAATGAGTGACGTGGCCAGGGGCCGGAGCCCCGCATGGCCACTTTTTTTTTTTTTTTCACGGCTAGCGGGTGGAGAAGAACCCCCACTAGCTGGCACAGCGGGGATCAGGAGGTGCGGAGGGCCGGTGCTTTAATAACAAAGAATTTGTGTGTAACATGTTATGAAAGGGGAACTTATCCTTTAACGTAAATTAAATAAGTATGAATGGCCTCAATGCAATAGAGTGGATATTAATAAATTACTTAGGAATGCATGAGAAACCAACACTGTTGTAATGTTTATAATTTGGTATTGGAAGAAATTATTTTTGGGAGTAAGGGCCACTACTAGTTGCTGTGGTGAACAATATGTCCCAAGGATGTCCAATTTATTTATTTAAAAATAGGTAGGAATAGTAGTATTGTAACAAGTGGTCCAGTTTAAGGTTTTGAAAAAGATCAACTAATAACTTTACATATGGAAAGGTACCCCAGAGCCCTTAGAAACCTTTCTAAAGTATTTACAGTACATATGAACATGTATTGGTCCTTTGGGTATGTGGAAAAGAAAGTGTAAAAAGTTTCTTGATTTCAGTTCCATTTCAGTGGAAGGGGAGAATTTGTCCCAATAACCAAGAAACAGACAGAAAAAGTTCAATACCCACTGTAAGCGGTCACCATGCAAGATGAATATCCAGCAGTGCCGAGACAGGGTCGATCAGAGCCCAGGTTGAATAGGGAAACCAGTGCCCAGCGTAAACTGCACCCCACCCTGGCACTTTATGCCCCCTTGACTTGTCCGCGTTGGGTGGACAAGGGGATAGGGCCAATAGTGGCGTGCGCCAAAATGTTTGTAGAGTTTTTGGCATGTAATTAAATAATAGAATATCATTTGCAGAGAATATTATACTATTTAACCGGTTGCCGACCGCCGCACGACTATATACTGCGGCGGTCAGCCCCGGCCAGGCAGAGTGACATATGGATACGTCACTTTCCTGTCACTGACTTGCGAGCCAATTGCGGGCTCGTTCACTGACAAGTCAGTGCGTGTGACCGGCGGACCCGATGTCCGCCGGTCACACTACGATCGCTCCGGTGAAGGGAGAAAGGCGGAGCGGCTTATGTAAACAAGCCGCCCGTCATTCTCCCTGGTGTAAAAATTAAGATCAGACGGTTCTACTATGTAGGACCGTTGATCTTTGTTTTTACACCAATAGCAATGTCCCTGCACAGTTAGAATCACGCCCCTAGGACACACTTAACCCCTCCCTGTCCAATAAAGTTAACCCCTTCCCTGCCAGTGTCATTTTTGCAGTAACAGTGCATATGTATAGCACTGATTACTGCAGTAATGTCACTGGTACCCCCAAAAGTGTCAAAAATGTCAGTCAAGGGTCCGATCTGTCCACCTCATTGTCGCAGTACCGAAAAAAATTGCCGCCATTACGCGTTTAAAAAAAACACCAAAAATGACAAAAATCTTTCCCTTTGTTAGTAAACGCGATAACTTTTGCGCAAACCAATAAAAATACGCTTTTTGTGATTTTTTTTACCAAACATATGTAGCATAAAACAAATTGGCTGAAAATGTTAAAAAAATTTGATTTTTACATTTTTTTTGGGGGGAATTTCATATAAAAAAATTTGAAAAATATTGTTATTTTTGCAAAATTGACGCTCTTTTTTTGTTTATAGCGCATGATCAAAAAATCGCACAGGTGATCAAATACCACCAAAAGAAAGCTCTGTTTGTGGGAAAAAAAGGACGTCAAATTCGTTTAGGTACAGCGTCGCACGACCGCGCAATTGTCCGTTAAAGTCACGCAGTTAAAAAAAAAAAAAAAAAAAAAAAAAAAAAAAATCGCAAAAAAAACCCTGGTCTTTTAGCAGCCAAATCCTCCGGGGCTTAAGTGGTTAAGACAGATACAAATTATGATATCCCTAACTTACACAAGTTAGTCATGCAATATGGCCAATTCTCAGGTCTACAAATGAATGCCACTAAATACGAAGCCTTATTGTTAACCTCTAGAGCGGGACTAAAATGGTGTCATAAGGTATACAGTTACATATTTATAAATTAAAATAGGGAAGACTCCAGAGTCCATATATATATATATATATATATATATATATATATATATATATATTTATTAAATTTCCCATCAAAGATACCAAAAAATGTGTAGAGAACTAACAGACTGGGCATCATTATCTTTATGTGAATAATAGAGTGATTCATGTGGAGGAAAAAATGGGGGAATTTGTATCTACTTTCAATGAGCTGGTGGATGCGCATATTAAAAGGGAGGATGACTTTCAACCCATCAAGTCAAAACTGGCAGATCTTGAAGACCGATCCAGACGGAATAATGTAGAGGGATACCGAAAACGGTTACATTTCAAGATTTAAAAAAACTATTTTACTGAGGTATTAAAAGAAATGTTGCCAGAAGCACCACTAGAAGATCTCCTGATAGACTGTATCCATAGGTATCCCAAACCTAACTATCTTCCAGCCCACTTACCTAGAGACACGATTGCCAGAATACACTTCTATCATACTAAAGAGAAATTGTTGAGAGCATCCAGAGACCGTGATAAAATACCTCAGAATCTACAAGGTCATTCTTCGCTGACCTTTTTGTGTTCACGATGCAACAACGCAGGCAACTGGCGACTATTACTAAGCCCTTACACAACCGCCATATCCCCTTTAGATGGGTGTATTCTGCCAAACTGCTCATTACGAAGGATGACCGCACTTACGCAGTCTCTTCCTTGGATGAAGGTCTAAACTTACTAAGATTTTGGCACATACTTGAGCCACCATCTTTAAATCGCCGCAACTCGCCATCCTCTCCAAGGGATAGCAGGGACAATCCAGAAGAAGATGCCAGAGACTTCTGAGCTCCGTTCATCCTCATTCACACTTTACTGCTTGGCCGGTTGAGCCTACAGAGCAAAAAAGCCCACTTAGCAATTCACCCCCATTGTATTGCCGTTAACTCTGCTCATATTCGATCAGAATTGCCTTTTCTTTCACTTCATATTTTTGCATACACACTGAGTCATAACTGCGTAATACTTGTTGAATTTATTTTCGGTTTGCTTTTGTTTTTCTCATCCGTCCCATCCCCAAGGACTGCAGCTTAGGATCAGGACCTCACCCCGTCTTGCAACCTCCTTATTCCATCACTAGCCCCGCCTGGAAAGCTTACATTTGCACCTTCGGACCATGTATAACGGTCACCTTCCTAGAGTTCTTGTTTCTCCCTGTGATATTCCCCATATATTACTTGTTGATACCATGAAGTTCAAAGTGTCGTCCTTTAACGTTAACCACTTAAGCCCCAGAAGATTTTACCCCCTTCCTGACCAGGGGGTATTTTGCGATTCGGCACTGCGTGACTTTAACGGACAATTGCGCGGTCGTGCGACGCTGTACCTAAACGAATTTGACGTCCTTTTTTCCCCACAAACAGAGCTTTCTTTTGGCGGTATTTGATCCCCTGTGCGATTTTTTGATCACGCGCTATAAACAAAAAAAAAAAGTGTCAATTTTGCAAAAATAACAATATTTTTAACATTTTTTCATATGAAATTCCCCAAAAAAAAGTAAAAATCAAAATTTGTCATTTTTGTTTTTTTTTTTTTTAACGCGTAATGGCGGCGATCTGCGTTTTTTTTGCGGTACTGTGACATTGCGGCGGACAGATCGGACCCTTGACTGACATTTTTGACACTTTTGGGGTTACCAGTGACATTTCTACAGTAATCAGTGCTATATATATATGCACTGTTACTGTAAAAATACACTGGCAGTGAAGGGGTTAACTTTATTTGAGAGCGAGGGGCTGTGTGTGTCCCTAGGGGCGTGATTCTAACTGTGGTTGGCTGTCTTTTGAGCTGTAGTTACACTGATCAACGGTCCTACATAGTAGAACCGTATGATCGGTGTTTCTACACAGGGGAGAATGACAGGCAGCTTGTTTACACAAGCTGCCTGACTTTCTCCCTCTCCCCCGCCGATCGCAGAGTAAGCGGTGGACATCGGGTCCGCCGGTCACACGCGCGGGGGGGGGTCCAGGAGCGCGGCGGCGCGCGCTCGCTCCCCAGAGCCTCACAGGCTAGTGACGTATATTTACGTCACTTTGCCTGTGAGGGGCTGACCGCCGCAGTAAATCTACTTGCGGCGGTCGGCAAGTGGTTAAGGGGCTCAACAGCTCAGCTAAAAGACACATGGCATGGAAAGAGACTGGTCGACTTCAATGTGACATTATATGCTTTCAGGAAACCCATTTGTCTTTATCTAACCCACCACCTTTTTGTCATTGCGATCAAAAACACTGTTTCATTCACGCAAATAGCACTGGAAACTGATGTGTTGGGCAGGTACATTGTTTTAGTATGGGACACTAACAATGTACGCTATACTCTGGTTAATGTGTATCTCCTCAATGTCAGACAGCTCTCATCTCTGAAAAAGATTTGGAAAAGGGTAACTACACTGAGACAGGGCCATACCATCCTTTGTGGAGACTTTAAAGTAATCTCGAACAGAGATATGGATGTATCCAATAGATCTTTACACCGCCATCACAGAACCACTCTTGCTACTTTCTTAAAGTCTTCTGGTCTGTATGATGTCTGGAGATGTCAGCACTCCACCAAGCATGATTTTACCTTTTTCTTGCATGTACACCATAGTTATTCTAGAATAGACATGTTTTTAGTGGACAGATTTTTACTTCAGAATATCAGCAAGTCAGAAATTAACCACTTAAGCCCCAGAGGATTTGGCTGCTAAACGACCAGGGGGTATTTTGCGATTCGGCACTTCGTGACTTTAACGGACAATTGCGCGGTCGTGCGACGCTGTACCTAAACGAATTTGGCGTCCTTTTTTTCCCACAAACAGAGCTTTCTTTTGGCGGTATTTGATCACCTGTGCGATTTTTTGATCACGCGCTATAAACAAAAAAAGAGCGTCAATTTTGCAAAAATAGCAATATTTTTCCCTTTTTTTTATATGAAATGACCCCCCAAAAAAATGTAAAAATCAAAATTTTTTAACATTTTCGGCCAATTTGTTTTATGCTACCTATGTTTGGTAAAAAAAAAAAAGCGCAAAAAGCGTATTTTGATTGGTTTGCGCAAAAGTTATTGCGTTTACTAACAAAGGGAAAGATTTTTGTCATTTTTGTTGTTTTTTTTTTTTAACGCGTAATGGCGGCGATCTGCGATTTTTTTTGCGGTACTGCGACATTGCGGCGGACAGATCGGACCCTTGACTGATATTTTTGACACTTTTGGGGTTACCAGTGACATTTCTACAGTAATCAGTGCTATATATATGCACTGTTACTGTAAAAATACACTGGTAGTGAAGGGGTTAACTTTATTTGAGAGGGAGGGGCTGTGTGTGTCCCTAGGGGCGTGATTCTAACTGTGATTGGCTGTGGCTTCAACTGTATGCAGAGTGATCAACGGATCTACATAGTAGATCCATATGATCATCTCTCATACAGAGGGGAGAATGACAGGCAGCTTGTTTACACAAGCTGCCTGACTTTCTCCCTCTCCCCCGCCGATCGCAGAGTGGCCGGCGGACATCGGGTCCGCCGGTCACACGCGCGGGGGGGTCCGTGACCACGCGGGAGCGCGCCTCCGGCGACGCACGCTCGCTCCCTAGACCCTCACAAGCTAGTGACGTAGCCTTACATCACTTTGCCTGTGAGGGGTTGACCGCCGACGTAGATAGTCGTGCGGCGGTCGGCAAGTGGTTAATGACATCACTTGGAGGAGTGTGTTTTAATTTTATTGGCACTGAATATCAGCACACATCTGGGGATTTATTTAAAGGACTTTATATGTTGTTACGGACTGAATTGTCATACACACCCTTTTTTCACATCAGTATTTTGGATTATTTGTCACTTTAAATCATTATTTGAGTGCTGCAACCTCATTTTACATACTGAACACTATACACCAGTGGTCCTCAACCCTGGCCTACAGGGCCCACTAACAGGCCAGATTTTAGGTATTACCTTGGGGATGCAGACTAGAGTACTGCAATCACTGAGCAGCAAATGATATCACCTGGGATGTATTTCAGTTATCTTGAAAATCTGGCCTGTTAGTGGGCCCTGTAGGCCAGGGTTGAGGACAACTGCTATACACCACCTAGAATCACTTACCGTAATAAACTTTCGACTACTCAAACCACTCAAGACCAGTTGTCGAAAGCAAGGTAAGACCTTCGCTCCCTTCTAATTTATCAACATGATAAATCTTTGAGGAAATTGAAAGCTACTTCATATCGTTATGGCAATAGAGCAAGTAAATTGCTAGCTGCTCAAACTAAAAATGAAAGTCTTAGATAAAAAATCCCATTTCTCATTTATCCCTCTACTGCCCAAAAGGTATATAAGCCTAAAGACATTGCTAATGCCTTTTGTGACTACTATAGCTCATTATACAATTTGCATACAGACCCCTCTACTACCATTGCAACCAATGACTCTTAACACCTTCCTACTATCTATATCTCTACCCACTCTTAACCCAGTGGACTTGTCATCCCTCAACTCCCCCTTTACCTTAACAGAGATCAAGGGGATCGTCAAAAAATTACCACTTAAATCACTGGGACCTGATGGTTTCTCCTAAGAGCACTACCAAACTTTTATAGACATCTTAAACCCATATATACTACCGGTCTTTGATGCTGCTGTGCCCCAGGCCTCCTTCCCACCTAAAATGTTGTCAGCAACCATAGTTACATTACCTAAACTTGGAAAAGGAGCTTACTGCTCCACAGAATTTTAGGCAAATATCTCTATTGAATGTAGTTGTCAAAATATATGCCAAGTTGTTAGCGAATAGACTAGCAGAACTCCTACCATGCCTTGTGAAACATGATCAGGTGGGTTTTATATCTGGGCGTCAAGCCCCAGACGCCACAAGGTGAATGATTAACCTTATTAGTATTGTGGAGAGATCCAAAAAGACTTCTCTGCTTCTCAGGTTAGATGCAGAGAAGGCTTTCAACAAGATACACTGGGGGTATTTGGCGAAGGTGTTGGAGAAGTTTGGTTTAGGGGGGGGGGGAATATGCTCTCTGCTATATTAGCTTTGTACTCAAAACCGCCGGCATTTGTTTTTTGCGGAGGCGATGTTCTCCAATGAGTTCCAAATAACCAATGGAATGAGACAGGGGTGTCGGCTTTCCCCCTTGATCTTTGCATTGTTCATGGAGCCATTGGCAGAAAAAATTAGGACACACCCCAAGACAAAAAGGGATTTTGGCCACAGATACATACCACACAATCACGTTGTTTGCAGACGATATTATTACTATCCCTATCTGACCCATTAGTCTCTCTTCCTGCAGTACATGAGACTTTATTGTCGTTTAACCAGATATCCTATTATAAGGTAAATGTTTCCAAGTCACAAATATTGGGCTTATTGCTAGAAAAATCTACAATGCATATACTGCAAAAAAAATTTCCATACTCATGGACCACAAAATAGCTCCCATATCTGGGCGTCAAACTAACGGCATCTCATACTGATTTATATAAAACCAACTTTCTCCCACTAATTTCTAAGTTCCAACAAGAACTATCTAGACTATGGAAATATTACTTATGCCCTGTACACACTATCAGATTATCTGAAGACTTTTGTCTTCAGATTTACCTTTTCTATGTAGTGCAAGGGCCTGCCGGATTGCATACAAATTGAAAGTGTTTAGGTTTGACCTCATATTATATGGTTTTGGTAAGTCTGCAGACAAAAGTCTTCAGATAATCTGATAGTGTGTACAGGGCATTATCCTAGTCGGGGAAACTAGTGGCATATAAGATGCTTTTACTACCCAAATTACTATATTACTTTAGGACACTCCCCCATATCTATCCCTTCTTCATTTTTCAGCCCCAGAAACAATTATCAAAATTCATATGGGTAGATGGCAAAGTGAGATGCTCCCAAAATATCCTATATAAGCACAGACTGGTGGGCGGTACGGGGGTCCCAAATTTGAAAGACTACTATATGGCCTCACTTCTAGACCAATTATGCCCGAAAACTTTTAAATCTATTCTATAAGCATCAACTATCTCATGGGGAAGCTGTCTATAATAATATCCCAACAATTACAGCCACTCTTGGCAAAACTTCTATAAATATGGGGGAACAATAAAGGAACCTATTGAAATTCCAGTCTCTTTAGACTCAATCTCCTGCCTGATCCCAGATATTACATTTAGGAAAAATGGAAAGCACTAGAGTTGCATAACCTGGGAGATGTGTTAGTTGAAGATCATATACTTCCCTTTCAGTCTTTAGTTCAACAATTCAAACTACCTGCTTCAGAATTCCTCACAAACGCTAGGTTATCATTCATAGATCACTACAAGCCAGCGCCAGTGAAGGTCCCCAAAGAAGGTATGGACCTTCTAGCTCTCTAAGGATACTAAAGCCAAAAGGTATCACTTTGTTTTATAATCTACTTCACTCTAAAATGATTTTTAGCAAGGCTGCAGCCCTTGTGAACTGGGAAAAGGATCTCACCCAGCCCTTTACAGACCAACAGTGGTTGAAAGCAATCTCCGATAACTACTATTACTCCAAATGCGTAAATTACTGGGAGATGGCCCAAAAGCTTCACCTGCATTGGTATCTTACACCATACATTATGGCCAAATTCCCTAAAAGTATCTCCAATCTGTACTGGAGGCAAAACGGCCAGGTAGGCACTCTGGTGCATATGTTATGGTCCTGCTCTTATTTACGTAGTTTTTGGGCCAATTTGTTCTCACTAATCTTTAGAGTTACAGAAGTGAGGCGTACTCCCAACACAGAACAGACTATTCTGAGCATAAACATTTCTAACTTCCCCACCCCAATATCAATGCACATAATAATGGCGGCAATGTCCATAATCATGAGGCATTGGAAATCAAATACTATACCTATAGTATAGGTGAGGTTAAAACATTAGTAAATGAAATCCATGCCTTGGAACAGATTCTAGCATATAGAGATGGTACTGAAAAAAAGGACTGGCCAATTATTTTGAAAGGCACACCTTACTTGCAAAGTGCCCTTAGTTTATAGATCAGAAAGATATGCAATATCTTCTGTAGCCACTTCTTTTAGTGACAGGCGCTTTGATTGGCGTTAAGAGTGCTTTAAAAAAGCGTATCAAATGCCATGTTTTGAAGCAAGTGTAAACAAGCCCTAAGAGGGCAGGGCAAAGTACTAGGAGGTCACTATAACACTTTAACACTTTAAGCCTTTAGACCAGGGGTCAGGAACCTTTTGCTCGCGAGCCAGACATGGCTCTTTTGATGGCTGCATCTGGCTCGCAGACAAATCTTTAATAAAAGGGGGGCATTTCCGGACGTGAGCCGCGCTGGACGTGTAGTCCCAGAGCTCCGCCATGTCTACCACTCAATCCAGTGCTATCCACGTAGCTGTGCCCGGTACAAAGGAGATTTCTGCACCCATCGACGGTACACTTTGTGGGCTATCCACCGCTACCCTCAGTTCGTCTCTGGGTGACTGGATTGCAGCGCTACGGACCCCGCGGCCTACTCGCAGTACTGCCGCTGGCTCGTGTGCTGTGCATCTGGGGGCCTTGGCAATCAACGCCCGGTAAGGAGACCTGCCATCCGCTCCCTGTGCCCCGACAGACATGATCTCCTTACCCTCTGACACCCACGGACCTGCCTCTCATATCCACTTCTGAGGCCTTCAGCGGCCGGCCACCATTTTCTCAGGGCCTATTCTCCCCTCCATCACTCGCAGGCCTGCAGGCGCTTCACCATCCACTCCGGCCTCATTGCATACCTGCCTGCCCTGCTCTCTTCCCAACCAGACTCCAGGCACTTTCACATGGCTCCATCTACTCACTGTATAGCTGCGGCCCATGAATATGAATATTAAGTAAAGGTTCCCGACCCCTGAAATATAGTGTATGGCTCTCACGGACTTACATTTGAAAATATGTGGTGTTCATGGCTCTTTCAGCCAAAAAGGTTCCTGACCCCTGCTTTAGACAGTGGGGCTGGAATCAGGGAGTGCATTGGTGTGGTCTTCACAACAAATGTATACGGTCTTTTTCTTGTGCTGAGCACTTGGGAGTACATTTGGATGGGTCCAATAAAGATATTTTTAAATTGACTCTGAGCTTCTCTGACTGAGCACTTTGGCAAAGCACCCATATCACAGAGGTGTCACATTAACTTACAATGTAACATGTTCCCTGAAAAGTGTTAGGAACTTTTGTATTTGGGGCCCCACTTTTCTCCTGCTTAGTTTCTAGTATTATTTTTATGATCTGCAAACATCTTGATGAACTAAGCTAAAGTAGAATGGCTTTTTAGCGTCTACTGTTTCTATATTGAACACTGAAGTATACAAGCTGCTCTACATCTCTGTTCATCAACATGATAAAAAAACACTACAAACTAGTAGTCAAACTTAGTGGTGTATCAATGTAATGAACCCAAATTGATTCTGTAAAAAGCAGATCCTGCAGTGCTCTAGTTATCGTCCAGAAACCCTAAAAATCCAAGCTTTTAGACATTTATGCTTTTGATATATTCATATAAATATATTTTAAACAATCTAAGCAATGCATCCTACAAATTCAATATACACTAACTGTTTTTTCCCTCTCTTTTGGAAAAAAGCTGGGTATGTTTATATTTACCAAAAATTATCTCTCCAACAAAGAAACTGCTGATTCGCTCTAACCCCACACCCCCTTTCCATATGGACTTTTTATAGGGTAGGGAAGGGTTAGAGCCGTCTGAACCCTGCTGTCTGATCTCTGTAAGAAGTTACACTCACTTTCTGTCTCCGTGATAGTGGACATGAAGTGAGGAGCAAGTTTTCCAATGAGGACCATAAAAAAGGGTTCTATTCTTTTTCAACTCTATCCAAAAAATAAAAACAAACAAAAAATCTATAGGAGAGAGTGGTATCACAATCTCGGTCTAAATCTCTGTTTGGTGGTTTCAGGTCTACATTACGGACAGGGAGTGAAATTTTCTTAGGGAAAATGCAGACCACAATATCTCACTTTTTTATTTTCATACTTAGCAATTTATGCAAAAAAAAAAAAAAAAAACCCTAGGAATCCAGTTAACTGCCTCAAATACTGGGGATGGAATAGTACATCATATGCATTTTAGCAAAGAAAAGAATACACAACTACATTAAACTGCTGCACAAGAAAAGGGTAAAAAGAAAAGAGAAAAAAAAAAAAAAAAGATTTCTGTGCAGCTGTGCTATTTCCTCTCCCCTCACAGTAAATGTAACATTTTAAAGAGGTCAGAGATGATTTTAATAGATATCAGAATAAACGAAAAGGAAAAAAAAAAAAAAAAAATCGCACAACGCAGAATGAATTAAAAAAAAAAAAAAAATGCAGCCCATAAAAAACATTGATGAAGATCATGCTTATAGTACGCATAAATCCAGCTCTGGATGAGGTATAGGTAATTGATATATAATATGGCTAACCCACCAAATCTCAAGGTATCTTGCTATGCACAGTTATGAGAAAAAGTAACAAGCAAAAGCACAATCTGAGCTTGCAGGCCTATGAAATACAACCTAGAGATGATCCGACTGTAGAGGTTAATCCTTAGAAAAAAAAAAAAAAAAAATTATCACAACAGTTTTCCTGGCTGATTTTCTTGGCATTGGAGCAGAATACATTGGAAAACATTAATGCAGGTGCTACCGCTGCTAGCACCTCACAAAGTAGCGTTGCTTGCAATAGTGACAATGATCCTTCAGTGTCTAACTGATCTACAAATTACTCTCAAAGGCTTAGAAGCCTTCTCTCATTCTTGGCACTGGCTCAGACTGATCCAAGATGAATAATTCATGTTTCACCTCAGTAGAAAATGCATTTAATCTATTTTTGTTCCAAGAAAATACCCTGATTGTGACTGACCTCTCTTCACACAAAGTATAGATTCTATTGCTGAAATATTACTTTGGTATAAAAATTACAGAGAAAATAAGAAAGCCTCAGCAATTATAATTTAGATGTTTTATCAGTATACAAGAGAAATGAATCAGCATTTAGTTGTCCAGCTTTTCAGTGTCAAGTAGAGGGAAGCTTTTATTAATCATTACAGGTCACTTAAGGATAAGAAATAAAATCAGACAATTATAAAAAAAATTTAAAAAAAAGGGTTTGCTTTGGGCTGTAATGCTCCTTTTAAATAGTAGTTAGAAATTAAAATATGTAAAGACAAAGGGGTCTTGGTTTACAGTGTAGGTAAAGACATTTTTTTTTCTGGATAGAAGAAAAGGATTGTGGTTTGTGCCCTTGCTTGGGAGGTTCGCCTATTTGTCCTGGTGATCACCGTCAAGACAAAAAAGTGAGGGGAAATCCTAAGCTTCAGATTTTAGGAGTGTTAGGAGGTGAAGAAAAATCTTACCTCACTTTGAGGAGACTTCTTTTCCAATATATATATATATATATATATACACATATACACACACACATGCATACATATATATACATACATACACTGTATCCAAGCAAAAAGTGAAGAGAAATTTCCCCAGCTGAATGCGGATAACAGATTTTACCGTCAGAGGAGTTTTTTCCTTCTCTACGCTATTTAAAATGCTGAAAGCTTTCAGCTTTATGTACACTGTAAATGGCAAACCCAAAAATGTAAAAAATAGTAAATAGTTATAGCATCATATTATAGATACACATGTAGAGCATGCAAGACATTTGCAAGTTGCGCTACAAAACTAACAATGCACAAGTAAAAGTGAAATTTAGAAGGTAAGAAACAAAGTTATCATCCAAGGTGACTGTGCCACTTTAATGACCCAAGCCATTGCTACTTTTAACTTTTTTATGCCGTGTTGTTGCTAGATTTAAAGCAGGTGTAAAGGTTTTTTTTGTCCTTAAAATAAATTTTGTATGTGATCCGTGTAATGGTTTTGTACAGAGAGACCCTAAACTTCCTCTTCTGGAGTCCCCTACTGGCATGCTTGGCTTCTCCTCCCTTCTGAGTTCCCCCATAGCAAGTTGGTTGCTATGATGGCATTCAGGTAGGCTCAACCCCAAGCCGGGTGGATGAGGATGACAAGGGTGGGGTGTTGGTAAGGTATCACAGTGCGTTGCCAGGTGTGATGAAAATGAGGATGACAGGGGGTGGGGTGTTAGCAAGGTATTAGTGGGTTGCCAGGTGTGATGAAGATGAGGATGTGATTGACAGGGAGTGGGGTGGTAGGAAGGTATCAGTGGGATGCCATCTTTGATGAACGAGGAGGATGACATGGGGTGGGGCGTTAGCAGGGTTACAGTGGGCTGCCAGGTGTGATGAAGAGGAGGATGGCAGGGGATAGGGCGTTAGCAAGGTATCAGTGGGTATCCAGATGTGAGGAGGATGCCAGGGGGGTGGGATGTTAGTTGTCACATGGGATGTGGATGACAGTGGAGAGAGCGAGAGATAGAGCGTGCACGAGTGAGAAAATAAAAAAAGAAAGGCACAGAAAGAGAAAGAAGGATCACAAATATGAAAAAAAGAAAACACATTTTTGACATGATCTGTATTATTTGTGAATTTGGAAATTGGCAAATAAATGTATTTTTAAAGTTTAGAAATAACTATTACCTAAATATGCACGTCTGAAGTCTGTAACTAATGCTGTCGAGAAGTCAAAAAAGAACACTGCAAAAACATGTACAGTACAGGGGTGTTATCTTCTTTATGGAATCCCTGCCTCTTGAAATCCACTACAGCCTGTGTGCTCATGTTTTTATGGGAGGCAGATCATCCATGAATCAAGATGTGACAACCCTTCCACTGTGTTCTTTTTTTGTTACTGGGCATGGAGAAGGGAGGGAGGGACAGGGCTGTCATTTAGGATCTGTATACACACCCAAATGTGTTGATGTCAATACCATGTGACCCAAATAGCTCAGCTAAAACCAGGAAGTGTTCTATAGATACCAAACTGAGCATGTGCAGCTGAACTACACTTACTGTGCTTGCCTGGACTTGCCCAGAGTGAATGTGCAGGAGTGGGTGGATCTGCGCAAACAGGATCACACTTTTTACACAATGCAGAGGATTAATCACTTAAAGCGGTTGTAAATTGCTGCACTTTTTTTTTTTCTTATCTGCAAGGCAAAGGCACAATGTGCTACTATGCGTCGCATACTAGCACGTTATGTTAAACTTACCTGAAAACTAAGCATTCCAGCGATGCCATCTCTGAAGGCAGTGTCCATATCTACCCGGTCTTCCTTCCGGTTTCGCAGCTCCGGCTCTGCGCGCGGGAGCCACCAGTCACGGCACACTGCTGTGAAGAAACGGCACTGGTCGCCGTTCCTTCAGCGTGCATGCGCCAGTGATGTAACTGGCTGCTAGCTCGGTAAATATTTCCTACTCAATAGTAGGGATGGGTGAACGGTTTGGCCCGAGCATCAGCAGTTCAGCAGTTCGCCCTGACGAACACCCTGCATTGCACTTAGCGCTGCAAAGTGCATTCGGCACCCTGATTGCGTAAGGCTTTGCCCAATCAGGGCGCAGTGTAAGCTGGTTGTTAAGGTGCACAGCCGGCGTCCTTAACAACTGATGAGCCATCAGCTGTCAATATGTTTTCCCATTGACAGCTGAATAAAAAAAAAAAAAAAAAAGTTCCCCATTGGGGGCTGTCGGAACCCAGACCGGGTTGCCATCTCATTAAGCTTTTTTTCAATTCCTCAGACTTGGTTTGTCTATGGGTTGCTCTTCTATATATGACTCATTGCCTATGTCCGTATATTCTTTTCGCAGTTTGCTTCCAGCGTGCCTTATTGTCTTCTATATATATTCTAAACAGCCATGTTTTACCTGTCGAGATTCTTGATTGTTCATTTTTTACTTTGTACAAAAAAAGAATATATATATATATATATATATATATATATATATATATATATATATATTTTTTTTTTTTTTTAAATAAAATGGTGTGGGGTCTCTCCCCCCCAAAAAAAAATCTATACCGGACCCTTATCCGGGCATGCAGCGTGGAAGGTCAGGAAAGTGGGGGGGGGGGGTGCCCCTTCTCCTGAACATATCAGGCCACATACCCTCAACATGGGGGGTGTGGGTGCTTTGGGGCAGGGGGCTCTTCCCCCACCCCAAAACACCTTGTCCCTACTATGTTGTTAAAGGGGGCTTCAGATTTTGATTAGCCCCCCATCCATAGACCCCATCAACCACAGCCCAGGGTTGTCAGGATGAGGCCCTTTTACTATAACAAGGCTTACCTATAGGTACTGTAAATATCCCCTAAACCTGCACCGTTTAGGAGATATTTACTGTATGCTGTGCCGGTGACGTCATCAGCGTATGCGCTCTGAAGGAACGGCTGCCCGTGCCGTTTCTTCAGAGCCCTGTGCCGTTGCCAGCAGCTACCCCACGCATGCACGGAAGTGACGAAACGTGGCTCTGGCCAGTAGTACAGCTGGAGTCTGCAGACCCGGAAGGAAGAAGGACGACAATGAATGTGGCCTCCAGGGAGGATAACGAGGGCTTTGTTTGGAGGTGTCACATAATGTGCTAGTATGCAATGCATACTAACACATTATGCCTTTACTTTCCAGGTAAGAAACAAATTAAAATACAGACTTTACTTCCTCTTTAACCACTTCAACACAGGGCAATTTCACCCTCTTCCTGCCCAGACCAATTTTCAGCTTTCAGTGCTCCCACAATTTGAATGACAATTACTCAATCAACACTGTACCCAACATTTTTTATAATTTTTTCCACACAAATAGAGCTTGAGATTTAATCACCTCTGGATTTTTTTTAATTATTTACAAGTGAAAAGAGAAAAACATTTTGAAAAACAGTTTTTAGTTTTTATTATAAAATTGTGCAAATAAGCAATTTTTGTTCAAACATTTGGGTCAAAATTTATACTGCTACATCTCTTTGGTAAAAAAAAATTTAATTAGTGGATATTATTTAGTCTGTGTGAAAGTTAGAGAGTCAACAAGCTATGGTGCCAATCATTGAAAATTGATCACACCTGATGTACTGGTGGCCTATGTCAGTTCTTGAGGGCCTGAAATGTCAGGACAGTACAAATACCCCCCAAATGACCACTTTATGGAAAGTAATTTTTTTTTTTTTTTTTTTTTTTTTTTTACACAAAATTGTCATAAGTTCTCACACACAGCATACGCATACTTGCAGTTACACCTGAAAACACATTCTGATATTCTTCCTGAGTATGGGGATACCACATGTGTACAAATTTTTCACAGCCTGGCTACATACAGAGGCCCAACATGCTGGGAGCACTGTCAGGCATTCTAGGAGCCTAAATTGCATATCTATTTTCCTGATGACCGATCACATTTTTGAATGCCCTGGAGCACCAGGACTGTAGAATTACCCACAAAATGACCCCATTTTGGAAAGCAAGCACCCCAACATATATTCTAGGAGGCATAATAAGTCTTTTGAACAGGTAATTTTTTTTCCACAAATTTTTGGAAAACGTGGAAAGAAAATGAAAACTTTTTTTTTTTTTTTTTTAACACAAAGTTGTAAATTTTTAAGATATTTCTAACACATAGCATGTACATAGGAAAAATTACACCCCAAAATACATTCTGCTACTCCTCCTGAATATGGCGATACCATGTGAGACTTTTACACAGCCTGGCCACATATAGAGGTCCAATATGCAGGGAGCCCCTCCAGGTGGTCTAGGAGCATAAATTACACACATCATTTTCTGACTACCAATCACATTTTTGAAGGCCCTGGAGCACCAGAACAATGGAAACGTCCACAAAATGACCCCATTTTGGAAAGCACACACCACAATGTATAATCTATGAAGCATGGGCTGCAGATAGGTACTCTGGGCTGGACACAGATCCTCAGTTACTCCGATTAGATGGTGACAGGACTTCTGATGGGCTGGTGAGAGGCCTTCTGATGGGATGGGGATAAGCCTTTATTTGGGACAGCAATCAAGCCACATCACTGTACTGCTGCAACATTTTTATTCCTGGTCTCCTCCTTACACACTGAGGAGAACCCTGTAACTGCACTACAGCCCTTCGTTGACGTTTGTGACCAGCTGTGATTGGACACAGCCGATAGCATGGTAAAGAGCCAATTTCATTGGTTCTTTCCCCTGATAGGGGATGGGCTGCCCTGATCGCCGCATGCAGGAGCGGCGAAAACAGGTGGACGACATATGGCGCCCGCTCGACGGGAGAAAGTGTTCCTGCCGCCGTAATTTTATTATACATTGGTAGGGAACTGGTTAAGAAGGATCATCTATTTGCCGTGACATGCATTCTCCAACTCATTAGTTCAGTAGTAGTTCAAGATTACGAAGAATCAGTACAAGCTTTTGTAGTGCTAACCCTGAAGGAGCCGCTTGGTTGATTGTGCCCTCTGTTCTGTGTTAATTTAACCACACATGCTTAAATTAAAACCACTGCAAGCACTTGTATATATTTCACAACTATGAAATAAGTATCAGGAAATAGACCAGAACGATGTACTGGTACAGGTTCGAAAAAAAATAAATCTTGGTTTGAGAATAAATGAGCATACAGAAGGTAGGTTACACACAGTCTGCAACACAGCATAATCACTATGCCAAACTAACTTAGAATACAGTTTTGTACCACTTTATTGAAATCAACACATAAATCAGCAATAAACCATAGCTAGAAGCATGAACTGCGATGTGAATACTACTATCAAACTAGACCAAAGTGCACTCTAGGAGAATGGCTAGGCTCTAGTTCGTAAACATGTTATTTCCTCTGGTTGCAGGATCTTCTCACTATGATCCAGTCATCATTATCCAGTCTCTAACTTCCCCACTGTCTCCTCTAGGGCCTTCAGCTGCACTGCTATGAGCTGGTATGCTTGTCGTAGCTTGGAATGGACTCCATTGGCTGTTAAGTAACTTCTCGCTGCAAGGGAAGTGAGCAATCTCACAAGATCAGTGTTCATCCCCACTAGCAAAGAGTTTGGTTTAGACCCAGGGGGACGAGGGTACACCACAGGTAGGGTATTAAAGGTTTCCGATTGCCCAACTACCAAAGAGTCGAATGTCAATTTGATGGAAAGGGAAACTTCTCGGTCCCGGGTGTAAAATACCCGCTACTTGAACTTGTTTTATGAGTAAAAGCCCAGCTAACTTGGTGGGAAACTTACACACAAAAAAAACAAAAAAAGATATACTATCACACTGCTTTTTTATCCACACTCGGGTTGCTTTTGTAGCGGAGAGAAGGAGAGTGCTGCAATCATGAGATAATCTTCCAATGAGAAGTAAAGATACTGCAAAGGCTAGAATGCATTGTGAAGAGGTTTATTACTACTCTGGCAGTTTGGGAAGTGCAAGCTTTTTTTTTTTTGTTTTTTGATTGTAACATTTGGAATAGAGTTTTTGGACTTATTTATTTTTTTTAGTAATGGCAGCGATCTGCAATTTTTAGCGGGACTGTGACATTGCAGTGGACAGATCGGACACCTAACTGACATTTTTGACACTTTCTGGGGACCAGTGACACTAATACAGTAATCAGTGCTAAATAATATGCACGGTTACTGTATAAATGACACTGGCAGGGAAGGGGTTAATACTGGGGGTGATCAAAGGGGTTAAATGTATGCCTAATATGCTTACTGACTTGTGGGGGGGGGGGGGTTCTGTGACAAGCACATATAGATCAGGGTTTCAGCTTAGCTGAAACTGCTATCTTTCCCTGCCTATCTGACAGAAGATCCCCCTGCTTTGCTGCTTTGTTTACATAAGCAGGCGGGTCTTCTCCCGGTTTCTCGGACGATCGCAGGAGGGCAGCGGCAATCGCGCGTGCCACCAAAACCACATGCACTTCAGTCACAACTACGTTACTGGACGCAGCTGAGCCACCCTGCTGTAATATTACTGCGGTCGGTAAGTGGTTAAGCTGAATTTCGTGTACCTGAATTTAGTGTACAGGTTAGAATAATTGGTGGTTTGAGCATACAGATAGGTAGGTTAGACACAATTTGCTACACATTATCATCACTATGCCAAAGTAACTGAGTTCTCTACTAGACTGGAATCAACAGATAAATCAGCAAAGTCAGCAATAAATAATGTGTATAAACATTAGGGGCAATGTGAATAATAAGAACTAGTCTAGAGTGTACTCTACTAAAAAGAGGACATTGCACCATATGCAAGTCAATGAGGTACAGCTTAGCATAAGCAATAGACAAACGTCTCTGTGTAGCAGCTTTAAAGGGTCAGTTTTTAGTTCTAACTCTTCAGTCAGCTGGCATTGGAGCACAGTTGTATTCTTGGTGCACAGGATTAAGTCCCAGCCAGGCCTGCAGGCAGCAATAAGGCTGTATGATCAGTTCCTAAAGGGCCAAGTCGCTCTAGCAGCCGACAGTAAATCCCAACAGCAGCAGCTCACTATCCGATCACACTCAGCGTTTAGTCTAACCTTTGCTCGGCACCCAGATGACTGTCAGCACCCTCAAATTCAGCACTCTAGATCCCACTCAGGCCGCTGATATGCAGTAGTGATGATGCACACTGGACAGTGTAGTGCCCTCTCTGGGCTCCCTGATGGCAAGAGGAATTTAAAGCGGAGTTCCGGCCAAAAATAGATTTTTAAGATAAAAATACCCCTCTAATCCTAACATATCGCCAATTACAGTAACACTATTCCCACATTACAGTATTTGAATGTAGATAATATCTTACCTTTAAAATTGATTGCAGAGCGTGGCCATCTCCGGAGTGGGAGTCTGAAGCCGCTGTGTCCCTCGCTGTGTCCCTCTTCCTTGTTTCTGGCTACCCAGAATGCCGATCGCAATCTCGCGCATGCACTGTAGATTGCGATCGGCAATCAGAGGAGCGGCCGGCCATGCCCATTGCCTCCTGGGATTGAGGACACACATCTCCCAGGACGCAATGCGAAACCGGAAGTGACGTCCAGAGCCACGGCCGCAGAAGAAGGAAGTGGGAGAAAGAATCTTCTAGAATAAGGTAAACGATCCAAAAAAAAAAAAAAGATTTGCCCAATTAATTTTTAAAATGCATATCCCTACTGGAATCCGTTAAGATGAAAATGAGGGTGAAACTCCGCTTTAAGCCCTGCACAGCTTAGGAAAATACACTTTTTTCCCCTCCTCCCAGGACATCTCCTCTCTGGGGAAAGTAGTTCAAATGCTTTTGATGACGACAACATAATCTCTCCTCTGTACTCCAGTTATCACAGTGCATTGCTGTCTGATTAAATCCATTGAACTCTTCCTACTCAGCAGCTCCCACATCTTGCTGAAACAGCCGTTAAAGTTCAGTACTGCAGAGCAGCAACTGCAGCCAGTGTTTCGCTATTATTTGTAGCAAACCACCTGGCTACATGTTAAATTATCTGCTGTAACCCATGTAACAATGTGGTCATATCTAAAAAGCATCCCAAAGCATTAAAAAAAAAAAAAAAACCACAACATGTGTGTCTCCCACTGGAAATACATACCAGATCCTTATCCCTAATGAGGGTCTGGTATGAATGTCAGGGGGATCCTACCTATCTCTATTAGGCAAGTATTCATTGTTCAAAATACCTTTGACAAATAGGGTTAGAGAATATCTAAAAGACTTACCTTCCTTGTACAGGAGTAGGACTATAATCTTCCCCAAGGGCTACACAACATTCTTGCCCATTCTGATAAGACTTTTCCCAGTTTCCTGTAGCATCTGCAGCTCTCTGAAATCTGTCCAGAAGTATTAGCTCATTGTGGTCAAGGGTCACTGCATCTGTGCCCACACATCCATTCAAGCCAGAGTGGTGTGGAGCACTGGGTTGAATCCTCTCGACATCAATTTTACATACACGTGGGACATCATTATTGTTCTCCAGATACATTTTACTGTTTGGAAGTAATCTTCTTAACTGCAAGATAAGTTAAAGTAGAATAAATAATTAAAAAAAAAAAAGCAACAAGCAAAACAGCAATGCAGTACACCTTAAAACAAGTATTGCCCCTCAATTTATAAGCTAATAAAATGCATCCAAAACACATTAATGCCCATGTATGTCCAGTAAACAAAGCTAAAAGTCTAACTGATCAATATTTATGTAGTAAAGGATTGCTACATTTTCAGATAGCAGTAACTGGACTCATTAACCACTTAAGCCCCGGAAGATTTTGCCCCCTTCCTGACCAGGGGGTATTTTGCGATTCGGCACTGCATGACTTTAACGGACAATTGCACGGTCGTGCGACGCTGTATCTAAACAAATTTGGCGTCCCTTTTTTCCCACAAACAGAGCTTTCTTTTGGTGGTATTTGATCACCTGTGCGATTTTTTGATCATGCGCTATAAACAAAAAAAGGACAGTAAATTTTGCAAAAATAGCAATATTTTTCACATTTTTTTATTTTTTTAAATTCCCCCATAAAAAAATGTAAAAATCTAAATTTTTTAACATTTTCAGCCAATTTGTTTTATGCTACCTATGTTTGGTAAAAAAAAAAAAAAAAAATCTCAAAAAGCGTATTTTGATTGGTTTGCGCAAAAGTTATCGCGTTTACTAACAAAGGGAAAGATTTTTGTCATTTTTGGTGTTTTTTTTTTAACGCGTAATGGTGGTGATCTGCGATTTTTTTTGCGGTACTGCGACATTGCGGCGGACAGATCGGACCCTTGACTGACATTTTTTACACTTTTGGGGTTACCAGTGACATTTCTACAGTAATCAGTGCTATACATATGCACTGTTACTGTAAAAATACACTGGCAGTGAAGGGGTTAACTTTTTTTGAAAGGAGGGGCTATGTGTGTCCCTAGGGGCATGCTTTCTACTGTGATTGGCTGTGGCTTCAGATGTATGAACAGTGATCATCCTTCATACACAGGGGAGAATGACAGGCAGCTTGTTTACACAAGCTGCCTGACTTTCTCCCTCTCCCCCGACGATCGCAGAGTGACCGGCGGACATCGGGTCCGCCGGTCACACGCGCGGGGGGGGGGGTCCGTGACCGCGCGGGAGCGAGCCTCCGCCGGCGCGCGCGCTCGCTCCCTAGACCCTCACAGGCTAGCGACGTAGACCTACGTTGCTTTGTCTGTGAGGGGCTGACCGCCGACATAGATAGTCGTGCGGCGGTCGTCAAGTGGTTAAAGGGTAACTTTTGTTTGGGGGGGGGAAAATCGCAAATTAATGTTTTAATGTATTTAAAATGACCTTTCCTTTTCAATCTCCAACCACTGTAATTTTCTGCAAAATTTAATACAACAACCCGGAGGCCTTTTGTACACAATTTGTGTACAGAAATTCCCCAGAAATGGTATTTCTTGCCTAAATTATTGGCTGATTTCTCCAGAAGTCTGCACTAAGATGCAAACCAAATATGTTAGGCATCCTCTGCAACAGGAAAACGGAAATTATATTTTTGTTGATACTCTCTAAGGGTTAATTACTTCTTAAGGGATGCAGACACCGCAGGTTTCCTCATTAGAACACTAAAAGTGCATCAGCTTATTATATTGAGAACAGACATCACATTACCAATCAGAATCAGTATTCCAAAGACCACAAAACAAAGCTTTTTTTCAGAGCAGAAACAAGTAGAACTCTACTAAGTTTGTTAAAATCCTTGCAAAGTACAATGATCACCAAGAGAAAATAATTTTTTTTTTTATTTACCAAAAATGGAGTTTCTTTTATGCAACATATGTCATCCCTAGAAGTTTTAGTGTATTCATTTTTATAATACTCTTAATATCTCTACAGAGCAAAGAGACACCAGATATAAAGAAACATCAGAAAACAAGAAAACACACAGGGTTTTTTTTTTTTTTTTTTGTTCAGTTTGGTCACATCTAGCAATTGACAAGCATTTTTACTCCATAGGCAGGGCTGCAAATTTAATTTTTTAATATCTGTTATATTTTCACAAGAGCAGCTGTGTTAACATTGTAGTGTAGCACCCTTATAGATATAGGTTGCTAAATGCTAGGAAAATGTTATTTTGGTTGGGTGATAATCAGCCCAACCGAATAGTTTTGGACTTGGTTTCTCTCCAAGTCTAGTGGGGTTGCGATCTCTCACTGTTGCCAGTAGGTGTCTCTGGTACTATAGTAGGAGATTTTACTACTAAGCTGAGCTCTTAACATTTATATTACCCCCAGCCATTGCAGTATGAGGGAAGGTATAAAAAAATTGCAGAAGCCACGTGCTGAGTCTCTCGCCTCAGGCTGAGCCTTTGGAAGTTGCTGTTGAACTCTGTATGTTGTTGGCCCTACAGCCTGGTTTGGGGCTCAGTATGTACTGTGGGGGCAGCCTTAGCTATCTAGTCAAGGAGCTTCACTTGCTTGAAAAGCTGCAGTTCCTGAAGGCATTGCTTTCTTATCTGGATTGATGTCCACTAGGGCCCCAGCTGTGGCAGAGCTGAGGTACCTACACCTGCAACTAACAGACACCCCTGAGACTTCACCCTGGAGGATCCAGTCAGCTAAACCTTCACTAGAAGATAACCAGAAGTCTGAGCAGCTTTTCTATGCACTTGTGAGTAAATGACTGTTTGCTGAAAACGGGTGACGCTTATGCTTTTAAAGTTAAAAGAACCAGTGTAGCAGTATAGAGTAAAGTTCTCACAAGGCCCCTGATCTGACCATTCCTTCCAGTCTCAGAGGTCAGAAATACACAATGTTAACAGACGCTTGATCACATATCGAACCAAAAGTCCATGGAGTTAAAGTCATTAATGGCGCAGGGGGAGAAAAAGTCCACCATGTAGGGCAGCCATCCAGAAACCAAAAGCCAGGGGTTCCACAGGGCTAAAACAAAGACAGACAGAGGCGCCTCTAAGTGTAGACTTTATGCAACAGGTTTAATGAATAAAATTATGCACTCACGTTAGTAAGCATATATTCATGCCCATAAAACAAGGTTCCAGTGTAGAGAAGTGTACATCATCCGGTCATGGACATCCGTCCTGCTAGAGCTGAAATCCTTTCACCGTGGACGGCTTGTACGGCCAGGAAGTAGGCTCGGTGTATTTGCTTGACAGCAAGGCTTGGTGGATAGTCGACCCTGGATGATGTTATCTGCATGCGACGCGTTTCCGAGTGTACACTTCTCCACACTGGAACCTTGTTTTATGGACATGAATATATGCTTACTAACGTGAGTGCATAATTGTATTCATTACATCTGTTGCATAAAGTCTACACTTAGAGGCGCCTCTGTCTGTCTTTGTTTCAGAGGTCAGAAAACACTATTTGTAGGACAGTGGAGTTGGGGTCTTTTTTTATTGGAGTTAGCATTGATCATAGTATCCCATGCCTTATACCCCTCTTCAGTTACAAGTTTCTTCATCAAAGTTTCAAAAGACATCCCCTAGACTGGTTACTAGGTCAGTGTGTAAATAACCGTTATTGTGTTTGTGCTAACAGCCTCTGCATGCCCGAGAAAAGAATCATCATCGCTGCTGCTACCATGAAATATGCATTGACTGTTCTTTTACTACATTCAGTCATCAACCAGAGGCTTTTATGGGGGTACCACTACAGGAGTAATCATCGCACTAATTTACATTTAAAACTAACATTATTTAACTTTTCTTATAAGAAATATGTTTAGTGTTTCAAAATAATTTCCTGCAAAAAAAATTGTAAATACTTGAATCTTCCTCTGCCAGCGCTGAACATTACGCGAATGTTGAGAACTCCCTGCCTAGGCTCAGTAATTTCTCCTGCCAATACAGGGCTTTTTTTTTCCAATGGAGTTGCTTTATGGACTAAAAAAAAAAAAAGTGTTTACATTTACATTTTTGGGTGAATGAGTAGGGGCACGTTGTGTACATATGCATCTTCACATGGGGGTTGCAGTATATGGTTGCCCCCTTGTTGTTAAAGGGGGCGCCCAGGATCTGATAAGCCCCCTTCCCACAGACCCCTCACAACCACTAGGCCAGGGATGTTGGAAAAAAGCCATTCTCCGTATCAACATGGACCTGCCGGCGTCCCTAACAGCCACTGACAGCATAAAGCAGTCATGTATAATGTTTATACACAACATTTGGCTTCCACTAATGAGGTAAATGTTTCGTGCATTTTTATCATCCAAACAGCTATGGTTTGGTCTGATTGTGTTCAGACAGAACCTTAATCTCATTTCCAATGGTTATATGAACCCTACAGGAAGCTCAAAGCTTGAGGCACCATCTTTTAAATTTCATATGCAGGTTCAGTGTAACTGGAAGAAGGGCAAGTGATAACAATAGGAAGGCTGTAGGCAAAAGAAACAACAAAAAGGAGAAGTTAAATTCTGCTAAAAATAGTGAACTAAGCCTTTAATCTTGGACTTCTAGCAAGACAGCCCTGTGTGCAGCCTCAGCTTGGAACCAGCACCCTACCCAAGCACAAAGGAGCTCATTAAACAATATTACAGGGGAAGTATCTGTGCTCAGTTTGGAAACTTTTGTAGACTTGCAAGCTTGACTTTACAAGTCAGCTATCTAAATCCCACAGTAGGGGCTAAAAATTAGAGCTCATTTGCATGAATATGCATGCCCAGTAAATCAGTTCTGCAGTAAATTAGGCATATTGTGAATAAGATTGCTTTGATATTAACTGGACAAATCTGTAAATGTTTTTTTTATGTCAAATTAAGTTTTTTTTACTCAAAATCAGATGCTGGAAAGGAAAGGGCCAGCCATACCTTGTAGAGTGGAAAAAAGAAGCTGCACCGTGTCACAGGGAGTTCATCCACTTAAGGCTTTGCGTTTTCACTTTCTACTCTGCTGCAGTTAAAGCCGAACTCTAACCTAATTAAAGCCCTGTACAGTTGTACAGGCCCCTCTCCTGTAGTGAAATTGCTCCTCTGATTTTACAGCAAACCGCGAGTTTCTCACAGTATGCATTAACCACTTCACCCCCGGAAGGTTTTACTCCCTTAATAAACAGGCCATTTTTTGAGATTTGGCACTGTGTTGCTTTAACTGACAATTGCGCAACGTCGTACCCAAATACAATTGATGACTTTTTTTCCCCACAAATAGAGCTTTCTTTTGGGGGTATTTGATCAACTTTGCAATTTCTCGTTTTTGCGCTATAAACAAAAAAATGAGCGTCAATTTTGAAAAAAAACACCAATATTCTCTACTTTCTGCTCTAAAACATTCCAAATAAAAAAAAAAAAAAAATTAAAAATCTATGTTTTTTATCCGTTTAGGCCAGTTTGTATTCTGCTACATATTTTTGGTAAAATAAATCCCAAAAAGCATATAAGAATTGATTTTCGCAAAAGTTATAGCGTTTACAAACTATGGGATAGATTTATGCACTTTTTTATTAGTAACGGCAGCAATCAGTGATTTTTAATCGGGACTGTGACATTGTGGCGAACAAATCTGACACTAAGAGACACTTTTTGGGGACCAGTGACACATATACAGCAATCAGTGCCAAATAATATGCACGGTTACTGTATAAAGGACACTGGCAGGGAAGGAGTTAACATTGGGGATTATCGAGGGGTTAAACGTGTTCCCTGTTTGTGCTTACTAACTGTGGGGGAGTTGGATTTAACTGCGGCAGAGAGAGCCGTGATTCAGCGTAGCTGAATCACACAATCTTTCCCTGCCTCTCTGACAGGAGAGCCATCTTGCATTGTTTACATTCCAGACGGCTCTCCTGTCAGTATTGCCGAAGATCACAGGAGGCCGGCGGCGATAAAGCCCGCTCTTCCCATGGTCTGCCTCCCGCTGTGTATAATCATGTAGATCTACGGGATTATACGCAGCCGAGACGCCCTGCCACAGTAAATCTGCGTTGGGCGGTCGGCAAGTGGTAAAAAGCTGCATCAAGTCAGAGCATGCCCCATTTCCTGGCTGAAGGGCATCCATCATCGTCTCCAGCCTGTCACTGTCACTGACATTGAGGTCAGCATTGCATGTGGTCATTACATAGGGGTGCCTGGAATGCCTGCTTTGATTTTTATCCACCCTTAAATTTCATTATGAAGTTTGCATAACTCCTTCCAAGAGCCAGATCACTGCTTGCATCAATGCTGAAGGGTCTTAAAGATGAGTACTGAGGGAGGATACCATGTTTTCAGAAAACTACAGTATGTAGAGCACTCCACAGGCCTCTCCCACAAGCCATGAGCTGCCTGCATTACAGAGAGGACTACAAAAGGCACAATAGTGTTGATTTACTAAAGGCAATTAGACTGTGCACTTTGCAGGTGCAGTTGCTCTAGAGCTTAGTAAATGAGGGAATGAGGGGAAGCTCTGCTTACTTTCATTATCCAAATCACATGCAAGTAAAAAATGTTTTTATATTTTCCTTACATGTGATTGGGTATACTTTGTAAAGTAAAGTATACCTCATTTACTAAGCTTTGGAGCAACTGCACCTGCAAAGAGGTCTATGAGCCTTTAGTAAATCAAGCCTATTGATGACATAACCAGGATAAAATTAAGGCAAGTAAAGAAAATATGGGCAGCACAGTGGCCAAGTGGTTAGCACTTCTGCCTAGCAGCACTAGGGTCGCTGGTTTAGAATGCCAACCACAACACTACCTAGAGTTTGCTCCTGGAGATATTCTCCCGTTGCATATGTGGGTTTCCTCCCACATTCCAAAGACATGCTGCTAGGTTAATTGGATCCTGTCTAAATTGGCCCTACTATGTGAATGTGAGTAAGGGGGGCCCTAGATTGTAAGCTCCTTGGGGGCAGGGACGGATGTAAAATGTACAATATATATGTAAAGCGCTGTGTAAATTGACAGCACTATAAAAGTACTTCTAATAAAACAGAAAAGGTCTTATTTACTAAATTAAAGCGGAGTTCCGGGCACAAAAATCGACCTAATCGATTTTGTGCCCATCCACTGGATCTTCTTCATCTGAAAAGGAATTGGATAGTTGGGTATGTTTTTTTTTTTTTACTCACCTTGTAATTGTAGATAGAAAATACTCACCTATTCTCCACTTCCTCCCTCTGTGCCGTCACTTCCTGTCTTGCGATGATTCCTGGGAGCTGAACGTCATCGCTCCCAGGAATCAATGCGACGGCACCGGCCCCGCTCGTCACTTCTGGGGCGACGCCGCATTCCCTGCTAAACAGCTTCTGGGCATGCCCAGAAGCTGTGGAGGAATGCAGCGCCGCAGCGGAAGTGACGAAAGGGGCCGATGCAGGCGCATTCTGGGAGAAGAAGACATGGAAGAGGACGCAGAAGAGGATCGCGCCGGCTTCAGCTGCCCACAACAGAGATGGCAACGCTGGAGAAGAAATTTCTTCTTGCAGGTAAGTGCGAACCGGGACAGATCAGAGGCTAGCCATTGTGGAATGTACTAGCCCCGACTGTCCCGGGGGTATGTTTATTGAAAAAACATTTTCGTGCCCGGAACTCCGCTTTAAATTTTTAGGGATGAGCTTAGCATTCGGTCCTAACGTAAGTAGTTTAGAGAATTCGGGCAAACATTAAGGGCTTTCAGCTGTCAATGGTTGCTAAGGAAGCACAGCCATTGTGTCCTTACCAGCCACTGATATCATCTGTCCCATTTACTTACATGGCTGGGAATCCCCGGCCACATAAGCAAATGGTCGGGGAATGGAGCAGTTCAATAATTTCTAAAATATGGCTAAACAGCCATATTTGGGCAATGATGCCACCACTATCCCAGTGGGCAATTGTTCTTAAGGAAGTAGCAGCTGCTTGCACCCACTGCATCCTTACCAAGCACTGACATCACCCGGCATTTCAAATAAGCAAATGGGCAGGACATGGAGCCTTACATTTTTGCCTAGATACGGTCATATTTGGGCAATGTCCTCACTGTTATCGCCACCCTTTCCCCTATATAGCCGATGAGAGGTCGGGGAGCTGTAATTCGAAGAATGTTGACATTAGGGATCGGTCTGCACTGCCAAAAATCTTTTTTTTCCCCCAAGTTGGAGGCTGTACGCATCATGACGGAAGATGGAACTGAAGGAAATTTTTGTGGGATTTATTTATTTATTTTTTCCAAGGACATTTGGTATCTTTATTTCTAGGTCACTTTGTGTGAATTAGTAGGGGTACAATGAACTCCCTATTCATTCACAGAGGCGCTTGGTGGTTTCAGGGGACCCCTTATATTTAAACAGGGCTTCCACATTCCTATAAACCCCCCGCCAGCAGACCCACACAACCACGGTACTCATCAATATGGCACCCCATTATTAAAGACGTGTGGCCTGGTATGGTTCAGGAGGAACAAGAATGTACCCACCCCCCCCCCCCCCTTTCCTGGCTAGTCAGGCTGCCTGCATGATTTAGGGTCTGGGATGGAGTTTTATGGTGACCTCACACATTTTTGTTTTTTTGCATGGAGTCCCCCTTAAAATCTATACTGGATCTAAAGAGTCTTGTATTGATTTTCTGGGGGCTTGATGATTTTTTTCTTCTTTGCAAGAGGTACTCCCTTAACCACTTACCATCTGGGGCAATTTTGTAATAACATACATGTTAAAATATGCTTTTTTTTTTTTTTGTTACTAGAAAGCTACTTAGAACCCCGAAACATTATAGATTTTCTTAAAACAGGAGGTACTGGAAGATAAAATGGTGGTTGTAATTTTCTGTGTCATGCAATATTTGCAAATCCATTTGTTAAATTCAAATTTTTTATGAAAAAATGCACTTCATTTCAATGCATACAAACAGTATAAATCTACATTGTTTGGTAAAATATAAAATAAGATGTTGCGTTAAGTAAATACATAGCAATCATATCAAGATTTAAAATTGAGCATGCATGCGAAATGGGGCAAACTACAGTATCTAAATTGTTCATAGGCAATGTTTTAACTCGAAACTGTTGACCTCTAAAGGCTTTTAAACATGACATTTTGTGCTAGAATCATTTCTTACACTCTGACATTTGCATTGATACCTCATGTGTGGTACAATCACCATTTACGCCACCGTTTTTTTTTTTTTTTTGTCATTTTATTTTGCCATCACGAGCGGGGAACAAGCCCCTTGTGATAGCCTTGGGCAGTGACAGGTACTCTTTATTAAAACATCTGAGTTATTTTAAACCCCTGGTATTTTCTCTGCACTTCAAAGCATCTGATCATACACAGATGTGTGTTGATCAGATGCTTCCCTCGCTGTACCAGCCAGGAATGATAGCACTTATGCCTCGTACACACGCAACGATTATCGGCCGACCGATCGGCCGTCTTTTGTCCAGTGTTGTTGTGTTGGTTGAAATGTGCTCTAGACTGCACACAAATTTTTTCGGCCAACAACAACCAACTTCAGAAAGAAGTGATGTCATGTGCTGGTTTACTTTCCCTGTGTTTTTCCTTCTCTGAGCATGCCCAGTCTTGCTCATCTGATTTTTGTCTGCCGAAATCTGTACTGACTGATGGAAAATCGGCCGTTCTGTTGACGGCCAACAACAATTTTATAGCATGCACACCAGATTTTGTTCGGCCAAAAAGTCGCAGTCGGTTGTCGGAAGCATCATACTAACAAGCCGACAATTGGCCGATCGGACGTTGGCCGAAAATTTACGGCCAACAATCATTGCATGTGTACGAGGCATTAGACTGGAAGTGGCTCAATTCTTCATCAGAGGGGATTTCAGGGAACAAATTTCTTCCATCTCCTCTGTGGACAGCCAACCTAACAGCTTACAGCAGTGGGGGCAGGGGAAGCCTCCTGAGCCCTGTAAAAGATTGGGAAGCTATAAAGCCATTCGACTAGCTTTACAAAATGCCAGCTGAAAAAAAAATACAGGTGCATCTCATAGAATATCATCAAAAAGTTATTTCAGTAATTTTATTCAAAAAATAAAACTCATTTAATATTAATGTGTTACACACACAGTGATATATTTCAAGCATTTCTTTTAATTTTGATTATGGCTTACAGATGGTGAAAACCCAAAATTCAGTATCTCAGAAAATTAGAATATTACATAAGACCAATAAAAAAAAAAAAGAAAGAAAAAAAGGATTAACAGAAATGTTGGCTTACTGAAAAGTATGCCCATGTACAGAATTGTATGAACTCAATACTTGGTCAGGGCTCCCTTTGCATGAAATTACTACAGCGTTTCACGGAGGGGATCAGCCTGTGGAACTGCTGAGGTGTTATGCAAGCCCAGGTTGCTTTGATAACGGCCTTCAGCTCATCTGCTTTGTTGGGTCTGGTGTCTCATTTTCCTCTTGACAGTAACCCACAGATTAACCCATTGAGTTTCTATTATACTGCACATGGACATACTTTTCAGTAAGCCAACATTTCTGTATTAAAAAATATTTTTTTATTGGTCTTATGTAATATTCTAATTTTCTGAGATACTGAATTTTGGGTTTTCAATAGCTGCAAGCCATAATCATCAAAATTAAAAAAAAAAAAAAAAATGATTGAAATATTACTCTGTATGTAAGGTATCTACAAAAAAAGATATGAGTTTCATTTTTTGAATACAATTACTGAAAAAAAAAATAACTTTTTGATGGCATTCTAAGTTTATGAGATGCACCTGTATGGAGCTGCAGCTATGATCCTCGTATAACTGCTTGCTGTTGAGGCTATATATCATCTCCCAGCCACAGGGAATTTTTTTTAACTTTTTTTTTTTTGCATTGTACAGGGATCCCAGGGTAGTGCCCACCCCCTTACCCATTAGCCGAGAATGGGGGTTCAGCTTAGGCATCCAAACTTCTTTCAAGTTCAATGAACCCCTGCACAACCAAATCCAGAGCGGTTTGGATTATCACTACTTATCATGCTAGTAAAGGGTCGAGCAACCAAGGATGGTAACAAATAAGCAGATTAAAAGAAGTATGACCAAAGATCTTCTGACAAAACTTTTGTGAGTCACAGGAGTGTACTCACTTTTGCTCTCATGTGACCCAGATTATATTTTGGGCTATTTCCCGCTGTCGGCTGATAGAGCAGAACTGCTCCAGGCACAGCACAGCAGCCAAGTGATCACTCAGTTCTCAGGCTTAGGGCTGCCGTGGGACAGCTGCAGCATCAGACCAATGCTGCAGCATAGAGGCGAGTATAGATTATTTTTATACCCCAAACTTTAGACTCCACCTTAAAATACAAATCCAGGCAAACCACAGTGGATATGCATACTGTGTTGCCTACCAAAGAATTTATAAGTCTGTTTAGCCAGACTTGAGATTTACATACTTTTACTAAAATGTGCATCCAGGAAAGTCACACTTCTATAGTTCCATCAGCTTTATGGTTCACCTTTCTGCTCCACCTTTCTGCTTATTGGATTAAGGGATGCAATTTATTCATTGCTCAAAAAATAGGTTGGTGGTCACAAGAAAATTTGGGGCCCCTTACTCAGCTTTAGGCCTGGGCCCCAGGGCCTGACCACCAACATTCGCCAGGGCCCACACACTGGCTGTCCCGCCGAATGCACCCACTGGCCGTTCCTCTGAGTCCTTCAGTGCACACACTTAATTTAACACTCTTGCAACTTAATATATGAAAATAAATCCAATCCCGCAAAGAGACATCCCCATATATTCAGGAAAGAGACATAGCACAACACAGACCCACATCAAGCAACATTATCAATGTACCATTGTGATGTCTAACAAATTGTCCCCAGACCAGTCCATAGTAAGCACTAGGCAGTCCTGAAGGCTACACATGGGCCCCCTACATGTGTATGGTTATGCTTTGGGCTGACCCCCCGCCCCGATGACTGCCCTGGTGGCCACCAAGAATGCTGCAAAGCTCACCAGGGATTTGCAACATTACCCTTCTGGTTTTGCAGTGTGTCAGGAGTGAGTGACTTTTTGACCGCAATCCTTGGAATTTGCTGCAAACCTGAGCCATTTCCCTAATCACTATTTCACCTACATGTAGCTCGAGTGCTAAACTGGTTCTCTCACTGACACAATACAAAAGTATACGATTGCACACTGAAGGTATTGGCCCTTATTAAATTCAAACCAAATAGAACTAAAAAACTCACTCGTTTATGCCTGTTTGAAATTGAAAATGGATTAGGGACATCATTGTCAGTGTGCAATGATCCACTTCCTTATTACACACAGTTTATTATAGCAGTTTTTTTTTTATAGTAACCTATATGAAACATAGTTTCACACATGAAGCAATGACGCGATGTCTACATATACCAATGCTGCAGGACTAAACAGAGTTAAATTAGTGAGGATTTTAATTTTATGACTTCTCTTCTTTACCATAATTCCAAAAATAAACTTGTATATATATTCTTGTTTAGAAACCATTTCAGGAAAAATAAATCATAAAGCAATCAGAAGAGGTGTCATGCAGTTTCCTGTGAAAGCACCATTATGTTAAATGGTAATGGAAACCATTTACGCTTGTAAAAGAAAGAAAAAAGGTTGTTCCACTTCACAGCAGAGCCACTTTGGAATGTAGGATGCACAATGCATTTTGCTTAAAAGTTACATTTCTGCTCTCTGTGCTTCTTCACTAAACAAGCGACATAGCTAGCTGACAAACATGAACCTACAAAAGCTACTCAATATGAAAAACAAAGAAAATTTTGAATTTAGACCCATGAAAGGAACCCAGTTTATGCTTTTCGGCCATTTATAGGGCATAAAAAAAAAAAAAAAAAAAAACAAACTTAAAAAGATGGAAGTGGAAACTGAAAAATAGGGTCTCTTTCTGTACGGTCACTGGGAATAAACGGTATAAAGCTGGCAGTACACCGTTAGGCCCCTTTCACACAGGCGGACCGTTCAGATCCACCTGTCCGTTTTTTTTTGGCGGATCTGAACGGTCCCCCCCATGCATCTCTATGGGGGATCGGATGTCAGCGGAGACATGTCCACTGACATCCGATCCGTCAAATCTGCACGGATGGAAACCCTATTTTCCATCCGTCCAGTGGATCGGATGGGATCGGATGAGAATGGACCGACGGTCTGTTCCCATCCGTTTTCCCCCATAGAGATGCATGGGGAACTGACAGCTGTGTCTCCGCACACAGCGCGGAGACACAGCCTATTGGCTGGCATTTAATAAAACGTAAAGTTGGAGCTGCCTTTAGAAACAGAAGCATCTTAAAAACGAACAACTCTACCCTGGGACTGTAAAGCTTCTGATCGACTAATTTAGAAGAATACTTAAGGTCAAATAGATTTGCTAGTTCTAGAGAATACCTTCCACATCCTAGTGTTATGAAATAGGTACCAAAGAGAAAAAAAGAGAAATAAATACCCCTCCCATTGGAGATAATGGACTTTAGGGGATGTGGGGTTTTCCTTGGAAATGAGCACACAACATAACATTTGAAAAAAATTGGTAATTATACAAATGTTTTAAAAGTATATATTAGATGATAAAATCACGTATAGAGAAATATAGAACGGCTCATAGCATATACAATAGGTATATTTATGACAAACTACTGAGGGAAGTGAAGGTCCAACATTTCGCAGAACGTACTGTTGTTCCCATTCGGCTACCTCAGGGACCCTCAATGTTAGTAAGATTGTCAATGATAGTAAGAGCTTTAAAAGAAAAAATAAGTAATTTTCAATTATACCTAGAATAATATTATAGATCAAAAAGTAGGTCTTGATCTGAGAACATCTGTGCTCCCCAACTACTTCACCAGGGAAAGAAGTGTCACACTAGGCCATCCAGGCGCATGAGGTATGTACCGTGGTCCTAAAATGACCATACAACCACCTGGCAAAGATGTCAGGGGTGAGTCTGATGGACACTGGACGGTGCCTGTAAAGCCTGGATAGTTTTGTGCAGTATCCAAACACTGAAAAAGAGATTAGGCAATAGGACCACTTAAATATGTGTAGGGGTCATTATTCTTATTGTTCCCCTAAAAATTTGATTTTGGTTGACCATCCTAAAGCTCATAAAAAGGTCAGCAATGGGGATGAGCTGAATGTACCTGGGTCTGGTTCAAGGCAGATTGACTGAACAGGACTAAAATTCAGATGCCAAATCCAAACCCCACTGAAGTCAATGGGAGCCGAATGTTAAACAGTGATGGCCAACTCCTAGGCTAATGAGCATTGCCAAACAAATGGCATTGGGGCTAAGCACTGCCCTTGGGGACATGTACCAAAGCAAAAAAATTGCTTAATTTTGCAGGGAGCAAGCAGTAATAATAATTCTTTAAAGGCTAGGTTCACCTTTTGAAAAAATATAAATGCACTTTTTCTGCAGATAAAGGTGCATTTTTTTCTTGTTTAAGGAGCCTAAAGAGTATTGCACCCACTATTAGCAGATCACGGGTGCAATGTCTGCCTCCTGTAGACTCTCAGGATAGCTGTCTGTCCGTACCTCTGATACAGGCGGTTACTTAAAAGCAGGAAGATCAATGAGCTACAAGGACGCGCTCCAGCTCCCTTGTAGTTCTTTGAGAACTACACACCATCAGAGGCAATTGCTGATGGTGCTTGTAGTCTATACATTCGCAGGAAATGTCAATGAATGACATGGCCATGCAGGGTTGTTTTCACATTGTGACAGCGGGTGCTGGGAGAAGGTCCCCCACCCACTGTCTATAGGAGGAGGGGGATCAGAAGGTGCAGATGCTGGAACAGGTAACATGTTCCAAAGGTTAACTTATCGTTTAAGGTCAACATTAAAAAAGACAAATTCCCTTAAATAACATGCCTAGGGTGTGCCTGTCTGTACAGGGTAGTCTATAAAGGGGAGCATTAGTACAATGTATACAACCTGTCTGTAAAGGGGTATATTAATACAATATATACAACCTAATATAGCAAAACTGACAATTACAAAGAAAAAAAAATGCAGTTTAATCTCTTGGGAGACCACATAATGCTTATACAGTATGCTATGGCTAGTGGCCTTTTACACCCAGCTGCAGCACATGTGTCCACAGCGTCCTGATGTTCCATGCTGATGGCACACTTACTGCACATTCCTAGCACACTGACTCTCCAGCAGTTCTTGGTCACAGCTTCAGAGTCAGCAGGATGCGCTTCCGATTGTGTAACCATCGTGAAAGTCAATGGCAGCAGTTACAGTACATAGAAGTGTTAAATTACAAATTAAAGCTTTGGCCTTTTTACTTCCACTTCACTATATATATCAGTCATTTATTCTAGATGGGGGTCTGATGGCATTCTCCCTAAACTACATATAAATTTTTATCCTTGATAAGGGCCAGCGTTAAACGCAGTGCCAAATCGCAAAAAATGCCCTGATCATTAAGGGGGCAAATCCTTCCGGTCCAGAAGTGGTTAAAGTGTTACAGATATCTTCCATAAAAAAAATTTGTTTAAAGGCAAAAACTTTTTTTTTTTTTTACGTTTTGGATAGAGTGGAGAGTGATAAGAACACCTATTCAGTTTTTATTGCTGTCTGTGCCCCAGTTATGTTCAAAAGTGAAAGTAAAAGAAAATCCCGAATTTTGCATTATCCCCAGAAAAGTAATAGAGGGGAAATTTTCCAATGGGGACACTAGTTCCGGTTTTGGCTATGTGACAAGAAGTAAAGGTAAATCTCCCCAATGGGACACAGATAGCAAAAAAAGGAAAAAAAAACCTGACAGGGGTTATAACCCTCCCTTACTCTATGCAAAATGGGGGGGGGGGGTTGCCTGTAGTTCTTTTAATGCAAGTGTTTCTTAAAATTAGCCACTTTAATAGCAAACACCAAACTGTAAGTGACCACCTTCATAAAGCAAAAGGAACAAGGCTTCTGCAGATTGCCGGAATAACTGATGGAATTGACTGGAATGACTTTGAAAACAAAACGTTATGCTCCTGGCCATAAAGTGGTTAAAACTGTAGAAAGAAACTATGCCTAATTTTAAATGATCACTATTTGGAACAGCAGTTTCTTTTCTCTAAATTAGGGCACCCTTTAAGAGGGGATTCTTAACATTGTAGGCCTAGTATACAGACACTAGGAGACAGAAGGATTAGATTAAAACATGAATGGTGATATCCTCTTACATTAAGCAATAACAACATGCATTCTTTTCATGTCTGCAATAAATGGCACAAGCTTTGCACTTCAGGAGTTTTATGAGTTTTAATATAGTCTGCTATATAAAAAAGAGCAAAAGCAGATTAGAGTCATTTCTGCTGTAATAGAAATCCCTTAAATCATACCTGCTCATTGGAGCCTGGTAACCCTGAATTAAGCAATAATTGCATGATAGTTCTAAGGCATTCAAGCAAGGACCTATGGGAAAATGCTACAGCATATGCAAAATGCAACAGCGTACTGTATTTTATCTACATTTCCAATTAAGATTACAGACTAGCTTTAAAAAAAGACTCTAAAAGCAATTGCTTTTTGGCAAAGCGAAACAACTGTAGAAATATATATATATAAAAATGGTTTATTTCCACAAAAAATATATGTATATTTACACTCTAGTCCATAATTTACTTCACTCCGATAATCTTACATGTTTGTTTTTTATACACACACATGAAAGAAATAGCAGCCTAGCTCACCAAGCATATAGCCTGGTATCCCTGTGGCTGGAAAGCAATGAGCATAGGAGCCCCTGCCATGCTGATTACAGCCTGAACACTTTTTAGTACCAGGTGAGAATTTTAAGGCTAGTGTGTCCAGTTACAACATTTTGGTGCACAGGCGTAGCATCTAGCCCTGCTGCCTGTCAAAATCTTTGGCAGGCCAAGGCCCCTTTCACGCAAACGATCCGATCAGATCCGCCTGTCAAGTTTTTTAGGCGGATCTGATCGGATCATCCATGCATCCCTATGGAGCAGCGAAGTCATCTCCGCTGACACCCGCATCCGATCCTGTCCGTGAAATCCAGATGGATGGAAACCCTATTTTCCATCAGTCCAGGAGATGGGATCGGATGAAAGCGGACAAGCAGTCTGCTCTCATCCGATCCCCCATAGAGAGCAGCGGGGCTCTGATACCTCCCTCTCCGCACACAGTGCGGAGACGGAGCGGTTATCCGCTTGCTCAGCGGGGATCGATCCCCGCTGTGCAGAGAACGGACCGCAGCAGGCAGTGCAGCGTGTGAAAGGAGCTTTACATACGTTGCTGCTGAACGCTATTACAAAGTAATACTCACATTTAGGGAGCCCTATGTACCCAGCGATACTCACATTTAGGGAGCCCTATGTACCCAGTGATACATTTAGGGAGCCCTATGTACCCAGCGATACTCACATTTAGGGAGCCCTATGTACCCAGCGATACTCACATTTAGGGAGCCCTATGTACCCAGCGATACTCACATTTAGGGAGCCCTATGTACCCAGCAATACTCACATTTAGGGAGCCCTATGTACCCAGCGATACTCACATTTAGGGAGCCCTATGTACCCAGCGATACTCACATTTAGGGAGCCCTATGTACCCAGCAATACTCACATTTAGGGAGCCCTATGTACCCAGCGATACTCACATTTAGGGAGCCCCATGTACCCAGCGATACTCACATTTAGGGAGCCCCATGTACCCAGCGATACTCACATTTAGGGAGCCCCATGTACCCAGCGATACTCACATTTAGGGAGCCCCATGTACCCAGCGATACTCACATTTAGGGAGCCCCATGTCCCCAGCGATACTCACATTTAGGGAGCCCCATGTACCCAGCGATACATTTAGGGAGCCCCATGTACCCAGCGATACATTTAGGGAGCCCCATGTACCCAGCGATACTCACATTTAGGGAGCCCCATGTACCCAGCGATACTCACATTTAGGGAGCCCCATGTACCCAGCGATACTCACATTTAGGGAGCCCCATGTACCCAGCGATACTCACATTTAGGGAGCCCCATGTACCCAGCGATACTCACATTTAGGGAGCCCCATGTACCCAGCGATACTCACATTTAGGGAGCCCTATGTACCCAGTGATACTCACATTTAGGGTCCAATGGTTTCAGAAATGTATGCACCCTTTTATTTCACAGGCATGCCAGCCCATATGCCTAGCTAGTCACGAGGAGGGTCTATGTTGGTATTTGCCTTAAGTCTAGTTAATATTAAATTTACCAAGGCAGTAGTGCTGCTCATATACAAGTATAAAGAACAGTGTCAAAACGTGATGCAGCATGCAACCAAAATAAAAGAAATGAAACCTGGTCTATGGTTCTGTGGCCACAAATCTGCTTGAAACCAATTGAGAAAATAGATTTTTGTATGTTAATAATGCAGCAATGTAAAAGAAGTGAAATGTCAGAGAAAATTGCATAGCTGTAACTTTTTATAAATTGGATGAAACTAAAAAGGAAAAAGCTTCAGCACTTATAAATAGAATTCCTCTAAGTATTCCCTGCACAGCTGATTCACAAGGTTGTGCGAGTACACATCATCACAGCAGCAAAATGTCAATGGTTTCTAAACTAAACCATTAAAACAGACTACAATTTAACAAATTAAGAATGGCACCCATTCTCCTGATCGCTATATATACTGGCAGACAAAAGTGTACAGGCCTATGCTACAACAAAACACACTTAAAACACTCTTCATAGCCCGCTAACACCATTTGCACCTATTACAGTTGATGTGTTTATTAATGCAACTGTGAAACTGGCTAACCTTAACACCGCAAACTGTAGATTATTCTGTCACTTGAAATTAAAATATATCTGCTACCACTTCTGATTTAGCTCTGCCAAATTTTGTTACATTACTGGAAAAAAAATGACACATTCACCAACTAATCTTAAAGTTTGGTTGTCTTACCTCGATATCCATTTTTTGCATTTGCTGTACAATGTTTAAAACAGCTGAGAACTGTAATACACTGAATCCCAACAAAGTTCACGTGGAATATGCACTTGTCTTATGTGATTACTGTGTTAAGCATGAAGGACTGAATTATGACTTGCGTGCATTGACAGAACACTATTGTTAATGATGCTGCAGGTAGTAATGTTGAACAGTTCCTGATAGACCTAACTCCCCAATCTGCAAGACTTTTTTTTAATGGGACTTGATTTTGTGAAACCCCACCCAGGACTTCACCACCTGTCAACTAATTAATGAGGAAAAAGTGAATTACTAACCAGACCAGCAAACTGATATCTACCTAGATAAAGGCAACTAGAGCAAAGATAGAGCTGATAGGTCCCTTTCACACATAGGTCCGTTTGTCCGTTTTTCATCCATCCGTTGACGGATGAAAAACGGACATCAATGCATCTCTATGTAAAAACGGATGACAACGGATGATCATTTATTAACATCCGTTTTCATCCGCTTCCGTCAATGTCCGTTTTTTGGAACGGACGAATGCCCTATTTTTCATCCGTCAAAAAAATGGATCGGATGAAAAATGGATGTAAACGGACAAACGGTCCGTTTTTCATCTGTTTTTGCATTGGTAGTGGATATAAAAAAAAAAAAAACGGATGACAAATGGATGAAAAACGGATGAAAAATGGATGAAAACTGACAAAAAACGGATGAAAAACAGATGTAAAATGGATGAAAAATGGTTGAAAAACGGATGAAAAACTGATACATTTTGACATGACTGAACTGATGAACTGAACAGACCGTATGTGTGAAAGGGGCCTTACCAATAGCTCCTAAACTGAGGCTACACATTTTTTAAATGGACGCTTAGTCCCGGTTCACACTATTGCGATGCGAGAACACTGCGAATATACAGCGTGTTCCTGCATCGCATCCGCAGAACAGGCAGTTGACACTACCATATACGATACCCTAGGGGTGTCAATTTAAAGTTAACGACACCCCCAGATCAGATCGCATATCCCTGTGCGTTCTGACAGTTCGCACATGAATCAGATCGCACTGGTGTGAACCACCATGCGATCCGATTCTGCTGCGGACCAAAAAAAGGGTCCTGTGCGAGTTCACTGCGATTGCGGTGCGAATTCAGCCGTACAAACTGTATGGCTGAATTTGCACAGCACAGATGTCACATGTAATTTTAGGAGCAGTGCTCTCCGAATCATATGCGATGTCTGTGATCGCATAAGTGTGAACCGGCACTTAAACTGAACATATGCTTACCTGCATAGCTCCGTACTGTCCCTGATTTGGAACAAAGCTCCTCTCACCCTCTTTAATCCTCATTTGTCCCTCATTTTGATCTATATAGTTGTATATAAAATTCACTTTTTATCTTTCAAAAGGTGTTTCCCAGTGCTAAACCTTTCATCCAGATTCTATATTGCTGCATTTGTAAATTTCAACAGAAAGTATAAGGAATTAGCAGTGGTTAAAAAAGTACTTGTGTGCCTTACTAATCATATTTTCTGTATAATTCTCCTTTAAAGAGGTTGTAAACCCGTTTAAAATTTTTTTTTTTTTTTTTTACATCCTGCAAGAGAAACACATAATGAGCTAGTATGCATCGCATACTAGCTCATTATGAAATACTTACCTTAGAACGAGCCCCCGCCGTGCCGCTCACTTACCTGTATGACGAGCGACATGTTCAGTCGCCCGTCTTCCGGGATCGCGGCATCCCGCCATCTGATTGGCCGGAGCCGCGGTGACGTCACTCCCGCGCACGCGCGCGGGAGCCGAAGGTCACGGCACCGGGCCCTGAAGGAACGGCATGATCAGCCGTTCCTTCAGAGCGCATGCGCCAGTGACGTCACTGGCTGCATTAAAGGTAAATATCTCCTAAACGGTGCAAGTTTAGGAGATATTTACAGTACCTATAGGTAAGCCTTATCATAGGCTTACCTATAGGTACAACTTCCCGAGGAGGGTTTACTTCCTCTTTAAGGCCCCTTTCACACAGGTGGACCGTTCAGATCCGCCTGTCCGTTTTGTTGGCGGATCTGAACGGTCCCCCCATGCATCTCTATGGGGGATCGGATGTCAGCGGAGACATGTCCGCTGACACCCGATCCGTCAAATCGGATGGGATCGGATGAGAACGGACCGACGGTCCGTTCCCATCCGATTTCCCCCATAGAGATGCATGGGGAACTGACAGCTGTGTCTCCGCACACAGCGCGGAGACACAGCTTTCATCCTCCTGCTCAGTGGGGGATCGGCGGCTCGATCCCCCGCTGAGAAAAATGGAGTCCGTCCGACGGAGGGATAGTGTGAAAGGAGCCTAAGGGACATGGCAGGTGGTATGCCTACATACTTTTGCTAATAGGTGTCCCTCATTCAAATCTCAAAAAGTTGGGAGGTATATACATGTACGCCAAGGTTTTAGAAATCTATGTCCATTTTTTACCACAAATAGGGCTTTCTTTTGGTGGTATTTTTTTTTTTTTGTGCTATAAACAAAAAAAACTATTTTGGAAAAAAAAATAAAAACAATACTTTATTTACTTCCTGCTATAAATCATATCCAATAAAACATGTAAAAAAGCTAATTTCTTCATAAATTTTAGCCAATATGTATTCTGCTACACATTTTTGGTAAAAATAAAATTCCCATAACCGTATATTAATTGTTTTTTGCAAAAGGTAAAGCGTCTATGAACTGTGGGATAAATACTGGAATTTTTTTTTTATATACTAGTAATGGTGGCAAGAAGTGACTTATAGCAGGTCTAGCAATAATATGGTGAACAATCGGACACTAACTGACACTTTTGACACTTTGTGGCAGCCAGTGGCACTAATACAGTGATCAGTGCTAAAAACATGCACTGTCACTGTACTAATGACACTGGCTGGGAAGGGGTTAAACATCTAGGGTGATCAAAGTGTTAAATGTGTGCCTAACCAGTGTTTTTGTGTACTGTGTGAGGTGCAAAGAAAATCCATCACATCTCTGCTGTCAGGAAGGAGCTCTGCATTGTTTTCATATGCAGAGCTCCATCCAGCCTCTCTCCTCAAGGAGCAGCAGGTGCAGACATCCATTGGGAGGCACCCACTGATTGGCTTCTGATGTAACTAATCACAGCAGAAGCGGCGCACCAGCAGCGCACGCACACTCCCCCTACCCAGAAGTGCAGAATCACGTTCATATATGTGATTCTGCACAGAACGGCAGCCCTCTAGCAATTTGGCCTTATGCACACAGGACTTTTTTTTACTCTCTTAGAAGCCAGTAGTGTGTTTGCAGAGAAAATGCCTAGAGCTTGTAAAAGAGTTTTTACAAGCTTTTAGGGGTTTTTACTGCGATTAAGCTATTGGGCAATAATTCATTTAATTGGCCAGAGTAAATAGATTATTCTGGCCATTTAAATAAATTAATGCTCAAGCACCAGCGTTTAGGTGCGTTTAGCAGCTTCTAGCAGCTTTTAGTAGCATTAAGCGTTTCTTTCAGCCCAAAAAGCTAAAAGCTCCTGCATCCAAATGCTGCTAATGGACACATAGGCTAACATGGAGGGGTGCTTAAAGACAAGGCATAAAATGCCAGACCCCCCCTAGAAGCAGCTGTAAAAACATCCAGTGTGCATGAGGCCTAAACCTGCTATTGGGCGGTCGGGAAGAGGTTATAATTTAAGATAAGTGGCGGTTCACACTTACGCAATCACAGACATCGCATATGATTCGGAGCGCACTGCTCCTAAAATCACATGCGATGTCTGTGCGGTGCAAAATCAGCCATACAGTTTGTATGGCTGAATTTGCACCGCAATCGCAGTGAACTCGCGCAGGACCCTTTTTTTGGTCCGCAGCAGAATCGGATCGCATGGTGGTTCACACTAGTGCGATCCGATTCATGTGCGAACTGTCAGATCACACTGCGATATGCGATCTGATCTGGGGGTGGCGTTAACTTTGAATTGACACCCTCGGCGTATCGCATATGGCAGTGTGAACTGCCTGTGCTGCGGATGCGATGAGGGAACATGCAGTATATTCGCAATGTTCCCGCATCGCAATAGTGTGAACCGGCACTTAAAGTTCCACATTATGCAGGATACTGTTTGTATGTTTAGTGCTCCATTGAAATGCAGTCAATTTGATAAAATTCCTATTTTAAGACCCCTGCAAATGATTGGATGTTTGAAGTCAACATAGGTTCAATTCCCTGCACTTAAGCTAAATTTCTCTCAAAGTGTTTCTGCCATCCTCTAGTTTGTATATTTTTTCTGCATGTTAGTTGACAAGCAGCTTAATGCAAACCTGTCATGAAAGCTTTTATTACTGGTATCTGTCTGTAAATTCTATGTTGATTCTGCCAAATATTCATACAGAGGGAAGCTTTAACTTAACTTAACTAAGGTGCAGAGCAGGACTAACAATGCAAACAGGTTTAAAATGATTGGCAAACAGTACAGACAGGGCTTTTTTTCAGCAGAAACATGGGGGAACACAGTTCCGGCACCTCCAATGGGTGCTGGAGGGTCTACTGATGCTGACTGCTGGGAGATCTATTGTTGCTGGAGGGGATCTACTCTTTAAGGGGGTCTACTGTTGCTGGCTGCTAGAGAGTCTATTGATGCTGTCTGCTGGGAGATATTTTGCTGCTGCTGGGGGTCTATTGCTGCTGGGGGGGTCTATTGCTGCTGGCTGTGGGGGATCTATTGTATTGCTTTTCTTGTAATCATAAGCTAATTCTATACATTCCAATACAAAATTATACTTGGCTCTATATTCTCTAAAAGAGGCTGTACTGGAAGCTGGGTAGGGGGGTGTAACCAAGGTTCAGTGCTCGAAGGTTGGAAGGGGTGGAACCAAGGGTTAGTGCTCGGAGGTGGGTAGGGGGCGGAGACACAAAGTTACTAAGAAGGGGAATTCCTGCACCTATTCTCTGAGAAAAAAAGCCCTGAGTACAGGACAATGTAAAACAGCTTATGAAGCTGTTCAAACAGGAGCTCATAAAAGCAACATTTCTGTGATTCAATGGGGACACCAGGTAGAAGCACAGCTATAAGGCTTTGTAGCCACAGATGCTGAAGAACGACCACTATTTCAGTAAGCTGTACAGTAGATAACAGTAAAAAAAGCTGCTTGAACTTGGGCTCTGTGACAGCATCTCTAACAGTGAATTCCAGGGTATATCTCAGTACAAAGGTGCATAGCTGGAGAGATTACTGGGCTGGCACCACAAGCAAGTGGCTGGAGGAGATCCAGGGCTAGTACCACAAGCTGATGGGTGGAGATTCAGGGCCATCTTACTTGAAGTGCAGTACTTTGTTAGCAATTGACACCGTGGTTTCTGCAGTGGGTGGGTCTTCCAAAGAAGCTGTGGGCTATTGTTCCTCTTCCTGGCTGCCCATACTCACCACTTACAGTGGAGGACCCTACAGCTAGTTGCAAGTCACATGCTCGGCCATCTCTACTTCACCTGCACAGTCTCTCTGAGCTGCAAAGACTGGGAAACAGAAATCCTATATTCTTATAGGAACTCATGGGATCGTGAGAACCCAAGGGATCAAGGGAATTGACTTAACCACTTTACCACCGGAGGATTTTGCTGTCTTCCGTCCAGGCCACTTTTTGCGATTCGGCGCTGTGCGACTTCAACTGACAATTGTGCGGTCGTGCGACGCCGTACCCAAACGAAATTTACGTCCTTTTTTTCCCACAAACAGAGCTTTCTTTTGGTGGTATTTGATCACCTGTGCGATTTTTACTTTTTGCGCTATAAACAAAAAAAGAGCGTTTATTTTGAAAAAATAACAATATTTTTAACATTTTTTTATATGAAATTCCCCCCAAAAAAGATGTAAAAACCAATTTTTTTAAAAATTTTTGGCCAATTTGTTTTATGCTACATATGTTTGGTAAAAAAAAATCGCAATAAGCGTATTTTGATTGGTTTGCGCAAAAGTTATTGCGTTTACTAACAAAGGGAAAGATTTCTGTCATTTTTGGTGTTTTTTTTTTAACGCGTAATGGCGGCGATCTGCGATTTTTTTTGCGGGACTGCGACATTGCGGCGGACAGACCGGACCCCTGACTGACATTTTTGACACTTTTGGGGGTACCAGTGACATTACTGCAGTAATCAGTGCTATAAATATGCACTGTTACTGTAAAAATGACACTGGCAGGGAAGGGGTTAATTTTATTGGAGAGGGAGGGGTTAATGTATGCCTGGTGCTTACTGACGTGTAGGGGGGGAGGTGACTATGTGATTCATGGACAGATCGGATGTCCAGCTATGCTGAACAGTCCGATCTGTCACTCCCTGTCACTATGGAGATCCGCCCGCTGTGTTTACACACAGCGGGCGGATCTCCAGACTCGATCCCCGACGATCGGGTAAGAGCAGCGGCGATCGCCACTGCTCCTCCCCTGGCCCGACTCCCGCTGTGAATGAAAACAGCGGGAGCGAGCCTCCGGCGGCGCGCAAGCGCCGCCCAGAAGGGGGAGTGTCCAGTCACGTTAATACTACGTGGCTGGACGATAACGAACCACTCTGCCGCAGTAGTATTACTGTGAGCGGTTGCAGAGTGGTTAAAAGAGCCCACTTCTGTATCTGACAGAGATGTATAGTAACTAAGTAGAACTACTTCACTACTGTACTTAAGTACCGAAAGGCGGTATCTGTACTTTCCTAGAATATAAATTTTTTTCTCCTACTTCCACTTTTACTTCACTACGTTTTTTCAATGATTTCAATATTTCTATTCCGATATTTTTTTTTTGTGCTGCATAGTTACTCGTTACAATTATAAAAATTACCACTGCCAGAACAGTAGATGGCAGGTTTCATGAAGCTCAAAACATGTGTATTATCAGCGCATACGATACGAAAATAAAAGCTACTGTATGTATAAATAAAGGCTGCATTTGAAATAATAAAAAACAATATGATGTTCAAACTTTTGACTTCTTTCTTTAATAACTACATAACACAGTACTTGTACTTTTACTTTCAGTACTTGAGTAGCAATTTTTCTTTTTCAAAACTACTGGTACTTTTACTTTCAGTACTTGAGTAGCAAAATTTAAAAAAAAAAAACTACTTGCAATACTTAAGTACAAAAAAATTTTGAATACTTTAGTACTTCTACTCAAGTCACTTTTTGATCTAGCACTTCCACTTCTACTCAAGTCACTTTTTGATTGAGCACTTGTACTTTTACTCAAGTATGGGTTTCGAGTACTTTATACAACTCTGGTATCTGAGCATGGTGGGGCACTCTGCTACACTAGTTGGCTGGTTGCACTGCTAACTCTTTTGCTTTAGGCTTTAAATCACTGACAAGGAGTAGGGCTGCAGGTAAGGATTTCTGTCTTTTGATTTTCATACTTTTTCAGATCAGAGGCTCAGATTATATTGAAACCAGAGAGTCAGCGTAACAAACAGGCCACAAGCATTTTCAGTTTTACTTTGAAAAGGTTGTCTTGTTGATAAAGCAAAATTGTGCTCATAAACTTTCAATAAACAGTAGCTTCCTAGCAGAATAGTGTGATAGACCCTTGGCCTCCTCAGTGTGTTCATACCTATTGCTGACAAGGAGATATCCACAACTGCATACAGATTAGGTGTGTGTTTGTGCACAGTTCATAACAACTCAACCACAATCCTGTTGCTGAGGGACACACTTCTATACAGATGCTCCATTTCAGTAAAAAGGAAGTGCTATACACAAATAACCATCAAAGCTCCAGACAGCACTGCCGGCAGTCTATCTACAGTATGTAACATTTCTGGGAAATGTGGATTCGGATCCACATTCCATTCATTGTAAAAGTGTAATGGAGACCCTCTTTACTCCCTGGTTCAGTAGTGGGTGCAGGCCCCTATCAACTCCACTGTTTCCCACATGGAGCTTTTTCCTTAGCCCTAATCACTGTGGTGGGTACTGTGCTAGCTGGCCCCAGAATACTACCTTTCCAGTAGGGTGGCTCCGTACCTTTAGCCACTACCTTGTACACTCATCTCTCGAATTTCTGCCGCTACCTGACATCAACACCAAAGACTACTTATGCCTCCCCTTTGTGGGGCCTGTCCAGAGAATCCTGTTTTTGACCACCTGGGATATCAGCTACAGCTAGACTTGTGAGGAAGGTGGTATCCCCAAGGAACCAAAAGTAACTGTTTTTGCACTAGATTGAACTGTTTCATGCTCTGTTCTCTTGGATACTGTTATTCTGTATTGTACTGCCACCCAGTGGATATATGGGAACTACAGCTGAACCACCTTGTACCACAATAGTTACACTGCCTGTTATATTTTGTTCTATGCTTGTTCTATACCCCTCTACCATTTTACTGGCACTGTCAATGTATCTGACATTTGTACAATAAAGTTCAAGTTGAACATTAATATTTAAGTTATCATTTGGCTGATACCTCTTCATAATACTTGGTATCACACACAGGATCTTTCATGACAAATAATGGTGATAAAAGTAGAGCTCAGGCAGTGACCATTGGCAACATTCCCGGGGGTTTTAAACAGCCTCCCACTCCTATTTTAACCCCTTTGTTCCTGGTGGGATTCCTGATCCAACAGCAGAACTTGGACAATTAGATCAAAAGATTGCTGGGCCTGTTCCAATCATGTGGGATTCTACCCACCCAGCAAGCAGTACTGGCTATTAATGCCTTACCTTAACTCACTTTATGTTTTATTAAGTGCTATGCACACCATTATGGCCTGACAGGGCAATCCAGAAGGGAGGCCATTTGAAGGTGAAGTAAGGAACAGAACAACAGGGAGCATTTGACTTCTTGAAGCAACAGTTGATGTCAGCCCATGTACTGGCCTTTGCTGATTTTTCCTCCCAATAAAATAAAAAATCAACACCAGTACCCAGGGCTTGTGATCTCAAAATATACAAGGGGCATCACCTATGCCAGTCTCAGCCTATATGCAACCAATAGGAATCCTGAAAACTTCAACTCTTTTAAGCTGGAGCTGCTGATGTGGGCAGTCACTGAATACTTTCAAAGTACTTGACAGGTGCCAAGTTCAAAGTCTGGACAGATTATCAATCCACTGATACATCTCCAGACAGCTAAACCTGGCATTCTAGCACAAAGATGGGTGGCCTTTGTGGCAAACCTTGAATTCTTCTTACACTGTTACCCCATAGAGGACAACCGGGCAGCAGATGCTCTGTCCTTGCACCCTCTAAATAGGCTCCATCGAGAAATGAAAGCAGTTGTCGAAGAAAAAATCCCGACTTAACTGGAGGGAGACCTAAGAGAAGACTTCACGTGAACCTCCTTCGTATACTAGAAGTGTGTTACTGGGCAGAAACCCAGAGTGAAGACCAGATGCTTGCCCCCTAATCAAAGAAGTGCAGTTAGAGTAGTGGCCCAGTTTCAGGGAGAGATCAATGCTGTTGCTAGAAACCAGAAGTTTTCTGGGTGACTGGCCCTGCCTTGCCTTGAGTGATAGCATACTGTGCCACAGAATAATGTTTCCCCATGACTTATTGGTGATCTGACAGGTCATACAGTCAAAGAATAATGGTGGACCACTTTGTAGCAGTAACAACTCAAGATCACACCAAGACTGCCACCCAAATAGTGTGTAAGCATTTCTGCCTCCCATATGGCTGATACACTCGGATCAGAATCTCTGCTTTGGGAGCGAGGTACTTGAGGTTTGGTGTAACTCTTTAAGCATTATTAAGACACATACTACCCCATACAATCCACAGGATAATAGGGCATGCTAGAGATTCAGATGTACCCTGATACAACTGCTGAGAGCTCTAGCCTATGAAAACAGAAAGTGATAGACCCAATATTTGGTCAAAGTGGTCTGGAAGTATAACCACATTCCATGATAGGTAACTCACCCTATAAGGTCATGTTTGGTGGCAGTGCTTTGGGAGGGGGCACCAATATTTTGGGTGTCTTTCTCACTGAAAAACTGGAGCACACTCCAATAACAAGAACAACACAGGTCTGGGGGCATCAGACTTTGACCTACAACCTGTGTTCTAGTTTGGCACAAAGGCCTTCATCAGTGAAGCAAGTTACAGACACCATGGGAAGAAATCCCAGAAATCATCATACAGCAAACTATTCCAGGCATATAGTCTATGACATCTGGAGGGAGGATACCCATGACAAGCCAAGATGTCCACACCATAGGCTTCTGAAGCCCACTAAAATCTGGTGGGCGCTGTGCTAGCTGGCCCCGGAATATTGCTTTTTTAGTAGTGTGGCCCTGTATCTTCAGCTACCTTGTACGCCCATCTATGGAACTTCTGCTACTAACTAGACATAAAGTCCATCCATCTCCCCTCTGAGCAATCTGGGCTATAAGCTACAGGCCTTCTTGCGAGAGAGGTGTTATCCCCCAGGGAACCACAAGTAACTGTGTTTTCACTAGACTGAACTGTACAGTGCTGTTTATTACTACTGATTTCTTCTTATACACTGTTCTCTTAGATTATTCTGTATTGTGCTGCCACTTAGTGGCCTTTGTGGGAACTAGCCCCCAGGCAGCCCTGTGCTAAAATAGTTGCACTGCATCTTCTTTATTGTCCTCTGGTTGTTACGGACCTCTCTACCATTTTACCAAGATTGTCAGTTTATCTGACATTCACACAGGAAACTTCAAATTACATATTGTTATGTGTCTGATCATTTGACTGATAACAAAAATTTGAGTCTGTGTCAATACCAATGTTTTTTTTTTTAACCTAAGTTATCATCGTAATTATTATTTAATATAACAATGTCTTCCACTTACAACGCAATAAGATCCAGAGAATACTGAGAAAAATAAAAAGTATATATACATACAGTGTAGAGAGAAGTAGGAAAAAGGCAACAAGAGAGGTGCAGTTAATCTAGATTTCAAAAAAGATGACTTCTCTAAGGTACATACTGTAAAATACTTTTCTCCACAGGAAGTATAGGAGGAATCCGTCTCAAATTGTATATATAACAAAGCCAAGACTTACTAGACTTTAAGCAAGATAAATACAAACAGGGCTATAATACCAATGAATTTTATTTAGGTGTGTAAAACATGTTCCATAGCAACCAGTAAGTTAATCAGGTATTTACTTCTGACAAATGGTGAACCTTTCCAGCCCGTTCCAATTTAGCACTAACAAAAAATCAGTTTGGTAGAAGCAAGCTGCCTGCCTATGCCTATCCCTTGTTAAAAAATGTGTTAGCCAGCCACTGCTCTGCCTCTAATGAATGTAGTAAAGCAGCTTGTTCTAACTGCCAGAGAAGCAAAAAATTGCATTTATATAAAATTCATTTCAATGATGAGATGATTATATTAAAACATTATGGCCTTGTTCTGAAAAGCGCTGAATTGATTAAAATTCCTCCCTGAGTGCAGATAATGAATGCATGATTGAAAAAGCTCTCACTTTTATTCTTCCTCTATCAGCACACAAAGAGAAAAATAAATGAAAATTGCATGTTTGATTTTTTTTTTTTTATGCTTACTATGAAATTAGAGTGAGAAATGTTTCATTGGTCTATTATAGTGAGAACGTGTATTTGACATAAGGTCAATATGATTACTTTATTTTAATTTTTTAAATGTAAACGGAATATTGATTAATTGCAAAAAAACTATTGTTTCATATTACTGGAAGCACAGATCTATACTTTAAAGCGAACCACTAAAATTTAGAGGTTACAGGACAGCTATATACTAGCTCACCAAATGCAGACATATAGATAAGTAAACTTGATCTCCTTTTTTTATTTAGTTTTCTGCAGTGATTTCAGAATTTTCACACTATGTGCTCTTTTTTTTATTTAATTAAAATTAAAGGGGAAAAGCCCTCTGTTGCGCTAACATACATACTTTGCCTTTGAACCAGCACACATATTTAGCATTGTTTCCAAATTAAAATGGCTATTTTTAAAAGACTTTTGGACATACATCTTAAGGAAATAATATAAATATGTGCTGCGCAAACTTGTGTAGCTTATATTAATAATAAATTAATTTAAACAAATGAAGAAATTGTAGTGAAAAATTTGTATCACTGTGTAGAAAAAAAATATAAATGTGTATATATCAACAGTTGTGCACTGATTAAATCCAATTTAAACACAATTAATAATTCTCTATATGCAATATAACCATACAACGAATATTCAAACACATATAAATCATGCAAAGTGAGGTAGTGAATTAGTGTCCAATTCCTTATGCCTGGTATCCAAATTATAAGTGTCCAAACAAAGTATGCTCCTCTTCATGGAGATTAAATCCCAATCACCAGTGCTCAAATATGGTCGTGAGCAAACTTGATTTCACCTCCAATCTCTGTGCCCCCCCCCCCCTTCAGGTGGGTGCCTCACCTTTATGCCTGTGACCTCGCACTTTAGCTTGGTCAGTAATGGCCTTCTGCTCAATCCAATAGATATGGATGCAGGGTTGCTTTTTCTTAAATGCTGTCAGGGTGCTCCTATCCCTCACGGATGGCTCACATGGATAGGAAGAGAGATATACATGGTGCAAGTAACGTTTTGTAAACGGACTTTATTAAACATAATCATATTGCACTTACATTTAATTGGTGCTAGCAGCGCACCACACAATAATGGCTATTTTGCAAATAGTGGCCCAGAAGCTCAGGCGGGGGGTCTCCAACTGTTCTGGTTTATCCGCTCAGTGAGCTGTGAAAATGCTCTCAGCTGTACTTACACTCCTAGGTATGGCCCCTCCCCCACGCGTATCGACACAGGGCTCTTGTGTGTCCTCATCAGGGGGAAATGTAAGTGCAATACATTTATTTTTAATAAAGTCCGTTTACAAGACGTTACTTGCACACTCACACCTGAGCGTATTTCAGCTCGTAAAAAAACACTCATCTCTGAAGTCTCAAAATACCCAACAAGCAAAATCCTATTAATTTCAATGGCCCCTGTTCACATCTGAGCGTTTTGTCGCCTGAAGCAAAATGCCTGAAGCCTGAAAAAAGTCCACAAAAACGCCTGAAAAAAGCCAGAAAAAACATCTGATAAAAGCCAGAAAAAACGCTTAAAAAACCCCCCAGAAAAAACGCCTTAAAAAAGCCAGAAAAAATGCCAGAAAACGATATGCTTAGGTGTGAATGGAGCCTTAGGGGAAAAAAAATCCCTGGGATATTTGGTTAAGTTATGTTTTTTTGAACGAATAATATATAAGTGCGCTATTTCTAAAAAAATGTATATAAAAATTTATATACAATCTGTGGTTGATGGGATATTCAACAATATCAAATACGAATTAAATACAAGTGTTTTAAACAAAACACAAACGGTAAGTGACAACAGTCCAAAATAAAGAGTCTTTTTTCAAATGGTGATTGCTGTGGTGCAAAATACAAATATGAAAGGAATCCAACCAAATCAATAGTGACTGTGATATCCCTCCACCTGGTGAATTTCCTTTTTACCCGGCGGAAAAAAGGTAGGAGCAATAAGTGAATCCAATTAATTCCAAAATATGCTTTTCATGTGATATCCACCTCCAATCTTGTGATAAAACACCGGTGTATATAAAAGTAATGGCCTCTTACCAAAATAAAGAACCATACATGTTTAGGAAAACACTGATATAGGAATGGCACTGATCCCTTCTCCTCTGGATAGGGTAGACGGCTAATTAAAATCACATACTTTCTGTTTCTGTCTTTCCCGTTTGAAAATGATTCTATTCCTGGAGCCTCCGACCCAGTTCATAGTGTTATAACCGAAAGCCGTTCTCTCACGGTAGCCCCAAGCGCTCTCTAACCGCCCCACGGACGGCCAGCCTGAGGTAAAATAACTCCGTCACACCCGCGTTCCCGCCAACACAGAACGCCGTACCACGTGATGTGTGTAGGGAGTCAGTAGCCACATCTGCATGTTTTTTTATCAGTTGGAGGAATTAGCTACAAAGTTAGCGCCATGAACAGGAAGGGAAGCAACGTGTAGTTCAGCCTAGGAAACTGGGTAGAGAGATCCACAAAAAAGAGGAAGCACCAGGTAACATAAAATTAACTTTAGAGACTGAGTAGAAAGGCCAACAAAGTTTTAAAAGTAATTTTTTTTTAAATAAAACACATTTGACGGGGCGGAGTAACATCATATTAAGGCATCAACATTATCCTGCAATCTAAAAAAAAAAAAACTGCTGTGAAAATTGCTGAGAATGAAGCAGACATAAGATATTTCTTCAACATGCTCAAAGATGTCAACAGCCCAGCATGAACAGAGCACAAAAACATGCAGCAAAATTGTGAAGTCTGAGCCAAGAAGCTTGCAGGGAGACAAATAATATAGTAGTAACCTACTGCAGAGCATATCACTTATAAAAATAGATTTTTCCAGGAATAAGGTACGGTAGCACCAGCGGTAGCCATAACATAAGCATAATGGACTCTAAAGAGCAGTGTGGAAATCATAGAAACAGAATAGATCACTTTTAAGAGATGTTTGGAGATATTTTTTCAAATAAAGTAGAAATGTTGCCTTGGGTGTTTCAACAGCACACGAGTGGTACAAATGTCAAATTGTAGAAAAAAAGCATACTATTTTAAAAGAGATTAGCACAACAATCAGGGGTCTTTTTATAAACTGGTAAGATTTTTTAATACTGACAATGAAGTCAGTGTATCAGAGTAGTTCAGTTTTAAATATCAGATTAAATAAACCATATTCTTTTTAGGAATTTATAATATTCTAAAATCTTGTGAAAGATCATGTTACATATATAGGTATTTTTAGTTCTGCATTTAAGTTCAGAAAAATAGAAGTGAGTCACTGACCTTAAATTCTTGAAAACTTAGTAGTCCAAACCCATATCTAATCAGATGCTATTTGGTGGATTCAAAGAAGCTTCCAATGCATTGCTGATGTTGTGCAAAATGCAGATGTCAAGAAAGCAAAATTGCTGACTGAAAATCCTACGTGCATTTCTGGCCTTTTTCTCTAAAGCCCAACTTCACCCAAACCTTTTTATTAATATATTTGATTTAGTGGGGAAGGATAAAAATCTCTGTCATGCTTTCAATATTATGGGTGACTTGGCTGGGGAGATTTACCCTGACTTCTTATACCTATGAGACCAGGACAAGAGACAAAAAGGGGAAACAATAATCATTGTGATGGGAAGGCACCAACAGCCAATAAAAACTTCAGGGTTCATGTTTCCAAACTTTCACCACTCTATCTTAGAAAACGTCCTTGTTATTCTTTCTTGCATATAATTAAAGGAAAATACTTCACCTCTGCATTACCTTAACAATGAATAAATTAGGAGTAACCAATAAGTAAAGCACCTATTGACAACTAGATTTGCCGTCACCCCTCAAATAACTTCTGAGGCATAATCCTCTAGACTACAGCAGCATATACATAGGAGGATTAAAGATCCACAGGATTATGCAAGACAAAACCAGAAAAACAGGTTGGTGAGTTGAGCTGGGAATTTTTCTGGTTTTGTCTTGCATGCTGTGCCCTTCCATGTGCTCCTCTCTGTGAAGGCCAATTATAGGTGGAGGCAGGGGCCATTTTGTTTGTTATTGATGTATACTGATGAGGGGACACACTGGATGCCTTTGCTGCCATTGTGCTATGTGTTGGGCGTCCATTTTGCCCCTGTGCCTTTAGGAAGGCTTAGGCTACCTCCAGGCCCACCTTCCCCCTATCTATCCATTAGAATGCATGTGCTCCCACTGTGGAGACTCTCATAGATTTACAGGAGTAAGGACTGCAGGTAATACAGGGTGCCGTGAAGTGGCCCTGCAGCTTACGCATGTGTTTGCAAATGTGTGCTCACTAAACCCCTGTTTTAATGCATACTGTTAGACAGGTTAATTCGGTTGGTAGGCAAACTGGTTGGTGAGTTGAACTGGGAATTTTTCTGGTTTTGTCTTGCATGTGTTGCCCTTCCATAGGCTCCTTGCTGTGAATGCCAGTTATAGGTGGGGGCAGGGGCCATTTTGTTTGTTATCCACAAGATTATTTTCAATGAGGATTCAACCGGCATTATCAGTTTCAACAGCTTTTTGATCCAAAATTTAAAAATATATATATAAAATACCTCCACCATTTCAAAAAGTTAAAATGACAATGTTGTCCTCACAGGCTAGGCAGCTGCTGCAGTCATACATACATCCATACTCACACACCTAATCAAGGGAATAATCATAGGGGACAAATTCATAAAAGTTGCAGTAGTAGCGATTGTATCAACAGAGCCAAAGAATGCAGTCTTGCATGTAATAAAAAATCAATCTGGAGCCCTATGTAAAAATGACTAGATTGCCAAAATCTGACCTTGAGTCAATGAGGTGTACGGTGAGTATGAAGTCCCAAAGTAGTCCAGTGCTAGTGTGGATGGGCCGAGCTGTTCATGCACAGAAGGAACATAAGGGCAGTCATTGCAGGTTAGTGGTGAAGCTTGGGCACAGAAGCCTACCGAACAGAATGGAGTCGGTCTGAGGCAGGTAGAGTGTAAGTGCAGACAGGGAGATTGTATTGTATTTATTGTATTGCTTGTACAGAGATTTTATTTTGGTAAAGCCTAACATACTGTAATTGGAGAAATGGGCCAAAAACTAAGATTAACCTGACATTCTATCATACAAAACTGGGTGTAAAAGATAACATCCATGATAATATAGTTAATATGCATATGACTCGGAGAAAACATCACTATGGAATGCTTGGTTTCTAGAATCTTTGTGATGCTCATTAAAACAATAACATTGAACAAAATGTTACAACTCTTAAGCAATTTTGCAAGACATCATTTGTGTAAAGTATGTTTGACATGAAAATCTAAAGTGAATTAAACCAAATTAAACTATATTAAGCATTCATGTCAGTCCTGTCACAAAAATTACAAACACTAAGTATGTTTTATGGAATTCCTGAGACTGAAGAAAATGTTTTTTCTCATACCTTCAGCTAAGATTACCACCATATTACCAAGATTGTTTCAAATTACATATGTGAATGAGTATGTCTGTATGTGTCAGTGTATATCTACAGTGGGTATAGAAAAGAATCACCCCTCTTTAAAATAATCACATTTTGTTGCTTTGCAGCCTGAAATGAAGACAGAAACTGTTTTTGTTTTATCCAGCTATATTAGTGCAACTTATAACATTAAAGTGAAAGATAACATATCAGAAAAAATAAAAACAAATTCAAAAACAGAGTCATTGTGATGGAAAAAGCATCACCCCCTCCTAAAAATGACTTGTAACCATCAGGTGTAGCTAATCACCTTCTCAATGGCACACAAAGCCATTTGACTTTTAACTGTGATTAGCTGTGGTCATTTTGATTAGCTCAGCATGAAAAGAGCTTTCCTGGAGAATTACAGTCCCTTGGGGGAAAAAAGCAAACTGCCCTGAGCCTGTTGTTGTTCCATACTTACACAGGTACTCGTTGATGGCCCTCTGCTGCATATGCAGCCGCTGCAGCATTGTTGAGTTTCACCTGGTGGGCATGTCACAAATCAGGCAGTTTAAGGGCAGGTGGAATTCCAGCTGAATTACAGCCAACTAAACATTGACTGTGTATGACTACCTGAAATGACTACAGACTCTCCTGGCCTGCTTTAGAAGATCTTGCAACCCTGGGTACCTGTTTAGGAAATGCTGCACCACCAAATTGAGGACATGTGCCAGGCAGCAGGGAGCTGCAGGAAAGAGAGCTAATAGAGGTACATTATTTGTACATGAGCACAGAGACACTGTAGTAGATGGTCAGTAGGACCAGTGCACAAGGCCTCAGCAGCAGTGCTGCTACAGAGAGCCAAGAGGCTGAATCTTTTGTACTTTTTTGTTGTTGCTGGAAATCCTGCCAGGGAAACTGTCTTGTTTGTTGGACATGTAGCACTGCCCCCATGGGAGCTACTGAGAGTGGATTCCCCTGGGTCACCAATAGCAACAGGCAAATTAACCTATCACTTTAAGTCTTCGGCTCAGTCAATGAACAGTCCAGGGGATTTGGTTGTTTTGTATTTATTTCAACTGGGATAGGAGAAGGGATGAGTGGGATACTCCAACTAGCAAATATGCACAGATTGAGGACATCTATCTGAGGTGTGAATACAGAGGGGTGTGATCTGAGTCTCACATCAAAGTGGTGTGCCTTCATCCCAAAATGCATACAAAAAACAGAAACCACCGAAGTGGCCAGGATTGCCCAGGGGGCTTTAGATGAAGCACCACACTTATGTTAGTAAAGGCAAAGTAAAAATACATCTTGTGAAATAAAGGATTTTATTATACAGATAATAAAATATCCATAAACATATAAGACTGATCCAAATAAAGCAATGATAGGTTGCCAATCTGAACATACACCTGAAAATCATAAAAACAATGCATCTTAGTATACTCTACGCGTTTCGCAAAATAGTATTTGCTTCTTCAGGAGTGGATGCATGTCATACATCTAAAAAGTAAAACAGTAATATAAGTATTGTGTATACATTATTTAGTATTCTGTAAGTATATAGACTATATCAATATCAAGGGTATAAAGTCCACTATTGGACAAAAAACTAACAAAGCTCTATACTCACAGGATCAGTCAACTCAAAAACAAATACTGGACAGTGCTGTCAGCTGGGAAGTCTGACTCGGGAGCCGTGGGGGGGACCGACAGGCAAAGGGAAAATGAGGGACGTAGAGCCAGTGATGCAACATGTGACACCTGTGTTTGGGTGTGAATGGGAAAGAAAAGAAGAAAGAAAAGGAAAAATAAGGGGGGATCAGTACGCCAAACATGGACCAAAAACATATATAAATCAAGTAAAGGAAATATGTAAAATATATATATTTACGTCGGCGGTCAGCCCCTCACAGGCAAAGCGACGTAGTACTTGTGACCCGATGTCCGCCAGTCACTCGCGATCTTCCGTTACACTGGAAGAAAGGCAGGCGGGTAGTGTAAACAAAGCCGCCTGTCATTCTTCCCTGTGTAAGAATGGTGATCAAACGGTTCTACTATGTAGGACCGTTGATCACTGTTCTTACACATGTAGCCACATCCAATCACAGTTAGAAACACGCCCCTAGGGACACACTTAACCCCTCCCTCTCTAATAAAGTTAACCCCTTCACTGCCAGTGTCATTTTTACAGTAACAGTGCATATGTATAGCACTGATTACTGTAGTAATGTCACTGGTAACCCCAAAAGTGTCAAAAATGTCAGTCAAGGGTCCGATCTGTCCACCGCAATGTTGCAGTCCCGCAAAAAAAATCGCAGATCGTCGCCATTACGCGTTAAAAAAAAACAACAAAAATGACAAAAATCTTTCCCTTTGTTAGTAAATGCAATAACTTTTGCGCAAACCAATCAAAATACGCTTTTTGCGATTTTTTTTACCAAACATATGGTAAAAAAAAATTGGCCTAAGATGTTAAAAAATTTATATTTTTACATTTTTTGGGGGGGGGAATTTCATATAAAAAAATGTGAAAAATATTGTTATTTTTGCAAAATTGTCGCTCTTTTTTTGTTTATAGCGCACGATCAAAAAATCACACAGGTGATCAAGTACCACCAAAAGAAAGCTCTGTTTGTGGGAAAAAAAGGACGTCAAATTCATTTAGGTACAGCGTCGCATGACCGCGCAATTGTCCTTTAAAGTCATGCAGTGCCGAATCGCAAAATACCCCCTGGTCAGGAAGGGGGTAAAGTCCTTAGGGGCTTAAGTGGTTAAAACATGTGGCAGCCTAAGTACTGATTACATGAAGGGAAAAAAGGTTAATTGGGTATATCTGGGTTAAAACTATAAAAAGGGGGAAAAAATTGCAAAGGAAAAGATGAAAAAATGGCAATACCAAACTCACTTGCTGTGATAGAGATGAGGTGTGACAGCCCGAAAGAAGTGATGGAGAAGGATAAGGCTCAAATCCCTCATAAGAGGTCCCAAATGCCTGATAAGAGCAACCCCCACCTCTACCTGAGGTGTGTGCGGCAAGGCCGCTGCTTCACTTTGCCACTGAGGTAAAGATTTTAAATGATGAACAGTACTTTTTTTTTTTTTTTGAAGATCTTTTTATTGTTTTAAACAAGTTAACAACACATAGACAAACATTGGTACAATAGGTCCACCAACCAGCCTCGCCACACACGGCATGCGCTGGAAACAGAAATACATTCAGAGGGGGGCGCCCACGCAGGAGCAAGCAATCACCGAAACAGCAGTCATAACGTAATAAATACACGTTAAGGTACAACAAATTATACACCAATACAGGGGACCCACCATGCTCCAAACGAGGGGACCCCGCCGTGTCCCCCTGGCAACTAGCCATCGGCCGGGGCATCCCCACCCAGGCAGTCAGCCAGGATCGGGATTGCGGAGTCCGCCAGCCACTTGGCCCAGACCCTATCATGCTTCTTGGGGCAACCTCTGTGAGTATACGTATCCTTATACAATGGTATAACTGAATCCACCAGCGCCCTCCACCGCCGAAGCGGGGGGGGGACCGCTGTCTCCAGTGAAGAACAACATTTTTCCTGGCGTAGAATAGTATGAGACCCAGGAGAGTGCGGTCCGCCACCCGGGGTAGCAGATCATCCAGCAGGCCCAGGAGGGCCAACCGCGGAGTGGGGTTGATCGATATCTGCAATATTCCTCTGGCCGCTGCGAACACCCGCGACCAATAGTCCGCCAGGGCCGGGCATGTCCAAAAGATGTGAATAAAGTCCCCAGGGGTGCTGCCACAGCGCCAGCACTCCGGGGAGTTAGAGCCATGAATCTTATGCAGGCGATGAGGGGTAAGATACGCCCGATGTGCAATCTTATATTGTACCATACGGTCCCTGAGTGAGATCAAGATCTTGAACGGGGAGTCCCACATCTGCTGCCAGTCCTCCGCATCCAACTCCGGAACATCCCGGGCCCAACGCTCCCGGAGGCCCGTGAGCTCCGGAGAGAACACCCGAAGGAGGTGAGCATGCAGAACGGAAGCCGCTCGGTCAGAACAGTCAAACCGGAGAACCCGCTCCAAGTCCGACTGCACCGCCCCCCCCCCCCTGCGGAAACTGGGCCCCGAAGGCATGGGACAACTGCAGGTAGCGAAACAAGTGGGATGAGGGCAACCCGTGAGATTCAAGGAGGCGGGAGAATGTGGGAAGGGAAAGGTCTGAGGATAGGTCCGAGACCCTTTTAATACCAAACTTGGTCCAGGCGGCCGGATCCGGCAGAGAGTAGAGGTGAGGTAAGGTAGGATTGATCCACAGTGGTGCATTGGGGGAGACTGCGGTGTCGGGGTAGGCCTCCAGGGCCAGGCCCTGGCGCCAGGCTCTAATCGTCGTCCGCATGGAGGAAGTCAAAGGATATGGAGCCCGGAGACCCCTGAAAAGCAAGTGTGTCAACGCCTCCACTGACCCCAGCACCGCAGCCTCCGTCACCACCGCGGAGTTGGAGGCGTCAGGAGACAACCACCACACCGCAGTGACCAGTTGGGAGGCCAAAAAATATTTGTGGCAATCTGGGAAGGCGAGACCCCCCTGAGACTGAGGTCTCATAAGCGTGGAGAATTTGTACCTGGGAGGGCGGGAGCCCCACAAGAAGGAGGAGAAGAGCTTATTGAGATTAGCAAAAAAAGCTTTGGGGATCCACTGTGGTGAGTGGCGGAAGAGATACGTCAGTTTGGGGAGGATTTTCATTTTCACCAGGTTCACCCGCCCCAGCAGGGACAGAGGAAGGTTCTCCCATGCCTTCAGTTTAGCCCTGATATCCCGCACAACAGGGTCAAGATTCAGTGAGATAAAGGCCGTGGGATCTTTGGAAACCCGCACCCCCAAATACACAAAACTATCAACCCACTGAAGCTCGAGATCCGACGGGGCGGCAGCACGTGCAGCCCCATCGATCGCCAGCAGCTGAGACTTGGTCCAGTTCACCCGCAGGCCCGTGACCCTGGAAAAACCATCCAGGATGTCCAGGGCCCCCCGGAGGGAGGGACCAGCGTCCTGCAGGAACAACAGAAGGTCATCTGCGTACAGAGCCACCCTCTCCTCCAGCCACGCCACACGCAACCCCCGAACCTCCGGAGAGGTCCGAAGTGCCTCAGCCACAGGTTCCATGGCGATGGCGAACAAGGCCGGAGAGAGCGGGCAGCCCTGCCGCGTGCCCCTGTACAGTGAAAAGGGGGCAGACAACCGGCCCCCAAGACGGATCATCGCTCTGGGGGAACGGTATATAATTTGTAGCCACCGGATGAACAAAAGGGGGAATCCCATTCTCCTCAGCACTTCCCACAGAAAGGGCCATTCCACCGAGTCGAATGCCTTCTCTATATCTAGAGATGCCACCACCCTCGTGCCAGCGTTCAGATGCTGCGTCTGTAGATTCGTAAACAACCTGCGCAGATTAATGTCCGTAGACCTACGGGCCATAAACCCAGTCTGGTCCTGGTCAATCACAGAGGGGAGGATAGGCCGAAGCCTGGAGGCTAGGATTTTAGTGAGGATCTTTAGATCGCAATTAAGTAAGGCGATCGGTCGGTAGGAAGCACATAATTTAGGATCTTTAGGGGCTTTATGAATTAAGATGACATGGGCTTCTGCCATAGAGGGTGGCAAAGAGCTCATCTCCAGACAGTCATTGTATAAGGCTGCCAAGAGAGGGGCCAAAACCACCACGTGAGTCCCATAAAATTCAATAGGTAACCCGTCAGGGCCCGGGGCTTTGCCCCTGGGAATGGACCTAATCACCACCTCCACCTCCTCCGCCGTGACCGGCCGAACCAGACCCACACGCTCCGAGTCAGACAGCCAGCCCAGAGCCACGGGGTCCAGGAGCCCCTGCAGGACCTCCGGGCCGAGGTCAGCTGGGAGGGTAGTATCATATAACCGTGAGTAGAAAGTCCGGAACGCCTCCAGTATCCCCGTCGGAGAGGTGATCGCCTCCCCCGTAGGGGAGGCAAGTTCAGGCACCAATGTGAGGGGGGTATCATGATGAGACATGGTGGCCAGCAGCCTCCCATTTCGGTCCCCGTGCTCAAAGAACTTCTGTTTAGCACGATACATGGACAGCCTGGCGACCTCAGCCAAGTGGAGATGCAGGTCCCGTTTGGCTGCCTGCAACCCCTCAAAGTTGACTGCCGAGGGGTCCCGAACGTAACGGTCGGAGGCCACCTCAGCCGCCGACTCCAGGGTCGTCACCGTAAGCGCCTGGCGCACCTTGACAGCTTTGATGGTCGACATGTAATGACCTCTTGTTACTGCTTTGAAGGCATCCCACACCATCCCGGGAGAGGCCGTATCCGCATTGATGTCCCAATACTCACGAATCACGGACGGGGTCTGAGTCACAATATCAGGGTGCTCGACCCAGTGGGCGCCGAGACGCCACATGGAGCCGTCACGATCACACCCCGTCCGCAGGACGACCCGCAGGGGACTATGGTCCGACAAGCCGCTGGGGAGGTAAGAGACCCCCTCCACATCCAGCAACATCGACGGATTGGCGAAACCATAGTCAATCCTGGACGCCGTTTTGTAAGTGGCCGAAAAACAGGAGTAGGCTCGCTCCTGAGGGTACTTCCAACGCCAAACCTCCTGAAGCCCCGCGGCCTCAGCCCAACGGAGAAGGTCCCCGGAGAAGGTCTTGGGTGGCACAGGTCTATCCAGGTCCGGGGAGAGGATGGCATTGAAATCCCCCAGGAGAAGCACCTTGGCCGGACAGTATTTGGACACTCTCTCCAGGACGGTGTAGAGGACCTCAGCTTTAAACGGCGGGGGCACATAGATACCCGCCACCACATACCTCTGTCTCCACATCGTGAGCACCAATACCACATACCTACCAGAGGGGTCGGTATGTACCGCCTCCACCTCGCAGGGCAAGGATTTCCGAATCAGAATGGTGACCCCTCTGGCATACGTAGAGTAAGAGGCATGAAAGGACTTTTGTACCCAAGGCCTTTTTAGTGAGAGAAGCTTGCTGCCCACCAGATGAGTCTCCTGCAGAATCAGAATGGAGGGGCTATAACGTTGCAGGTACTGAAATAGGAGAGCCCTCTTGAATTTGGAATTAAGGCCCCTAACATTCCACGAAATCACAGAGAAAGTGGATAACCTAGAAGGCGCCATCATGTAACACGTGGAATGTGAGCACCCCCGAGGGAACCCAGTCAGGATAGGCACCCAGGGAGCAGCAAGGCCTAGCAGACCATGTACCAGATAAACACATATAAAACAGAAAGGAAAAAAAAAAGTAAAGAAAAGACAAAAACAAGCAGTTCTCCAGGGGGGAGAACAAAACACCCCAACATAGCATCTTTACCCTACTGTACCCCAGCCCCCTCCTAACAGTGGGGGGGACAGGGGACAGTCTAAACCCTGAACAAGAGAAAACGGTGCGAGCAGGCTCAGCCATCAACCAGCCAAGCCCCTCGTGGGAGCAGGAGCGGGAGCAGAGGCCCGGCCAGAGTTCCGAGGGGGGTCGGTCTGCGACAGTCCACCAAGGGGACCCCCAACAACGTCAGTTCAAAAAGATCCCAGGAGGGAAGCGGCACTCTCGGTGAGTCTTCCCGACGTCAGTCCTGGGCAGGGCTCCGATCCGTAGCAAGACAGGATCCCGTGCTATAGAGCAAAAAAGAAACGGCCGGCACCGACCAACAGGGGGAAGGAAGTGGGAAGGGGGGGGGGGGGACCGTGCCAGTTCAAGGAGATTTGCGGATGTAGGAGCAATCGACGACCAGTCTCAGTCCTGGACCTGGGGAAGGATCAAAAGGGAGGGGGGGGGGGACAGTCACAAGCCCGGGTAACAAAAAGGAGAAAGGTGGTCAAACCTGCAGGTGTAGGCATCCAGGGGATCAGGAGCTCCGCGACCGGGTACAGGACTCCCGGGGGAGAGCAAGCAGGGAGGTTAACGGACGTCAAGCCAGGCAGCCGCCGCCTCCGGATCCTCAAAGAAGCGCGTGCGATCTCCATCTATCACCCGCAATCGGCTAGGGTAAAGCAGGCTAAACTTGATCCCCTTCTCCCGCAGCCGCCTACGGATGTCTGTAAACATACGCCGTCTCCGCTGGACCTCCGGGGAATAGTCGGGAAACAACATGACCTTGGCATTTTCAAAGCGGAGATCCGGCTTCGTCCTGGCAGCGGAGAGGATGCGGTCTCGGTCCCGGTAATTCAGAAGTCGGAGCAGAAACGGGCGGGGGGGGGCTCCCGGGATCGGGGGCGCCGGGGGAACCCGATGTGCACGTTCCACCACGAACGTCGGAGGCATATCCCCCAAATCCAGCAAGGAGGTGAGAAACTGCTCAGCGAACTCCGCAGGGCGGGAGCCCTCCGCCCGCTCTGGTAGGCCCAGGATCCGGATGTTATTCCTCCGCAGCCGATTTTCGGTGTCCTCCGCCCGATCCTGCAAGGCCCGGACCTGCAGTTGGAGGGCATGAAGATCCCTGGAGTCCGCCTGGGTCGAATCCTCCAACCGGGAGATACGGTCCTCCGCCCCCGACATTCTGGACCGAAATTTATCTAAGTCGTGGCGGATCAAGCTGATATCCGTCGCCATGTAGTCCATCTTGACTGTAAGTGTGTCTTTGCAGGCTTTAATGGCCTCCAGAATGTCCGATGGGGACGGATCCTTGCTCGCCCCTGAGCTAGGAGCCTGCTGAGAGCTAGCTGCCATCCTGGAGATGGAGGACCTCGTGGGCAAGATGGCCGCGCTGGAGACAGGACCCGAAGCACCGGAGTTCTTACCGGAGCGGAGCTTCCCCGGAGACAGCGGAGGAAGCCGCGTGGACGTCCCCCGTCTTCTGGAACCCAGGGTGCAGGTAAGTGGGGTGCCGGAGCTGGAAAAAGAGAGGCTGGAAGAAGATAAAAATCACTGAGGACCGGAGCTCAAGCACAGTGCGACCGCTCCGCTTCACATCCCGGCCACGCCCCCTAAATGATGAACAGTACTTTAAGTTTTTCTTCAGGGTCTATCTTGGCACCCCCTTTCTGACCCACTATGTTTACTGGCCTTTGTTCACTGACTGTCCCTGGAGTGTATTAAAACAGAGATGACCAGCGCTATGGAGTATGTAAGATAAATAATGGAAATAAATAGGTGTAAGCATCCACCAACCAACCCCTGGGGTACAAGGGTTAAAATGTGAGATAAAATTAAGATAGGTTGGTAAAGGCGCTACCTCTAGGAAATAACTAAAATAGATACTGTGTGTGTAAAATCACTGAATACATACACAAATTAAATTCAATATTGATATAAAGTGCGAAAGTGCCAGTAAACTGAAATAATCAGGGGTGTAATTACCACAAACGCCCCAAAAAGTGCTCAGTGTAACGGAAGTGTGCAATAGGCAATAATAACAAAAGTGCGCAAGATGTGATGATAAATACCAATACAACCTGTACAACCAGGCGCTGTGCTCGGTGGAGAGTGTGTGCTGGTAATGGCTCTACGGTGTACAGAGATTTACCATATCGATCCTTTTGTCTAAAGCATCTGCTCATTAGAAGCAGAGGGGACCCCCGGATTTGCCAGCCTGTCTCCAACATACAGGTTGTATTGGTAGTGTGACACCTAGTGGTTGACACAGGTGTAAACACTCTTGTGGAACAATTTTGGTTTTATCCTGGACAGGGCTTTTAACACTTTTTAGGAAAGAACCTCTTGCTTTCCTTTATTCACCTTTGCTCCCTATATTTCGTATCAAATCAATAAAAATATATATACACAATATTTATTCTTTGCAGCATTTCATACGGTTTCTATAAGATCTTTGCACTATATATTTTATTTATCACCTGCACTATATATAAAATATAACCTACAATAAATATTTATCACATCTTGCCCACTTTTGTTATTATTGCCTATTGCACACTTCCGTTACACTGAGCACTTTTTGGGGCGTTTGTGGTAATTACACCCCTGATTATTTCAGTTTACTGGCACTTTCACACTTTATATCAATATTGAATTTAATTTGTGTATGTATTTAGTGATTTTACACACACAGTATCTATTTTAGTTATTTCCTAGAGGTAGCGCCTTTACCAACCTATCTTAATTTTATCTCACTGTCCCTGGAGTGGTTCCCTTCCTGGGCAGACCCCTGGCAAGCTCCCTGGTACTCACGGACACTGTTTTTCACAGGAATCTCTGCCACTGCTCCACTGTCAGCTTTCACAGGACCTTACAGCTCAGCCCCACATGTCTGGTCTACTAGGCCGACTGCCTGTGACCACTTTCCAACCTGACAGGAAGAGAGACAGCCATCACCCTCCTCCTGGGACCTGGCTTCCCGCCCAAAGACGCCGTGGCACATGTGCCCCTGGCTTGCACCACTGTTGTGCCCTCCCACTGGCACTGCCACAAAAGCCTGTGTGTCACTGGCTAGGGTTCCTCCACTGTCCAACAGGCTCCCCTATTGGATACAGTGGGGACACTCCCTTTAGACCAAGTGAATCATACCTGGACACATTTAACAGGCCTAACTAGAAATCCTGCTCCCTGATAAGCAGGAAAGCAACCTGATGCTTTTGCCTAGCACCTGACTAGGAGGGTGCTACAGAAATTTTCTTTCTTTTAGTAAAACTGGGTCAACAAGCCCTTAGACAACATAACTGGTGTGGACTGTACTTACTGGTGAGCACTACACTGTGGCCACCTCAAATCCTGTTACTGAATGATTTTTGAAGGGTTCATGAATATATAAATTCCCTTAATACTATAGGTAAAATGGGTGAAGTAAGGGAAGCAGGTTATTTTTAACTATGTGCAGTATGTTTATGTGCTGTGTATGAAGTCATTTTGAATCTATCTGCAATAAAGATTTTGATTATATTTCAACAATCAGGATCTGGTGTATGTTTAGAGGCAAGCAAATACAATACATAAAAGTATTTTCTTGTCATTTTTCTTTATTATAGTTGGAGGAGTATGGTGATAGGGCCATATCCATAGTTTATTTGGCTTTTTTGTATACACTGAGCTAAAACAACCCGTAAACTTTATACTATACAAAACAGACAGCTAATGGTGGCCATACACAATGAACGAAGGGCAAGGCATTAACCAGCCAAACTCCAGACTTACTTAAAGTTAAAAAATCTATTATTTTTTAGCTGCAAAAAGGCACAGACAGCATCCTGATGTTTTGAGGAAGTAGTCACTTTTGTTCAGATGCACATAATATACTGACAGACTACAGCCTAAAAGTTATTTTTACTCTAATGGCCTTAAGAGCTGGTTGACACCTTGAATCGCACAGGAACGCAATTTCAGGCTTTTCATTTGAATGGGCTGAAATTCGTCAGACTGCACCAAAATTAGTGCATGCACTACTTTTAAAAATGCACAGCAACAGGTTTGCATGGTACTACTGTGCCATGTGATCTGGAGCGGGCAAAAGCACTGCATTTGTGACCTGCATTTGGGGTGTTGTTGAGGTAACATTGATATCTGCTGCAGATCTCAAGTGCAGTATGCAGGCTTCCCACACCACATTCTGATGTGAACTGGCTCTAAAATAGTTTTTAATATGACATTCACAGTTTTATACAATTTTATATCTACTTATATTTGTCATTCTATCAAAAAAAGATTTGTAAGTAAATCGTCTGACTCACAGACTTGCATTGTGAAAAAACAAGGTGGGCTGACCCCAAGGCAGAATAAGTGCACTATCTCAGTATCCATTAATAACACATTTGAAATGACATAAAAAGTAATATGTTTATTGATACAAAAACGAAAAAGTTTTTTTTTCATGTACATGAATACATAATTAAAATCACACAAGTTGACAAAATATTTTGTTAGAATACACAAGTCACAGATAATGTAGCACCCCTTGGGTGATGGAAACCATAGAGGTGATGCTTGCTCCTCTACATGTTTTGTGGTCAATCCACTTCTTCAAGAGGAAGAGAGGAGATGGATAGAACAGAACCAAACTGGTCAGACGGATAGCTGGAATTCTTACAAGACCAAAATGTGAGGTCAGGGCGTGGCGAACAGTCCAGATGTATGTGCTTAAGTTTTGTCATATGGATGCATTATGCTCAATGAATCTAAGCAAAGCCAGGGCAGCGTCCAATAGCTGGATATCGACAAGACCAAAATGGGAGGTCAGGGCTTGCCGAGCAGCCCGGATGTGTGTGCTTAAGGTTTGTTGTATGGATACAATATGCTCAATGAATCTAAGCAAAGCCAGGATAGCATATGATAACTGGAATTCGACAAGACCAAAATGGGAGGTCAGGGCGTGGTGAGCAGCCTGGATGTATGTGCTTAAGGTTTGTTGTATGGATGCATTATGCTCAATGAATCTGAAGCTGTCCTGGCTTTGCTTAGGTTCATTGAGCATAATGCATCAATACCACAATCCTTAAGCACATACATCCTGGCTACTCGCCATGTCTGACCAGTTTGGTTCTGGTCTATCTATCTGCAACCTTTTTGTTTTTGATGTATGATTACTGGCTGAGCAAATTAGAAGGATATCAATGTTTTTCTGCTTTTAATTGTCTTTAAGCTGACCACTCAGGGTTTTCAATCCATTGAATAGACACTGTACTCCATTCTTACCCTGTACCCCTGAAGAAAGATGAAACTCTTAAACACGTAGGGAAGTAAAATTAGAGGGTTTGTCTCTGTTTAACAATGTTGAACCATCTTGTAGCTTTATCCATGTTTTTAAAATGGTCTTGTACCTCAATACCTGTTTGTATGACAGCTCATCTATGTAATTATGTTCTATTGATTTTTACAGCAATTGTAGTAAAGTGGTTTTGTATTTTTATACATACTCCATGATATTTTTTTTTTATTTTTCTATTTGACCTTTGAGTCACTCCATTGTTGGCCATTAAAGTCCCCCTTTTAGAGCTATTCCTTTACTCTTGTTTTATACTACATGCGTGAGACTTTTCCACAGCCTGGCCACATACAGAGGCCCAAATCCCAAGTAGCAACGTAAAGCGTTCTAAAGGCATAAAATACACATTAAATTTCCTGAGTACCTATCACATTTTTGAAGGCCCTGGAGCACCAGAACAATAGAATTACCCACAAAATGACCCCATTTTGGAAATAAAACACCCCCAATGTATATTCTACAAGGCATAATGGGTCTTATTGAACATGTATTTTTTTTTTTCACAGGTTTTTGGAAAATGTGGAAAGAAAATGAAAACTTATTTTTTTTTACACAAAGTTGTCAATTTATAAGATATTTCTTACACATAGCATGTACATAGTAAAAATTAGACCCCAAAATACATTCTGCTACTCGTCCTGAGTATGGCGATACCACATGTGAGACTTTTCCACAGCCTGGCCACATACATAGGTCCAACATGCAAGTAGCACCTTCAGGCTTCTAACACATAGCATGTAAATACCAAGAATTACACCCCAAAATACATTCTGCTAAGCAAAGGGTAAAGAATTAAAAGATTACCTGTGGTTTTAGCAGGCAGGATTACTGTCCTAGCATGGGAAAAGCATTGGTCCAGACAGCCAACGGAAATGTCTAGGAATTGTCCAGCCAGCAGGCAGAGATATGCCAAAGTATTGGTCCTGGCAGTAGTTCAGGTAGCAGGCACAGGCATGGCCAGTTCAGGTGGCAGGCAGAGGCATGGCCAGTTCAGGTGGCAGGCAGAGGCATGGCCAGTTCAGGTGGCAGGCAGAGGCATGGCCAGTTCAGGTGACAGCAAGCAGCACTATAAGGCTTAGGGCCTTGGTCAGATAAGACCTGAAGACAGGGGTACAGGCTTCTTACAGCTTTTTACAGTCTCTGCCAGGGTATGCAAACCTTTGAGCACAATTGTTTCCTTACAACAGAGCTCAGCATATCCAGATCTGCAACTAGCCCCGGACGTGCAAACAAGGACAAAAGTCAGACTGCGTCACCCTCCATAGGCTCGGGGTACAAGGGACACTTGGCAGCAATGTGACCCCACTCACTACACCGCCAACACTGGGGATGCCCATGGGTTCCTGCAGGACTTACCAGATGGGGCCTTTCAACAGGAACCGACCCTCCGACCACTCTTGCCAGGCTCTCAGGATTTTCCCTTTTGGCCTTTACCCGCTGTGCTGCCAGGTTTGACCTGGTTGTTACTGGAGGAGGCAGTTAGGGACTTCTAACCTGTAAACCATGCAACGAGGTGCAACAAACTAGCATTCCACCAGCTCAAACAGATCGTCTTTTGAATTTGGATCAACTTGCCCCACCCATCTATGCAGCTCAGGAGGTAGACCTCTCAGAAACCAGTCCATGGGGACGCTCTCCACTATCTGAGGCCTTGTAAGTACTTCAGGCTGTAGCCACTGTTTGACAGGTTGATTAGGTCATACATTTGGGGACTGGGGGACACATCTGCCTTAAAAGCTATGTACTTGCTGCGCCCTCACTGAGGTTATGACTCCCAGACGCCACAAGATCTCAGCTTTTAGTTTATCATAATCTCAGGCATTCTCAGAAGAGAAGTCAAAGTATGCCTTTTGGGAGTCTCCAGTTAACAGTGGTGCAACAAGCGCAGCTAAGCGGTCCTTAGGCCAGGTCTGCTCCTCAGCAGTTCTCTCAAACGTACATAAGAAGGCCTACACATCATCCTGGGATGTCATCTTTGGTAGAAGGTGGCTCTTGGTGCCTGGCAAGATGTAATCAGGGGACACAGGGGAAACACTCGCAGTCTGGGCTGGCAGCTGCTGTAGGACTTCTGCTAAAGTCTGTCAGCCTTTCTTGGCTGCCTGAGCCAAAGCAGTCACTTTAGCCTCTGTTGACTGATCCAGGGCAGTCAATTGAGCCCCAGCTCCCTGAGCCAAGGCAGTCATCAGAGCCTCTGTGCTCACCAGCTCAAAATGTGTCACCTCTGATTGCTCACCACAGGCATAAGATTAAATCTGCTAATACTAAGATTGCAGCGCCCAAATAAAATTGAATCAAAAGTGAACCAAACTCCTAAAATAAATTCAGCACAAGTCCATATAGTCCAGATGTAATGAAGTTAGTCCTTTGAAAATCAAAAAAAGGGTCACTCACCCAAAGATCAATAATTTCTTTAGATCTTGGTACAGGAATACCTGAACAGGTCCCCCAGAAAGGGAATCTAACAATGTCCATTTCTGTTTCAGTCTCTCTCACATATCAGATCATGAGGAAAAATCAGAAAAAAACAAAACACTCATAGTGTAGTAAGTTATTAATTTTTGCAAAGCAGATAGGAGAAGTGCACCCGTGATGAATAAACAGACTTCAGTGCTTCACTCCTTTGACCCCACATGCATTACAAACTCACCAGATGAACATAATCATATCGCCTATCACCATGCCCATACGGTCCTGTCACCGATATTCCTGTCACCAGGATCTCAGTACATAAGCGGTAGGTGGATAGTCACACACTCTGTCCTCTTCGTATGATGTCCAGAAAGAATAAACAGTGTGTCAAGATGTCATTTTATTTATTTAAAGTTTGTCAAGGTATATACAAAAATTGTCAAAAAACAAGTAAAAAGCCACCAACTTGTGGAACGCCGCCACGAACAGCAATCGTGGTGGCATGACGTCATGTGAGCAGCACCGCCCGATGCGTTTCCAGCCAATACTTGTCCTCAGGTGCCTCTGCTATGCAAGAATTTATTAAATTACTACACTATGAGTGTTTTATTTATTTTATATGTGGGAGAGACTAAAACAGACACGAACATTGTTAGATTCCCTTTCTGGGGAATTCAGGTATTCCTGTACCAAGATCTAAAGAAATTATTGATGTTTGATTATCTTTGACTGAGTGACCCTCTTTTCAATTTTCAAAGGACCAAATTTATTCCATCTGGACTATATGGACTTGTGCTGAATTTCTTATAGGAGTGTGGTTCACTTTTATTTCAATTTTATTTGGGCGCTGCAATCTTAGTTTTATTATTTTTGCATTGAAGATTTTGTGTTTTTCCTTTTTGATTGCTAGCAGCTTTTTATTTTTATACCTGCACTGGTTTTGTTACATATTTATTTATAAGATTAAATCTGACCACTTCTTTTACCAACTTTTGAGATTTGGAGAAAAAGAAGAATGGCACTTCGGTATTACTTAACCATTCACTCCAAACAATTTGAGATCCCTCAAACTTCATTATCATCACAGTACCTCTGTGTACACTGAAATTGAATTAAAAAAACTGAAGTAACATGAAGATCTGAAAATCACTGCTACTACAATTGTAAACATCTCCAGCTCCATGAAGAGTTTCCATGACAAGTTGATGTGCAGTAAAATAAATTAGGCATGCATGGCTATACTACATGAACTCACACAGCCAAAAGGTGTAAGGTCTCAGACTTGGGAGGGCCTGCTAATGCATGCTGGAGAGGTTATCAAATATCTCAAGCACTTTCTGCCATATGGTCCCCCCAGGGAGTTTGGCTACTGAGGACCAAAATATTGCAACTATAACAACTATTTTGTTCCCAAGCCTTTGAGTCTAGGGTTCTGAGTGGTGCAATGCTGCCCCCCACCCCGGGAGGAAGCATTGAAGATGCTAGCTGCCATGGATGTTCTACTTTGTGCCTAAAGGATGCAATCTGCAGTTGTCCCCCACAGTGGAAGTGGTGAGTGACTAACTTAGTGGTAACTCAACACAGAAATCTTTCCATTCTATCCAGCCTTGAAATAAAAAGACTGAGATACCACTAGAACCTCAGATGTCAAAGAGACACATTCTAAGTTTAAGTACCCAGCCACCATAGCCTTGTGAGAAAGTAAACCTGAAAGTTTAGAAAGATATGTAGACGCATAGAGACTGTGTTCCATGTAGAAATCTTTAGCTATTCTGTACTCCCTCCACCCTCCCTCTATCTTTTCTCCATTCTCTAGTTCAATAAAATTATAAAACCCTAATTACAGTGATGGACACCCATCATTCTGTACATCCTGAGACAAGAATCACTCCCGAAGATGAATATGTCTGGGACCTTATTGCCAAATAAGTAGGTTTAGGACATTCTTATTGTAGCTATTTGTTAAACAAAGATCAATACAAAGTCACATCTATTGAAGATCAGTACAAACAGTGCTACACATGCATAAAGCCTTGCCTAAAGATCATCCCTTTTGAATTTTAGTTTCTAATGTAGTCCGCTTGTTTACTACTATGTCTAAAATTAATTAACATGCCCCTGCACTGAAATGTCCTGATAATGTTCCCTACTAGAGTACATTGCAGTACAATCTAAAGTGTAAGCATATTTTTTAGCGATAAACGCGCAGAATCTTATATCCTGCATTTACTTACACATGGAATCTGAAACATAAAATCATAAATTTTTAAAAAGGCATATGAAATAATATTTCTTTTCTATATAGTCAGATGAAATGCTGTACTAAACTACTTTCTCATTACTGCTAACTTGAATACATTCACGTTAAGCAGTGCATAATTATTGCCTGCTATGTTTTGATTACCAAGGAGCTTCTGTGGAGCCTTAACCAAATTATTTGTTAGTTTATCATCAACAATGCACACCATTTCTTTCTTTACCCTGAGATCAGTTTAATGAAAGAAATTATTATTACACACCGACACTTAGGAAAAAAAAAATCAGCAACCAGTAGCTCGTAGCTACATTCCATTAATCTGTCCATGCTGCCATGTGATTAGCTGGAAGTATAGTAAATGAAGCAATTTGCTTGTGTTCTGATAGCAAAGTTGGAAGTCATTAAAATTTAAGATTCCAGTGCAGAAGGCGTCTGCAGATCTTCCAGAGGCTCTGCAGTAATTAGCAAAGTAGCTGAATGCTAGTACACCGCTACTTTACTCGTTGCAGTACATGGGGTGACAGAATGACAGATTGTGACTGTAAAGGGAAAGCAAACGGAGGAAGACGAAGAGTAAGGCAGTAATATGAAACACAAAAGTGCCAAGACCTAACGAGCACCCTGCAGGAGATCCCATAGCAGATGACTAGTACACTGTAGGCCTAGACTTTAGTATGAATTCCCACTGGGGCAATTTTCAAACATGTATGCCCTTAGCTATTTCTGCATTGTTTTAACTGTGATCCCAATTATTTGTCATCTCCCATTCCTCTTGTAAGAAAAGTTGCAACTGCATAGTACATATGTACATATAACCCTTTGATGCATTCCTGCATGCTTACATATGAATAAAGTGCATAGTAAATTAAGTAAAAACGGATGTAGTCTGCCTCAATGTATGGTGTTTTTGTACACAGGGTTGATTTACTAAAATTGGCAAGTGCAAAATCTGGTGCAGCTGTGCATGGTAGCCAATCAACTTCTAACTTCAGCTTGTTCTTTTAAAGTAGAACTATAGGCAAAACTTTTTTTCTTCATTTTGAACGGAGCAAGGGAGGGCTCTAACCCCAGTCAGATTTTTTTTTCACCATCTGTGTCCCATTATGGAAATTTCCCTTCACTTCCTGTCCCATAGCCAACAATAACAGGAAGTGAAAAAAATCCTGGCAAATTAAGGGATTTCTTTGGGGACCCCCAGGTCATCAGAACTAGTGTCCTCATTGGAAGATTTTTCTTCTATTACTTTTCTGGGGACAGCCCAAAATTTGTGATTTTCCCTTTCAATTATAATGGTAAACAGGACAACTAGAGAGGGTGGGTCTCTTTAATAGGGGCACAGATAGCAATAAAAACTGACAAGCATTTGAACCCCTCCCCACTCTATCCAAAATGAAAAAAAAAAAGTTTTGCCTGGTTATACTTTAAACTTTGAAAAAAACAAAAAATAAAACTGGAAGCTGATTGATTTTAATGCAGAGCTGCACCAGATTTTGCACTCTCCTTTTTCAGTAAATCAATCCAACAGTATTTTTATGATGGTCATGAAAAAAAAAATTAATAGTCTCATTTTTTAGTGAGTTAAACGTCTCTTTTTTTAGTCAGTTAAAGCTGAAGTTTAGTGAAAAAATGGTTTGGGTAAAAAGCACCAGGGAATTTACCTGCAATGAAGTATATTCCACATCCGGCAGGCTAATGGTTTTAGTAGAAAACCTTATTTTTTCACTACGTTTTAGATTTATTTTTGAAATATTGCATGTTGATATAATGCATTCTTCTTTCAGCCAGCAGAGGGAGCTCCATTCTGTTTTTACATATTTAGCAAATAGGGTCTATTTTCATGTTGGCCTACTGGTGCGTTGCATTATTGCACTTTCTTCGTACTTTAACGTGCGTTGCATTAACCATTTCTGGGCTGGAAGATTTTCCCCCTTAATGACCAGGTCATTTTTTTTCGATTTTGCATTGCGTTAATTTAATGGAAATTTGCGTGGTCATGCGATGCTGTACCCAAATAAAATTGATGTCCTTTTTTTCCCACACATTGGTCTTCCTTTTGGTGGTATTTGATCACCTGTGCAATTTTTATTTTTTAAGCTATAAACAAAAAAAAGAGTGACAATTCTGAAAAAACAAAAAAATATTCTTCACATTCTGCTATATAACAGTCCCAAAAAAAATGTAAAAATCAAATGTTTTCATAATTTTAGGCCAATTTGTTTTCTGCTGCATATTTTTGGTAATAAAAATCGCAATAAGCGTATTTTGATTGGTTTGCCCAAAAGTTATCACGTCTACAAACTAGGTGAAAGATTTATGTCATTTTTATTGGGTTTTTTTTTTAACTGGTAATGGCGGCAATCTGCGATTTTTGGCAGGAATGATATATTGACCCCAAAAAAATGCCCAAAAAAACGCCTGCGCCAAAAAAAAAAATGCCCAGGTGTGTTATTGCAGGCTTTTTTTTTGGGCATTTTTTTGGGGTCTTTGGAGGCATGCATGACATCTGAACTTCTGTATAGGGGTATATATACACACACATGTATGTATATATACACCTACACACATATAGGTGTGAAAATAGCAGAACACTATGCTTGCGCTAATGAAATAATTAACACCAATATGTCTCCGCTCCTATCACACCTATATATGTGTATGTGTATATATACATATAAGTGTGTGTATATATACCCCTATACAGAAGTTCAGATGTTTTGCCTGCCTCCAAAGACCCCAAAAAAATGCCCAAAAAACCCCTGCAATAACACACCTGGGCGTTTTTTTGGAGCAGGCGTTTTTTTGGGCATTTTTTTGGGGTCTTTGGAGCCAGGCAAAACATCTGAACTTCTGTGTAGGGGTATATATACACACACACTTATATGTATATATACACCTACACATCTATAGGTGTGATAGGAGCGGAGACATATTGGTGTTAATTATTTCATTAGAGCAAGCATAATCTTCTGCTATTTTCACACCTATATGTGTGTAGGTGTATATATACATACATGTGTGTGTATATATACCCCTATACAGAAGTTCAGATGTCATGCCTGCTGTCAGGGCACAAACACCAGGAGAAGGGCTCTAGGACCCAGCAGCGCTATCAGCACTTTGGCAGGAGAAGGACTTTAGGACCCAGCAGCACTACCAGCAATTTACCTGGGCCTATTTAAGGAAACCTGCCAGTGATTTTAGTTGCTGGTTGATCTTCAGCTCCTCCAGTGTGTTATCCCTGTGATATTCCAGTTCCTGTCTCCTGTTACCAACCCGGCTTGTCCTTGACCTGTCTCCTGATTGCTTCCTGTGTTTGACCTCGGCTATCCACCTGACCACGCTTGCTCTGATATCCACCTGGCTCCTGATCTCGGCTATCCACCTGACCACGCTTGCTCTGATATCCACCTGGCTCCTGATCTTGGCTATCCACCCGACCACGTTCCAGTCTCAGCATTATCCAAGTCCTGCAAACACCTCACGGGCGCCACCTGTCTGCTGATTCCACTCCAGCACTCCAGCTGTACTCTGGATCCTCCTGCACACAATCCAGCAGGCGACCCGTGCTACTTTGGGCCTGACCTCTCCTGTTCTCATCCTCAGGGGGGTCTGGAACTTAGCCGCAAGGGAAGCCCTCTCTCTCCATTGGCCTCTAGCACCAGGTACGTGATAGTAAAAATCACTGGCAGGTTTCCTTAAATAGGCCCAGGTAAATTGCTGGTAGTGCTGCTGGGTCCTAAAGTCCTTCTCCTGCCAAAGTGCTGATAGCGCTGCTGGGTCCTAGAGCCCTTCTCCTGGTGTTTGTGCCCTGACACCTGCCTCCAAAGACCCCCAAAAAATGCCCAAAAAAAAAGCCTGCAATAACACACCTGGGCGGTTTTTTTTGGCGTAGGTTTTTTTGGGCATTTTTTTGGGGTCTTTGGAGGCAGGCATGACATCTGAACTTCTGTATAGGGGTATATATACACCTACACACATATAGGTGTGAAAATAGCAGAATACTATACTTGCGCTAATGAAATAATTAACACCAATATGTCTCCGCTCCTATCACACCTATATATGTGTATGTGTAAAATACATATAAGTGTGTGTGTGTATATATACCCCTATACAGAAGTTCAGATGTTTTGCCTGCCTCCAAAGACCCACAAAAAATGCCCAAAAAAACGCCTGCGCCAAAAAAAAATGCCCAGGTGTGTTATTGCAGGCGTTTTTTTGGGGCATTTTTTGGGGGTCTTTGGAGGCAGGCAAAACATCTGAACTTCTGTATAGGGATATATATATACACACACACACTTATATGTATTTTACACATACACATATATAGGTGTGATAGGAGCGGAGACATATTGGTGTTAATTATTTCATTAGCGCAAGTATAGTGTTCTGCTACTTTCACACCTATATATGTGTAGGTGTATATATACATATAAGTGTGTGTGTATATATACCCCTACACAGAAGTTCTGATCTTATGCCTGCCTCCAATAACGCCCAAAAAATGCCCAAAAAAACGCTTGCTACAAAAACCAGCAAGGTGTGAAAATAGCGGAGCCATATCCCTGTTCTAAAGGTGACCTAATACAAACAATCTTTTTTTTCTGGTTCTGGACATGCTACAGAGCTGAAACTTCACAGGTACACCTTTTAGACCCCCCATACACTAAATCCAAAGTCAAAATCAAAAAATCTATTTTTTTTTCAATGATTTTTTCAATAATTGTCTCTCTATCAAAAATGACAATTTTTAAGAACTTTTTTTGTGTGGTTAATAGTCCCTGGGGCATGACCCAGAACCCTAGGCACTTTTTATGGGCATTTATTGGGTTTTAGGGCTTCAAAACGGTGTTTTTTGATTACCGAAGTTCGGGTCCCATTGATTTCAATGGGGTTTTGAAATCCGGGCCAAACTTTTGGGAAGTTCGGGTGTTCTGGTCGAACCGAACTTTGAAAAGTTCGATCATCCCTATCCATCACACCAGTGTCCTGTAAGTTAAACAATGCCACATAGTCCATCCATGTGGTATACAAGATGCAATCCATTTCAAACACCACATAATAAGTGAAGCACTCCCCTCTCTCCTTTGCACTCGCCACTCCAGTTACTTATTGTATCTAGAATGATAAGCAATAGGGCTTTTGATAATAAATGCAGCTACCAGCAGATCTCTGCTTCTCACATGCACTCTCCCCTTAATGAGCTTGTCAGAAAAGCCCCAAGAAAAGGAAAAGGAAAGCCAGTAGTGCAATTCTATAAAACCCACTTTTATTAAAATCCAATAAAATGCCACTTACAAAATGTATAAAACAAAAAGCCCATCAAATCTCATAAGGAAATGTGTAAGAAACCACTAGTTAGCCATTAGCACGGCATCTCACTTGGTCCCCTCGCTCACTGACAGCGATTTTTGGCGGAGAAATAGCATCATAGCGTCCCCAGACATTTCCTTCAACACCACGATAAGTCCACTGAGGGACTATATGTCTGGGTGATTGAGGCGATTCCAAAAGGTACCTCTGAGGCCGAGAGGTTCAGGCGTCTGTGCAGTAGGGAAACTTACTGGATATACGCCCTGAATGTTCTGGCTCCCGGGGGACTGAACGAGGAGTTAGATATTAATACTATCTTGTGAGTCAGTGCATTTTTATTATTCTAATCTTTTCTTCTTTTTTCTTTTTGTCTTCTTTCCTTCCCCTCCCCCCCCTGCCCTTCCCCTCCCCTCCTCTCCTTTTTCTCTCCCCACCCCCTTTTTTCTTTCCCCCCCCCCCCTTCCCTCTCCCCTTGTTTCTCACTTTTTTTCCCCTCATCCCTTCCCTCCCCCCATTCTCTCCCTCCCCCCCTTTTTTTTTTTTTCTTTTATCCCCATTTTGCTAGTATTTGAGGGTACATACGTATACATGTGTCTGCACGTGTTTTACGCCTGCATGCATATGTGTACGTGTTTTAAAACAATTCACAGTTTTTTAATAAATTTTGCTTTTTATCCAGTGTATTTTTCCTTTAGCTATCTGGCACTTTTTTGTGCTTATATATTTTACGGATCATGGAAAATTAACCTTTTTTTGTGAGTACATGATTTTTGGATTTATTCAGGAGCTTGTGCCTTTCTCTTATTTATTAGGCAGCCCTTCTTTTCCCTTGTACTCCAATACAGAGTGATATATGTATATACATAATTAATTTTTAGCTTTATGGTGTGCTAGTCATTTTTCAGTACATCATAGAGGACGTAAAAATACTTGTAATAATACTTGTAATGTATACTGTTTGTTTTTAAAATATTTGTACATTAATAAGCCCCAGTATGAAATTCATTGTATTACCTAAATGTATTGTGCGGACTCTCCAGAAGTGCTGGCTTTGTAGCTGGTCCTGCAGAGTATTGCGCCGCCCCTTGTGTTGATTTTAATGCTAATTGGTCGTAGACTGCCGTATTTAAACCTGGCACCAGGTGGCAGTCACTTACGCTTGAGGAAGGAGCCGAGTGCGCATGCTCCGAAACGCGTTGCGTCATTTACGGCAGCCTGCGTTCCATTTGCGGCTTCCGGTGTAACCAAGTCTTTGACCAGCTTCCTGTGACGTCACCTCCGGACCGGTGGACGGCCGGATCGTGCGCTGGAGACGCTGCGATACGGACTGCAGCTTACCCATGTGTAAGTCACTATGTATTTTGTGCAATAAATTGTTTGGCTAATTACAGTGGCGCCTGTTCTTTTCTTTTTACCTGTGCCAGCGGATTCCTCAGAGTTTTCCTGCCAGTGCTGCCTTGTACCCTGTCATTCAGGACAGTCTCCTAACAAGAATTTGGAGCATCCCCTGCGCCCCCCCTACAGCGGTGGACTCCCTTCCCTCTTGCCTGGTCAGAAGCGCCCAACAACCACTTTTCCTGAAATAGGAGCAACACTGGTCGTTCCGACTTAGAAAAAGGTTCCTGTACTACTTTGGGATGACCTCGGAGCGACTTGCATAGACTTCCATTATGTGAAGTCTCTGCAAGTCGCGCCGAAGTCGCGGTGCACAGCGGTGCACGCGACTTCACAGGTCGCCCCCCGAAGTCGTGTCGCCTCAATGTGAATGGGCTCTTAAAGACCAAAAAACAAAAACAGTGCACAAATGCACCAGTATTGACAACATAAAAGTAGATTGTGCTCCACACCTAATAAACAGTTCATCAGACTCATTAATAGAGGTAAAAGTATAGAGACTTTTATCTAAAACCTGCAAAAATTTGGCTCAGTCCTACTAATCAAATAGTACACAAGAGGCCAAAAAAGGTTTTAAAGCTGCACAACAGCAGATGACATGTCCTACATATAGAAGGTAGATCAACTTAACAGGCTGACATAAAGCAGAGGGGCGAGGACCCCAGTCTATTTATTATGATGTAGGATGTTCTCAGACCTAAGCTGCAGTTTCTGAGTTCTCTAGCCAGTAGCCACGGGGATCAGACTTCTTCAAATTTAGTGGGACGTAAGTAAGTAGCCTTGTATGGAGGAAGAACAAAATTCACTAAAGGTTTCCAGCTATTTAATATCAGTGGTGGTGGGGTGGTGGGGTAGTATAGTATTCCTCCTCTCCAACTCCTCTCCTCCTCTCCTCCTCTCCTCCTCTCCTCCTCCTCTCCTCCTCTTCTCTCCTCCCACAGGGTATGGGCCAGGTGTAATATAAAGAAAAGAAGAGACTGTATGCTTTGTACGAACCTAAGACCGCGGCCGATTTCCCAGCTGACACATCATCTTTTCCTAATGTGAGCCAGTCATGTGCATGCAACAGTTGCCCAGCTAAAAAATATTTAAAGAAGTTCAGAAGTGCTAAACTTCCAGAATCCAAAGGCTGTCTCAAAGTAACTAAGCTAAGTCTTAGTGCCCCATTGTTCCACAGGAAGGATGACATTAAAGTGTCCAGCTGTTTAAAAAGGGTCAGTGAAATCCCAACTGGGACATTCCCCAAGTACATATAAATAAAACGGGAAGTAATTTCATTTTAATTAGGTTAATCTTTCCAATGAGAGATAGGGGTAAGAATTTCTAAGCATCAAACCTGGATTGCGTGAGTGGCAGGCAGTGCGGGGGGCAGGGTCATCTAGAACCCAGGGAAAACATGCCAAACTGCCCCCCCCCCCCCTAGATGCATGATCACTATGTGTCAACAAAAATCTCCCCCCCAAAAAAACTGAACTAATCTGCACGATTACCCCTAAATATAAATCCCCCCTTCTCTCAGGACAAATCCACCCCCTGTTGAAATCCCCCCTCCCAGAACAAATATTTGCCCCCCCCATCTCCCAAATTCCCCCAGCACAAATACCCCCCCCCCCCCCCAAAAAAAATCACCCCTCCTTGCATAAATCCTCTACCACTAAAATTTCCCCTCCGAGTACACATCCTCTCCCCCCACTCCAAATCCCCCTTCCAGCACTAATTCCCCCCATCCCCAAATTTTTTTCCAATCTCCTCACGGCGCCCTCCCACTTCACATGATACCACATTGCCCAGGGCAGCTGTCCATCCTGCCCACCCCTTGTCCTAGCCCTGGTTGCAGGAGATTAAAAAATGTGAGTGGATGACATCTGCTATGTTATTAATAACCTGTATACTGAGATATTTTTATTTAGTTACTCACTTGAGAAGCAGCGACTCATCTTGGTCTGCAGGTGGTATGGGTTTAAGAAGGTGTATTTGAGACTTGCTCTAATTAATTAACATAGATTTCAAAGAAAGGTTTGGTTCTTGTAGGAATAAAAGCATGTTTGGGGAATGGTACAAAAGCTAGAGCAATTGGTTCTATCGTGAGAGCAAACTTCATAGGTGATAGAGGTCAATCCTGGCAAGTACTTCTTCTAAACAAGAAGCGGCAGATACAATATTCACAGTTTTGATGGCTGCCTGAGGTCATTTATAGAAGAGGCCAATCCATTTCAGAAAGGAGATACCATTTTCTACAGAACCCCAAGCATGTAGTGCGAGTCTACTGAATCAAATGCTTTTCGAGCACCACTATCACACTGATACTCAAATTCGCATGAGAAGCCTGGATACTAGTAAAAAGCCTCCTTATGTTGATATCAGTGGATTTCTGGAGGATAAAGCCCATTTGATCAAAGTCCACCAAATCTCCAATAACCCAAGACAGGAGAGTCGTCAGAACTTTGGCGCAGATCTTCAGATCCATATTTAGCAATGATATTGGCTGATAAAAGCCACAACACAAGGGGTCTATCTCTGACTTCTGTATAAGAACTATATGCGCCTGGAACATGGAATCATGCAGGGTCTCTGTTCATGAAATTGTTCATATACGGTAGCTCACAAAGAGTTGGGGCAAGCATATAGCTTATACCACTCAGAGGGTATGCCATTGTGAATAATGCAATTTATTTTAAAAGTATGAGCACAGTTCCATAACTGATAATTTAATAAAGTAATGTTTTACCTTATTTACTTCTTTCTGTAAGCAACATAAAAGGTTGCATGAGTCATGTTTAAAAATTGCATCAATTTAAGATATCTTGTTATGAGCTTGTTATTTTCATTGTAAAATGTACTCATGGAGTCCAAAGCCATACAGCTTAATTACTTGTAATTATAACAAAATATAACATTTAAAGTTGGATATTTTTTTTTTAATCAAAAGTGGATGTGAATCCAACAAAAGGTTAACTCTGTGTGCTGCAAACCTAGGATCAATTGATTTATTTTTCAGCTTGTGTTCTGTATCTTAAAGTGGACTACTCCTAATGTAAAAAAAAAAAACACTTTTATAATTAAAAAGCAGTAACTGAACTGGGCTTAGAGGTGCAATCTGGGAGAATAATGTCATCAGTCTGCTGCAGGCAGATGGAATCATTTTCTTAGTCTCTTTTTCACCAGTGATCAGTCTGACTGTAAAATTGTAACTTTGTAGTCAAAAGGTGAGAGAGGTTGAAAGGTAACAGACAGTAGTATGGGCTGATCTGTTAGAGGTAATAAATATGGAATAAATAAGTGTCATGCTTACACTTCGCTTTGCATGCATGTAACATAAAATATACAGTATATGCGTAATACTGTTGGTCTAATTTCAGGGACAAACATGGCCTGTGAGGAAGATGTGCATGTGCCCCCTGAGCTGGTCCTCTCTGCCATTAAAAGGGCCAGCTTCTACTGACTGCCAGCAGCTTGTAGCATAGTTGCTTTAACAGGGACTGCAGTGCCACCAGTTTCAAGTGACCTCTGAATAGAACTATGCCCCGTACACATGATCCGAAAATCTGACGACAGATTGTCCGACTTTTTACGCTTCAATTACTACTTGCTAGTTGCAAGTAGTAATTGAATGGGTTACTAAAGTTCCGAAAATTCTCATACGACAGAAAAAAAAATTAAATAGTGATGTAATATGTTGTATTGTATTTTTGGATGACTGTACTGTACTGATTAAATCGTGCGATCTGGTATCGTACAAGGAACATTTTCATGCTTGCACCACTGGACAACATCGGATGAACTGTTGAGATCAGCTCTCCAAAGCTGTGTACTAACGATCAGATTATCATACGATCGCTTTGAAAGCACTATTTTTCTTTCGATTTTTGGATCGTGTGTACAGGCCATTACTGACATTGACTCTGTCAGACCTCACACCAGGATCAATTATTTAGTGCTAAGACTCAATGCCATGCGCTGTATCTTTCAAGTGTGTATATTGTAGAGTGCGGTGGTTCTACTATGTTCTCTATGCATCTCTATGGATTGTTGATCACCCTGTAGCTGATGGATCACACAGCGTAAAGAAGCATGGGCCGTGAGAAGAACCTGTCTACTCTACCAATACTGGTATGGACAAACCCTATTTAAATCCTATTTCTAAACCACCTCAATATGTACACTGTGCTGCACATTCCCTAATATACACTGTTGTATTCTGTATCCTGTGCTGTACATGTTCTGTTCCACATCATCCCCTTCTGTATTCTGTACTGTGCATTCCCTATGGGATTGCAGGCAGCAGGCATTTCAGACAAGAATACCAAAAATGATGCAATCTATTGGATGCACCTCCAGGCTCACCTGCCCCCTATCTATCCATTAGCTTGCATGTGCTCCCACTGTGGAGACTCTTTAAAATTCATTAGAGTTAGGACTGCAGGTAACAGGGAGCCTTGACGTGGCCCTGCAGCTTTCACATGCGTTTGCAAATGTGTGCTAACTAAACCCCTGTATTGACGCAAACTGTTAGACAGGCCAATTTGGTTGGTAAGCAGACTGGTTGGCAAATTGAACTGGGAATTTTATCTTTGTTTGTTTCATGTGCGTTGCCCTTCCATGTGTTCTTTGCTATGAAGGCCAGTAATAGGTGGGGGCAGAGGCCATTTTCTTTGTTGTATATGTGTACTGGTGAGTGGACATACTGGGTGCCTTTGCTGTAATACTATCAGCTGGGCTTCCATTATGCCCCCAATTACCTTTCAGGAGGGATGGGCCACCTCCAGGCTCACCTGCCCCCTATCTATCCATTAGCTTGCATGTGCTCCCACTGTGGAGACTCTTTAAAATTCATTAGAGTTAGGACTGCAGGTAACAGGGAGCCTTGACGTGGCCCTGCAGCTTTCACATGCGTTTGCAAATGTGTGCTAACTAAACCCCTGTATTGACGCAAACTGTTAGACAGGCCAATTTGGTTGGTAAGCAGACTGGTTGGTAAATTGAACTGGGAATTTTATCTTTGTTTGTTTCATATTGGATGAATACCGGCCGTGGCTTTATTATTGTTTTGTTAAACAATTGAAATAACAATAATTAAACTTATCAACCACTTATTACTTTAATATTTCTTACAAAGTAAACATAACTTAAAACAAAGCCCCACCACTACAGCTAGGGCCAAATAATACTTTATTTGCCTCAAAATGTAACCATTTCACCCCTTTTAAATGGTCCCACCACATAATAAGCCACGACAGGGGATGGGGGGCGGGAGAGCTGTCCTGTTGAAACCTCTCTGGCGACTGGCAAAATCCAATGCCCGTAACCCCTTTTTATAGGGGTCCCCAAGCATTCTAGAACTTTCCTGGGGGTCATGTGACCTCTTCTGACCTATTCTATCCTGATCCCCAATTTCTGAAATTACTACATATCATCTGTATTGCTGTACAATAACATTTGCAGGGTATTCTGGTGGGAACATTTATAGTATACAGCTATAGGGCCGCAGCAACGCTATGCAATATGATGAAGAGGATGGTATTGACAAAGACAACAAGACAAAAGTGAAATAAGCTGCCTTTTAAAATCAGCTCTTTCAGTCTATGCATTATGTTTTGAAAAACCCAACAGAAAAAGCATTCTACAACTAGATTTTGTTGTCCTAGTTCATTGGTAATATCATGTTTACAATCGTTACATTGCATATGATAATACTTGTAGAGTATGAAAATGTCCTTGGTTTCGGCAGTTATAAACATTCTACAATCGTTTCCATACTCAGTACAAAGAAATCTAGCAAGTTATAGTAAATGTCAAGGCTGTAATTGCCATTTGATCCGTTTCATTCATCAGGCTGTCTATGTACATTTACGCTATAAAAAAATGTTGTTTTGATTTTCTTTTTTTTTTTTCTTAAGTTTAGTTAGACAATTAATTATTTAGAGAAAACATACTTTTATACATTAAGGTACACACTTTAACTCTTCAACAGCATGGGTGTGGTAGAATTTGAATTAGTTGAGACAAGATTTTCTGCTGAATTGTACAGTCAATACATATTTCCAATTGTTGTACACTGTATCCTTTAGTATTTCCCTCAGTCTGGGCCTAATTCACTAAGAATAAGGAGAAGAAATAGTCATTCTACATTTAACACTTGCCGACCGCCCACAGTATATTTACGTCGGCAGTCAGCCCCTCACAGGCAAATCGAAGTAGTGCTACGTCGCTAGCCTGTGAGGCTCTAGGGAGCGAGCGCGCGACGCCGGAGGCGCGCTCCCGCTCGCTCACAGACCCCCCCGCGCGTGTGAGTGGCAGACCCGATGTCCGCCGCTCACTCGCAATAGTCGGTTACATCGGCAGAAAGGTAGGCGGCTAATGTAAACAAAGCCGCCTGCCATTCTCCCTTGTGTAACAGCAGAGATCATACGGTCCTGCTAGGTAGGACCGTAGATCTCTGCTGTTACATGAAAAGCCACATCCAATCACAGTTAGAAGCATGCCCCTAGGGACACACTTAACCCCTCCTTTTTAAATAAAGTTAACCCCTTCCCTGCCAGTGTCATTTTTACAGTAACAGTGCATATGTATAGCACTGATTACTGTAGTAATGTCACTGGTACCCCCAAAAGTGTCAAAAATGTCAGTCAAGGGTCCCATCTGTCCGCCGCAATGTCGCAGTCCCGCAAAAAAAAAAAAAAAAAAGTCGCAGATCGCCGCCATTACTCGTTAAAAAAAAAAAACGACATAAATGACAAAAATCTTTCCCTTAGTTAGTAAACGCAATAACTTTTGCGCAAACCAATCAAAATACGCTTTTTGCGATTTTTTTTTTACCAAACATATGTAGCAGAAAACAAATTGGCCAAAAATGTTAAAAAATTTTACATTTTTTTGGGGGGGAATTTTATTTAAAAAAATGTGAAAAATATTGTTATTTTTGCAAAATTGTCGCTCTTTTTTTGTTTATAGCACATGATCAAAAAATTGCACAGGTGATCAAATACCACCAAAAGAAAGCTCTATTTGTGGGGAAAAAAAGGATGTCAAATTCGTTTAGGTACAGCATCACACGACCGCGCAATTGTCCGTTAAAGTCACACTGCCGAATCGCAAAATAGGGCCTGGTCAGGAAGGGGGTAAAATCTTCCGGGGCTTAAGTGGTTAATTACTCCCAATTAACACAACTAAGACCTCAACTAGGTGAACATTTGAATGGAAAATTAGGAGTACAAATAAGCAAATATGCATTAGTGAACTCCAGATCGGCATAGTCGCGGTTCCATAACTGGCAATTGTCGACGAGTTTACTATATGAAACTTTACTGCAGTATTTAGCTATGATCATGTGTATACATGTATGCCAATAAATATGGGGTGTGCTCTACCTCATGTGTGGTTATTTATTTATTTTACAATTATTGTGCATAGTTTGTTTTCTTCTTTTGCAAACGAATGCTGTTCTGAAGGATTGTTACAGAGTAATGTCTGCTATTCCATGAGGTTACATGTATTTTTCATTTACAGCTACATATCTTGTTATATGTTCATTTTTTTTTCCATGTTACATTTATTTTTTAGGAGACTATAGAGTTCTAACTATCTATGTTCATTCTTTAATCATACTAAACTATTATGCAAGTCTAATTGTACTTGGCACATTGGCTTAATGGTCTGCGCTCATAAGCAAAAAGCTCTTAGGTCATGAGTTCAAATCCCAAACGATGGTCTGATTCTTTCTAGGTAGGAGTTCTACCCACTAAGCCATTGAGATGAGCACAATTATGGGTAGAATATACAGTAGTGCCATGATTAAGGAATGAACATAGATGAAAAGAATCTATATTCCCCAAAAATACAAATGCAAGATCATTGCTAAATTGTCAAAAATGAGTGGATGTGTTCTGCTGATATTTATATTATTATCATTGATGTAAGTGTTATATCTCTATTCTATATATGAAAAACTTTTTTTATGTCTAATTCGTATTTTATGAAAATGTTGAGTTCTATTTATAGATGTTCATTCTGTAATCATGGTACTTCTTTATATTCTAGGTATAAAATTGTATTCAGCACAGTGACTTATTCTTTAGCACTCTTAGCTAGCAGCACTTAGGGCAAGAGCACTTTAGGGAGGCGATAGGTAGCATAGATGTGATTTGAATCCATGACCTGACTGTTGCTAGATCAAAGCACTAACCACTAAGCCACTGTGTTGATCAGATTTATATCTAGAATATACATTAGTACCATGATAAAAGCACAAACCTATATAACTAGAAGTCAACATTTTAATAAAATTCTATTTAGACATTAACAATTATTTATCATATATTAGAGGACCCAAGAGCCTGGTTTGGATTGGGGGGACCCCCACGCTGATTTTTTTTTTCAATTAAATTTGTGTTACACCCACTTGTGGTAGGCAGCACAACTCCACTCCACAAAGCTACGTATAGTTCCCTGGACACAATTAAGGGCTACCCCCTAACTTTCTAAATGTTACTAAAGTGGATTTGTATTTGTTGTTGCAAAGCAAACAAGGATTAGAAGTAGTTAGCAACTAGTTCATTTTAGGTGGCTAAAGGTGGCCATACACTATACAATCTCATTGTACAAGCTCTGTACAATTTCCTTTAGACTTACCAAAATTCTACTGTGTATCCAACTCTACTCTGTATCCAATCAAGCAGGCCCTTGAACTACATAATTGATGGCAGATCTAAGGAGATTGTACAATCAGATTGTATAGTGTATGCTGAGCTTTACAGAACCCAGGACACCCTTCTCCTGTTTTCAATTCTACAGCTCTATCCATATAGGCATATATATCTGATCTCTCATTTAGTGCACTCATATAGGCATATATATCTGATCTCTCATTTAGTGCACTCTCCAAATGAACAGATCTATGCAATATGGATTTAAAACAAAACAAAAATGTCTGTATTTAATGAGACCATCTAGCGGGGGGTGGTTGGGATCTGCTGGATGGAGGGAAGGCAGCTACAGGTGTGTGCTAATGAGGTCAGCTGATAAATACCTTCCTGTGTCTTATAGTGGCCATAAACATACGAAAAATCGGCTGAAATTCGGTCATTTGGACAGTTTGTTTGCTTTTTGGCCAGTTATTGAGTACAAATCAGTAATGGGTTGTGATGTTTTTGAGCCAAAAAAAAAAAAACAAAGAACAAGTTTGGAAAATTTCTGCCGAATGAACAATAAATTGAAAGGTTAATGCATTTCTCGTCCAAACTGTTTGCACTAGGTATATGTGAAAATACAGATTCACTTATGTCCATTGAACGATTTATTAGTCATTACATGACAGCACGATCATCTGCTCCCAGATTTCGTTTTTAGAAAATTAGTTTGAATGATTTTTCATATAGTGCATGGCCAGCATTACTGGCTTCTATGTCTATTATCTATATATCAGCAAGAGATGAAGCGTTCTAAGGAAATATAGCAAAAGAAATTAAAGAAATTGTGTATTGTGTTGCAGGTACTTTAATGGTATATTGTTAGGAGCTGGAATTTAGCAAAATGAAAAGTGAACTTAGCCTTTAAGTGAGGCATTTGCAGACACACTCAGCTGTCAGGGAAAACTGGTAAAATGTGACCAGAGATGACTCATCTGTGGCATTTTATGTGAATGGTGAACTTTTGAATGTATGCGGTGGTGAAAATTGCTAGCTAAGTTACATGTGCATAGAGTTCATTAGGACTATACTAGATTTGATTTTAGCCAGTAGTTTGTGGAGCACTTGCTAAAATGCATACACACATTCCACACTGTATTTACATATACAAATGCAGGAAGTCTACTGTGCAACGAATCAGGAAGTGACGTGTGTTCTGAGGATCGCTAAACACAAAATTCCAACACTACATCCCCCTAAACCCTGGGAACACCGAGACATCTCCCACACTAATGGGCCATACACACTATAAGATTTTCTGAAGACTTTTTCCTTTAGACTTACCAAAACCATATAATATGAGGTCAAACCTAAACACTTTCAATTTGTATGCAATCTGGCAGGCCCTTGCACTACATAGAAAAGGTAAATCTGAAGGAAATCTAACCACAAAAGTTGCATAGTGTGTATCCAGCTTTACCTTGCAAATCAGCAACATCTCATGATAAAAAAAAAGTGATCTTACCATGTTAACTTGCTCACAACTCTAAGCAGCACAAACACTTGCAAGTGCATCCGAATGTCCTTCCACACACATGAGGATGCATTTCCAGGTCAGGAGCCAGCCCAGGCAACCAGTTGTGTGCCATTGCGAAAATGTGTTCAATATGCTTATTTTGCTAAATAATTTTTTCAAAAATGGTATTCATGGGGTGGGCAACTGGTGATTAGAGAAAATGAATACTTAATTTGACATGTTCAATAGTTTACCTTGCCTATAGCAAAAATCATTGGAACCTGAAAATCAGCATTGGAGCTGTTAACAGCTTGCTCTTTTAGTTTGGGATTTATACTTTCTCTATTTAATGACTTTCATGCGTGCAGAATAAAATTATTTTGTAGCATAGTAGATTTAATAGAGATTGGAAGGTGTGTTAACAAGACATTCTACTTCTAAAATATTTTACCCACTTGCCGACTATCTACTGCGGCAGTCAGCCGCTTACAGGCAAAGTGACGCAGGGGCCCTGCTCATTCCCTGGGGAGCCAGCGCGCGTGACTTGGCGGCTCCGATGGCCGCCAGCCACTCGCAATCTCCCGCAGGAGAAGGAGAAAGACAGACGGCTGATGTAAACACAGCCGTCTGTCATTCTTACCAAAGTAATCACAGAGGCTATGCGATCCTGCTATGTAGGATCGTATGTCTCTGTGATTACATCACAAGCCACGCCCCCCACAGTTAGAATCATGCCCCTAGGGACATACTTAACCCCTTGATCACCAGTAAAGTTAACCCCTTCCCTGCCAGTGTAATTTTTACAGTAACAGTGCATATGTATAGCACTGAATACTGTAGTAATGTTACTGGTACCCCAAAAAGTGTAAAAAATGTCAGTCATGGGTCCGATCTGTCCGCCGAAAAGTCGCAGTCCCGCAAAAAAAAAAAAACGCAGATCACCGCCATTACTAGTTTAAAAAAAAACAATAAAAATGACATAAATCTTTCCCGTAGTTAGTAAACGCAATAACTTTTGTGCAAACCAATCAAAATACGCTTATTGCAATTTTTTTTTACCAAAAATATGTAGCAGAAAACAAATTGACCTAAAATGTTAAAAAAGTTTGATTTTTACAATTTTTTATTTGAGAGTTTCACATAAAAAAATGTAAAAAATATTGTTATTTTTTCAAAATTGTCGCTCTTTTTTTGTTTATAGCACAAAAAATAAAATTCGCACAGGTGATCAAATACCACCAAAAGAAAGCTCTGTTTGTGGGAAAAAAAGGACGTCAATTTCATTTGGGTACAGCATCTCACGACCGCACAATTGTCCGTTAAATTTATGCAGTGCCGAATCGCAAAATAGGGCCTGGTCTTTGAGCAGCCAAATCCTCCGGGGCTTAAGTGCTTAATAAACCTCAACAAAAAAAAAAATCAAAACCGATTCTACATTTTATTCTGACAATAGGAACACTATTATATTCATTCAGTTACTTTGTCCAAAAAATTGACTGGCATTTAATGTTGCAACATTTTTCACAGCACTTTACAATTTGGTTAGAAGGGCCCCGCTCTAAAGAGCTTACAAACTAAAGAGAAACACCTAAATTAGACACACCTTAAAGTTCATAGTGTACAGCAGGGAAAAAAATAAGGTGAGCACTAACCAGGTCAAACATTACAACTCTCACCACCCCACCTCCATCAAAAGTTTAAGTGCAGGATAAAACAGACAAGATATAAAATTTGACAAAATAAAAAGCAGCACAAGAACTAAACCCCCTTCAAATTCACACATATACATTTTTGGTTAGGGTTAGCAGAAGCTTCATTTTTATAAAAACAATTTAGGAAACTAGATCAACATTAGGAGTTGTATAACATGTGAGATTTGTATAAGTAACAATCGAAAGAGAAGGGTCAGTTGATGCTCACAAACAAGAAACGCATGGTCACACTGGACAAAGACACACAAAAATCCACTTTTGAGGGCCAAAATGCAAAACAATTACAGCAAAAAGACAAAACATTCATCAAACCACAGCCGGTGTAGGTCATTATGCACTCTATAGCACCCTGCTTGCGAATAATCTGGCCTCTTCTAAGGCAAAGCAAACCACACTAGTGTAGGCCTTTATATGACATAGGTTGGATTGATAGCACACCTACACCCACCCAGTAAAGGACACACTACTAATGTAATTAATTCTGTCTCTTCATGTATGCCTCAAGTACTCACACCTGTTGATCAGGAACACAAACTCTTGGCAAACGAAAGAATGCATCAGCTATATAAACATTAGTATCTGTGCAGTGTATAATGGAAAAGATCAAATGTCTAAGTTTCTGGCCATGATCAGTGATACCAAAAACAAAACAATTCAAGTTGTAATTTGTTTGGCATGTGGAGGGTACAAAGCAGGAAATGTAAACTTTGTGGGGGCTGCTTCCCACAAATTGTTGACAAGCACATTTGTCATCAGCATCCAACATTTAAATATGGGTGCAGGATCACACCATACTTATAAATCCATATCTGACTAAAAAAACTGTTATAGATTTGGTGTAAAACCCACACTTGCTTTATTTACAATGTCTTTTGTTTCCATTATGTGAAACCCATCAGAAATATAATACCTTGTGAAAAAAAAGCTAAAACACCACAACAGAGGAAGAACCTCTAACCAAATAGTGGCATGCTTGGGATTGAAACCAATGACCCCGGTGCTGCAAGGCAGAAGGCTAACCAGTTAGCTACTGTGCTGCCCCATGCATGGCTCCTCCATCTCTCTGGTGGTAAACAGCTCTAAGTCCCTGGGGTGCAAAAAGTTAATCAATACAGATGTACCCCAGAAGTCCTGAGTGCCATTGACCAACCTGTTTCTGTGATATGCCATCTGGTTCCAAGGCTGGTTATGGCTGATTACTGTCAGCATGCTCCTATAGGACCATCTCTAATTTTGGGGCTTTTTGCTTGGTAAGAGGCTGCAAATAGTGCTGGTGTGAAATTCTCAAGACTGCATCTTGCCCTTCCCCTTGGAACACATATGCAATGGTGGTGGAACCCTTATACACCTAAATACTACATTTCTTTAGGCATTTACCTATAGGTGGTGGAATTACATCAGGCAGGAGTTCTGTTTCTTGATTTATTCTGTGATATTTGGTGTGTGAGTGTAGAATATCGGTGTTACCCTCTGGATTTTAGTAATGACATTTTGATTTGGATTAATGATGTTGGTACACATATTGTATTTTTGAGGTAAACATGATGATCATTTGTAAATACTAAACAATACACAAAATTGTTACTCATTTTAAATTTGCATCAGCTTGAATCAGCAACGGTGTTGTGTGTGGTTTGTGAAGACAACTGTGGGAGTTTTGGTTTAGGTGGAAATGGAGAGCAAGAATATGAGATGGAAGGCAAGAAGTGCATTGTCTACCATTTACTTATCAGATGTCAAACACCTAAGTCTCTGAGAATTCTCAGTTTAACCAGAGATATGGGTCAAATGGCAAAGTGGCTGAGCATGCTCAGTGTAACAAAAGATATTTCACAAATGGCAAAGTCCCTGGGCATACACAATGCACATGGCAGTATACACACAAATATATATACTGCAGACATACTGCATATAGAATCTGGGTAGCTGATTCATTTCCGGCTTCTACTATTGTACGTGTGCAGAACCACACCTCTGATGATGTCTATATGATGAAACACGTTGGGTGGAGCCAGTTCACGCAAACGTTGCCACGCACAGAGGTCGGCCATTTTGAGGGTTTGAAACATTCCCAGCATAGTGCAGTTTACAGGCGTTTCATGCTGTTCATTTGGTAAATGTTATTTTATCATTGCCAATAAATGTGGACAATACCTAATACACTATGAGGTTGTCCTGCTGATTTCTTTTGATCCTTATGTGCCCAAACTTATGGTGTGGATGAGCTCCTTACATCAGGAACAACTTGATCCAGATCAGTGGCCGTGTGATCCCTGTCAAATCACACAATGAGCATCTGAACATTGTGAGAGTAGTGGTCCATCTTAGAGGGTAAGGGCCAGTGTGTATCTTACACCTCTGGACTCTTTGTCTTGTCTTCATTGATTTTTCATATATGGACTTTATTTGAAGCTCTGCATTTGTATTTTATATTGTTATCTGTCATAACAAGTGTATTGTGCCAGCTGGTCTTTTTTTATTATCGCTGTTATATAAGTGCAAGTTAAGTGTATTTTTATACAATACAACATCAACAAGGTATCACCAGGTGCATGGAGATAACTTCACATGTGAGCCTTCACCCAAACAATGCACTCACCAGATGGAGGATTTTAATAAGCATCAATCCATATTTAGAACCCATCATCTTAAGTAAATGCCACCAGTTAAATAGGGTCTAGTATCCAAAACATCACTCTAGGTGTAAAAAAGCTCACCAGCAAGGAGCCCAGAAAAGCTTATATAGTGTGGTATTTATTGACTTACACAGGTCCATGCAAATGTTAAAAACATAGTAAAACATTAGTCAGTGCTAGCAATACAATTGTACACAATGAATGACATGAATCAAAGCCATTCATTGTTTACAATTGTCATGTGATCTGCTGTGATTGGTCAGTGATCACATGGTACCGGGAGTGGGCTGTTACACTGACCAGTCATTGGCTGTGCCTGGTGGACACAGCCGGTGACATATTGCGTCACAGCGTGGCCCGTTCTGGGAGGACATCATATGACATTCACCCAGAATGACAAAGATCATTTGGCAGTAGGTTGGGCGGGAAGTGGTTAAGTAAATCAGAGACTGTATGGAGTACAGTATGTTCACTTTGCAAGGGAACCTTAGTGAATGAGTTGACGCTGAGCTGACTTCAATCCTCCAATCACATGCAAATAAAATCCTGTTATTTTATTTTTCTTGCATGTGATTGGGTATTCTTTGCAAAGTGAATTGTTGCCACATTTACTTATTCTTTGCAAAGTGCACATGCTCTACTCCTTAAGTAAACCAACCACAATGGGTAGATTAGCAAAGGGAAAGGCATAACTTTTTTAGTGCAAATATCAGTACATTTTCTACATGCCAAGTCAACAATGTTAGTACACAAGTTAGCACCAGCTATGCCAAATCATCCGAAAAGTGATATGTGACAGTTTCTATTATTGTCTAATTGCATGTGCCAAAATAATCAAGCACTTGTGCCAACGTTCTAAATTGTACACCATCATTACAGAGGTGTAAATACTGTAGTGAGGAGGGGCAGACTGCAAGGAGCAGCACTGCGAGAGGGAGAGGAGAGGGGGATGTGTATGGACAAACAGCACCCTCTCATGCAGCAAACTTTCGTGTGTTTGCCACAAACAAACTGAATAAAGTATGCATAAAGAAATTGGGAGACCTTTCTCTGTTTGCATTCTTTAAAAATTCTCCCAAACATGCCTTCAAGTTGTGTCAGCATCTTCACATCTTAGTCATTTATATTGTAATTTTTTAACCACTTAAGCCCCGGAGGATTTGGCTGCTCAAAGAGGAGACTGCCAAAAAGTCTCACACATGGGGTATCCCTGTACTCAGGAGAAGCAGCAGAATGTATTTTGGGGTGTCATTCCACATATACCCATGGCATGTGTGAGCAATATATCATTTAGTGACAACTTTGTGTAAAAAAACAAAAACAAAAAAAATAATAATAATTTTCCCAAAACTTGTGGCAAAATATAAACTATTCCATGGACTCACCATGCCTCTCAGCTAATAGCTTGGAGTGTCTACTTTGCAAAATGGGGTCATTTGGGGTGGTTTTTTGCGATCTTTAAATTTTAGGGCCTCTGAAACTGTGACGGGTAGTGCGGAGGTAAAATACACAATTTACGCCATTAGAAAACCTGAAGGTGGGGATTGGTTTTTGGGTCCCGTACACAGCTAGGCTCCCAAAAAGTCTCACACATATGGTATACCTGTACTCAGGAGAAGCAGCAGAATGTATTTTGGGGTGTCGTTTCACATATACCCATGGCATGCGTGAGCAATATATAATTTAGTGACAACTTTGTGTAAAAAAAAAAAACAAAGTGTCCCGAAACTTAGGGCAAAATATAAAATACTCCATGGACTCAATATGCCTCTCATCAAATAGCGTTGGGTGTCTACTTTTCAAAAAGGGGTCATTTGGGGGATGTTTGAACTGTCCCGGCATTTCATGCTCAATCTTAGCCACACATCACCCACTCTTCTAACCACTTGAAAACCAAGCCTTTTCTGTGAATTTTTGTTTACATGAAAAAATATTTTTTTTTTAATAGAAAATTACTTTGAACCCCCAAACATTATATATTTCTTTAGAGCAGAGGCCCTACAAAACAAAATGGTGGATTTTGCAAATTTTTTTTGTCACACGGTATTTGCGCACAGATTTTCCAAATGCAATTTCTGCAAAAAAAATACATTTTTTTTTAAATGTAATGCACAAATACACTATACAATTCCAAATTGTTTGGTAAAATTTATAAGATGATCTTATGCCGAGTACATAAATACTAAACTTGACATGCTTTACAAATTGCGCACGCCTGTGCAGCGGCAACAAACTACGTACATTTTTAACCACCTCCCACCCGGGCCATTGTACATATACGGCCGGGTGGGAGTCTCGTCCTTCTGATCGGACGTTCCGGAACGTCCTTCAGAAGGAGAGAGATCGCACCGCCGTGGGCACGCGCAGCGGCGCGATCTCGATGTGCCTGTGTCCCTAGGACACAGAGCAACAAGACTCGGCAGGAGGGCCCTGTGATTGGCCCTCCTGATCACATGACGGCTGTGTCCAATCACAGCCGTCATGTAATGTCAATACAGCCGTTATAACGGCTTAGATCTCTTCTCCTCCTGACAGATCCTGTCAGTGAGGAGAAGAGGAGAGGATCGATTCTACAGCTGGGGTGATCAGTGAGTATTTCTAATTACTCACTGATCACAGGGGGGGTCTGTGCTGGTAATCAGATGATTGATTACCAGTGCAGCCCTGGGGGGAGGGGGTGCCACTAGAGCCACCAGGGATGCCCACCCATGACCACCAGGGATGCCCACCATGGCCACCAGGGATGGCAAACAGGGCTCAGAGAGCCTGCCAGTGGTGCCCCCCTATCAGTGCTGCCCACCAATGCCATCTATCAGTGCTGCCCACCAGTGCCCATTATTGCCCACCAGTGCTGCCTATCAGTGCCCATCAGTGCCGATCAGTGCCGCCCATCAGTGCCACCTATCAGTGCCCATCAGTGCCGCCTATCACTGCCCATCAGTGCCGCCGATCAGTCCCCATCAGTGCTGCCTATCAGTGCCCATCAGCGCTGCCTATCAGTGCCCACCAATGCTGCATATCAGTGCTATCTATCAGTGCCACATATCAGTGCCCATCAGTGCTGCATATCAGTGCTACTTATCAGTGCCCATCAGTGCTGCATATCAGTGCCACCCCATCAGTGCCACCCCATCAGTGCCACCCCATCAGTGTCTCCTCATCAGTGCCTGTCAGTGCGGCGTCATCAGTGCTCATCAGTGCAGGAAAAAACGTATCTATTTACAAAATTTTATAACCTAAACAAAAAAACGTTTTTTTTTCAAACTTTTCGGTCTTTTTTTATTTGTGCACCAAAAAAGAAAAAACCTGGCGGTGATCAAATACCACCAAAAGAAAGCTCTATTTGTGGGGAAAAAATGACATAAATTTGGTTTAGGTACAGTGTTGCATGACCGCGCAATTGTCATTCAAAATACAACAGCGCTAAAAGCTGAAAATTGGTCTGGGAAGGAAGGGGGTTTAAGTGCCCAGTATTGAGGTGGTTAAAAGCCTTTAAAAGTCTTTACAGGTTTTATCCTGGTATAACCACTCAAAGTCCAGCAACGTACCAGTACATTGCTGGTCCTTGTTTGGCATATAGTGTAGGTTTTTTTTTTTTCATGCAGCCTGTGGGCTGAATGAAAAAAAGAGAACCTAAAAGAAATCCCCACAGGAATATTGTGTAATATTACACACCATTAACTGCCCAACAACCAAACCCACTGATTTAATGGTGGGTATACATGACAATATTCCACGTATACCTAAAGGTATTTTAACTGCAGTGGTGAAATCAACCTACCACAGCTGCTGCCATCAGAGGTATCCATATATGCTGAGCCCAAACACTGTTTGTGTCAGAATATATAAAATCAGTGTGGCAGCCGACGGGTACCTGCAAGAGAAACAGGTTAAGAAAAGAATGAAAAACAAACAAAGTACAGTAAAAGTACAGTAGGAAGAGTAGAAGAATATAAAAATAACTGACACGACAACTGTTTTTGGCTTTTTTATTTAATTTTTTTTGTATTTTTTTTTAGCACTTTTTTTTGTGAACTGCAATTTTCCAGCTTGGGTCTCTCAAAATGTCGATAGCCATCGAACATCTTTCGAGACCCTGTGTTTGTGTGCCCTACACTATGTCGTGCTGTACCCTACACTAATACTCTACTAGTGTGTGGTAGCGCTCGAAACATTCCCGATGCAGAGACCAGGTTGGTCAGGACAGGTGGGACAATAATAACGGGTGTCACACCTAAATCCATGCCTGCTACAGACACGACATCTTCTTTGGGGACGTCTTTGGGTAGGGATACTCAGGAGGACATGTGAAAAATGCCTCTCATGCAGCCGGCTCACTGCATCTGGAAGGGGAAGTTGGACAGGAACACCGCCTGGGTACAGGTAGGCATTGATGATCGCTTCCCGGAATTCTAGGAAGGATCCGGTTCATCCTGACGCCCTGTATAGGACAAAGGTGTTCAGCATAGCCAATTGGAATAAATAAACAGACACTTTTTTGTACCAGCGTCTGGCTTTACGGGCAACTAAATATGGCGCCAAAAGCTGGTCGTTAAGGTCCACCCCTCCCATATTAAGGTTATTTTCGTGGACACAGAGGGGTTTCTCCATAACGCCAGTTGCCGTGGTAATTTGGACTGTCGTGTCTGCATGAAGGGAGGACAGAACGAAAACATTCCGTGTATCCCTCCACTTCACCGCAAGCAATTTGTCCATTTTCAAGCAGGCTCTCTCCCCCCGACTAAGACGGGAATTTACAAGCCATTGGGGGAAGCCCCGGCGATTAGGTTGCACGGTGCCACATGCACCAATTTGTAATTCGAGCAGGTGACTAAATAGTGGCACACTTGTGTAAAAATTGTCTACGTACAAATGGTACCCCTTTCCGGATAAGGGTGACACCAAGTCCCAAACTATCTTGCCGCTGCTCCCTATGTAGTCTGGGCAGTTGGGGGTCTCCACAGTGCTATCTCTTCCCTTGTAGACCCGGAAACTAACTGTATAACCTGTGGTCCTGTCACAGAGCTTATAAAGCTTGACCCCCTATCTGGCACGCTTGCTGGGGAGATACTGCTTCATAGCAAGGTGGCCAGTAAACTTAATCAGGGACTCGTCAACACAGGCAACTTGTTCGGGGGTAAACAAGGCTGCAAACTGCTGATTGAAGTGGTCTATGAGGGGCCAAATTTTGTGGAGCCAATCATATTCAAGGTCTCCCCAAGGACAACAGATTTCATTGTCGTTGAAATGCATAAATCACAGAATTTGCTCGTATCTCGCCCTGGACATGGAGGTAGAGTACACACGCATATGGTGGATTGGGCTAGTGGACCAATATAGCCGCAATTCACACTTTTTGGTTATGCCCATGTTCAGGGAAAGGCCCAGAAAGATTTTAAAATCAGGAACCGTTAAAGGTTTCCAGCCGGATGGTCTGGCAAGTGGCGAATTTGGGTTGGCGGCGATTAATTGACGTGCATATAAATTTGATTGATCCACAATAGATCTGAAAAGATCTTCCATGAAGAACAGCTCACAAAAATCCAGGGGTGTAAATTGGCTGTTTCCACGTGGATTCCAGGTTGGGCAGTGAATGGGGGAAGTACTGGCACTGTAGTATCAGTGGGTTGCCAATTGGCATATGCCAGCTCATTAGGAAGGGCACTATAGGCTCTACGGGCCTGTCTTCAAATACGCTGTGGATGCAAGCCACTACTCGTGCTAGCCACCGCACCAGCTTCAACTGCACTTATGGGACTCGCCACGTCACCAAGTGTTACTGCAGTGCTGGTTGTACTAGGTCCAGGATGTACTAGGCCAGGCCACCAGTAGGATGAGCGGCACTAGTACCGACACTCTGCTCCATACGAGCACCCTGCGATTCCTGCACCTTAGCAACTCCAGAATGGGGTCGGGTACTCCTGATTCTAACAGGGACCCATCCGTTGTCAGAGCTATCTGTCAGGGAGCCGCTGCTCTGTTCAGGTTCGTATACTGACCCTGATTCTGCCAGTGAGGCTTCCCCATCGCTCTCATCTGACATGGTCAGTATACTGTAAGCCTCTGCACTACTGTACCACCATTTAGTCATTTTAGTAACTAGATTTACCGGTACAGTAGTGTGACTCACAGGTAAAAAAAGCACCGTTGTCAAGGACTATTTCAACCGCTACCAAAAAAACTGCTAATGCTAGCAGGGATCAGGCCTGACTCTGCTAACACAGCGGTTTTGTGTGTTGTGTTTTTTGTAAGTGACAGTAATCTAATTTACTACACTTGCCTGGGTTGGGTGGGGGGGGGGGGCTGGGCAGAGGGGTTAAACGCAGGTACTGGCAGGAATCAGTGCTGATCGTGCAAACACCGCATTTTGGAAACCCTAAACTATGGGGACGCTAGTATAGTTCTGATCAGATCATAAATTGATCTGTTCAAACACTATACTAGTAATGGAAGTGTGTGTGTGTGTGTGTGTGTGTGTGTGTGTGTGTGTGGTAATCAAGGGGTTATTTCTAACTATGCGCCAGGGATCTGCGCTAAACCTCCTTGGGACAGAAAATAATTTGCGAGCGCTAACTCAAGTCACAATCACACTAATACAAAAATACAGTAAACCACTATATTACGTGTGTATTAGTGTGCAATGTGACAGGGAGGAAGGGGTTAACTGGGGGTGATGAGGGGGGATCAGGGGGTTAAATCTTATTGGGGGGGTGGCGGGTATCCTAAGTATGAAAGGAACGGCCGCAAGCGCTAAACCTGGTCACAAGTCCCCCTTACACGGGTATATAGGAAAATGCTATATACTGTATACAGTGTGTGTTGTGACAGGGGGTGCAGGGGTTAACTAGGGGGGGCGATCGGGGGTGAAATGTGCCTATCTAAGTGTGTGTGGGTGTGCTTGGTGCAGTACTCACAGTTTAGACCAGCTCTCTCCTCTTGATTAATCCAAGAAGGATCATGGGAGGGGAGAGCAGGTCTATTCTGTGCCTGTGTTTACATTTCACAGGCACAGAACAGAATCTGATTAGGCCAGACCAATCAACAGGTCCAGGCCAAAAATCATTGGCCTGGTCCTGATGACTGATCGGTTCTGAACCAAATCAGGTCATGAGCGGGGCCGGGGGCACGAGCGACGTAGCGATACGTAGCTTTGCCTGCACGGGGCTGACCGCCGAAGTATATGTACTGCCGGCGGTCGGCAAGTGGTTAATAAAGAAAGAATACCCATGGAGGATAAGGGTTTTCTTTTGTTTGATTGCAGCCATCATTCTTTTTGTGATGCTTAAAGCATAAATAAACCCAAAAACAAAAATGTAATATAGTGTAGCTTACCAATCATTGGATGTAATGACTGCATTCGTTTTCTTTTTAGCATTTATTCCCTTATTTTCATGAGCCAGCATTAAACCTCCTGTCTTAAGGTGGCTACGATCCGTCCTCCGCTGGATTTATGGAGGAGCAATGTAGCCACCCTTGAAAAGCAGAATTGTCAATCAGTGGATAAGGTAGTGTTTAGTTGGACTAGTACAACGAAGATTTAGATTAGTGACTAACAATTTAAAATCAAACTCCATCTAAAAACGTACTAAGCAATTATAGCAATAATTTTTTTTTTCCTTTGGGGATAAAGATTTTACACAAATGAATAAAACTTTAAGTTACCCGTCTGTGTTAAATGGTTTGTCTCAATCCTCTGACTGCCACTTTTGCTGGATGGCCTGGTCTGTTAAAGGAAGTTTGAAAAACAAAAGACTTACTGCCCAGATCACTAGGCAATAAAAGTTACAGGGGGTGACAAAGACTGCCATGGTAATGCTACTGACAGACTATATCATATATGCCATTTTTATTTTGGCCATAGTATCACTTCAGTACACACCTAATGCTTTATATATATTGGGGCTTTTATAAACACTTTTCTCCTGGCAGGAGAAAATCAGCTAACAAAACACGCCTAAGCCCTGTTTTTGCAAACATGCGTAGGCATTTTTAGGCATTCAAGCACTAAGATGTTTAACTTATTAATTAATTTAATTTATTTTAGGCACGTTTTGGCATTTTTTATGCTAAAATGTTCCTCTTGTGATTGCACAACTGGTGTTTTTTTATGCCTCTAAACAACCCTGCCTCTACATGCCTGTAAATGCCAATGTCTGCATGGGCACCTAAGATTACATAGAGGGGTGTTTAGAGGCACCCCCAAAAAATATATATATATATATATATCAAGCTCATCCATTATTTTATATCATGATAATTAAAACTAAAAGTAAATTAATCAGGAAGTCATATTTACACGCAGCAGCACCTTGTCTATATGCAAAATTACTGACGTACCATTATGTTCAATTCCAAGAGGCGGGCTAGGGCATTATAGGGGAGGGCTGGGGCATTATAGGGACAGGTTAGGGCAGTCTTGGGGCAGGCTAGGGTAGTATATGGACAGGCTAGGGTAGTATATAGACATGCGGCTAGGGTAGTATATGGACGGGCTAGGGCGGTATGGGAGCAGGCTAGGGTAGTATATAGACAGGCTAGGACAGTATGGGGCAGGCTAGGGTAGTATATAGACAGGCTAGGGTAGTATATAGACAGGCTAGGGTAGTATATAGACAGGCTGGGATAGTATATAGACAGGCTAGGGTAATATATAGACAGGCTAATGTAGTATATGGACAGGCTAGGGCATTATTAGGGGCAGGATAGGGTAGTATATAGACAGGCTAGGGTAGTATATAGACAGGCTAGAGCAGTATAGGGGTGTGCTAGGGTATTATAGGGGCAGGCTAGGTATTATAGGGGCAGATGGAGTAGCCCGGGGGGCAGTTGTCTGGCCCTGTCTATAAGAGTTGTAATTTCTGTCATTTTGAAAATGACACAAATATTAATTTTCACAAAGTCTGCAGCGTCAATTTTTATGAAGGCAATTTGCATATACTCCAGAATTGTATGTAGAGTGATCAGATGAAAAGTCCCTCTTTGCCATGAAAATGAACTAAATCCCATAAAAAACATTTTCACTGCATTTGTGAGAAAGGCTTCAGAGTGCCCAAGAAAGTCCAGCAAGCGCCAGAACCATCACCTCCAGCTGATTCAGCCTTGGGATCGGGGGAAACCTTCATTCATTCACAGTGAGGCAAAGACTTTTGGAGGATGGCCTGGTATTAAGAAGGGCAGCAAGGAAGCCACTTCTTTCCAGGAAAACCATCAGGGGCAGACTGATATTCTGAAAAAGTTACAGGGATTGGACTACCGAGAACTGGGGTACAGTCATTTTCTCTGATGAATCCTCTTTCCAAATGTTTGGGTAATCCGGAAAAAAACCTTGTCTGGAAAAGAAAAGGTGAGTGCTACCATCAGTCCTGTGTCATGCCAACAGTAAAGCATCCTGAGACCTTTCATGTGTGGGGTTGCTTCTCAACCAAGGGAGTGGGCTCACTCACAATTTTGCCTAAGAACACAGCCATGAATAAAGAATAGTACAAAAACATCTTCTGAGAGGAACTGCTCCCAACCAACCAAGAACAGTTTGATGAGGAACAATGCCTTTTCCAGCATGATGGAGCATATTGCCATAAGGAAAAAGTAATACCTAAGTGGCATGGGGAACAAAACATAGAAATTTTGGGTCCATGGCCAAGAAACTCCCAGACCTTAATCCCATTGAGAACTTGTGGTCAATCCTCAAGAGGCTGGGGAACAAAAAAAAAAAAAAAAAAAACCCCGAAGCATTAATTATGCAGGAATGGGCTTTCATCAGTCAGGATGTGGCCCAGAAGTTGAGTGACAGCATGCCAGGGTGAAATGCAGAGGTTTTGAAAAAGAAGGGTCAGCACTGAAAATATTTTCTCTTTGCATTAACTTCATGTAATTGTCAATAAAAATAGTTTGACACTTATGAAATGGTTGTAATTATACTTCAGCATACCATAGTAACATCTGACAAAAAGATCTAAAAACACCGAAGCAGCAGACTTTGTGAAAATGAATATTTGTGTAATTCTCAAAACTTATGGCCACTTGCTGTATACTGTCACTTATGCGCAGTTCTACAAGACATGTAATAGAGTAAAAAATGAGGGGAAGTAATATGAGTGAAAATACTTTCTATTAAACAAATTTCTTTATTATGAGAAAATGATATATTCACTGATGCTTTTCTGTCTCTTTGAGCTGAATTAGTGCCTTTTGTCTTCAAAGTACTAAGCAGGATGGGTTCCTTGACTCCTTCTCTCTTGCCTGTTAATATGGCATTTTCTTTTACTGTGGGCATTCAACTTCATCATTGGGCTTGTTACAGTATCTATGTACAGGCAAGTAAAGCACAATGGGCATTAATCTTTAGTCACCTTTTAAATATAATCTCTTCATGGCCATACTCTTTTTTTTTTCTTTATTTCTCCCTGTCAAATCTGGCTGAGACCTTCTTCAAATAGTCATGAGTGCAAGCTAAACCCTCCTGTCTGTGTCACTGCAGCTGCATCAGTTGTCAAAATGTTACAGTTACTTTAAGCCAACGCTTCTTAACCAATATTCCAAAACTGAACCAGGCTGAGTGGTTGATAGATTGTGGTCAAAGTGGTCTTACAACTAGGTTGCCAAGTAAGCATACCTTCAAGTCTCTTCCACAACACTATTGACAACAGACACTAAATTACCAGATGGAGCACCACTGCAACATAAAAATGAACATAACATTAAATAGCTGATCAATAAGTCATATGAACAAATAAATAAATGAAGAAATGTGACAGTAAATAATGACAAGGTGGATTGTCCCAGACATCCATACCAATCAGTAAAATTGGGTTAGCTTGAAAGGTTTTTCCTTTTTTCCCCCAGAGAAAGTACAAATTATTTTTTGCAAATCCATTCATTTTCAGTTTACTGTATTCGGATGAGAAGAAAGTTGTTTAGTTGCCATGAGCTACTGCACTTTTCTCTACCTTATTAAATATGCTTGTGTGTTTACAGTGCAGTGTCAGTAGCCCATAGCAACCAAGCAGATTACAATTTAACATAATCAGATCAGTTAAAGATAACTTTTGATCAGTTGCTATGGTTTCTCTGCTTTGCAAGGTTTTAATTGGCACTTTGGAATGCCAATTTATTTTTTGGACTTTTGTTCTTTCTGTTCTTTAGAAAATGTAATAAAGACAAGTTTAAATATATTAAAAAAAGCATTCCATAATTGCAATGATATAAATTACCACTATTTCTCAAAAAATATCTAAATTGTTTCTGTGGAACAGGTGTTGTCTTTTTCATTTTTCTCCTTTTTTGGGACCTCTCAAATATCATTTTCAAAATAACAGATCTCAGTTATTAATATCTGAATAACTCTTGTGTTTAGGATCCCAACATTAATGTACATTATCCTTGTCCTTGTACCACAAGATATATTTTGCCATATCTAATCCTGAGATGTAAATACATGCAAAGATAATTGTGAATATGGAACCACAGCCAAACTTTTGTAAAGTTAATTTATATTTCTGACTTTTGTTTTCTCACAAATTTTATAATGAAGAGATTAAATATAAGCACACCTGAATAACCAACTTTTATATCGTATTTGGATATCTGTAAATTGAAATATATTTTGGTAAAACTCAATAAATTGCCATGTAACTTAGTTTTAATGACATTAATACTGTAATTATTAATGTCCAAAAGAATTAGTTATAAACGCATACATCACGTTTAAGCAGCTTGTAAAGTACAACAGCCATGCTGTAACCCTCCCAAAGTATAACAATAGCCACCTTTCATAAAGGCAAATTATTTCAATGAATTACCCTCTACAATATCCGATTTGTCTGTAGTACTCTATTATTTCCCAGCTATATTTTTTATTTCTTTTTGCATTAATTGACACAATACACAGACAGATACAGTTACATAACACAGTTATTTATGGAACATTCATTTGTACTGGTAAAATATAGATGGATATATATATATATCATGGCAATGAATAGTGCAAATGTTAACAATTCATTTTATGGCACATTGGTTTAGTGAAATGTAGCATATCCCGAATACAACAGTAATAATAAATATTCATATATTAACCAATACGTAAGGGCAGCGTGAGTAAAACATCAAATGTCATGCATTCAAATTGTACAAGTTATGCAAATTGTAATGTCTAACCCATTGCTACCATTCAGCAATCATCATTCATTGTTTTCACTATGCTAAAGGTTCCTTTGACTTTGCACCCCATCTTTGGTCCTCCCACTGTCTTAAAAATATGTCTAATAGTCTCCAATGAAATAGAAGTAGTGCCAATGCATTCAAATTACTTATTTTTTTTATTTGCCCACATAATACTATCACCAAACTTAGCAGTTCTCATGACAGTTTAAAAGTTTAGTTTAGTTTTAAAGTTTATAAAACAGTGAATTAAACCAACGAAAAATAATAGGGATAGTAGTAAATATTCCCGTAGTATAGATTATAATACATCTCTCTTACTTGTTCTGTCTTCAGGTCCCAGGATGTAAACAGAAGTATTCCAGTAGGGGTAGAGGAGCTCTGAAGCTGACAGGACTGGAGGGAGGTTAGAAAGAAAAGAAGTTGGGTTTAAGGAAAAACACTCCTAGTGCATTTCAGTTATGAAAGCAGCAGACTTGGTTGTGTTTTCTGAATGGAGCTTTGATTTTGAAAAGTGAATAGGTCACAAAATAATCAGGATCAGCCCTAAGCAACAAACATCCCTGAAGCTAGAAAGAGTGACCATCACATTCTATATACTTTCAGAGCTGTACAGAAGACTGGAATTCCTAGGTTTGTAAGCATGTGATTCAATTCCCAAGCCTGTGTGATAGACCGTGTGCCCCGCTGGCAGGCAGAGAAGGCAATTATGAAGTTGCTGCTGGGGTGAGAAAAGTACACCTCTAATATGTAAACAGTGAGTAGACCCTTAGACCTTTACAGTATTAACAAACTGTAATATTTATACAAGCTGTGTTACAAGTGTACAGGTTCTCCAGAAAAATTTTAAGGAACCTTGTACACATCAATTGATAAGATTTCTAAGAAGTGAGTATTCTGACTATTTAAAATCATTTCTGATGTTTACTTGATTTTAGAAAACTGGAGCAAAAGTGGGTTGTTTTCCTGCAGAAAACTGGTTTCCTCTTTTTATTTTTTTTATCTTATCTGAAAAAGGCAGCAGTCACAAATTACTATGTTCTAAACATCTAGAGCTGTTTACCTGTGATGTATTGAGCTGCCATGCCCAACACAGTTCAAATACATAAACAAGACATAAAACTTTGCTCTCACTGTCATCACAGATCATACCATCACTCTGCGGCATGCCGTACTTTTTTCAACGCAATGCAATCCACTGGACCAAATGGAATGTCCCTTTCAGCATGATGCATGGTTTAAATTTTGACCCATCCATGTTATTATCTGTGTTCTTGTTTACTCTATTTAAGCTTGCATTTGACTACACTTGTTCGCTACCTGCCCTGATCTTTTGCCTGTCTCTATTTCCAATATTGCCTGTTGACTGTGTACCACACTCTGGTTTTCTTGCTGGTCAGCTGCCTTTGGAGCAGGTGTTTCTGCAACCTGGTACATCCAGCAGTAAAGTCCATCACTCCTTGGTTGGTACTCTGGTGAAGATCTGGTAAAGTCAATCACTCCTTAGTGGGTACTCTGGTGAAGATCTGGTGTGTGCTTAGACTCTGCACCTGGGTCACTTTAAGGAGCTCACACACTCACCAATGTGCAGATAAGGCAGTGGGTCTACTATCCTTTTTTTCTGTGGCAATCTCTGTGTGGCAATCTCTCTCTGTGCTTCAGAAACCAACTTTTATCCATTATAGATATTTCTCTACCTTCTGTCACCTACAAGGTGGTGTTCCTTATAGCCAATACCATCACTTCTGTCAGTTGATTGTCACATTTATTTATTTATTTATTTATTTATGTATTTATTTTTGTTCAAGGCAAAGGTCATTTTAATTGTTTTACTATATCTATTCCGTGTTGCTGCTTTCTAGTAGTTTTGTTCCTCAGCTGACTTTTCAGCCCTTTATTTGTCTTCTTGACTGGCTTGACTGGCTACCATTAAATCATCATCATTTGGATTTTCATTGATCAGTATGATTCGGTCTAAACACACCTCACCCCCCACCCCATGTTCAGGGTGTGTGGCCTAGTATGGTTTAAGAGGGGGAAGACACATGTGTCTGGTATGAATTTTTGGAACTTCACACTTTTTTTGGCTTTTTTTGCATAAGGTACCACCTTAAAATCCTTGCCAGACTTAAAGGGTCTGATACGCATTTTGATGGGGGGACTCCACACAAATTTTTTTTCATTCTTGCTGCAGTAAGTGCTACAGCAAAAGTGACATTTACAAAGAAAAAAAAATGACAGTTTAAATTGACCCAAATAAAACTTCATTGCTAGCTTTTTAAAGTGGAGTTCTACCCAAAAGTAGAACTTCCTCTCATTTGCTTCCTCCCCTCCTCCGGTGCCACATTTGGCACCTTCCACCAGAAGTTCCGTTCTCCTTCTCCTTCCCCCACCACCGAGCCTATGAAAATGCGCAGCACGCTTCGCGCATGCGCAGTAGGGAACCAGTTGTGAAGCCAAAAGGCTTCATTGTCAGTTTCCCTTAGAAAGAATGGCGGCAGCAGCACCGGCAGCTGATTCGAAAATCGGCTGGGGTGCTGACATCGCGGGCTCCCTGGACGGGTAAGTGTCTATATATTAAAAGTCAGCAGCTACAGTATTTGTAGCTGCTGACTTTTAATTTTTTTTTCTCCAGGCGGGACTCCTCTTTAAGCGCTTGCTGACCACCCTACAGCACATTTACTGCTACAGGGCAGCTGTGCTGCGCAGGATCATGTATATATAGGTGATCCTGCATTTCCGGGTTTCCACCAGTGGCTCGCTCCCGCTGTGAAAAATGATTGTTATGAAAACATATATTTGTGTATACTATTTTTAAAAAAATGTCCCTTTTAAAATTATGGGGATTTCTCAAATGTATTAGCAGCTATTAAAATAAGGAGGGCAAGTATGGTGTGCTCTGGTGCACACTACTTTACTGCACAAGTGTTGTGCTGCAAATAAAGGGCAACTTTGCCTGTTTCAGCAATAGGTGTCTATTGCCAAAGCCCTCTTTTGGATGGGTTTGAATCCTATGGCCATAGGTTTTCCCCCTGCAGCTACGTCTCCAATGCAGAGGATCCAGCCATGATCAGGAAATTCAGCAGTGTTTTTTTGTGCTGCATTTTCAGTGTGGGTCATTTTGGGGTTTCTCTGTGGTAGTAGATACCCTAGATTTTTCTCTGTGTACTGGGGAGGGGTGAAACATCATCTTGAAGTGTCCTCCATATTGCCAGCACCCTGAAACTCCTCCTCCATTGTCTCCTATTTATAAGGGCTGCCCCACCCAAGATGGCCACCACAAGTCACCGGGGATACGAGCGTCCAACCAGACAGCTGCTTTCCCAGTGCACCTACATAGGCTTCGTTGAAACATTATTCCCCCAAGCTTTCACTCTTTCTGCATGGCTGTAAGACACCACCTACTGAATGGAGCGTTAACTACACCTGCCTACACAAATGCACACAGTTGTCCAACAATTGGTCAAGGACAATCATTCCACAAGAAATCAGAGTGATCACAAGATTGCAGTTTGGAATGACTGTAAGAAATTGCAAACACTTTCAGCTTATTTATGGGTTCATGGCTCATATTGATAAAGTGCCATTACAGACACATTTGTAGTTTGGGCTTGAATCTAGACTTACCTTTTAATAGGTGCTTTTGCTGTTTGTAAAGTATGGGTAAGGAATATTGACATCACTCAAAGCTGCTGCATAAAGTCAAGATACGCACATTACCTTAACCACTTAAGCCCCGGAGGATTTGGCTGCTAAAGGACCAGACCCCTTTTTTCAACTTGGCACTTCGTGATTTTAACTGATAATTGCTCGGTCATGCAATGCTGTACCTAAACGAAATTTACGTCCTTTTTTTCCCACAAACAGAGCTTTCTTTTGGTGGCATTTGATCACCTCTGCGCTTTTTATTTTTTGCGATATTAATAAAAAAAGAGCGAAAATTTTGCAAAAAAATGACATTTTCAACTTTGTCTTTTAAAAAATATCCAATATACTCAATTTATGTCATTTTTTTTGGCCAAAATATATTTAGCTACATGTCTTTGACAAAAAAAAAATCAATGAGCGTATTTTTATTGGTTTGCGCAAAAGTTATAGCGTCTACAAACTATGGTGTAAATACTGAAATTTACGAAGCTTTAATTTCTGACTGCCTATCTCATTTCATGAAGTGCTAAAATGGCGGGGCAGTACAAAACCCCCCCAAACTACCACTTTTTGGAAAGTAGACATCCTAAGGAATGTTCTGAGAGGCATGTTGAGCTCATTGAATATTTTATTTTTTTGTCACAGGTGTTTGAAAAATGACTAAAAAAAATTTTTTTTTTTTTTTTACACAAAGTTGTCATTGAAATGATATATTGCTCACACATGCCATGGGTATATGTGTAATTACACCCCAAAATATATTCTGCTGCTTCTCCTGAGTACAGGGATACCACATATGTGAGACTTTTTGGGAGCGTAGCTGTGTACGGGAGCCGGAAAACAAATCACCACCATCAGAATTTCAAAGGGCGTACATTTTTCATTGCATTTTCTCACTACCTATAACGGTTTAGGAGGCCCTGAAATGTCAAGATGCCACAAAACCCCCCCAAATGACCCCATTTTGGAAAGTAGACACCCCAAGCTGTTTGCTGAGAGGCATGGTGAGTCCATGGAATATTTTATATTTTGCCACAAGTTTCGGGAAAATTACAATTTTTTTTTTTAATTTTTTTTTTTTACACAACGTTGTCACTAAAAGATAAATTTCTCACACATGACATGGGTATATGTGGAATGACACCCCAAAATACATTCTGCCGCTTCTCCTGAGTATGGGGATGCCCCATGTGTGAGACTTTTTGGGAGCCTAGCTGTGTACAGGACCGCGAAAACCAATCAACACTCTCAGGTTTTCTAATGGCGTAAATTGTTCATGTCACCTCTGCACTACCTGTCGCAGTTTCGGAGGCCCTAAAATTCCAAGATAGCACAAAACCCCCCCAAATGACCCCATTTTGGAAAGTAGACACCCCAAGCTATTTGCTGAGAGGCATGGTGAGTCCATGGAATATTTTATATTTTGCCACAAGTTCCGGGAAATATATATATATATATATATATATATATTTTTTTTTTTTTTTTACACAAAGCTGTCAGTAAATGATATATTGCTCACACATGCCATGGGTATATGTGAAATGACACCCCAAAATACATTCTGCTGCTTCTCCTGAGTACAGGGATACCCCATGTGTGAGACTTTTTTGCAGTCTAGCCGAGTACAGGACCCCGAAAACCAACCTCCACTTTCAGGCTTTCCAAAGGCGTAAATTGTTGATTTCACTCCTGACTACCTATCACAGTTTCGGAGGCCCTAAAATTCCAAGATAGCACAAAACCCCCCCAAATGACCCCATTTTGGAAAGTAGACACCCCAAGCTGTTTGCTGAGAGGCATGGTGAGTCCATGGAATATTTTATATTTTGCCACAAGTTCCGGGAAATATATATATATATATATATTTTTTTTTTTTTTACACAAAGCTGTCAGTAAATGATATATTGCTCACACATGCCATGGGTATATGTGAAATGACACCCCAAAATACATTCTGCTGCTTCTCCTGAGTACAGGGATACCCCATGTGTGAGACTTTTTTGCAGTCTAGCCGAGTACAGGACCCCAAAAACCAACCTCCACTTTCAGGCTTTCCAAAGGCGTAAATTGTTGATTTCACTCCTGACTACCTATCACAGTTTCGGAGGCCCTAAAATTCCAAGATAGCACAAAACCCCCCCAAATGACCCCATTTTGGAAAGTAGACACCCCAAGCTGTTTGCTGAGAGGCATGGTGAGTCCATGGAATATTTTATATTTTGCCACAAGTTCCGGGAAATATATATATATATATATATATTTTTTTTTTTTTTTTACACAAAGCTGTCAGTAAATGATATATTGCTCACACATGCCATGGGTATATGTGAAATGACACCCCAAAATACATTCTGCTGCTTCTCCTGAGTACAGGGATACCCCATGTGTGAGACTTTTTTGCAGTCTAGCCGAGTACAGGACCCCGAAAACCAACCTCCACTTTCAGGCTTTCCAAGGGCGTAAATTGTTGATTTCACTCCTGACTACCTATCACAGTTTCGGAGGCCCTAAAATTCCAAGATAGCACAAAACCCCCCCAAATGACCCCATTTTGGAAAGTAGACACCCTGAGCTATTTGCAGAGAGGCATGTTGAGTGTTTTGCAGATCTCACTTTTTGTCACAAAGTTTTGGAAATTGAAAAAAGAGGAAAAAAAATGCATTTTCCTGTTTTTTCTTCATTTTCCAAAAAAAATGAGAGCTGCAAAATACTCACCATGCCTCTAAGCAAATAGATTGGAGTGTCTACTTTGCAAAATTGGGTCATTTGGGGGGGTTTTGTGCTATCTTGGAATTTTAGGGCCTCCGAAACTGTGATAGGTAGTCAGGAGTGAAATCAACAATTTACGCCCTTGGAAAGCCTGAAAGTGGAGGTTGGTTTTCGGGGTCCTGTACTCGGCTAGACTGCAAAAAAGTCTCACACATGGGGTATCCCTGTACTCAGGAGAAGCAGCAGAATGTATTTTGGGGTGTCATTTCACATATACCCATGGCATGCGTGAGCATTATATCATTTACTGACAACTTTGTGTTAAAAAAAAAAAAAAAATTATTTTCCCGAAACTTGTGGCAAAATATAAACTATTCCATGGACTCACCATGCTTCTCAGCCAATAGCTTGGAGTGTCTACTTTGCAAAATGGGGTCATTTGGGGGGGTTTTGTGCTATCTTGAAATTTCAGGGCCTCTGAAACTGTGACAGGTAGTCAGGGGTAAAATCAGCAATTTACGCCATTAGAAAACCTGAAGATGTGGATTGGTTTTCGGGGGCGCGTACACAGCTACGCTGCCAAAAAGTCTCACACATGGGGTATCCCTGTACTCAGGAGAAGCAGCAGAATGTATTTTGGGGTGTCATTTCACATATACACATGGCATGTGTGAGCAATATATCATTTAGTGACAACTTTCTGTAAAAAAACAACAAAAAAAAAAGAAATAATAATTTTCCCGACACTTGTAGCAAAATATAAAATATTCCATGGACTCACCATGCCTCTCAGCAAATAGCTTTGGGTGTCTACTTTTCAAAAAGGGGTCATTTGGGGGGTGTTTGAACTGTCCCGGCATTTTATGCTCAATCTTATCCACACATCACCCACTCTTCTAACCACTTGAAAACCAAGCCTTTTCTGTGCCTTTTTGTTTACATGAAAAAATATTTTTTTTTTACTAGAAAATTACTTTGAACCCCCAAACATTATATATTTCTTTAAAGCAGAGGCCCTATAGAATAAAATGGGGGATGTTGCAAATTTTTTTGTCACACGGTATTTGCGCACAGATTTTCCAAACGCAATTTTTGCGAAAAAAATACATTTTTTTTTAATTTATTTCACAAATACACTATATAATTCCAATTTTTTTGGTAAAATTTAAAAGATGATCTTATGCCGAGTTCATAGACACCTGACATGACATGCTTTAGAAATTGCGCACGCCTGCGCAGCGGCAACAACGTACGTACATTTTTAAAAACTTTAAAAGTCTCTACAGGTTACCACTTTAGACTTACAGAGGAGGTCTACTGCAAAAATTACTGCACTCGATCTGGCGATCGCGGCGATACCTCACATGCATGCTGAAATTGCGGTTTACATATGACACTAGACCAACGCTTGCGTGTGCCATTGCGTGCAAGCACGGGGGGAAAGGGGGGGGGCTCAATTTTTTTTTTTTTTTTTTTTTTTTTTGCTTTTTTATGTTATTTTGACACCTTTCCTTTAATTTTTTTTTTTTTAAATCATTTTTATTGTTATCACAGTGAATTTAGATATCCCCTATGATAGCAATCGGTAGTGACAGGTACTCTTTTTTAAAAAAATTGGGGTCTTTTATACTCTAGATCTCTCCTCTGACCTTAATGTATCTGACCACGCCAAAATTGGTGTGATAAAATACTTTCCCAATTTCCCAATGGCCCTGTTTATTTCTGGCGAAAAAGAAGTCATGAAATGCTCGTAGCCTCCGGCATCTTAGGCCATAGAGATGATTGGAGCCATTCTAATCTTCAATTAGCTCTATGGTTAGATAACTGAACCACCGGCTGCACTCTCGGGTTAACCGGTGGGACAGGAGAGCCCGAGAAAAACCACGGAAGGCTTCGGAAGGCGGCGGTGGGGGGGGGGAGACCCCTCCCACTGCATGTAAAAGCAGTCTAGCGGCCAATTACCTGCTAGGATTGCTTTTACATGTTAGCCGACCGCTGGCTGTAAAAAACGATACCAAGATGATGCCTAAATCTGCAGGCATCATCCTGGTACAACCACTCAAAGTCCAGCAACGTACCAGTACATTGCTGGTCCTTGTTTGGCATATAGGTTTTTTTTTTTTCATGCAGCCTGTGGGCTGAACGGAAAAAAAGAGAACCTATCAGAAATCAGCACAGGAATAATGCGTAGTATTACTCATCATTAACCGCCCAAACAACCACCCACTGAATTTAATGATGGGTATACACGACACTATCCACGTATACCAAAATAGGATTTTAACTGCAGTGCTGAAATCAGAAAATCACCACAGCTGCTATCAGCAAAGGTATCCATATATGCTGAGCGCAAACGCTGTTTGTGTCAGAATATATAAAATCAATGCGTGGTAGCCGACGAGGGACCTGCAAGAGAAACAGGTCACAAAAGAATGAAAAAACAAACAAAGTACATTAAAAAAAGTACATTAGGAAGAGTAGGACATATAAAATGACTGACACAACAAAAGTTTTTGGATTCTCATCATTAACCGCCCAAACAACCACCCACTGAATTTAATGATGGGTATACACGGCGCTATCCACGTATACCAAAATAAGATTTTAACTGCAGTGCTGAAATCAGAAAATCACCACAGCTGCTATCAGCAAAGGTATCCATATATGCTGAGCGCAAACGCTGTTTGTGTCAGAATATATAAAATCAATGCGTGGTAGCCGACAATTACCTGCAAGAGAAACAGGTCACAAAAGAATGAAAAAACAAACAAAGTACATTAAAAAAAAGTACATTAGGAAGAGTAGGACATATAAAATGACTGACACAACAAAAGTTTTTGGATTCTCATCATTAACCGCCCAAACAACCACCCACTGAATTTAATGATGGGTATACACGGCGCTATCCACGTATACCAAAATAAGATTTTAACTGCAGTGCTGAAATCAGAAAATCACCACAGCTGCTATCAGCAAAGGTATCCATATATGCTGAGCGCAAACGCTGTTTGTGTCAGAATATATAAAATCAATGCGTGGTAGCCGACAATTACCTGCAAGAGAAACAGGTCACAAAAGAATGAAAAAACAAACAAAGGACATTGAAAAAAGTATAGTAGGAAGGAGTAGAAGGACATATAAAATTACTGACACCACAACAGTTTTTGGATCCTTTTATTTTACTTTCTAACTGTTCCTTTATTTCTTGATTTGGGAGGGAGTGCGATCTTCTGCGATCTTCTCTTCCAGCTTGGGTCTCTCAAAATGTCGATGGACATCCAACATCCTTCGAGACCCTGTGTTTATGTGCCCTACACTGTGTCGTGCTGTACCCTACACTAATACTCCACTAGTGTATGGTAGCGCTCAAAACATTCCCCGATGCAGAGACCAGGATGGTCAGGACATTTGGGACAATAATAACGGGTGTCACGCCTAAATCCGCGCCTGCTACAGACACGACATCGTCTTTGGGGTCGTATTTGGGTAGGGGTACTCGGGAGGGCATAAGGAAAATGCCTCTCATGCAGCCGGCTCACTGCATCTGGAAGGGGAAGTTGGGCAGGCATGCCTCCTGGGTACAGGTAGGCAAGGATGACCGCTTCCTGGAATTCCCGGAAGGGTCCAGTTCGTCCTGACGCCTTGTATAGGACAAAGGCGTTCAGCATAGCCAATTGGAAAAGGTAAACAGACACTTTTTTGTACCAGCGTCTGGCTTTACGGGCAACTAAATACGGCGCCAAAAGCTGGTCGTTAAGGTCCACCCCTCCCATGTTAAGGTTATATTCGTGGACACAGAGGGGTTTCTCCATAACGCCAGTTGCCGTAGGGATTTGGACTGTCGTGTCTGCGTGAAGGGAGGACAGAACATAAACATCCCGTGTATCCTTCCACTTCACCGCAAGTAATTTGTCCGTTTTCAAGCAGGCTCTCGCCCCCCGACTAAGACGGGAATTAACAAGCCGTTGGGGGAAGCCCCGGCGATTAGGTCGCACGGTGCCACATGCGCCAATTTGTAAATCAAGCAGGTGACTAAATAGTGGCACGCTTGTGTAAAAATTGTCCACGTACAAATGGTACCCCTTTCCGGATAAGGGTGACACCAAGTCCCAAACAATCTTACCGCTGCTCCCTATGTAGTCTGGGCAGTTCGGGGGCTCCACAGTGCTATCTTTTCCCTCATAGACACGGAAATTAACTGTATAGCCTGTGGCCCTGTCACAGAGCTTATACAACTTGACCCCGTATCTGGCACGCTTGCTGGGGAGGTACTGTTTGATAGCAAGACGGCCAGTAAATTTAATCAGGGACTCGTCAATGCAGACAACTTGTTCGGGGGTAAACAAGGCTGCAAACCGCTGATTGAAGTGGTCTATGAGGGGCCGAATTTTGTGGAGCCGATCGTATGCAGGGTCTCCCCGAGGACGACAGATTTCATTGTCGCTGAAATGCATAAATCGCAGAATTTGCTCGTATCTCCCCCTGGACATGGAGGCAGAGTACATGCGCATATGGTGAGCTGGGCTAGTGGACCAATATAGCCGCAATTCACTTTGTTTAGTTATGCCCATGTGGAGGGAAAGGCCCAGAAAGATCTTAAATTCGGAAACCGTTATAGGATTCCAGCCGAATCGTCTGGCAAGGTGCGAATTTGGGTTGGCGGCGATAAATTGTTGAGCATATAAATTTGATTGATCCACAATAGATCTGAAAAGATCTTCCGTGAAGAACAGCTCAAAAAAGTTCAGGGGCGTAAAACCAGCTGTCTCCACGTGGATTCCAGGTTGGGCGGTGAATGGGGGAAGTACTGGCGCTGTAGAATCAGTGGGTTGCCAATTGGGATATGCCAGCGCATCAGGGAGGGCACTATGGGCTCTACGGGCCTGTCTTCGAATACGCGGTGGCTGCGGGCCACTACTTGTGCTAGCCACCGCACCAGCTTCAACTGCACTTAGGGGACTCGCCACGTCACCAGGTCTTACTGCAGTGCTGGTTGTACTAGGTCCAGGTTGTACTAGGCCGCTGGCGCTTGCCAGGTCGCCAGAAGGATGAGCGGCACTAGTACCCACACTCTGCTCCATACGAGCACCCTGCGATTCCTGCATTTCAACAACACCAGAATGGGGTCGGGTACGCCTGGGTCTAACAGGGACCCATCTGTCGTCGGAGCTGTCTGTCAGGGAGCCGCTGCTGTCATCTGGTTCGTATAATGACCCTGATTCTGCCGGTGAGGCTTCCCCATCGCTCTCACCTGACATGGACATTATACTGTAAATAGCTTCATCACTGTACGAACGTTTAGACATTTTGGTAACTAAATTTACCCGTACAGTGATGCGACTCACAGGTAATAAAAGCACCTGGTTGTCGAAGACTATTTCAAGCGCTACCAAAAAAACTGCTAATGCTAGCAGGGATCAGGCCTGACTCTGCTAACACAGCGGTTTTGTGTCTTGTGTTTTTTGTAAGTGACAGTAATCTATTGATTACTACACTTACCTGGGTGAAAGGGTTAAACGCAGGTGCTGGCCGGAATCAGTGCTGATCGTGCAAACACCGCGTTTTGGGAACCCTAAACTATGGGGGCGCTAGTATAGCTCTGATCAGATCAGATATTGATCTGTTCAAACACTATACTAGAAATGGAAGTGTAGGTGCGTGCGTGCGTGTGTGGTGATCAAGGGGTTACTTCTAAACTATGCGCCGGGGATCTGGGGGGGGGGTGGCGGGGACCCTAAACCTCCTTTGGGAAAGAAACTAGCTAGCTAGAGCAACCTCAAGTCACAATGACACCAATACAAAAATACAGTAAAAACAGTATATTATGTGTGTATTAGTGCTAATGTGACAGAGGGTGTAGGGGTTAACGGGATGTGATCAGGGGGGGATCAGGGGTTTAAATCTTTATTGGAAGGGACTGGCGGGTATCCTAAGGATAAAAGGAACGGTGGCAAGCGCTAAACCTGGTCACAAGTCACACTTATACGGGTATATAGAAAATGCTATATACTGTATACAGTGTGCGTTGTGGCAGGGGGTGTAGGGGTGATCAGGAGGGGATCAGGGGATTAAATCTTTATTGGGCGGGTGGGGGGGACCCTAAACCTGCTTGGGACACAAACTTAGTCGCCTGCGCTAATTCTGATCACAATGACACTAATACAAAAATACAAAAACACAGTATATTACGTTTGTATTAGTGCTGATGTGACAGAGGGTGTAGGGGTTAACTAGCGGTGATCAGGGGGGGATCAGGTGGGATCAGGGGCTTAAATCTTTATTAGGGGGGGGTGGCGGGTAATTCAAGTGGAAAAAGGGGGGTCGCAAGCGCTAGACCTGACCACAAATCACACTTATACGGGTATATAGCAAAATGCTATATACTGTATACGGTGTGTGTTATGGCAGGGGGTGTAGGGGTGATCAGGGGGGGGTCAGGGGCTTAAATCTCTATTGGGCGGGTGGCGGGGACCCTAAACCTTCTTGGGACAGAAACTTAGTCGCCTGCGCTAATTCTGATCACAATGACACTAATACAAAAATACAATAACACCGTATATTGCGTTTGTATTAGTGCTGATGTGACAGAGGGTGTAGGGGTTAACGGCGGTGATCAGGGGGGGTTCAGGGGGGATCAGTGGGTTAAATCTTTATTAGGGGGGGTGGGGGGTAATTTGAGTGGAAAAGGGGGGGTCGCAAGGGCTACACCTGTTCACAAATCACACTTATACAGGTATATAGGTATATGCTATATGCTGTATATAGTGTGTGTTGTGTCAGGTGCTGTAGGGGTTAATTGGGGGGGGCGATCGGGGGTGAAATGTGCCTATCTAACTGTGTATGTACGTGCTTGGTGCTGTACTTACAATTAGATGTGCTCTTCTCTCACGCTGGATCCAAAAAGACCGTTGGGAGGGGAGGGCACATCTCCTCTAAGCCTGTGTTTACATTTCACAGGCTTAGAGGGAGATCTGATTGGGCAGGACCGATCAACAGGTCCAGACCAAAAATGATTGGCCTGGACCTGATGACTGATCGGTTCTGAACCCAATCGAGTCATCGGCGGGACCGCGGGTGCGCGCGCGTGCGCGCCAGAGCGGCGAAGGCTAGTGACGTACCGCTACGTCACTCTGCCTGGCCGGGGCTGACCGCCGCAGTATATAGTCGTGCGGCGGTCGGCAACCGGTTAATGAGTCATACTGTATGTGAATATGTTTGCTTTAGTTTTTCTTTTCTTAAAGGTTATATTACCATATTTTAGTTATTTTTCAACAGCTTGAAACACTTTTAAATTTTATACCAAAAAATTAGATTTTTCCCTCTAATTTAAACTTTAAAAATATGAAATCCATAAATCCCTCTAATAACATATGGTTAATCTCTTACAGAAAATCACATGTTGCAACCGATAATACACAGATTTTACTATGTATTGATTTTGTAGTCTAAGACTAAGTTCTAAAGTGTATGTAAAGCCATAACTCTTTATTATCTTTAGATGGAGAAGAAAGGGCTAGACTCCAAGTTATTTTTGTTATCCTTGTCCTGCTAAGGATATTACCCTTTACTTTCTGTCTTGGAGTTGCAATCAGAAGAGAGAGGAAATCTCCCTGCAGTGAGAGGAGTTCCCATCTTAGACAAATGTCACCAGAACATTTGTTTCTAATGGAAAATTTCCCCTCACTTCTTGCTCTAATGACAACTCTAAAATGTATGGGTTTTTGCTTTTTCAGGTTTTGGTAACAAAGGTCACCAGGACCAGTGTTAATTTTGGCAGCAAATTTCAATTTAGTTTTAGTCTTAGTCTTAGGACTAAAATGGCATTTTAGTTTTAGTCCCATTTTAGTCTTCTGCAAGTGTTTTAGTTTTAGTCGTATTTAGTCGACTAAAACTCCAGTATATTTTAGTTGACTAAAACGTCCTACATTTTAGTCGACTATAACTTATTTTAGTCATCTATAATCAAATGGGTGTAGTTCAATTGTAATTTGTAATGCATTATTTAAGCATTTCTCTACAATTTCCAAACTTATTATATACTACTGCTGGTCCTGGAGTGAAAAATCTAATTTGTTATTATTTATGGTATTAAGCTTTCAGCATGCACCAGTGTTAATTTTGGCAGCAAATTTCGATTTAGTTTTAGTTATAGTCTTTTGACTAAAATGCCATTTTAGTTTTAGTCGTATTTTAGTCTTAAGACTAAAATGCCATTTTAGTTTTAGTCGTATTTTAGTCATCTGAATTGTTTTAGTTTTAGTCATATTTTAGTCGACTAAAATTGTGTTAATTTAGTCGACGAAAACGTTTTAGTCGGTTTTAGTCGACGAAATTAACACTGACCAGGACAGATATAGGTGTTAATTTCCCCAGCAAGGAAACAAACTGCAATAAAAGCTTTCCAGAGGGAATACATTTCACCACTTTGTTTAAAACTCAAAACAGATTTCCTTTTTTATTTGTATTTTTTGTACAATCACTGCGCTTTTAAAATTTAAAGAAAAGAAGGCAGCATATTGAAGGTCTCTGTGTAAGTCTCTACCACTTCCCAAATCCCTGGATAATGTGTTTGCTAAGATGCCCATCTAAAAGATTTTTGAAATTATTGACACTTTTCCACTCAACACTGGCAAGTCAAGCACATCATTCAACATCATTGGGGCATACTAAAAGAGGATTCTGTCCTCAACAAGATTTTTACATACCTGAGAGCTGAGCCTCAGAGACCACTGATGTTGTAACAGTGGCCGCGAGAGCGTGGTGGTGTAAGGGTGCCTAAACCATCTTCCGTGTGGCGGGTGCGACAACAGGGTAGCCCAGAAAGCTAGAAAGCAGGTGTTGGCAGGACAGCAGACTCTGGGCTAGTGGCAGCAGGCAGCCAGAGCCAGGCAGCTTCATGCAGTGTAGAGGAGACACAGGATGCGTGGTCTGACAAGCCAGGTTCGTAACAGACGGTCAGATGCAGGCATAGATGACAGGCAAAGAATTGTCTAGGTACAGGCAGAGATCGGCAACATAAGTTCAGGCAGATAAGCATGAGACAAGAAGCAAACTATAGATACAGGCTTGGTCAAATACAGGAATAAACAGGATCAGGTTCAGGAACACAGGTATAGCTGCAGATCACACAGCAAAATACTAGTGCAACTGTTGCACTTATATATGGCATTTGGCACGTGTGCGTGAATATTTGTTCACATTTGTGTGCCTGCGCCTGGCATGATTGCACTTGGGGGGTCGTGCCTGCGCATGCGCATTTGCCCTTGAGCATCAGCTGTGCTATTGCCAGCCCGCCACTGACAAAGATCTTATCTGACACCCTGCAGGTTTTTTTTAGAAGGACCTCTAATCTTGATATGATATGATTGCCTATCATTGGGGGCTTTCACCCATGTAACAGTGAAAACTGTGGAGTGCAGGTCCATAGATGCAAGAGATTGGCCAATTTTACTTCACAAAGTTCAGATAAAAAATCTGAGGCAGATACATTTATTCCTTGTAATTCCACTTATGTGATCTACCTTCTCCAATGTAGAAAATGTATACAATATTAAACAGGGATTTAAAAACTTTAGCCTCTCAGTGCATTTCAGGAAATTCCATGGAAAGGATCCCAGGGGGATTACCATCATTAGTATTGCCAAGCTCAAACCACATTGGAGAGGGTGCAATAAGACCAGGGAGATTTTAAAACTACTTTGTAGAAATTCTGTGTATTTATGAACTTAAGACATATGCCTCTTATGGGTCTTTTACATATTTTATTATCCTCTGCTTTCTTTTGGTGTGGTTTGACATCCTTTTTGTCCATAGGGCCTTTGTATCATCCCCTTTTTTTGATAGAAGATCCCTTTTAGGCCATACATTTTTCCCTTAATACTTTTATTTCATCAATAACATTTTTTTTTGTAGAGGCCTCATTTAAGATAGGATTTATTTGTCGCCCCCCCCTACTGTTTTATATTTTTACTTTTATTTTTGGAAAGCGGCCCCTTTTATGATTTTCTTTTTCCTGTTTTTTTTTGCTTTGATGGTTAGTTTTTTTTTTTTCATTTTGGTCCATTTAGGCACTTTATAGGATTAATTTCCCATTTTTTATAGGGGCTTTTTTGATGTTTTAGTACCCACAGTGGGTTTTTTGTGCTTGATATATAAAAACCTTCGGTGTATGGCTCCCTCATTCTTCAAGACCTGCAAAAGGACCCGAGAATACATGGTATCAAGGAAAAGGATCACTATTGGTTGGCAACCCTTCTTGATCACATTACAAGGGGAAAGTCTCGGAACTCATCCCTTCCCCACAGAGGGAACAGAGGATGAAATATCTTGGGGACACCCTAAAAAGGTGTTTATGTAATGCCATTTCAGACTCTGGTAAGTAACAGTCTGTGGAAAATCTAATTTTGAGGTTTCTGTTGGTCAAGAGAGGAGCGGTGGAGAAGGGGGCCACCACAGTGATGCATTTCAAAAATTTTTTTAGTCATCACCGCCTAGGGCTGTCAGCTTTCAAATCCCATCGAAAGCGTCTACATCATATGGTGGGAGATCTAGGGGGCGAAAACACACATGGAGAGCTTTCCAGTTGACCATCCACTGGGTTACTGGGTCATGAGAATAAACCACTGGCAGCAACATGCCTAGTATGCAATCGAGCTGCTGAGACAGCTTTCCAAACAGGCATTCAGTGTTGTCAGGGGTTTTGTGACATAAAAAAGTGCATCTGTCCAAAGACACTGTGGACTGGCTGACATTTATCAAAATGAATCAGTCCTGGATTAGCAGCAGCTATGAAGCCCCTGATGCTGATGTCCCCAAGTAAGTGTTTTTTGGACTTGGCATCTCTGACTGTCTAGGCTGCCTTGCTTTGTGGGGGTTGATTTCATCTGGAAGAAATTTTTTGGTGTAGGTTTCATGGGCACAAATAATTAACACCCATGGACCATTTTTTATGCACCTGTCTGACAGGTGCATATCATTTAAATTTTTGTTGTTTTCATCAAGAGTACCTCCACAGAGTTATGATGTGAAGGCACCACCGACACCCAAAGACCAATTTTTCCACTGCTGTTTGGTCGGGGCATATCATTTCCATTTTTGACAGTAAGGCCAATTCTTGCTTTCATCAAGAGTACCACTATAGGGTTACGGTGTGAAGGCAACACCAACACGTAAAGCCCAACTTTTTCACACTTGTTTCTTCTATCCAAAGTCTGCGAAAGAGACACCAGAATGTATCCAAAAAATCTCTAACCTTGTTCCAAGTGCAGAAAATTGTAGCCTCATCATACAGACTGGCTCCCCAAGCCGTTGTTTATAAAATAAAGAAAGCTTGCAGATTAAATTTAATTTTTTTGCCTTTATGAATATATATTTTTGCTGCAGCAGGTTCTATACACGGTACAGATGTGCCACTTTACAGGCAGACTAAGGGGACCCCCCCCCCCCCCAGGCACTATATTTAAAGGAATTTTTCATTTTTATTTTTTAAAAATTATGTTTTTTACAAACTTTTTTTTCATTGATACATGTCCGCCAGGGCAGTACCTGGACTCCCATAACCGCTGTATATCCAATTACTTGCATATAAGCCCAATTACTTGCATATAAGCCTTCAAAATGGGCGCTTTAGATTTTTCCAGTTCAGGTCCCATAAACTGTGATGGGGTTCGTTATTCTGTTCCAAACTTTCACCATGTTCGAAAATTCTGGCGCAAACTGAACCGGGGGGCGCTCAGCCCATCTCTGGTTATATGTGTATGTTATATGATCCCATTCTTAATGCCTTTAACCCCTTTCATACCGCGCCATAACAAAATGACGGCTGCAGGAAGTCTTTCTCGATCCGGGCGGACGTCATATGACGTCCGCCCGGTCTCGCCGCTACTGCGCGCGGGCGCGCAGCGATCGGGGGTGAGGCCTCGTCCCTTGGACTGAGCCCAACCCCGATCACGGTAAACAGCCAATGAAATTGGCTGTTTACCGCATGATCAGCTGTGTCAATCACAGCCATTCACATGAGCGGCTCCCGCGCGAGCCGCTCGCTCCCTCCTCAATGTGCGCCGATCGGGGATGAGGCTCGTCCCTCGGACAGAGCCCATCCCCGATCTAGGTAAAGAGCCAATGAAAAAAAAATATATATAATGTTTGGGGGTTCTAAGTAGTTTTCTAGCAAAAACAACTGATTTTAGCTTGTAAACACCAAATGTCAAAAATAGGCCTAGGCAAGTGGCTAGGATGCATGATGGTGCCCCTTGGATGTTGGGCCCCTCTATATGGCTAGGCTGTGAAAATGTTTCACATATGTGGTATTGCCATACTCAGGAGGAGTGGCAGAATGTATTTTGGGGTGTCATGTTTGCTGTGTACATGCTATGTGTTAGGAATATCCTATAAATTGACAACTTTGTGTAAAAAAAAAAGTTTTTATTTTTTTCCCACATTTTCCAAAAACTTGTGGAAAAAAATGACATGTTCAAATGACCCATTACTGTGTAAAAGTCTCACACATGTGGTATCACCATACTTTGTATGACTATGACAACTTTGTGGGAAAAAAAAGAAAAATACAATTTTTCTTCATTTTCCCAAGAATTGTGGGAAAAAATTATAACTTCAAAAAACTCATCATGCCTCTTACTAAATACCTTGGACTGTCTACTTTACAAAAAGGGGTCATTGGGGGGGGGTATCTGTACTGTCCTGACATTTCAGGGCCTCAAGAAAGGAGATAGGCCGTCAGTACATCTGGTGTGATCAATTTTCAGTAATTGGTACCATAGCTTCTAGACTCAATAACTTTCACACAGACTAAATAATATACACTAATTTGGGTTAATTTTACCAGAGATATGTAGCAGTATAAATTTTGGCCCAAATGTATGAAGAAAAATTTGTTTTTTGCAAAATTTTATAATAGAAACTATAAAAAATTGTTTTTTTTTTTCAAAATGTTTGCTCTTTTTTTGCTTATATCACGAAAGAAAAAAAAAAAACCCAGTTGTGATCAAATACCACCAAAAGAAAGCTCTATTTGTGTGAAAAAAATGATAAAAATTTTGTTTGGTTACAGTGTAGCATGGCCAAGCAATTGTCATTCAAAGTGTGAGGCCCCTTTCACACATGCTGTCCGTTTGTCCGTTTTTCATCCATCCGTTGTTGGATGAAAAATGGACATCAATGTATCTCTATGTAAAAACGGATGACAACTGATGATCATCAGTTAACATCCATTTTCATCTGCTTCCGTCAATGTGAACGTATGAATGCCCTATTTTTCATCCGTCAAAAAAACGGATCAGACGAAAAACGGATGACAACGGATGAAAAACGGATGAAAAACGGATGACAATGGATGAAAAACAAATAACTGATGAAAAACGGATGAAAAACGGATAACAACTGACGAAAAACGGATGAAAAACGGATAACAACTGACGAAAAACAGATGACAACTGATGAAAAACGGATGAAAAACGGATGGAAAACTGATACATTTTGACGTGACTGAACTGATAAACTGAACGGACTGTATGTGTGAAAGGGGCCTGAGAGTGCTGAAAGCTGAAAATTGTTCTGGGCAGGAAGGGGGGTCTAACTGCTCTGTATGGAAGCGGTTAAGGAAGTACAGTGTGTTGTCAGCTTATCACTGTTAATTACTATATATATAAATATAGTATCAAAAAAGCTTTTGAATACTAAAGATGGAAGTTTCCTACATTGCTCAATAAAGATTTTTTTTTTTTTCCTTTGAAAAGGTATTTCAACTTAAACTCAGTTCAGTCATGGTACTTGATAAATTGATATTCATTTTGATAGTTTTAATCTTTACATAGAAATATGAGTGCTCCCATTGCTGACCAGTTTTTGAAGATGCATTATATGAGGCTCTCATCCTTAACGTTTTTCAGTAATAGCAGCACATGTGTGTTCACTCCAATGTGCAAACAATCACTAGCCCCAATCACCATCACTACTAGCCCTGCCTACCATTCTGATTAGACTCTCCAGTCAATGGCATTTCACTTTCAAGCCATCATTGTTCCCAATGTGTGGGGAGCTTTATTAGGTCGTCATTGTTTTTTTGATAAATCAAGCAGTCCAATTCTACCTGGGAATTCAAGCATATCCATCTATCTTTCTCTACTCATTGCCCAAGTCTCTGTCTCTCTGTCTTTCATTATTTGTGTTCGTCTGTCATGCATTATGTCTGTCAGTGTCTAATTATCCTTACCTGTTGCAAACTTGTGAGTAGAGTGCAGCATGATGTGCCGGCGGCAAAGAATACACATTCAGAGACAAAGGTGGATGAAAATAGTATATTAACCGCTTCCATACAGAGCAGTTAGACCCCCTTCCTGCCCAGACCAATTTTCAGCTTTCAGCACTCTCACACTTTGAATGACAATTGCTCAGTCATGCTACACTATAACCAAACAACATTTTTATCATTTTTTTCACACAAATAGAGCTTTCTTTTGGTGGTATTTGATCACAACTGGGGTTTTTTTTTTTCGTGATATATGCAAAAAAAGAGCAAAAATTTTGAAAAAAAAACACTTTTTTTTAGTTTCAATTATGAAATTTTGCAAAAAATAAACTTTTCTTCATACATTTGGGCCAAAATGTATACTGCTACATGTCTCTGGTAAAATTAACCCAAATTAGTGTATATTATTTAGTCTGTGTGAAAGTTATTGAGTCTAGAAGCTATGGTACCAATTACTGAAAATTGATCACACCAGATGTACTGACTGCCTATCTCCTTTCTTGAGGCCCTGAAATGTCAGGACAGTACAAATACCGACCAAATGACCCCTTTTTGTAAAGTAGACAGTCCAAGGTATTTAGTAAGAGGCATGGTGAGTTTTTTGAAGTTGTAATTTTTTCCCACAATTCTTGGGAAAATGAAGAAAAAATTTTTTTTTCTTTTTTTTCCCACAAAGTTGTCAATTTATAAGCTATTTCTAACACATAGCATGTACACAGCAAAAATTACACCCAAAAATACATTCTGCTACTCCTTCCGAGTATGGCGATACCACATGTGTGAGACTTTTACACAGCCTGGCCACAAAAAGAGACTCCACGTCCAAGAAGCACATTCAGGCGTTCTAGGAGCATAAATACACATAAAACTTTCTTACTACCTATCACACTTTTCAAGGCCCTAGAGCACCAATACAATGGAAAAGTCCACAAAATGACCCCATTTTGGAAAGCAAACACTCCAACGTATATTCTATGAGGCATTATGGGTCGTTTGAACATATCATTTTTTTCCACAGGTTTTTGGAAAATGTGGGAAAAAAATGAAAACTTTTTTTTTTTACACAAAGTTGTCAATTTATAGGATATTCCTAACACATAGCATGTACACAGCAAAAATGACACCCCAAAATACATTCTGCCACTCCTCCTGAGTATGGCAATACCACATGTGTGAGACTTTTTCACAGCCTAGCCATATAGAGGGGCCTAACATCCAAGGAGCATCATCATGCATCCTAGCCACTTGCCTAGGCCTATTTTTGACATTTGGTGTTTACAAGCTAAAATCAGTTGTTTTGCTAGAAAACTGCTTAGAACCCCCAAACATTATATATTTTTTTTTAGCAGAGACCCTAGAGAATAAAATGGAGATTATTGCAATATTTTTTATCACACCGTATTTGCGTAGCGGTCTTCCAAACGCAATTTTTTTGGAAAAAATTCACTTTTTTTAATTAAAAAATAAGAAACCAGTAAAGTTAGCCCAATTTTTTTCCATAATGTGAAAGATAATGTTACGCTGAGTAAATAGATACCCAACATGTCATGTTTCAAAATTGCGCACGCTCACGGAATGGTGACAAACTTTGGTACTTAAAAATCCCCATAGGCGACAATTAAAAAATTTCTACAGGTTGCCATCTTTGAGTTACAGAGGAGGTCTAGGGCTCAAATTATTCCCCTTGCTCTAACGATCGCGGCGATACCTCACATGTGTGGTTTGAACACCGTTTACATATGTGGGCGGGGTTTCTGTATGCATTCGCTTCTGCGCGCGAGCTAACGGGGACAGCGCGCTTTAATTTTTTTTTTTTTTTTTTTTACTATTTATTTTATTTATTATTTTTTATTTTTACACCGTTTAAAAAAAAAAAAATTGATCATTTTTATTTCTATTAAAAGAAATGTAAATATTCCTCGTAATAGAAAAAGGCACGACAGGACCTCTTTTTTGTGAGATCTGGGGTCAAAAAGTCCTCAGATCTCACAAGTACACTAAAAGATAGAAAAAAAATAAATAAATAATTATAATATAAAATGAAAAAAAAAAAAAAAGGACCTTTAAACCGGTTGCTAGGCAACAACATTTTCCGTAGCTCCGGTCCTCCAAGACCATAGAGTCAAGTGAGGGCAAGCTTGCCCTCACTCGACATCCTGTCTGTGAGGATTCGGGACCGGATCGTTTTCCCCGCTGCCGGCGGGTCCGGTAAGCGGGGAAAAGGACCGGAACGCGTCGGGAGGGGGGTGGGCGCCTCTTCCGCCATCCCGGAAGGGTGATCCCACGACGAATCCGCCGCTGGGACCACCCTTATCGGAAAGCCAACCGTCCACCGTTTAAAAAAATACCAGGGTTATGGCAGCTATCTGCTGCCATAACACCGGTATTTAGGTTTAAACGGACGACGTATATAAACCTTTTTGGACTTGGACATGGTGGCTGTATGAAGGGTGACAGGTACTCGGGTACTTTGTTGGGCAGGTGACAGGTACTCTGGTACTGATGAGCAGGTGGCAGGTACTCGGGTACTCCGATAGGCAGGTGACAGGTACTCGGGTACTCTGATGGGCAGGTGACAGGCAGGTGATAGGTACTGATGAGTAGTACTCACTGACTGATAGGTGATAGGTGATACTGTACTGATGGGTACTGATGATCAGTACTGATACGTGATAGGTACTGATGAGTACTGATGAGTAGTGATGGGTACTGATGAGCAGGCGGCAAGTACTTGGGTACTTCAGGCGTCAGGTACTCTGATGAGCAGGTGGAAGGTACTCGGGTACTCTGATGGGTAGGTGACAGGTACTCAGGTACTCTGATGATGGGTACTCCGTTGACAGGTACTCAAAGTACCCGAGTACCTGTCATCAGAGTACCCGAGTACCTGTCATCAGAGTACCCGAGTACCTGTCAGAGTACCCGAGTACCCGTCATCAGAGTACCCGAGTACCCGTCATCAGAGTACTCGAGTACCTGTCATCAGAGTACCCGAGTACCTGTCATCAGAGTACCCGAGTACCCGTAATCAGAGTACCCGAGTACCCGTCATCAGAGTACCCGAGTACCCGTCATCAGAGTACCCGAGTACCTGTCATCAGAGTACCCGAGTACCTGTCATCAGAGTACCCGAGTACCTGTCATCAGAGTATCCGTCATCAGAGTACCTGAGTACCTGTCATCAGAGTACCCGAATACCTGTCACCAGCCCATCAGAGTACCCGAGTACCTGTCATCTGAGTACCTGATGACAGGTACTCGGGTACTTTGATGGGCTAGTGACAGGTGCTCTTTATTGGGGGGGGGGGGCAATCAGTGTGTTTAGGGTGCACTGTAGTTGGTAACTAGCTGTTACCACAATCTCTTCCTCACACAGGATCAGTGTGTGAGGAGGAGAACACGGTGACAGCTAGTTACCGTGTTCTCTGTTGACATTTGTGACCGGCTGTGATTGGACACAGCCGGTCACGTGGTAAAGAGCCAATTTCATTGGCTCTTTACCTAGATCGGGGATCGACTCTGTCCGAGGGACGAGCCTCGTCCCCGATCGCTGCTCTGCGCGCCCCCGGGGGCGCGCATTGCAGAGAGAACGAGCGGCTCGTGCTGGAGCCGCTCATGTGATCGGCTGTGATTGACACAGCCGATCACGTGGTAAACAGCCAATTTCTATTGGCTGTTTACCTTGATCAGTGATGGGCTATGTCCGAGGGACGAGCCTCATCCCTGATCGCGCCGCTGCACGCCGCCGGGGGCGCGCAGTAGCAGCTAGAACGGGCCGACGTCATATGACGGCGGCCCGGATCTAGACAACCACTTTGCCGACGTCATTTTACATGACTCGGTATGGAAGTGGTTAATAAAGTCCCAACAATGTATCAGGCTTGGAAGGTTGGCACTGCAGACCGGAGCCACTTACAAACAGTAACAGAAGATCATAATCTTGAAATTATTACAACAGCTTCTTCAACGAGGATCATGAAATTGGCCTGGTCAGTCCACACACAAATAAGAGGCTTCCTACGTGGAATATCGTAGATAGCATAGTCCCTCAATTTTCCTTACTCCTCGGGAACTTTCCCTGCCGCTATGCGCTGTCTGTTCCAGATGGAGAACCTGTTCCTACACTAGCCACACCCACAGACCTCACCAAACTGGGGAGTCAGAGCCTTAAATAGACATTGCCCTGACCCAAGATGGCACTGAGGTCACGAGGGGCACCGACATCCAATTAAACAGCTGTCTCCCTGAAGGCCGCAGAAAGTTAAGGAGGAACCAAGTTCCTCAGAACTTCTTTCCCCTTCTGCATTGCTGCTTCAGTCTGCATGAAACATAATTACAGCAATAACATCCTTGGGGTCATCATCCCTTTAGGCTTTCTGCTTTCAGCAGATTGCGGTGGAGCTGTTTTTTGATTGGTCCAGGGCCTTCTGAGACCACAGAGTTCAATGGGAAAGGCTTTTTTTCCACCTGATAGGGGGTGCGCTACCATCTGGGCTCCAGTTTGCTGTCTCTTTTACATCTCGAGTTCTTTACCAGCACCTGGTCCCCTGGTCACAACTGCAGTTCATCCATGACACTATCCTCTGCCAAGTCCTCATGCCTGCAGAAACTAGATATGTATCAATCCTCAACTGGTCTCACTTACAGGGCGTACGAGAAGTGGGGGCTCTGGGGAATACAGCATAAGGTCTACTGGCAATAAGCCATAGTATCCAAATCTCAGAAATAACGGGGTTCGCCCAGTAGCCCTCTGCCTTTACTACAGCCCCCACATGCTGGTTCCAACAGTCTCAGTGGCCCTGTTCAAAACTTTCCAGGTTGGTAATGTATGTTATAGTTGTAGCGGGCCAGGCGTGCGACCCACCTCTTCTCCAGTGCCCCCAACTTGGTCTTCTCTAGGTAGGGTTGTTGCCTGTATACATTTCAATCTCTGACCCCCATAAGGTATTCTGCAAATTTTTCAGTAATTGTCTACACCAGCTAATAGTTCCACTTTAAAGGACCTATAGTTGTAGGGATTTTGTTCAGAGCGCTTGAGTAGGCAATCACCCTTGCATGTCCTTTCTTCTCTTGGGCCCAGGTCTTGTAAGCTTCCATCTGTATATACTGGCAAGAGTTTCAAGTAATAGTTATAGGCCCAAGAAGGAAGGTCCAGGTCTTTCAGGATGTTCATGCCCTGGACTAGACGCTTGCTGGTCTGCGAGTCACAACGACCCAAACCCATTCTGCTACCTGGTCATCTATCTGCATCTTTACCCAGATAACTTCTTCCATCACAATAGGCAGATTACTGGCTACTTTCTGGGACTGTCAAGATAAGTCCAATTGGTCCAGAGTCACGAACCATTGGACAAAGAACTTATACTTCATAATGGTGACTTCAGACCTAGTGTCAACCAAGCAGTGTCATTTACTAAGGTGTTGACTAATGGACTTGGCACAACCATAATCTCTGGCCTTTTGAGACCTTGTTGTGCCACTCCCAGGGTTGGTCCCTCATCCCCGGGAGCCCCTAGTTTAACTGCAGCCTCGAGGTGTTCTTACTTACGGACTGGCCACAGTTCCTGGCTACATGCCCAAAGCACCCACACCACCAGCATTTTCCAGTCTTTCCAGTCTTCAGCCAGGTCCCTCTGAAGCGGAGTCTTACCCTTAGAGAGGTGAGATAACTCTTGCTTGAATGTGGACATCTCTTTCCCCATGGATGCCATGTTCTGGGTCAGTTCCCCAAATGGCAGTCTGCATGGCTGACAGAGGTGCAGTGCCAAGGCCTCCTTACCTTATGTACTGTATAACAGTTGATGTTTTTTTTTGTCACAGCAACAGTTGCTTCTGTATCCTCATGCTCCCATGCAACCTCCTCCACCACAGTCATTAAAGGTGAGGGAGGGTTGCGCTTTTACCCATTCCTGTAGGGGTCTCCTGACAGGGCTGGCCTTCATCGATACCACAAATTGGTCCTGCAGTAACTTATTTAAAGCACTTATGTTGGCACAGCTGTGTAAATCCTTCTTCTTCTCTTACCACTTCCTAAGATTTTGGAGGGCCCCTGAAAAGTGGGTGAGGCTTTCACCCTCCTGCTGTCTACAGATGAAAAATCTGCATCTCAGTCCCAGCACTTTCACATTTTCCTTAATCAGGCCTTCCAGACAGGCCACAATTTGTTCTAGACTGGTCCGGGAATCTTCAGGAAAGATGTAGCTACAGATGACGCTGTGATTGACAGCGAAACGCGTCTAGCAATTGGCCGAGCGGACTGCCACATCACATCCGGCCGGTGGAGCGCACGCTGCAGGAGCAGCGAACCACCGTGCCGTGTCTTATATGCTCAGTTACTTATCATGTTTGTGAGTATCATTCTTGTTTGCTCTAATAAAATTTGTTAAAACGGTCTTCACTATGGATGGTTCTTTTTTACATGAGGGAACTCTGGATTAACAATCACCATCAAGGATCTTACTATCGGCATTACGGATTCCTATGCAAAGAGTGTGATCACCATTACATGCCTTTTACCAAGCGCATTGTGGTAAGTAGAAAACCACAAGGGGGACACCCCCATTTAAGCACAGATAAAGCACAGAAGCACTAGATCTGCACTTTTTTCATGGACTTGAAAATTGACTTTATTTTTATGTATTTCTTTTTTATGAATTTTTTATGAATTCTGATGCATCACTTCTTATTATTTATATGTGATATTGTGAAATTTGCACATTATACCTAGTTATACAGTATTTACTACACGGATGGTTGAAGCAGCGCTGCAACACTGAGTTTACAACTCAAAATCGAACCCTACAGACTAAGACTGGAATACCATTAAAGTTCAGGTGAGTGTAAAGGCAGGTGTCCCAATACTTTTGACAATATAGTGTACGTTAGAAGCAATAACCTGCTGCCCCATTCAGAAACTTGCTATGTGAGCATACACAAGGCTAGGTACCTTCCCCCTGCCTATTTGACTCAGTCAGGTCTGGCACCTGACTATTCAAGCAGGGAGTGCTGCATTGTAGGAAGGCAGGGGAAATAGTAATTTGCACTACTTTACTCAAAAGGATCAGGTGTTTCTCTAGCACCAGAAGGCAAACTGTGCAGGAGGGGTGAGCAAAAGGTAAAGATGTGCTCCTTATTCCAGTCAATCAGCCCATGTGACAGTTTAGGTGTATTATAAGAAATACATACCATTTGCAGTAAATTAAGGCCATAACATTCATTTGTATGTTTTTTTTGCAATTAGAGATGGCCTTGCAGTTCGCCCAGCGGTCGGTTCACAGCGAACTTTGCTCGTTCGCTGTCCGCCGATCATGCGAACATATGGCGATGTTCGTGGCCGCCATATTCTTTTACATTGTGAAGAATTTTGACCCATGACACATCCATCAGGTTGTACAGGTCAGCCAATTGAGACATTTCAGCACATAAACATACCCCCTACCTTATAAATAGACCTGATCTGGTTGCCATTTTACATTCTGCCTTTTTTCAGTGTAGGGAGAGGTTTGCTGTGTGAAGCAGGGACAGACTGTTAGTGACACAAATCGCTCGGTAATAGGTCCACAAAAGTCCTTTTAAGGACTGGTATAGGTGTACTGTCTATATTCTGTCTTTTGTCAGTGTAGGGAGAGGTTGCTGTGGGGAGCAGGGACTGACTGTCAGTGACACAAATCGCTCGGTAATAGGTCCACAAAAGTCCTTTAAAGGGCTGGTATAGGTGTACTATTGTTTGGTGTGCAGTATATAGGGGTGTAATACAATTATAATATACATTCTAATATAGAAAGCATATTATAGTGTATTTGGGTACTGCAGAAATGTTTCCTCTTTCGCTGCGTTAACTCTGCTACACACAGTGACAAAAGTTACTAGAAAATATTTTTCATAACTGGTGTGATAAACCAGTGTCCCCCAAAACAACAGATTGAAGTGGGGTGTTATATAACAATATACTTTCATAATAGTGTATTTGGGTACTGCAGAAATTTTGCCTCTTTCGCTGCGTTAACTCTGCTATATACAGTGACAAAATTTACTAAAAAAATATTTTTCATAACTGGTGTGATAAACCAGTGACCCCCCCAAAACGACAGATTGAAGTGGGGTGTTATATACTTTCATAATAGTGTATTTGGGTACTGCAGAAATTTTGCCTCTTTCGCTGCGTTAACTCTGCAACACACAGGGACAAACGTTACTGGGAAAAAAAGTATTATAACTGGTGTGATATACCAGTGGCCCCCCAAAACGACAGATTGAAGCGGGGTGTTATATACCTTCTTCCACATATACTGCGCTTCTCTAGAGACTTTTGTCACAGGGTCATTTAAAAAATGACAGGCAGAGGAAGAGGCAGGACCTTACGCAGGGGTGGTAGGGGTAGGGCAGGAGCGCCAGGCCGGAGCCAAAGTGGGAAGTTGCAGAAGGTGCGTTTGATTACATCAAAGGACGCACCAGACTTGGTTGAGTGGCTCACTCAGCCTTCCTCCTCATCCTCTCTATCTGCACCCTCTTCACTCTCTGCTGTGTTCACCCCCAAAGACACCACCACCAACACCACCACTGATCCATCACAAGACATTTATGATGCGCAGCCATTCTTGGCATCGGATCAGGAAGAGGAGGTAGCAACAGCCGCCACTCTAACGACAGTATCCAGATCAGCCCAAGGAAGATGGTCCTCGCTGTTGCTGCCTACTCCGAGATCTCTAATGTTAGTGGTGGGGATGCTGACGTCGATGATACAGAGGCAAAATTTCTGCAGTACCCAAATACTATTATGAAAGTATATTGTTATATAACACCCTGTAATGTTCTGGTACCTCTGGTACCCTTTATTTCACTTCCCATTCATGTATGCGTCCCACCATTCTCTTTTGGTAGGTGCGCATACACCTTTAAGACCGATGCTGTCATCACTGAGCGCCGCAGAGCGGCTATTTCAACCGGCTATTTCAACCGCCGGCGTTCTCACTCACATGTTCATGTTCAACCGTCATGGTTGGATCGTCCCTGTCTGAAGTCGGCATACCAGATGTTACTCGCTCCTGTATCTCGCTACCTGAACTTGTTTCATATCTGATCCTGTGTCTCGCCACCCGATCACTCCCAGCATGCTGCTTTCATCCTTCACTCTTCAACCTGCCTTGAAGCTCATATGCTCACAAGCGTACCTCGCTGTCGGAACCTCGCTACTGATCCCTGTATCCCGCTACCGGATCACTCGCTCATACCGAACCTCTCTACTACTGCTTGCTATTAGTGATAAGTACCCCGCAGGGGAATCCTCCATAAACCTTCCTACTAAGCTTACACTATCTAGCTCTGCATATTAAGGACTGTTACTATCATCTGCACTATTATTTAGATTGCTAGCTCTTGAGCCTACTAACATCTATCCTTGCACTGGGTTAGTCTCTCCTGTATGTCATCTGCTATCCTACCACCTACTACCATACATGATTGCTAACCTATCTGCATCCTACCTGTTACCATCTATACTCTCATGAACATTTCTCTCAAGTGCTGTTCACCTATTGTCACTGTTCATACCTGTCTCTTTAGCTCATCACCATTATACTGCTATATACATCTATCACTCCAGGAACATCTTATTGAGTGTGTATATTTGTATGCTGAATCAGACAGACCACAGTGATGAGTCTTGGGAGTTGGAATTGGTATTTCAACGTATCTCTACATGACTACTGAGTGGAGTTTTTCTGCAGCTGCAAATCCATCTTGTTTCAGAAAACGCAGGAGCGTTACAGATTGAACGAACCTAAAATGGATTCAGCAGATTTACCCACTCAAGTGACACAATTAAAACAACAAGTGACTGCGTTAATACACGCTCTTACTGAATTAAAAGAAGGCAATCAGGCTCTGAAGCAGCAGGTAACCCGTCTATCACAACTTGCCGCTGCTCAGCCCCCTGAACCCAAAATAAATCCTCCTCTAGTGTTTACAGGTGATCGCAAAAAAATTCGTGAATTCAAAAACGCCTGTCAGTTACTTTTCTTGATAAAACCTCGTACCTACCTTACTGATCATATCAAAGTCTGTACTATTATTTCATACCTAACGGGTGATCCACGGGCCTGGGCAGACTCTCTCTTTGAGAAAAATGATCAGCTTCTCAACTCCTATGCTTTATTCCTAGCGGAACTCGCTAGTCTATATGATGACCCCAATAGGCAGAGTACTGCCGATATTCAATTGAGGTCCTTGAAACAAGCTAGGAGACCTGTAGAAGACTTTGTAGCAAAGTTCAAAAGATGGACCCTTGATTCAGGGTGGAATGATACATCTCTGAGAACTCAATTTAGACTCGGCCTATCAGAAGCCGTTAAAGACGAGCTCGCCCGAGCGGATTTACCGGACACCCTGGATGCTTTGATACAACTCAGTATCAACATAGGCAGGAGGCTGCGAGAAAGAAAGGCTGAAAAAATGGGAATGGCATTGTCCAGTCCTTCTCGGATTTCGGCCGTTGACCCTACTCCTATGGAGGTAGGAACCATACGCCCACCTTTATCAACTACTGAAAGAGCCAGGAGACGATCCAGTAATCTTTGCTTGTACTGCGCATCCCCGGATCACATGATAAGCGTCTGTCCCCTTGTCCGCAAAAAAGAGGGTGAGTGTTCACATGTCCTGCTAGGGGGATTGACAACTTCATTTACTAACCCTTATCTTTTTGTTCGTTTGACATTGCAGTGGGACCAGACTAGGATTACCACTAAGGCCATGATCGACACAGGATCTTGCGGAAATTATATCGATATACGTTTTGCTACTTTAAATAAAGTACCTATTATTTCAAAACCTAAGCCTGTCTCTGTGAGTCTTATTAACGGTATTCCGTTATCTTCTGGCCCAATCACTAATCAGACACAAGCACTCCTAGTCACCACTAACGAGTCTCATACGGAGACCACTACCTTCGACCTATTATCTTCGCCCCACTTTCCCATTGTTTTGGGACTTCCCTGGTTACACACACATCAACCAACCATAGATTGGAAGAAACGGACCCTAACCTTCCTCTCTTACTATTGCGAGAGTACGTGTAACCTCCCGTCTTATGGAAAGATCCTGTCTGTGGTGTCAGATGAGATTGCACCACTATGCTCTCAGGATCTGTCCGAAGTTTTTCTTGAGAAAAATGCTCAAGTACTGCCTCCCCATAGGGATTATGATTGCACTATTGATCTACTCCCAAATAGTAAACTGCCTTTTGGTCATGTTTATCCTCTTTCGCAGGATGAACTTTCCCATCTCAAGGAATACTTGGATGAGAATTTGACAAAAGGTTTTATTAGACCTTCCACTTCTTCCACAGCTGCAGGACTTTTTTTTGTCCGCAATAAAGACTCAAGTCTCAGGCCTATTATCGACTATAGGCAATTGAACGCCATTACAGTAAAAGATCGCTATCCTTTGCCGCTTATCCCTGAACTCATTGAACAAGTGCGTGGAGCTACCTACTTTTCAAAATTGGACCTGAAAGGGGCATACAATCTAATCCGAATCCGTGATGGAGATGAGTGGAAGACAGCATTCAGAACCAGATACGGATTGTTAGAATATCTTGTAATGCCATTTGGGCTATGTAACGCTCCCGCAGCTTTCCAACGATTCATAAACGATATCTTTAGAGACTTACTTGATGTCTGTGTTGTGGTATATCTGGACGATATACTTATTTATTCACGATCCTTGTCTGAACATATAAAACATGTAAAACTTGTGTTATCCAGATTACTCACACACAATCTATACGTGAAACTAAAAAAATGCTTATTTCATAAAGAAGAAGTATTATTCCTAGGATATATCATATCCAAAACAGGAATCAAGATGGATATGAGTAAGATATCCTGCATTCAGGATTGGCCTATACCAACCACCCGCAAAGCACTACAGCGATTCCTTGGATTTTCAAACTTCTATAGGAAGTTCATCAAGAACTTCTCTGCCATTGTGAGACCTCTCACACAACTCACAAGTATTAAGAAACCATTTAAATGGTCAGATGAAGCAAATGAAGCTTTTCGCTTGTTAAAAACAAACTTTACCTCTGCTCCCATACTACGCCATCCAGACCCATCCCTCCAATACATTCTGGAAGTAGATGCGTCAAATATGGCAGTAGGAACAGTACTCTCCCAACGACCAACGAATACTTCACCACTCCATCCAGTCGCCTTCTTCTCTAAATCTCTAAGCAGCCCAGAGGTGAATTACCCAGTGGGTGAAAAGGAACTGCTTGCTATAAAACTGGCTCTGGAGAATTGGCGACATCTACTTGAAGGCACCCGATTACCAATACTCATATATACAGATCATAGAAATCTTCAATATCTTCAGACTAACAAAACCCTCTCCCACCGGCAGGTACGATGGTCACTATTCTTCCTAAGATTTAACTTCCTAGTGACCTACACACCTGCAGACAAGAATAAAAAAGTGGATGTGCTATCACGATTAACTGAAGATAATTGCTCCGAAATCCCTTCCGTTCCTATAATACCCTACAAGCGTATTATTGGGGTTGTCCGTTCCTTGAAGGAAGAGATTCTGCACGGTATAGGTTTGGATTCACCTCCACCACAACTAAGTGCTGATGCAGAAGGCTTCCTCTACTACAACGACAAACTCTACATACCCCCTACTATGCGCACCAAGATCTTGGAATTGTCACATGATGTGCCTATGGCAGGACATATGGGTATGACAAAGACCCTTAATTTGCTTACCAGGCAGTTTTGGTGGCCTGATATGAAGACATCTATACAAAAATTTGTCTCTTCATGCAACGTCTGTGCCAGGTCCAAAATTGACACTACAAAACCATCCGGTCTACTATGCAGTCTACCAATACCCCAGACTCCATGGGAAGTTGTGTCCTTGGACTTTATAGTAGAACTACCACCTTCCAAAGGATTTAATACCATTTTAGTGTCAGTGGACCATCTGACAAAGATGGCACATTTCGTTGCTATTCGCAGACTACCTTCGTCCAAACAAACAGCGGAACTACTGATGAAACATGTCTTTAAGTTACATGGAATTCCAAAAACTCTTTTGTCTGACCGTGGATCACAATTCATCTCCAAGTTTTGGCAAGAACTATGTCACATACTACGAATTGAGCGAAAGCTTACTTCTCCCTACCATCCTCAGACCAACGGACAGACTGAAAGAGTCACCCAGTGCATCGAGCAATATTTACGTTGCTACACATCATACCTACAGGGTGATTGGGTGGATCTCCTCCCTCTGGCAGAATTTGCCTACAACAACGCAACCCACAGCACGACCAAACAGAGTCCGTTCTACTTGAACTATGGGTTTCATCCCACTATTCTTCCACCACGCATCCTTCCATCAAGTAACCCAGTAGCCTCAGACTATCTTACCCAAATAAAAGACTCTCTGGGTTTATTTAATACTACCATCTCACACGCTCATAGTCAACAAAAAAAGTACTATGACCTTCGTAGAAGACCTTCTCCTCAGTATGCTATTGGGGACCTCGTTTGGCTATCAACAAAAAACTTAAGATTAAAGATCCCTAGCAAAAAGCTTGGGCCTCTATTTTTGGGACCCTTCCCAATCAGGAAACTTATTGGAAAAGCTGCAGTACAGCTCACATTACCAACAGACCTCAAGATACATCCCATCTTCCATGTGTCGCTACTGAAGCCCCATGTTCCTGACCAAAGAATAAGGCCTACCATCCCACCTCCACCTCCTGTACAAGTTGAAGGCGGAGAAGAATATGAGATAAAGGAGATTCTGGATTCTCGTATCCACAGAAGAAGACTCCAATATCTAGTACGATGGAAGAACTATGGGCCCCAAGACGACACCTGGCTGGATACCTCTGATATACATGCCCCTAGACTGATTCGCAATTTTCATGCGAAATACCCGGAAAAACCAGCTCTAGAGGCCTTCAGGAGCCGGCCTTAAGGGGGGGTACTGTAATGTTCTGGTACCTCTGGTACCCTTTATTTCACTTCCCATTCATGTATGCGTCCCACCATTCTCTTTTGGTAGGTGCGCATACACCTTTAAGACCGATGCTGTCATCACTGAGCGCCGCAGAGCGGCTATTTCAACCGCCGGCGTTCTCACTCACATGTTCGTTCAACCGTCATGGTTGGATCGTCCCTGTCTGAAGTCGGCATACCAGATGTTACTCGCTCCTGTATCTCGCTACCTGAACTTGTTTCATATCTGATCCTGTGTCTCGCCACCCGATCACTCCCGGCATGCTGCTTTCATCCTTCACTCTTCAACCTGCCTTGAAGCTCATATGCTCACAAGCGTACCTCGCTGTCAGAACCTCGCTACTGATCCCTGTATCCCGCTACCGGATCACTCGCTCATACCGAACCTCTCTACTACTGCTTGCTATTAGTAATAAGTACCCCGCAGGGGAATCCTCCATAAACCTTCCTACTAAGCTTACACTATCTAGCTCTGCATATTAAGGACTGTTACTATCATCTGCACTATTATTTAGATTGCTAGCTCTTGAGCCTACTAACATCTATCCTTGCACTGGGTTAGTCTCTCCTGTATGTCATCTGCTATCCTACCACCTACTACCATACATGATTGCTAACCGATCTGCATCCTACCTGTTACCATCTATACTCTCATGAACATTTCTCTCAAGTGCTGTTCACCTATTGTCACTGTTCATACCTGTCTCTTTAGCTCATCACCATTATACTGCTATATACATCTATCACTCCAGGAACATCTTATTGAGTGTGTATATTTGTATGCTGAATCAGACAGACCACAGTGATGAGTCTTGGGAGTTGGAATTGGTATTTCAACGTATCTCTACATGACTACTTAGTGGAGTTTTTCTGCAGCTGCAAATCCATCTTGTTTCAGAAAACGCAGGAGCGTTACACACCCCCGCTTCAATCTGCAATTTTGGGGGCCACTGGTCTATCACAACAGTTATAATACTTTTTTCTAATTGCGTTTGTCATTCTTTGTAGTTGTAGTATCGCTGCAGAACCGCTCACCAGTCACAATGCTGCACAATACAAATCCACTATAATATTTTTTCTATATTCATCCAGCATTGCGACTTCCTCATCTTCCTGCTCCTGCTCCTCGGCGGCTTGATCAATGACACGACGCAATGCACGATCCAGAAAGAAGGCGTAAGGTACGATGTCACTGATGGCACCATGGCTGCGACTGACCAGTTTGGTGATCTCACTAAATGGCCACAGAAGTCTGCATGCGTCGCGCATGAGCAGCCACTGGCGCGGTGAAAAAAACCCAAGCTCCCCAGAACCTGTCCTGCCACAGAGTTCGTACAGGTAGTCGTTAACTGCACATTTCTGCTGGAGCAGCCCATCAAGCATATACAAGGTTTAGTTCCATTGCGTCGGGCAGTCACAAATAAGAAGTCTGACGGGCAGGTTGTGTAGCCGCTGAATGTCAGCATGACGAGCCATGGCTGTGTAAGATCTTCTGAAATGGCCCGAGATTTTCCTGGCGTGCCGCAAGACGTCCTGGACCCCAGGGCATTTGACAAAGAATCGCTGCACAACCAAGTTCAGGATGCACTTGCATCAGGATGCATGGCACGTGTGTAATTTTGCCCTGTTTCAGCGCGCTCAGCAGATTGGCACCGTTGTCGCACACCACTTTACCAACTGTCAAATTGAGTGGTGTTAGCCACTGATCTGCCTGTGAACACAAAGCTTAAAGGAGTGCAGGACCAATGTGGCTCTTGGCTTCGAGGCACAACAGATGCAGCACAGCATGGCAACATCTCACCTGGCATGTCAAATAGGTTCTGGGGATCTTGGGCGGTAGCAGCGGAAAAGGAGGAGTCAGCTGAGGAGGAGAGAGAGGATGGAGTAGGAGGAGGAGAAGAAAAGGGAGGCCTGCATGCAATCCATAAAACCAAATCTACACGGGTGCCACGGGTTACATGCTTGACGGCCGTCAGAAGGTTCACCCAGTGGGCAGTAAAAGTTATATATCTTCCCTGCCCGTGTTTGCTAGACCACGTGCCTGTGGTCAGATGTAACTTGGCACCGACACTGTGTGGCAGAGATACATTTACTTGCTGCTGAACATGGCCATATAGCTCTGGGATGCTCTTCTGCGAGAAATATTTCCTTCCTGGGACCTTCCATAGTGGTATTCCAATGGCCACAAATTTTCGAAAGGCCTCCGAGTCCATAAGTTTATATGGCAGTAGTTGGCGGGCTATCAGTTCCGACAAGCCAGCGGTCAACCGTTGGGCAAGAGGGTTATCCGGCGTCATCATTTTTTTTTTACGCTTGAACATTTGTACCACGGAAGCCTGCCTTTTTTCTAGAACAACGTGAGGATGGCATGATGGAAGGTGGAGTGGAGGACAATTGTGAGGAGAGAGGAGAAGAGGCTGGATGGTGAGAGCCTGAAGTGTAGCTTTGTGGGTTCTGACGGCGTTGCTCCCACTGGGCTCGGTGATGGGAGTTCGTTTTTTTTTTGCCGATCTGAACGGTCCCCCAATGCATGTCTATGGGGCATCGGATGTCAGCGGAGACATGTCCGCTGACATCCGATCCGATCCGTCAAATCTGGACGGATGGAAACCCTAATGCCTAATGTACCTCCAGCCACAGAAAACCAAGTTCTTTGCTGTCAGGTGGATGCCTGTGGGCTAATTTTTGGGGCCTGTACTGGCCGACACTTACTTCTGTATCCTGTGTATTCCTAATGTACCTCTAGCCACAGAAAACCAAGTTCTTTGCTGTCAGGTGAATGCCTGTGGGCTAATTTTTGGGGCCTGTACTGGCCGACACTTACTTCTGTATCCTGTGTATGCCTAATGTACCTCCAGCCACAGAATACAAAGTTCTTTGCTGTCAGGTGAACGCCTGTTGGCTAATTTTTGGGGCCTGTACTGGCCGACACTTGCTTCTGTATCCTGTGTATGCCTAATGTACCTCCAGACACAGAAAACCAAGTTCTTCCAGCTCGCGACCAACGTAAACCTACATAGGTTTGCGCAGGAGAGCCACCCTGCCGCAGTAAAAAGGTGGTGGGTGGTCGGGAAGAGGTTAAGTCAGTTTGGTCGGTGTATACATCCAAATCATTCATTTCAGCTGTTAATAATCCTGTCGTACTCCTTGGAGTATTTAAATGTAACCCACACCCTCAAAGTTTTGTTAAATTTGTCTGTGGCTTCTTTTGCTATTGCTCTGTTCTCTTCCACAGCGTAGAGATTTTCTACGGAGCAAAGCCATTCTGAATGTGTGGGTGAACGTGTGGATTTCCAGTATCTTGGAATCAGGTATTTTGCTGCCATTAGTAAATGTCTTGTAGAAAAAGAAATAGCCGCACATCCAGGGATTCCAATAAGTTTCAAATACCTTTAATTCCAAAATGTTGCAAGTGATGACACCAAAGACACCAACATGAAGTCTCGTAGACGCGTTTCACACATACATCTTGTGCTTAATCATTACCAAGTAATGTTAGTAAATGTCTAGTCAGGGACCTTTTTTATTTTTCATGGAACAATTAGAGATATTTAAAAGATAGCAAGCTGAAGCCAGTTAAATTGTAGTTTTGGTTATTTGTATTATTGTATTGATGACTTTAAGCCAATATGTTTTTATGAAGGGGCAGTCCCACCAGACGTGTGTTAAAGTACCTTGTTCTTGTTTGACACACCAGCAAAGTTCTAGTGTATTAGTAAACCATCGTCCCAGTTTAACCAGTGTATTGTACCAGCGGGTAAGAAGCTTAAAAGAGGTTTCCTGTAAACGAGTACTGATGGAGCATTTGTGTGCGAATACACAAGCATGCATCCATTGTTCGTCACTAAATGTGGCATTTAAATCTTTTTCCTAGAGCGTTTTGTGTATCTCAGACCCTGTCGCATCAGAGGATTGCAGCCAAGAATACACTAAGGATGTGGGCTTATCCGTCTTAGAGCCCTCTAAACATATTGATTCCAATGAAGTCAAACTTCTTTTGAAACATGAAAAATTCATTTGTATGTTCAAAGACCTTTTATAAGTGCAGGCAGCCTGCAGGCTGGTAAATTTATACAGTCACTGAATGCCTTAGTAAACACTAATGTCATTATTTACAGCACTCCTGCCACAGAACTGCTTGGGAAGAGTTACAGTTTAATAGCTAAGGCTTACATTATGTTAATAAAAGCTAACACTAGATTGTCAGACTTGTCAGAAAATTGAATACAGTATCTGAAATGCAAACACACTTTTAGATCAATCCATTTATATATATTTTGCAGTCTCATGTTGGTTTGCTTTTAACTGTGTATTTTTATAGCAACTGTGTTCTACACGAAGAAGAAAACTGAAAGATCAACAGCAGCAAGGGGAGCTTGTTCCCTTCTCACATCTGAATTACCCCCTGTGCTCATTAGCTTCTGTTCTGAACTGAACGTCTTGCCATTTATAGGTTACATCAAGACTGCCGGGGTGAAATTAACTGACATTGTTTAGACGCAGAGAAATTAATTATGCAGTTTATATCCTTTCATCTAGCAAATCCTTCCTGCACTTTGTGTATTAATTTAAAGTAGTTATTTTGGAAAAACTAACATATGCTTATAAACAAATTCATTAAATCCTATATGTGGCAAAATCTTATGCTTTTAAGTATTAATGGTGATGAACTAAGTTTATCCACACCTATAACTATGTTAATGCCACAGACATCCTAGATTAGAACCTCAGGTGACCTACATAGGAAAATATTGTTTCTATGCTGCTAGATTATTAGTTCCCTAATTTGCCAATCTGTTGCCGCACTGCAAAAGAGAAAGTTAGAGTGTTTACTTAGTAGCGATTATGGTGATGTAGTACCCTCCTAGGTAGGTGCTAGGAAAAGCATATATGTGGCCCTGTCTGCTTATCAGGGGGGCCTGATTCAGTTAGTGAGGCTGTCATGTCTTTTCAGGTGTAGTCTGTTGAGTCTGAGGAGTCTCCCCACTTTATCCGATGAGGGCTCTTATTGGACAGTGGAGGAAACCTGGCCAATAGCACATCAGGGCTTATAGCTGTCTCAGTGGGCAGAGTTTGCCGCAATGCACCCTGGGATTGGATATAAGCCTGTGACAGGGGGTCTTTGGTGGGAAGCAGAGTCCCAGGAGAAGGCTGACGGCTGTCTCTCCTCCTGTCAGGGCCAGTGAAGGTGTCCTGGGTAGGGATGATCGAACTTTTGAAAAGTTCGGTTCGACCAGAACACCCGAACTTCACGAAAGTTCGGTTCGGATTTCAGAACCCCATTGAAATCAATGGGACCCGAACTTCTGTAATCAAAAAACACCATTTTTAAGCCCTAAAACCCAATAAATGCCCCTAAAAAGTGCCTAGGGTTCTGGGTCATGCCCCAGGGACTATTAATCACACAAAAAAAAGTTCTTAAAAATTGTCGTTTTTGATAGATAGCCAATTATTGAAAAAATTAAAAAAAAAAAAAAAAGAGATTTCTTTGGATTTAGTGTCTGGGGGTTCTAAAAGGTGTACCTGTGAAGTTTCAGCTCTGTAGCATGTCCAGAACCAGAATTACAGCATACCAAACCTTCAAAAATGACTTTTTTGCTTAACCGCACCTTTCTTTTGCTCCTAATCAACGGCTCAGCCAATGTGTATGATGGGGACATAATGCAGTGCACTGGGAACAAGATTAGAGTTTTTTTTTGGAAAAAGGTGCTGTCTCTTTAAATGTGCATATAATTAACGGGTGTATTTCCACAATGGGGCTTTTATTACCAAATGTTTCAAGAAGTCCAAAAATGTATGTAATTGCACTTTATTTCATGTAAAATGGTGTTTGGTGCACTTTAACTTGAAATCTCACAAGAAACAGACATATATGCACGGATACATTGAGGGTTAGGGGTAGGGGCCACAATGTAGTGCAGAGTGAACAAGATTAGAGATGTTTTGGATGAATACTGTTGTCTCTTGACTTTGAATAGAAGTAAAGGATGCTTAAAAATTGGGCATTTGGTGGTGCGGACGATGCCTTGACACCATATCCCTATGAAAGTGCTGGTAATGAAAGCAATAATTGCCTTTGTAAGGAAAAAAATTACAATGATATGCATCTGTGTGACAGGTGCGCAAAAATTGTTGTTTGGGTGTTGGCGGAGCCATACCACTGTAAGCCCAAAGAGCTGGTGTTGAAGAAGGCGTAAAAATTATGAAGGTGTGCACCTGTGGAACAGGTGCGCAAACATGGTAGTTTTGGTGTTGGCGGAGCCTCCCCACCATAACCCCAAAGAACTGGCTTTGAAGGAGGCCCAAAAATTGTAAAGGTGTGCACCTGTGGAACAGGTTCGCAAACATGGTAGTTTTTGTTTAGCATAGCCTCCCCACCTTAACCCCAAAGAGCTGGTGTTGAAGGAGGCCCAAAAATTGTAAAGGTGTGCACCTGTGGAACAGGTGCGCAAACATTGTAGTTTTTGTTTTAGCATAGCCTCCCCACCTTAACCCCAAAGAGCTGGCGTTGAAGGAGGCCCAAAAATTGTAAAGGTGTGCACCTGTGGAACAGGTGCGCAAACATTGTAGTTTTTGTTTTAGCATAGCCTCCCCACCTTAACCCCAAAGAGCTGGTGTTGAAGGAGGCCCAAAAATTGTAAAGGTGTGCACCTGTGGAACAGGTGCGCAAACATTGTCGTTTTTGTTTTAGCATAGCCTCCCCACCTTAACCCCAAAGAGCTGGTGTTGAAGGAGGCCCAAAAATTGTAAAGGTGTGCACCTGTGGAACAGGTGCGCAAACATTGTAGTTTTTGTTTTAGCATAGCCTCCCCACCTTAACCCCAAAGAGCTGGTGTTGAAGGAGGCCCAAAAATTGTAAAGGTGTGCACCTGTGGAACAGGTGCGCAAACATTGTCGTTTTTGTTTTAGCATAGCCTCCCCACCTTAACCCCAAAGAGCTGGTGTTGAAGGAGGCCCAAAAATTGTAAAGGTGTGCACCTGTGGAACAGGTGCGCAAACATTGTCGTTTTTGTTTTAGCATAGCCTCCCCACCTTAACCCCAAAGAGCTGGTGTTGAAGGAGGCCCAAAAATTGTAAAGGTGTGCACCTGTGGAACAGGTGCGCAAACATTGTCGTTTTTGTTTTAGCATAGCCTCCCCACCTTAACCCCAAAGAGCTGGTGTTGAAGGAGGCCCAAAAATTGTAAAGGTGTGCACCTGTGGAACAGGTGCGCAAACATTGTCGTTTTTGTTTTAGCATAGCCTCCCCACCTTAACCCCAAAGAGCTGGTGTTGAGGTGTTGAAGGAGGCCCAAAAATTGTAAAGGTGTGCACCTGTGGAACAGGTGCGCAAACATTGTCGTTTTTGTCATAACCAAAATGAGGTTCTGTGAACGTAAAGAGAATGAGAGGAGGGTTTGAGGGTGGCACCATGGTCCAGGCTTAAACTGAGGCTCAACTGCCACATCACAACGATAGCCTAGTCTACAAGGTCTGCATCAGGTGCATCAAAGCTTGATATCCACGACTGATTCATCTTAATGAATGTCAAACGGTCGACTGAGTCGGTGGAGAGTCTAGTTCGATGGTCTGTGACGAATCCTCCTGCTGCGCTGAATGCCCGTTCCGATAGGACACTGGAAGCAGGGCAGGCCAACAACTCCATGGCATACTGGGCCAGTTCTGGCCAGTGGTCTAATCTTAAGACCCAGTATGCCAGTGGATCGGATTCGTCACATGAAAAGCCCTCTGTGTCACTTTGTGCCCTCACGTAATCGTCCACCATGTGATGCAGACGGTGTCGATGCGATGTGGCAGCTGAGAGGCCTGGGCGGTGAGGACTAAAAAAAGACCGAAAGGCATCCGTCAACCGCACGCCTTCTCCAACGCTCCTCTCGTGACCACCAGTAGAATCCATGGTAGGTTGTCCCCGCCCCTGCACCCTACGGGAGTCGGGGAACATGTTCACCAGATTCCTCTTGAGACTGTCCTCAAGGGATTTGATCCTGTGGACTCTATGGGTGGATGGGAAAAGCTCCGAGACTTTACACTTGTACCGGGGGTCAAGTAGGGTCTCCAAAGTGTCCCGAGGGAGTCAAACTAGGCCTTGCAGATTGCCGCATGTCTTCCTCCTCCTCCTCCTCAAACCCTGCAAAAGTTCCCGCAGAATCGTCCTCCTCCTCCTCTTCCACCCCTGGATCCTGCTCGGGCCTCTGGGAGCTAGGCATAATGGGGTCAGGATTCTCAGGATAAAGGGGGCCTTGAGAGGCAAGGAAGTCCTCCTCTTCCTCCTGCTGCTCTGCCTCCAGTGCCCTGTCCATAATGCCACGCAGAGTGTGCTCCAACAAAAACAGTACCGGTAGGGTGTCACTGATGCATGCGCTGTCCCGGCTGACCATCCTTGTGGCCTCCTCAAATGGCGAGAGGACAGCGCATGCATCCTTAATCAAAAGCCACTGCCGTGGTGAAAAGAAGCCCAGGCGCGCAGAGCCAGTGCTGGTGCCGTACTCGCATAGGTATTCATTGAGGGCCCTCTGCTGCGTGTACAGGCGCTGCAGCATAGCCAAGGTGGAGTTCCAGTGGGTGGGCATGTCACAGATGAGGCGGTGTACCGGCAGGTGAAACTCGCGCTGCACTTCGGCCAAACGTGCAGTGGCACTGTACGACCGCCTGAAGTGACTGCACACCCTTCTTGCCATCCTTAGCACATCCTGCATTCCCGGGTACGAGTTCAAAAACCGCTGTACCACGAGATTCAGGACATGCGCCAGGCATGGCACATGGGTTAACTTTCCCTGACGAAGGGCGGCCAGGAGGTTTGACCCATTATCAGTAACCACCATCCCTGGCTGCAGCTGGCGTGGTGTCAACCACATCTGGGCCTGTGCCTGCAGAGCCCCAAGAATCTGAGGGGCAGTGTGCTGCCTGTCCCCTAGACACACAAGCTGCAGCACTGCGTGACACCTTTTGGCCTGAGACATAGAATAGCCCTTTGAACGTTTACGTGGTACCTCATCATATTCAAAGGACCATTCTGCAGAGGAGGGCATGGAGGAGGTAGAGGAGGAGGAGCAGGAGGGGGTAGAAGTGATCGATCTACCCGGATCAGCGACACCACCAGCTGTTTGCAGACGTGGGGGCAACACTGGCTGCAGCACCGAGCCCTGGCTACAATCCCTTCCACTGGCAAGCAGTGTCACCCAGTGAGCAGTGACAGAAATGTACCGTCCCTGCCCATGTTTGCTTGACCAAGTGTCAGCCGTCAAGTGTATCTTACGGCTGACTGACTTGGCCAGGGACGACACTACATTGCCTTCCACATGTTGGTATAGGGATGGCAGGGCCTTACGGGAAAAGTAATGCCGACTTGGCACCTGCCACTGTGGAACTGCACATTTTGCGAAGTCACGGAAGGGAGCAGACTCTACCAGGTTAAATGGTAATAGTTGCAGAGCCAGTAGTTTAGCCAAACTACTGTTTAGACGCTGGGCATGTGGGTGGCGGGGAGTATACATTTTTTTTCGTTCCAGCATTTGTGGAATCGAAATTTGGCGTCTAGATGTTACAGCTGGTGGTGTGCTGGAGGTAGATGCGACACTGCCTGCTATATCATCATCCCTGCCAGTGGAGGCTGCCAACAGGTGACGAGTGACTATAGCAGGGCCAGGAACAGACTGATGTGCAGGTGGAGCAGGTGGAGCAGATGGAGCATGAGGAGGAGCGCGAGGAGGACTAGGAGGCCGACTGACCAATCTTTGGCCCTTTTGTGGGTTCTTTAAATGCTCCTGCCAACGGGCCGAGTGGTGGGTTGTCAAATGCCTGTTTAGGCAGCTTGTACCCAGGTGGTTGACATTTTTGCCACGTTTTATACCCTTCTTACAAATCTTGCAGATCGCAACTGTTTTATCTGCATGGGATGTCTCAAAAAAGGCCCAGCAAGATGAGGTGTGTATAGTGGCCCGGGAGACAACAGGTGCGGCCTTAGATGGAGTAGGCCGTCTGCTCTCCCCTCTTGCTTGCTCTGCCTCCTCCTCAACCTCAGACCCAACATCTGACTCCATCAAAGACTGAGCATCAGGCCTGGCCTGGGAGACAACAGGTGCGGCCTTAGATGGAGCGGGCCGTCTGCTCTCCCCTCTTGTTTGCTCTGCCTCCTCCTCAACCTCAGACCCAACATCTGATTCTATCAAAGACTGAGCATCAGGCCTGGCCTGGGAGACAACAGGTGCGGCCTTAGATGGAGCGGGCCGTCTGCTCTCCCCTCTTGTTTGCTCTGCCTCCTCCTCAAACTCAGACCCAACATCAGACTCCATAAAGGACTGAGCATCAGGCTGGAGTAGATGGCCGACACTGTGGTCAAACAGCTCAGCTGACTCCTCTGCCATGTCTGAAATTGGGTCTAAGGGAGGACATGAGGTGGACATGGACTCATCTGTATTTGTTCTGACAACTGCAGAAGACTGACCACTTTTCTCTGCCTGGGTCACTGTAGTTGCAGATGATGCCGATGATGAGGGTTTGTTCATATAGTCCACCACCTCCTGTACATACTGTGGACGTATAGCTTGGCCACTGCCGGAGAACAATCCAAATGGTGGCCTGGCTGAGGACTGACCACCACGTCCACCCCTGCCTCTAGACACCCTAGAAGCTGTGCCCCTTTCCGCAGCAGGGCCACGTATGCCTTTTCTTGGTCTACCAGGCATATTTCTCACTGATGCGTTGGCAACTGTGTGCGGTGAAAAACGCACACTGCTATGCGACCCACAGTTGTCGCTGGATACAGCACAGCAGATGTGTCACGCACAGTAGCAAAGCCTTTTGCACAGTGGACCTAACGCTTTGAACAACAGGTGTTAGGTTGTCACTGATGCGTTGGCAACTGTGTGCGGTGAAAAACGCACACTGCTATGCGACCCACAGTTGTCGCTGGATACAGCACAGCAGATGTGTCACGCACAGTAGCAAAGCCTTTTGCACAGTGGACCTAACGCTTTGAACAACAGGCGTTAGGTTGTCACTGATGCGTTGGCAACTGTGTGCGGTGAAAAACGCACACTGCTATGCGACCCACAGTTGTCGCTGGATACAGCACAGCAGTTGCGTGTCACGCACAGTTGCAAAGGCTTTTGTACAGTGCACCTAACGCTTTGAACAACAGGCGTTAAGTTGTCACTGATGCGTTGGCAACTGTGTGCGGTGAAAAACGCACACTGCTATGCGACCCACAGTTGTCGCTGGATACAGCACAGCAGATATGTCACGCACAGTAGCAAAGCCTTTTGCACAGTGGACCTAACGCTTTGAACAACAGGCGTTAGGTTGTCACTGATGCGTTGGCAACTGTGTGCGGTGAAAAACGCACACTGCTATGCGACCCACAGTTGTCGCTGGATACAGCACAGCAGTTGCGTGTCACGCACAGTTGCAAAGGCTTTTGTACAGTGCACCTAACGCTTTGAACAACAGGCGTTAAGTTGTCACTGATGCGTTGGCAACTGTGTGCGGTGAAAAACGCACACTGCTATGCGACCCACAGTTGTCGCTGGATACAGCACAGCAGATGTGTCACGCACAGTAGCAAAGCCTTTTGCACAGTGGACCTAACGCTTTGAACAACAGGCATTAGGTTGTCACTGATGCGTTGGCAACTGTGTGCGGTGAAAAACGCACACTGCTATGCGACCCACAGTTGTCGCTGGATACAGCACAGCAGTTGCGTGTCACGCACAGTTGCAAAGGCTTTTGTACAGTGCACCTAACGCTTTGAACAACAGGCGTTAAGTTGTCACTGTATTTTGCTGCCTAGCAAGCACGTATACCTGCTGTGATAGAGCAGCACTGTGCCACGTGCTCACTAAACAGAACCCTCACACTTTCCCTACAGAAACTAAATTTTCAAATCTAACTAATGTAGTACAAAGTTCCCTAACTACACTAGATATCCCTTTCCACTAAATAGAAAGCTCCATACAGCAGAAGACTGACACTGTCCCTTAAGTTTTTTTTTGTAACTCTAAGAACCAGCACAATCGCTGTATCTAACTACACTGGCTGTAAGCTAAATACAATTCTGCTATATGGAGCTTTAGAACCACTCGATATATAGGAAATGTAGTGTAGCAAGCAGGAGTCAGACAGAACTGCTTCAACTCTCTTCAACAGGCTCTGGATAACTGTGCTAAGGGTTAGGCGGGGCCATCTTATATAGTGTGGGGCGTATTCACTCCTGATTGGCCTCTGGTCCCCGTAGTCACTCCAATCACGTTCCTAGGAGACTCCTGCCCCCTCATTGGCTTTTGCAGACGTTTCTGGGCCAATCACGGGCTTTTAAAGCCCAGTTCCTGTCCCAGTGCATTTTGGGCGGTTCTGGTGGCCGAATACCGAACTTTTGCCGCAAAAAGTTCGGTATTCGGCCGAATATCGAACATCCAATGTTCGGGTCGAACCGATGGTCGACCCGAACCGTTCGATCATCCCTAGTCCTGGGCAGTCGGCCTAGAGGACCGGATGTTGAGCTGGGCTGCAGGAAGAGGATCCAGAGTGTTGCTGACCGAGTGGAGCTGCTGGGCAGAGGTTTCCAGGAAAAACAGTGTTGTGAGTACTCAAAACTGCCCAGGTGTCTGCCTAAGAGAGGGGGCCACTCCAGAAGGTCAAAGGGACCTGGGAGTCAGCTAACCAGTAGAGGAGGCTTAGAGGAAGGGGGTGCCAGTGTCTAAGCCCTGAAGATAAGTAAAAGAAGAGTGGGCCCTGAAGTGTTCAGCAGTGCAGCAGTATACAAGTAGCTACCTCAGTAAGAGTGCTTAAGGGAGCTCAAAGAGGGCTTCTTTAGTCCGAAAGCAGTCACAAGTCAGTTCAGCATTAACAGGCATCCGGCCAGCGTTAAACAGCATCAAGCTAGCATTGATAGACATTCAGCCACCGTCAAGTCAGCGCCAAATAGCGTTTTTCAAGTGTCCCCGCCAAATTGTGCATAGTTCAGTTCAAGGAGTATCCCACTCATCCCTTCTCCTAACCAAGTTACAAAATAAATACAAAAACCCAAAGATACTGGACTGGTCATTGTCTCATTGCTCACACTTGGAGAAACATGCTTAAATGTGCTGTTGTTGCTAGCGGTAACCCAGGGGGACCCATATCCAGCAAGACGGCTGGGAATTGTGCTACAGTAAAGTAGAGCAAGATCTTTATCGACACACCAGATGCTTTCCATTAGCACCCCATGACAGAAGTAAAAGATGGGTATCACATATTCCCAGACCATACACCAGACAGGGCTTCCTCTCAAATCTTCTCTGCCATCAAAATCAGGACCTCGACATGTCTCTGGCTCATTACCACCCCACTATTGCATCTCCAGTTATGAACAACCCCCATTTCTCACTCTCCAGAATTTATAAACTGACAATTCCCAATGCAGTCAATTCTATCCGCTTGTAGTTTGTAGCTTCAGACAATTTATCTTTGTAGTATGTAAAAAATGAATAAGGTTGGCACAATTTCTGTTTTTAACAATATAAACTCATTAACTGAAATATTTATTCTCAATGATATTACCATTTGATTTCACTATTACAAATTAAGCAGCATTCTTGCATTATAAATCATAGCAAACAACAGGAGTACATTCTCTTTTGGACATTTTTGGACATCTCTTCTTTTCTCAACTCTGTGGACCCAAAAACCCAACTGTGCAGTATGTCCCTGAGATGGTGGAAAGGGAAACTAGCAGAGATCAAAAAGGCAAGTTTCACTGGCCCATATTCAGTTCAAAAAGCAGAAATGAAGCAGAGATAATAGTAGTATTATTATCCACTAGATATTGGTCTCCACTGGTGCATCATCCCTTCATTTTACATTGCTGTAGCTCACTCCGGTGTCTCTCTGTTATAGTCTCTTGGTCTGTTTGCATTTAAAGTGTAACTCTACTTTTGTTGAGAAAAAAACATTCCCCTCTGGGTGATCTATGTACATTACAAGGATTATAAAAAAAACTTTGTTGCAGATTCCTACCTTTTGTTATTCTGAAGAAATCCCTGTTTGACGTGGGTGACAGGGAACTACTGGCGTTCAAATCAGCATTTTAAGAAAGGAGATATCTGCTGAAAGGTGCATCATACCCTGTTCTAATCTTTACGGACCCCAAAAACCTTGAGTACCTTAGGTCCGCTAAATGTTTGAGGCCTCAATAAGCCAGATGGGCTCTGTTCGTCTCAAGATTTTCTTTTCATATCACGTATCGTCCAGGATCCAAGCATGGCAAGGCAGACGCCTTATCACCGCATGTTTCCAGATACCCCTGTATCACCTTCATCAGACACCATCTTGTCATCCCAGAACTTATTAATGATACAGCCAGACCTGATATCTTCTATTAAACAAGCTTCTGCAGGCTGTTCGGAACCTTACGGCTCCATTTGTCAGAAACAAGAAGGTATGTTGTGGCGCAACAACAAAGTCTTTTTTCCACAGGAGGTTCATCCATGGGTGCTCAGCACTTTCCATGACCACCCACTGGCAGGGCACTTTGGGACATTATAAAACATTAAAGTTGATCCAGCATTCCTTCTGTTGGCCAAACCTTAGCCAGGACTGTAAGGACTATGTGAGATCATGCATGAACTGTATCCGCAACAAGAGCAATCAATCTAAGTCATGGGGCCTACAAAGGCCATTACCTGTTCCCAAAAGCCCATGGCAAATGATTCCTATGGATTTCATTTTGGATCTCCCTCCTTTTGAAGGGTTTACTGCTATCTTTGTGGTCATAGACCTCTTGTCCAGAATGGCTCACTTTATTCCAATGATTGCCACTCCCACAGCTTCAGAGACGACACATGCCTTCATTAAAGAAGTAGTGCGGCTACAGGGGGTATCAAGGAACATTGTGTCTGACAGAGGTGTACAATTTACGTCTAGATTTTGAAAATCCGTCTGCCCGGCCCTGAAAATTGAGATCTGCTTATCCTCTGCATACCACCCTCAGAGTAATGGCCAGACAGAGCATACTAATTAAACCTTGGAGCAGTATCTCAGATGTTTTTTGTCCTTTTCACAGGATGATTGGGCCTCTCTGCTGCCCCTTGCAGAATTTGCATACAACAATGCAGTCCATTCTTCTAAAAATCAGGCTCTGTTTTGGGCTAACTATGGGTTCCACCCTACCTTCCTATCAGACATCATGCCGGAAACTGAGTTGTCCGCAGTCCAAGATAAGCTAGCTTTTCTTCAGTCTAACTCTCAGCTACTCCAGGAAGTCATGCGGAAAGCTCAAGAAGACAGTAAAAAATACTATGACAGAAAGCGGAGAGGGCAGTTGGTTCTAAAAGAAGGAGACAAAATCTGGCCATCCACTGCTAACCTGAATCTTGCTTGTCCTTCACAGACTTTGGGACCCAGATATATTGGCCCCTTTGAGGTATAAAGGAAAAACAATCCTGTGGCTTACGAGCTGGTATTACCCAGCACTTACAAAATTCACCTAGTGTGTCACTGCTTAAACCAGCTGTGTCTGATCCCTTTCCTGGGAGAAGTGTGTCGCCACCTCCACCTGTAACTGTAGGTGGTGAATTAGAATTTGAAGTTGAATCCATCCTGAACTGTAGAAGGGGAGGTGGCCAAACTCAGTATCTCATAAAATGGAAGGGTTACCCCCCTGAAGAGAATTCTTGGGAGCCAGAAGAGAATATTCATGCCCCTGAGTTACTCCAGGACTTTGCCAAAAGGTTTCCTGAGAAGATGGCCAGACTGAGTTTCCCCCGATCCGTGTTCCAATGTTTTTGCCTGCGCTGCCTGATCTCCTGTTGCTGACCTGGCTTGTTCTTAATCTCGCTTTGTGGATCCTGACCTCGGCTTGCCTCTGACTACTTTCTGCCTGATCTCCTGGTTCCAACTTCAGCTTGCTACTGGACCTTGCTCTGCCTGCTTCCCTGATACGACCCCGCCTGCCACCTGTCCATCCTGCTGTCTTACCGTGTATGACCCCGGCTCACCTTGACTACATCACTGACTGTGGCAGTCGCCTGCTATTAAACCACTGGCACCTGTGTTTGGCAGTTACCTGCTATCAAGCTACCAGCACCAGTACTTCTTTGAGTCTTGTACCTCTGTGCTTGGACCAGAGCCGCAAGGGAAGCCCTCTCATCAACTTGGCCTCCAACCGAGGTAGTACGTGACACCGAGTGGGTCCCAGAAGATCATCCCTATTGCTGTAATTGCACCAAATAATATAGTGATTGTCAGCTTCCTCAAACACACCTCAGTTATGAGATATGCACACTTACATTGTGCCAAGCTGGACAAACAAAAGTATACAATAAAGATCATAGATCAGCTTTAATCTTCAATGACCTTCCTTTAACTTCTAACTAGTGTTGAGCGAACACGGACTGTATTATTCGTGTTCGTACGGAATAATTGGATTTTTGTTACCCGAACACGGACCCGAAAACTTTACTGTATGTTTGGGTTTAAAATCCGTGTTTGGTCATTTTATTTCCTGTTTTGTATGTAATGGCTCACTTTTAATGGCGGGCTTTCAACAGCCAATCAACAAGCGTTTAACTGGTGTGCCTTAAGCCATCCCAGCCATGCCTACTAATGTATTAGTAGCTGTGATTGGCCATCTGAAGCATGTGACCATGTTTTTATAAGTTCGAGAGCCCCAGCGCGCTGCGTCATTCTGCTGTAGATTAGGGAGAGAGCACACATCATACGTGCTGGCTGCTGATTAGGGACAGACAGTGATTCTGTGAAAAATTGTGTCCGAAAAGAATGCAGGGACAGGTCGGAGTGCAGGCAGGGAGAGTTATTAGAGCATTTTAGGGCGAGGCTGGAGATTAGGCAGGGTCAGTGTTCTACATCGAGGAGGAGGAGGAGGAGGGAGAAAAAAATCTATTTTTATCAGTCAGTTGTGTGCAGCGTTCATCTTAGATCTATTTTACTACAAGTTAAAGGGGTTTTTTTTTTCCCCCCTTCATAGCCTTTTTGCTCCAGTGCTGACTGTGATAAGACACTGCTGTGTTCACATGTGCTATTGAGTGATTTTCAATTTTATACACTTTTTTCTATTCCACTATTCAATATACACCCTTTTGGGTTAAAAAAAATTAAATTGTGGCATAGTCTGTACTAATCTATTTAAAAATGACAAACTTAAAGGGGAATTTACTTTTTCCCTTCATAGCCTGCAGCAGAGCTGACTGACATAAGACACTGCTGTGTTCACATGTGCTATTGAAAAATCACCAATTTTATATCATATTTTCTATTCCGCTATTCAATCTACACCCTTGGGGTAAAAAGAATTAAATTGCGGCATAGTCTGTATCGGTACGTGTGAGATACACCTTTCCAATTTTTGGGGCAGATCTTACACCGCTGAGGATTGCAGGGTGCTTCAGTTTGCCTCCTGCCTGTTCCGAACTCCTCCTACTCCTCATCCTGCCTTTAGGGTACAAAAAATAGTAATCAGGGCCTAGTCTGGGTCTGTACGTGTGAGATAGATACACCTTTTGATATCATATTTTCTATTCCGCTATTCAATCTACACCCTTGGGGTAAAAATAATTAAATTGCGGCATAGTCTGTATCGGTACGTGTGAGATACACCTTTCCAATTTTTGGGGTGCATCTTACACCGCCGAGGATTGCAGGGTGCTTCAGTTTGCCCCCTGACTGTTCCGAACTCCTCCTACTCCTCATCCTGCCTTTGGGGTACAAAAAATAGTAATCGGGGCCTAGTCTGGGTCTGTACGTGTAAGATAGATACACCTTTTGATATCATATTTTCTATTCCGCTATTCAATCTACACCCTTGGGGTAAAAAGAATTAAATTGCGGCATAGTCTGTATCGGTATGTGTGAGATACACCTTCCAATCCTTTGGGGCGCATCTTCCACCGCCGAGGATTGCAGGGTGCTTCAGTTTGCCTCCTGTTCCGAACTCCTACTACTCCTCATCCTCATCCTACCTTTAGGGTACAAAAAATTGTAATCGGGGCCTAGTCTGTGTTTGTACGTGTGAGATACACCGTTTTATACAATTTTTTCTATTCCACTATTCAATCTACACCCTTTGGGGTAAAAAGAATTAAATTGCGGCATAGTCTGTATCGGTACGTGTGAGATACACCTTCCAATCTTTTGGGGCGCATCTTCCACCGCCGAGGATTGCAGGGTGCTTCAGTTTGCCTCCTGTTTCGAACTCCTCCTACTCCTCATCCTCATCCTGCCTTTAGGGTACAAAAAATTGTAATCGGGGCCTAGTCTGTGTTTGTACGTGTGAGATACACCGTTTTATAAATTTTTTTCTATTCCGCTATTCAATATACACCCTTTTTGAGTGTAAAAAATTAAATTATGGCATAGTCTGTATCAGTACATGTGAGATACACCTTTTTAAATTTGTTTGGCGTATCTCCTTCCACCGCCGAGGATTGCAGGGCGCTTCAGTTTGCCTCCTGTTCCGAACTCCTCCTACTCATCATCCTCATCCTGCCTTTAGGGTACAAAAAATTGTAATCGGGGCCTAGTCTGTGTTTGTACGTGTGAGATACACCGTTTTATAAAATTTTTTCTATTCCGCTATTCAATCTACACCCTTGGGGTAAAAAGAATTAAATTGCGGCATAGTCTGTATCGGTACGTGTGAGATACACCTTTCCAATTTTTGGGGCGCATCTTACACCGCCAAGGATTGCAGGGTGCTTCAGTTTGCCCCCTGCCTGTTCCGAACTCCTCCTACTCCTCATCCTGCCTTTAGGGTACAAAAAATAGTAATCAGGGCCTAGTCTGGGTCTGTACGTGTGAGATAGATACACCTTTTGATATCATATTTTCTATTTCGCTATTCAATCTACACCCTTGGGTAAAAAGAATTAAACTGCGGCATAGTCTGTATCGGTACGTGTGAGATACACCTTTCCAATTTTTGGGGCGCATCTTACACCGCCGAGGATTTGCAGGGGGTTTCAATTTGCCTCCTGCCTGTTCCGAACTCCTCCTACTCCTCATCCTGCCTTTGGGGTACAAAAAAATAGTAATCGGGGCCTAGTCTGGGTCTGTACGTGTGAGATAGATACACCTTTTGATATCAATTTTCTATTGCGCTATTCAATCTACACCCTTGGGGTAAAAAGAATTAAATTGCGGCATAGTCTGTATCGGTACGTGTGAGATACACCTTCCAATCTTTTGGAGCGCATCTTCCAACGAAGAGGATTGCAGGGTGTTTCAGTTTGCCTCCTGTTCCGAACTCCTCCTACTCCTCATCCTCATCCTGCCTTTAGGGTACAAAAAATTGTAATCGGGGCCTAGTCTGTGTTTGTACGTGTGAGATACACCGTTTTATAAAATGTTTTCTATTCCGCTATTCAATATACACCCTTTTTGAGTGTAAAAAATTAAATGATGGCATAGTCTGTATCGGTACATGTGAGATACACCTTTTTAAATTTGTTTGGCGCATCTCCTTCCACCGCCGAGGATTGCAGGGCGCTTCAGTTTGCCTCCTGTTCCGAACTCCTCCTACTCATCATCCTCATCCTGCCTTTAGGGTACAAAAAATTGTAATCGGGACCTAGTCTGTGTTTGTACGTGTGAGATACACCGTTTTATACATTTTTTTCTATTCTGCTATTCAATATACACCCTGTTTGAGTGTAAAAAATTAAATTACGGCATAGTCTGTATCGGTACATGTGAGATACACCTTTTTAAATTTGTTTGGCGCATCTCCTTCCACCGCCGAGGATTGCAGGGCGCTTCAGATTGCCTCCTGTTCCGAACTCCTCCTACTCTTCTTCCTCATCCTCATCCTGCTTTTAGGGTACAAAAAATTGTAATCGGGGCCTAGTCTGTGTTTGTACGTGTGAGATACATCGTTTTATAAAATTTTTGCTATTCCGCTATTCAATATACACCCTTTTGGAGTGTAAAAAATTAAATTACGGCATAGTCTGTATCGGTACATGTGAGATACACCTTTTAAATTTGTTTGGCGCATCTCCTTCCACCGCCAAGGATTGCAGGGCGCCTCCTGTTCCCGAACTCCTCCTACTCCTCTTCCTCATCCTCCCTTTAGGGTACAAAAAATTGTAATCGGGGCCTAGTCTGTGTTTGTACGTGTGAGATACACCGTTTTATATCCTTTTTTTCTATTCCGCTATTCAATATACACCCTTTTGGGGTGAAAAAAATTAAATTTGCGGCATACTTTGCATATTTGACTGTGAGATACACCCGTTGTATTTGTATACCGTTTTTCTATTCCGCTATTTAATAAACACCCTTTTGGGGTAAAAAAAATTAAATTGCGGCATAGTTTGCATATTTGACTGTGAGATACACCCATGCGATACCGTTGTTGTTTTGTTCCGCTATTCAATAAACACCTTTCTAGGGCAAGATCATAAATTACAGAAATATGAGGAGACCGTCAAATAGGGGCCGTGGCCTGGGTCGTGGTACTGCTGGTAGAGCTCCTGTTGCAAGGAGAGAACGTGGTCGATCTGTGCCAGCTACACGCACAAGTGAAACACCTTCCTCGAGTGTGAGTAGGCGACAGAACCTGCAGCAGTATTTGGTAGGGCATCATGCGCCTCTAGAAGTGATGAGGCCAGAACACAGAGAGGCGATAGTAGATTGGTTTGCTGCTGACAGTGCCTCCAGTTCCTTCACATTGTCTCCCACCCAGTCTACTGCAGAAAGGTCAGAGTTGGCACCTGCAGCCGATGTCCAACCATCTTTCACCTCACCCCCTTGCAAATCAGGCAAGCAGTCTGAGCCCCAAGTCATGCAGCAGTCTCTTCTTCTTTTTGATGACTCTGTCAGCAGGGTTTCCCGGGGCCATCCACCTAGCCGTGCCCCAGAAGTGGAAGAGATTGAGTGTAGCGATGCCCAACCATTTCTCAAGATGAGTACATGGAAGGACCCTCGCAGCATGTCTCCGATGATGATGAAACGCAGGTGCCAACTGCTGCGGCACTCAGAATTGTGGAGACCGACAAGGAGGGCAGGGGTGAAGACTGGGTGGAAGATGATGTGGAGGACGATGAGGTCCTCGACCCCACATGGAATGAAGGTCATGCAGGTGACCTGAGTAGTTTGGAGGAAGAAGCGGTGGTCGCACAGAGCCACCAGCACAGCAGAAGAGGGAGCAGGGTGCAGAAGCGGGGCGGCCGTGCCCTAGACACTACGCCTGCTACTGCCCAATGCAGCAAGGGACCGAGCGCACCAAAGCCAGCTCAAAGGAGTTCTCTAGCGTGGAAGTTCTTCAGAAAATGTGCTGATGACAGGACACGAGTGGTTTGCACCCTGTGCAATCAGAGCCTGAAGCGAGGCATAAACCTTCTCAACCTGAGCACAACCTGCATGATCAGGCATCTAAGTGCAAAGCACGAGCTGCAGTGGAGTAGACATCTTCAAAACCAAGAAAGGTCTCTGGCTCCTCCTGCTTCCTCTTCTGCTGCAGTCTCGGCCTCTTCATCCACCTCTGTAGTGATACCGGCACCTGCCACCCCGCAAACAGACGATCTGTCAGCAACACCACCACCTGGGTCACCAACCATCTCCACAATGTCCCGTGGAAGCAAGCAGCTTTCCATCTCCCAAACACTTCAGAGGAAGAGGAAGTACCCCCCTGCCCACCCGTGATCCCTGGCCCTGAATGCCAGCATTTCAAATTTCTTGGCCTTTGAAATGCTGTCATTCCGTCTGGTGGAGACGCACAGTTTTAAAAGCCTTATGTCGGTGGCTGTCCCACAGTACGTCGTGCCCAGCCGCCACTACTTTTCCAGGCAAGCCACTCCTTCCCTGCACAACCAAGTGGGGGAAAAAATCAGGTGTGCATTGCGCAACGCCATCTCTGGCAAGGTCCACCCAACTACCGATACGTGGACCAGTAAGCACGGTCAGGGGCATTATATCTCCCTAACGGCACACTGGGTAAATGCAGTGGCGGATGGGCCTGTGGTGGATAGCAATTTGGCGCATGTCCTTCCACCACCGAGGATTGCATGGCGCTTCAGTTTGCCTCCTGTTCCTAACTCCTCCTACTCCGCTTCCTCATCCTCTACCGCCTCCTCATCCAGTCAGCGTAACACCTTCACAACCAACTTCAGCACAGCCAGGGGTAAACGACAGCAGGCAGTTTTAAAACTTGCCTGTTTGGGGGAAAAACCACACACCGCGCAGGAGTTGTGGAGGAGCATGGAACAGCAGACAAATGAGTGGTTGCTGCCAGCGAGCCTCAAGCCCGGCCTGGTGGTGTGCGATAACGGGCGAAATCTCATAGCAGCTCTGGGCCTAGCCGGTTTGACGCACATCCCTTGCCTGGCGGATGTGCTGAATTCGGTGGTGCAGAGGTTCCTTAAAAATTACCCCGATATGTCAGAGCTGCTGCAGAAAGTGCGGGCCGTCTGTGCGCACTTTCGGCGTTCTCACTCTGCTGCTGCTCGCCTGTCAGCGATGCAGCGTAACTTCGACCTTCCCGCTCACCGCCTCATATGTGACGTGCCCACAAGGTGGAACTCCACCTTGCACATGCTGGAAAGACTGTGCGAGCAGCAGCAGGCCAAAGTGGAGTTTCAGCTGCAGCGCGCACGCGTGAGTCGCTCTGCGGAACAGCACCACTTCACCACCAATAACTGGGCCTCCATGCGAGACCTGTGTGCCTTGTTGCGCTGTTTTGAGTACTCCACCAACATGGCCAGTGCTGATGACGCCGTTGTCAGCTTAACTATCCCACTTCTATGCCTCCTTCAAAAAATGATTTGGGCGATGATGGAAGAGGATGTGGCACAGGATGAGGAGGATGAAGAGGTAACATTTCCAAGGCTTTCAGGGCAGTTATTCGCAAGTGGCTCAGAGGGTGGGTTCCTGCACCCACAAACGCCAGGGACACAATTGTCCAGCAGGGGCACAGTTCTGGAGGATGAGGAGGAGGAGATGGAGGAGGAGATGGAACCATGTTCACAGCAGGGTGGCACCCAGGCCAGCTCATGGCCATCACTGCTGCATGGCTGGGGGGATACAGAGGACACAGACGATACACCTCCCACAGAGGACAGCCTTTCGTTGCCTCTGGACAGCCTGGCACACATGAGCGATTACATGCTGCAGTGTCTCCACAACGCCCGCCGAGTTGCCCACATTCTAACTTGTGCTGATTACTGGGTGGCCACGCTGCTGGATCCCCGTTACAAGGATAACGTACCGTCCTTAATTCACTCACTGGAGCACGATCGCAAGATGGCATTACCACCTGACAGCGGGGCCACAGTGAAAGCACAAGGCCAAGGCAGAGGATGAGGAGGAAGAGGTCGCCAACACAACCAGGGCACCGCCAGCACCTCAGAAGGCAGGGTTAGCATGGCCGAAATGTGGAAAAGCTTTGTCAGCACGCCACAACAAACAGCAGCACCAGCAGCTCATATGGAACGTCTTAGCAGGAGGCAGCATTTCAGCAACATGGTGGAGCAGTATGTGTGCACACGCCTACATGTAGTGAATGACGGGTCTGCCCCCTTCAACTTCTGGGTCTCCAAATTGGGCACATGGCCTGAGCTTGCCCTTTACGCCTTGGAGGTGATGGCGTGCCCTGCAGCCAGTGTATTATCTGAAAGTGTATTTAGCACGGCTGGGGGCGTTATCACAGACAAGCACAGCCGCCTGTCCAGAGACAATGTGAACAAGCTCACGTTCCTTAAAATGAACCAGGCATGGATCCCACAGGACTTTTCCTTACCTTGTGCAGAATAGAGATGGATACCGACCTTACCCAGCCATTGTTATATTTATGATCTTTCTCCCTCTTTTGGGGTGTACCCTCATTTAAAATGACTGAAAAAAAGCAGTGTTGGCTACCTCGTCCTCCTCCACCTCCGCTTCCACCTACACCGCCACATCCACCACCTCCTCAACCTCCCTCCTACTCCATATGGGCCTTGTCCTTCACAGATGAAGAAAATTGTTTTATTTTTCTGTTTTTTTTTTTTGTTGTTTTAAGTTATTTCCCTATCCACATTTGTTTGCAGAGCACTTGCCATGCTCTTAACTACGTGTTGCTGCCATTTGCAGCACTCTAGCCCTTTTCATTGGTGTTTTGAAGCCATTTTAGTGCCTGAAAGTTCGGATCCCCATTGACTTCGATGGGGTTCAGTGTCCGGGTAAAGTTCGGAAAAAGTCCGGGACACGGACCCGGACTTTTTTTTCAAGTTCGGCCGAACCCGCCGAACACGGACATCCAGGTGTCCGCTCAACCCTACTTCTAACACTACAAAGTCAAAACTTTGCCTTTGGTTTTGATGTTGAACTTACTGTCAACCAACCTTAGGCACCTCCTGACCACTATCCACTCTTGGTACTGTCTGCACTGGCTGGCTCTGACCCTTGCTTGTTGTCAGTTATTCTGTGTGCCCCTTCTAAGTCATAATCTCAGTCTCCTAACTGTTGGTTTACTTGCTAGTCTTTGCTTGACTGGCTTGCTCATGTTTTTTTTTTTCTGCGAGGAACACTTAAAGAAACTTAATTTTGTGATCTGTTCCTATAAAGGATTTAAGTAAGGAGTTTGGATATGCAGGTATGAGAGTCCTTGGGTGCAACCTACAACCTGGGGTCTGTAGTATTGAGTGCAGATATAGTAAATCTCTAGATGTAGAGTACACAAAAATATAAGAGTTCCTTATAAAAAGGTAAAACATTTAATTCAGCATTTAACTGGTATGCAAGTTAACATTTCTCTGGTTATTTAATTTTACTGATTTAAATACCCTCATTATTTTCTGTAGAATATTTAAAAAAAAATCTTGTAATATTTATTTGTGCAAGCACCATATATCCTTTGGGTATCTTACAGGATTTAATGAACGTAATTTCCAAGTTATAACCAAGTATAAAACTGTACAGTGTCAAGGACCATTGCTCTAGGGTTTTCATTAGGCTGCTATGAAAATCAAGTCATTGATTTTAATTCATTGAAGGATAACTAAAATTACCATTCTCAAAACTGATAATTTAATGGAAAATAGAGTAAGATGTATTTGACATTGCCTCATTTACATAAAATAAAATAAGTTATCCCAGGGTTTAGATTTTCTAGTTGCTATATTCATGTACCTTGTATCATGAGTCAGCCTTCAGGCTTTGGAGCTATGCCATATCTACATGGAGTCCTCAAGTTTAGAAGTGATCTCTAATAAAGTGATCACATGCAGTTAAAATGCTGCTTGTCACAAGAGAGGAAGTTTTTGATGTAGCATTGTATGCGCTATTTTTTAATGCATTTGTTATTTTTATTTTTGTTTTTTGTTTTGCTACTACATGTTAGATTAAACTGTAATAGTATATAGTAGTATTAATGTGTAGGGCTGAAACAACTAATCGATTAATCGACAACTAATCGATTATGAAAATAGTTGTCACCTATTTTCGTAATCGATTAATCGGTCAGCCGATTGGTTGTCCTGCATACAGAATGCATTATTTGTTTACATATCAGAAAATACAGTGTAACGCACACACAGCTCAGTACACTGTCCATACATGTCAGTAGATGGCAGAGAACTTGTGAATGTGTAAGGAGCAATGCCTCATGATAAATGTAGTCCTGGCCAATGGAAGGAACCAAGTCTATGTCTAAAGGCAGAGTTTTTTTTTTTTTACCTTGCTTACACAATAACTTTAAGGGCTCTGTGCAGGGAAGATCAGCATTTGAACCCAGAGAAGGTGGAGGCTGATAGACTGGAGGTGATATATGGCATTACAATTACATTTAGAGTAAACGTTTACTAGTATACCAGTATTGTGCATTATATTTAAAATGATTATATTCATGATTATAACTATAACCCTGTTTCTCTATACTATGGATACAGTACAGTGGGTGCGTGTTGTCACTTTAGAATAGGAACAGTGTCACTAATGGCAAAATCACTAGGTGAAAAGAAAAAAAAAAAAACCCGAATGCGGTCACCACATAGAAGGACTTCTAAGCTGTAATATACTATATTACTATTTTATTCTTGGGTTTAGACACACATTTTCTGAGACCTTCCTTGATAAACAACATTCTAAGTGGTAAGTGATAGGTGGGGGTTAAATGCCAGGAGTTCTGCTTTACGTTTAACAATGTTATATAAATGTTTAATAAAACCTTATTTAACAAATACTGCAAACAAAAGACACCAGTGATTTAGGTTTGATTTCAGAGTGTTGCAAACAATATTAAGGAATATAAACTGATCATTTGATTATACATAACTATATATTTGTGAGCTTTGGCTGCAAAGATCTAGTTCGTTTATGAAATGTTATCCAGAAAGATTCAGCAATCTCTAAAATAGCCCTTGTTGCCTGGTACTGTATCATCCAGCAATATTTTACATTGAAAGGAGAAGTACGTGAGCTCACCTCTTTGTTTCTCTGCTCTCTCCACCTACCTGCATGCACTTTGCACTGCAGAACACCTGATTGGCTTACTGTACTCCTTCCCCTTCCTGAGCTCTGCTGCACCGACTGCAGAGTAAACTTCAAGGGGATGATACCAAGTCAAATTGAGATAGTTACACAGCTTGCCTTAATGATTATAGAGTTGCATTATTATGTGTTTTTTCATATCTACATAGAGTTCAGCTTTGAATTCAGGGGGCGTTTGCTACATGTGTTACATCTGTTAAAATATTAAATGACCACAGTTTCCCTTTCATATCTTATTCAGCGCACAGAAAACTGCCAGCATACAGTGGTGATCAAAAGTTTGGGCACCCCAGGTAAAAATTTGTATTAATGTGCATAAAAAAGCCAAGGAAAGATGGAAAAATCTCCAAAAGTCATCAAATTACAGATTAGACATTCTTATAATATGTCAACAAAAGTTAGATTTTATTTCCATCATTTACACTTTCAAAAATACAGAAAACAAAAAATTGTGTCTGCAATAGTTTGGGCACCCTGCAGAGTTAATATCTTGTACTGCCCCCTTTGGCAAGTATCACACTTGGTAAACGCTTTTTGTAGCCAGCCAAGAGTCTTTCAATTCTTGTTTGAGGTATCTTTGCCCATTCTTCCTTACAAAAGTCTTCCAGTTCTTTGAGATTTCTGGGCTGTCTGTCACACACTGCTCTTTTAAGGTCTATCCATAGATTTTCAATTATGTTGAGGTCAGGAGATTGTGAAGGCCATGGCAAAGCCTTCAGTTTACGCCTCTTGATGTAATCCCCCGTGGATTTCGAGGTGTGTTTAGGATCATTATCCATTTGTAGAAGCCATTCTCTCTTTAACTTCAGCTTTTTCACAGATGGCATCAAGTTACCAACCAAAATTTGCTGAAATGTTATTGAATCCATTTTTCCTTCTACTCGTGAGATGTTCCCTGTGCCACTGGCTGCAATACAACCCCAAAGCATGATTGATCCACCCCAATGCTTAACAGTTGGACTTCTGTGCTTCTTCTTCTCCAAACGTACCTTTGCTCATTCCGGCGAAAAAGTTCACTTTTAACCTCATCGGTCCACAGAACTTGTTTCCAAAATGCATCAGGCTTGTCTATATGTTCATTTGCAAAGTTCAAATGCTGATTTTTGTGGTGAGGACGTAGAAGAGGTTTTCTTCTGATGACTCTTCCATGAAGACCATATTTGTACAAGTATCTCTTTATAGTGGAATAGTGTACCACAACTCCAGTGTCTGCCAGATCTTTCTGGAGGGATCGTGCAGTCAAACGTGGGTTTTGAATTGTTTTTCTCACAATCCTGCGAGCTGTTCTGTCTGATATTTTTCTTTTTCTTCCAGATCTTGCTTTAACTTCCCCTGTTCCTGATGACTGCCATTTCTTAATTACATTCCGAACAGAGGATATTGACATCTGTAAATGCTTTGCTATCTTCTTATAGCCTTCTCCAGCTCTGTGAGCGTCAACTATTTACAGTTTCAGTTTTCTAGACAACTGCTTAGAAGATCCCATGGTGCTGATTGTTGGGGCAAGGTCAGATGAGTCTGGGCATTTAAAACCTTTGAGATTGACATCACCTGGTCTTCCCAGACGATGATTGAGAACAATCCATGACACTGGCAGGTCTCAGCCTTGCAAAGGGGGCAGTACATGCTATAAATTCTGATGGGTGCCCAAACTTTTGCAGACGCCATTTTTTTGTTTTCTGTAATTTTGAAAGTGTCTGTCAGGGAAATGGCCATAGGAGAACTGGCAACATTGCCAGTAATAGAAATGGACGCTCCTGACTCAACTGACACAGCCCTCTGCTGGCCTGTCAGGGAAATGGCCTATAAAAGGTGGCCATAGGATCAGACTCATTGCTGGATTATCTCTCAGCTTCCTGTGTTTCCTGTGCTTCCTGTTTCCTGTTTGGATTTCCTGTTGTGACTTGGCTTGTTCCTGATTCTGTTTGATCTCCTGCTCCTGGTTTGACCCTTGGCTTCTCCCACTGACCTTGCTTCCGTTACCTACTGTGTATGACCCCGGCTTGCTTCAAGACCTCGGCTATTCTGGTTGTCTCCTGTGCATGACCTCGGCTTGTACCACGGTTTCCGCTACTAGAGACTATTCCTTGGCACAAGGTAGCCCGGCTGCTTCAGAGCCTTGAAGACTCATACCCTGCTGCGATTCCAGCCTGTTCCAGTTCGCTCTCGGATTGCTCTGGTTCTACCTACCTGCCTGCAGCTGGTAACCCGTGCCACTTGGGGCGCCACACCCTTTGTACCATCTCCAGGGGTGTGCCGCACTGAGCCGCAAGGGGAGCCCTCTCAGCACCTCGGCCTCGGATCAGGTAACCCTGACAGTATAATCCAGCCATGTCAGAGGCCGACAGAGGTGCTTCCCCACTCGTGGCTCTATGCCAGCAGGTCACTGCCCTTACCCAGGCAGTACAGCGTCTGCAGGAGGGATACTTCCAACTGGAAGGTCGACTGCAACATCTGACAACTTCTCCTGCTCCTGCGGATCCCAGTCCTTCATCCACCAGCACAGTTTCTGCTCCATCCCTCCCGGGACAGCCAGTTTCCTCCCACACTATGATGGTTCCTCCCCCTGAGCCACGGGTGCCAATACCTGAACGCTTCTCTGGTGAACGGAAGAAATTCAGGGCCTTCAGAAACGCATGCCAACTATACCTGGCCCTCCAGCCTAGGACTTTCACTTCAGAGACTGTAAAGGTTGGGTTTGTGATTTCATTACTGTTGGAGGAGCCACAGGCCTGGGCCCATGGCCTGCTGGAGCAAAAGGACCCTGCTCTCAATTCTATTGACACCTTCTTTGATCTAATGGCCCAACTTTATGATGATCCTCAGCGTGTGGCCACGGCTGAGGCTACCTTGCATTCCCTCCAGCAGGGAAAACGCCCCGCCGAAGATTACACAGTAGAGTTCCGCAAGTGGTCCACTGATACGTGCTGGAATGAGGCGGCCCTCAGGTACCAATACCGTCTGGGATTATCCGAATCTCTTAAGGATGAGTTGGCCAGGGTAGAGACTCCCACTACTCTAGAGGGACTGATTCAACTTACTATCCAGCTCGATAGGCGCCTCCGGGAGCGTCGGTTTGAGCGCTCACAGACTTCTCGCCCAACCTGGATGTTGCCTAGGGCCCCTTACCACTTCACTCCAACACCAGCACCTTTCCCCGCTACCCATGCAGAGGATGAACCAATGCAGATCGGCCAAGTGCGTTCTTCACTAAGTGCAGATGAAAGACAACGCCGCCGACACGCCAATCTTTGTCTCTACTGCGGAGGGTCTGGACACTTCCTACGAAACTGCCCCGTGAGACCCCGTAAGTTCCTCCCGCAAAGCCCTTACTTCCAAGTTTCCGGATCTTTTCCGTCTCATCTCGTTCTTCCTGTCTCACTACAGGTGGCGGAAGAGGAGGTCCGGCTCCTAGCCATAGTTGATTCGGGGGCTTGCAGCTGTTTTATGGACTTGACTTTGGCAAGAAGACTCCGTGTACCCCTCTGCAATAAACGTCAGCGACTTGAGGTACATCTGGCCGATGGTTCCTTGCCCAGTTCTGGACTTGTCACCCAGGAAACCAAGCCCATCCTCACAATAACAAACTCTGGCCACCAGGAATTCATTTGTTTTGACATCCTTTGCTCTCCCATGTTCCCCATCATCCTGGGAATTCCCTGGTTGCAAGCCCATAATCCACAGATTAACTGGGCCAAGAAGGAGATTTCCTTTACCTCTTCCTACTGCCTGCAACACTGCTTCGTTCCTGGGGTTAGCAGTCCCGCCAGTTGTTCAACCATCCAATCAATTCCAGATGTCGGTCAGGCTATACCTACAGTCTATCACGAGTTTTTGGATGTTTTTGATGAGAAGGCGGCCAATGTTCTCCCACCTCATCGGCCTTACGACTGCCCCATTGAACTGCTTCCTGGTGCCGAGATTCCTTTCGGACGTATATTTCCGTTATCTGAGGTTGAGCTAGAAACCTTACGACTGTATATTAATGAGAACCTTGAAAAGGGATTCATCCGCCCTTCTTCCTCCCCCGCTGGAGCTGGAATTTTTTTTGTCGGGAAGAAAGATGGTTCACTAAGGCCATGTGTGGATTACAGGGAACTTAACAAAATTACAATTAAAAACCGATACCCACTTCCCCTCATCCCTGAACTTTTCCAAAGGTTCCGAACTGCCCAGCTCTTTACTAAACTTGATCTACGGGGAGCTTACAATCTTGTTCGTATCCGGGAGGGGGACGAATGGAAAACGGCTTTCAGGACCCGGTTCGGACATTTTGAATATTTAGTTATGCCATTCGGATTATGTAACGCCCCAGCCACGTTCCAGCACTTCGTAAACGATATTTTCCGGGAATTTTTGGACTATTTCGTAATCGTTTACCTAGATGACATCCTCATCTTCTCTGCTACCCTGGATCTCCACAGAGCTCACGTGAAAAAAGTCCTTGCGACTCTGAGGAAGCACGGTTTATACATTAAAGCAGAAAAGTGCGAATTTGAAAAGACTTCCATCCAATTCCTGGGTCTTATTATATCTACCAAGGGAATCGCAATGGACCCACAAAAGGTGAAAGCTATCCTTGAATGGCCAGCCCCTTCAGACAAGAAGGGTGTTCAACGATTCATAGGATTTGCTAATTTTTACAGAAGATTTGTAAAAGACTTTTCAGCTATCATTTCACCGATTACGCAGTTGACTCGCCAGCAGACCAGATTCAAATGGTCCCCAGAAGCTCAGGCAGCATTTGACAAACTCAAAGGACTGTTCACCTCTGCACCAGTCTTACAGCACCCAGATCCGGCTTTACCCTTTGTGTTAGAGGTAGACGCCTCAGAAATAGCCACAGGAGCCATATTGTCTCAGCGCCAAGGACCTAAGGCCCTACTTCACCCTATTGCCTTTTTCTCTCAAAAGATGAGCCCCTCAGAGAGAAATTACGATGTGGGTGACCGAGAACTGTTGGCCATTAAAACCGCCTTGGAGGAGTGGAGATATTTATTGGAAGGTGCCGCCCACCCAATTTTGATCTTCACTGATCATAAAAATTTAGAATACCTGAGGGCCGCTAAACGTCTGAGACCACGACAGGCCCGGTGGGCTTTATTTTTCTCAAGATTTAATTTCCACATAACTTACCGACCAGGCTCCAAGAACGGGAAAGCAGACGCCCTCTCCCGAATGTTCCCTGATGCCCCCGAGTCTGTGGAACCAAGTACTATTCTGTCAGCACAACATTTTTTCTTGATCCAGCCAGAATTAAAATCCTCAATTAAACAGGCATCCACCCAGTACGCGGACACGGAAATACCCCCCTTGGAGAGTCGAGACGGGTTCCTTTGGCACCAGGACAAAGTTTTCATTCCCCAACCAGTCAGGCTCCAAGTTCTAAAGACTTTCCATGACCATCAGCTGGCCGGACATTTTGGTGTACGAAAGACCCTTGAGCTTATCCAACGCTCCTTCTGGTGGCCCAGTTTAAGGAAGGATTGCCAGTCTTATGTTAGCTCCTGCGTTGTCTGTCAGCGCAACAAGGGGTCCAACACCAAGTCCTGGGGTCTGTTAAGGCCTCTACCCATCCCTGAGCAACCCTGGAAGATGATCTCATTGGACTTTATTGTTGACTTACCTTCATCTGGGGGTTTTACTACCATCTTGGTGGTAGTGGATCGTCTGACCAAAATGGCCCACTTCCTGCCCATGACCGGCACTCCATCAGCCCCAGAAACAGCAAAAATATTCATCAAGGAAGTAATCAGACTACATGGGCTTCCGGATAATATTGTTTCCGATAGAGGAGTACAGTTCACCTCCAGATTCTGGAAGGATCTTTGTAAGACCTTGTCCATTAAAATATGTCTTTCTTCCGCTTACCATCCCCAAAGCAATGGCCAGACAGAAAGAACAAACCAGACGCTAGAACAGTATCTTCGTTGTTTCTGTACTTTTGCCCAAAATGACTGGATATCCCTTCTCCCATGTGCGGAGTTTGCATACAATAATTCGGTACATGCCTCCACTAACCAGTCCCCATTTTGGGCGAATTATGGATTCCATCCCTCCTTTTTGCCCAATACCCTTCCGGAAGCATCTGTCCCTGCAGTCCAAGACCGGATTAATTCTATTCAGACGAACTACTTATTCCTTCAGGAGGCCGTCCAGAAAGCACAAACGGATTACAAGAGGTTCTATGATAAAAAGAAAAGAAATGAACCTACCTTTAAAAGAGGGGACAAAGTGTGGCTTTCCTCAGCTAATCTGAAACTTTCCTGCCCATCCCGAAAACTGGGTCCAAGATTCGTTGGACCCTTTGAGATCAAAAGGGAGGTCAACCCTGTGGCTTTCGAACTGGTTTTACCCAACTCCTACAAAATTCACCCAGTATTTCATGTATCTCTGCTAAAACCAGTTGTACCCAGCCCTTTTTCTGGTAGGCATGAATTACCCCCTCCTCCAGTCCTGGTGGAGGGTGAAGCGGAGTATGAAGTGGAGGCCATAATGGACTGCAGAAAGAGGGGTAGACAAACCCAGTACCTCATCAAGTGGAAGGGGTATTCTGCAGAGGAAAATTCCTGGGAGCCTGCAAATAATGTACACGCTCCTAGACTGATCCGGGAGTTCCACAACAGACACTCAGAGAGACTGGCCCGTCTGGGCATCCGGAGGCTGCCCCTCGGGGGGGGGGCACTGTCAGGGAAATGGCCATAGGAGAACTGGCAACATTGCCAGTAATAGAAATGGACGCTCCTGACTCAACTGACACAGCCCTCTGCTGGCCTGTCAGGGAAATGGCCTATAAAAGGTGGCCATAGGATCAGACTCATTGCTGGATTATCTCTCAGCTTCCTGTGTTTCCTGTGCTTCCTGTTTCCTGTTTGGATTTCCTGTTGTGACTTGGCTTGTTCCTGATTCTGTTTGATCTCCTGCTCCTGGTTTGACCCTTGGCTTCTCCCACTGACCTTGCTTCCGTTACCTACTGTGTATGACCCCGGCTTGCTTCAAGACCTCGGCTATTCTGGTTGTCTCCTGTGCATGACCTCGGCTTGTACCACGGTTTCCGCTACTAGAGACTATTCCTTGGCACAAGGTAGCCCGGCTGCTTCAGAGCCTTGAAGACTCATACCCTGCTGCGATTCCAGCCTGTTCCAGTTCGCTCTCGGATTGCTCTGGTTCTACCTACCTGCCTGCAGCTGGTAACCCGTGCCACTTGGGGCGCCACACCCTTTGTACCATCTCCAGGGGTGTGCCGCACTGAGCTGCAAGGGGAGCCCTCTCAGCACCTCGGCCTCGGATCAGGTAACCCTGACAGTGTCAATGATAGAAATAAAATCTAACTTTTGTTGACATATTATAAGAATGTCTAATCTGTAATTTGATGCCTTTTGGAGATTTTTCCATCTTTCCTTGGCTTCTTTATGCACATTAATACAAATTTTTACCTGGGGTGCCCAAACTTTTGATCACCACTGATCACCACTGTAGCACCATGAATAAGCTTTATGCAAGGGAGTACGTTTCAGATAAACCCCCTACCGACAGAATTTCCCTTTGCTGCTTTGGGGATACAAGAAGAACCCCATACATGCAGGCTGATGTCTTTCAATGAGAGATCGTTGGATCCACCACCATAATCTGGATTACTTTGTCCAAATCCTCGGTAAATGCAGAAAAATAGATTCTGGGAGTGGTTTGGTAAAAAGTCAGCAGAATGGAGTTAGAAAGAGTCGACCATCTATAATTGCTCACACAATTAGTTAGTACAAGCTTTTCTTTATTGACTTGTATATCACCATTTCTTGAGAACACACAACTGACTAGCAATCTCATTGAGGGACCTGACTAGATGCAATCTCTAACTGGGTGTGATTTTTAGTCATGCTAGCCCCAGCAAAAGTATCCTCGTAGTCCAGGGCTAAGTGACTATTTGTTATCTGTATATACAAATGTGAATTTTACCACAGCTAATAGAAAAAGTAGTGAAATGTGAACAATTTCTGGTATGCAGGCATATGTGATTAATGTGCTTTTCATAGCTTTGGAAACTATTCAAGGTCCAGTATCTTATATAATAAAAATATATTTTCCTATTGTTTGCTTCTCATAGTAAGCTAGAAAAAGTAGGACACGGCACTTTTATTTATGAAAATTGTGTCTGTTACGTACCGAATATACCATAGAGGAGAGATGGGCAAGCATTTAAAGTCTTCTCCCTAACATCAATTTGAAGACCACACGGCACTGGGTTCAACACTGATGTGTCTTTATCTTAATTTGTCTGTTCTTATTGTAACTTGCTGGTATAGATAAATATAAAAGGACACTTGTCACGTGATATATCCATTATTTAGGCCACCAATCCATTGCTCTCCTCTTTAGTAAACTGATACTTGCTTAACTATCATGCAGATGCTTTTGTTTTTATATTGACCTAGGCATTGTTCCAATTTCATTCAATGTAATAAGAAAAGGAACTAATTAATCCTTTACTATGTGTTGATCCTAGCATAACCTAAAAAAAAAAAAAAAAAAAAAAAGAATGAGAAGATAATGACCATTTGCACCAACTGACTCAAGTCAGGATCTGTCAACTGATGGCATTGTACATTTAAAGCTGTTTCATAGGACTGTTACTCTAACTGATTGTTTCCAACCTAGTACTATGGTCAGCTTTAGCAAGAGAGGATTATTGTAAACAACCAGGTGAATCAATGATATTCTTCAAAATAGATTTTATTCTAGATATCTTAAATAGCAGAGCAGTGGGTTCCATTGGTGAGCTATCTGTGCTTGAGTTCCTGGGTCTGCACTACTGCTGTGGCCTTTATGAGGGCCCCCATCCACCCTGTTGGATTTTTTTTAAATTTTATTTTATTTTTTATTATGAAGAATACAATAGAGGGTTGCTGGAACAAAACTGGGCAGGAACAGAGGAAATATAGCAGGAAAAGCTTGCTTTTGGAGTAACCAAGAGATTATAAGAAGCCAGGATTTGCCTGGTAATAACTATATATAAAATTACACTTTTGGGTGGACTGACATAATGATGCTTCTGCTGATACACAGGATACACACTTTTAATTTACAGAATGAACTGGGAATCTAAGAGCTATAGCTAGTGAAAGTTGCTCCCTCTGTAACTACAACCATTCATTGATGTTAAGGCATGAACACAGGAGACATACTTGAGCTGAAGGAAATATACCTGACAGATGTATACTTTACAACCTTTTGTCATTAAGATTTTGGCAACCGATAAAGTGTGCTTGCTGCTGAAACACAGAGATTATGCCTAGAAAGACTACATCATATAATATCCTCTGACTTAATAAGGTGATGAAGTGTTCATCCAGTGTGATATATACTGCAGTAAATCTCATTACTAGAATCAGTCCTTCCATATGTGAGAAGTAAGTATACCCAGAAATGATACAGATGGTGCTTCTTAGATCGAATGTGTCGGAGGCTTGATATATGTCTGCTCATTCACTTCCCTCAGATGGAGGTGTCAATGATTCTTCCTGGCCAGCAACCCTATTGCATTTTTATAGCATCCCTTCAGATAAGCACTTTCCTAGCCTTACCTAAAAGAATACTTCACTGAATCATAAAAAAAAATGTAACTCATGTCTTATTACTGCTACTCATTAATAGCGCCAGCAAAAACAACATTTTAATTGTTAATAGTCAAATTATTTCTGCTATAAACATTTCTGTCTGTGGACATTACATACTATATGTATATTTATTGTATGCATTTCTAAAGTCCTTAGATAGTCCATGCTGCTCTACAGAAAACATTTACCAATTCACATCTGACCCTGCCTTAGAGGGAACAATCCTTGCGCTCTACCAAAGCCACACCCACACACATACACATACACTATATGGCCAATTTAAGTGGAAACCAAGTGACCTACTAGTATGATTTTTGGTTTTCAAAAGGAAATTAGGGCATTTGGAGGAGAAACATACAAAGTTTATCATAGAGGCAAGGTAGTGTGTCTATCTTTTGATTAACCAATAATGGAGAGTGCAAAATCTGTTGCAGTTCTGCATAATAGCAAATCAGCTTCTAACTTCAGCTTGTTCAATTAGGCTTTGGCAGTAAAACCTGGAAGCTGATTGGTTTCTATGCACAGCTGCTCCAGATTTTGCACTCTCAAGTTTTAGTAAATCAACCCCAAGGTGATAGTATTAACCACTTAGAAAGCATGCCAGGTTGCCCTAAACCAGTGTTTCTCAACTCTGGTCCTCAGGGCACACTAACAGGCCAGATTTTAAGTATTACCTTGGGGAGATGCAGACTAGAATACTGCAATCACTGAGCAGCAAATGATATCACCTGTGATGTATTTCAGTTTTCTGGCCTGTTAGTGGGCCCTGAGGACCGGAGTTGAGAAACACTGCCCTAAACACATTTTTGTAACTCATAGAAATCAAGTCCATAACAAGTATTGGATAAAAAGTGCAATCAGCGTAATCTTAACAATATTAAATAAATGTCCACAAAATATAAAGTGCATAAATGACCGGCTTGCTGCTAACACTAAATGTGTATTCAACTTCACATAACCATAATAAACATAATAACCCTAATTAATATCCAACAAGTATTGTTCTGCTTTGTAATCTGGTGTGCTACTGTGCCAATTTTCCACTTTTATTAAAAAGATCCCAACAGATCTATTTAAATATTTGATATTTATTAAAATTAAAATCAAGACAATCACCCAAATTACCTTCTCACATCACAGAAGGTGAGTGGCTCAGTACCCCTTTTTTTTTTTATAACAGCCTGCTGTTTGTAAGCATACAGATGTTGTTGTGCTGCCCCTAAAAACTCATATTGTCCCCTAGAACAAGCATGACCAACCCTGTACAGCCATAGATATCCATAGATGCTGGGAACATAAGGCAGGACAAAGACTGTGCAAATTTCTTTCTTGCAATCACGTTTGTTTTTCTTTTTTTTCCTTTAAATAATTATGGAAGCCCAGGTTATGTTTAACCATGCCCCTTAAGCCCCTCCCCCATAACAGTTTAGCCACACCTATTTTATGCAACGCACTCTGCGGTATTATACAGTTGTTTTTTTGTCTCATTACTGACTTTACTTACCATGCCTTGTACTGCACTGCCCCTGTGTGTAGGTTGCCATATTTGTAAAGGCAGGGTTCTTATTCCTCATGTCAAAGCCACCAGCAAAGACAACCGTGAGCAGTACAGTAATGACATCAACAAATCTCACTCCAAAATCCCTTAAAGAGGAAGTAAACCCTCCTCTACAACTTGTACCTATAGGCAAGCCTATGATAAGGCTTACCTATAGGTACTGTAAATATCTCCTAAACATGTACCGTTTAGGAGATATTTACCTTACATGTCGCCAGTGACGTCACTGGCGCATGCGCTCTGAAGGAACGGCCGATCGTGCCGTTCCTTCAGAGCCCCGTGCCGTGACTGTCGGCTCCCGCGCGCGTGCGCGGGAGTGACGTCACCGCGGCTCCGGCCAATCAGATGGCCGGATGCCGCGATCCCGGAAGACGGGCGACTAGACATGTCGCCCGTCATAGAGGTGAGTGAGCGGCACGGCGGGGGCTCGTTCTGAGGTAAGTATTGCATAATGAGCTAATATGCGATGCATACTAGCTCATTATGTCTTTCTTTTGCAGGGTGTAAAAAAAAAAAAAAAAAACTCAAACGAGTTTACAACCTCTTTAAGACTAGCAGCCAGATACACAGCACCTTAGAACTCCTACTGCAGATATACAGCTGTAGGCATGCTCACATACCAAGATATGAACTGCAATTTTTCAAGAATTTAGGACAAAAGGTGCTACGTAAGCACAACCCGCTATCGGTTAAATACAGGTCACAGGAGTGCAGAATTAACTAAGTACAGGCAAAAAAGCTTTGACTGTACTTCTCCTTTAACATTTTTAAATGTTTCCAATAATATAGAAAATCTTCACTTTTTGGGTTCTGGTCCACTTAACACTTTTCCATCTGAATCTGAATGATGTGAAGCTTTAGTGCTTGTTCACACTAGAATGCAGTGTAGGAAAGCCATGTTTACATCGGGCTTCCCGCACCGCATTCTAATCCTACTTCCATTGGGATCTGCTGCAAAGGTCAGTGCAAAGTTAACATCACTCCAAACGCAGGTCACAAACGCAGGGCATTTTCCCACACCAGCCAGCACCCAACTGCATGGTACAAAAGTACCATTCGATGCGGTTAACGTGCGTTTCAAAAAGTAGTGCATGCACTACTTTTGGCGTGGTGTGAATTCAGCCCATTCAAAACAATTAAGACTGAAATTGTGCTGCACAGAGATTCATGTGAATCGCATAGCAGCCGCACAGTGTTCCTAGAATGAATAGAATATAGTTGTATTCATGTATATTACTTTGTTTATTAAATAAACCTGATCCTACAACAACAATTTTGTTAGTTACACCAAACAAATGCAGCATGCAATTATTCTTATGTAGAAGCCAGCTTTTTGCAACCTTGTTTCTAAACAGCAATGGATTGCCTTGCTTCTCAGTAATGTGGTTACATAAATATCCCAGTCTACGCACATTGTTCTTTCCTGAGGTTACTTACATATACATGTGCCCCTCATGTGCACTGGCTACACAGGCTGCTTATTGTGCATTCCACACAAAGAGCTTCAGAACTAGGAGCCTGAGATGAAAATGTTTGTTTAACCAAAGCCTTATGTGGCTTAAAAAAAATATGCTTACTTCTGTGGTGTGATAGTGGAGAATAAATGAATTTTTAATTCTCCATATCCTCATTAAGTTACTATTTAGTTCAGTACTTATGTAGCACCCTCCTGGTTAGGTTTCTAGGATGTTAGGCAAAATTAGTAATTTTTGACACTTCTGTGATCAGTGGAGCGCTGTTGATTACTTTGGCTGTCCTGGGTTTCACAGGCTGCAGGTTTGATTGTGCTCCCCGGCTTTCTTGAGGCTTCTGGAACATAGGAGGTTTAGCAAGACAAATAGGCAGCATGAAAATGTATTGTGCTGCAGCCAATCCTTGGGGGGGGGGGTGCTCAGTAGGTGGCTGAAGAGCACATAAATAATCTGAGGGTTGAAGCAGCCCTGTTTTAGTCCTGGGTCTAACCTGGCAGGAGGAGTTTCCTATATTAGGGGCTCTGCCCCTCTGGGCAGAAAGATGGAGTTTGCTGTATTTTAATTAAGATCCCAGCTGTGGCATAGCTGGATAGCCTGCTTCTAAAAATCCAACTCCAAAGCTAATCATGGGATTTCCCACCTAAGGACCTGCTCTAGAGAGCTCACTGAAGAGGGCCTGGTGGAAGTTGGAAAGGGTCTGGCTGTCCTTGGACATTGTGAACATTAACCTCTCCTTCACTGAAGAGTCTCCAGTGGATACTGGAAGGAGGCATACAGTAAACCTGTGACACTGTGAGCACTGACCTGAGCTCAGGATCCTAGTGACTGGGTGCTGTTTTGCTTTGGGTGAAGAGCCAGTGGTAGTTCTAACTGGGATAGCTTTTAAAAAGACTCAGTTCTGGCTATTTGCACTTGATCCTGTGCACAGCAGTGTTAATTTTGTCGACGAAAATGTTTTCGTCGACTAAATTAACATAATTTAGTCGACTAAAATATGACTAAAACTAAAACAATTCAGGTGACTAAAATACGACTAAAACTAAAATGGCATTTTAGTCATAAGACTAAAATACGACTAAAACTAAAATAGCATTTTAGTCATAAGACTATAACTAAAACTAAATTGAAAATGTACATCATCAAAATTAACACTCCTCTGCTGGCCATTTCTAAATCGGCACCACAATTCTATCCAGAGCCTGTAATAATAGCACATTAAAGTTTAAACATGTATTGCACCACCGCATAAGCATAAGTAAGGGGCATCTACTAAGCTGCTGAAAACTAAAAAATTAAGAAAAAGGCTTTTCTTATATTTTTCCCTAATATTTAATGTTAGTAATATATTCAGGTAATATGTGCAATGACATTACAGCCAATGGAGTTTACAGTTTTTTGTTTTTTTTTTTGTATTTTAAAGTTGCACTTCGGTTTGTCAAAAAGCAATATTTCTGTTTGTTTATGAAACTTGGTTTTATTTGTAAAGATGTTATATATCACAATGGCTAAATCTGTGTCTGTAGTGCGTGTTCAAACCTTATAAAAACATATTATTAGATTTTTACTCCAGGAGTATACAATTCATTTGGAAATTCTAGAGAAATGTTTAAATAATGCATTACAATTAACCTAAACCTATTCGATTTGTAGTTGACTAAAATGTATGAGATTTTAGTCGACTAAAATGTACTGAAGATTTTAGTTGACTAAAGCTAAAACAATTCAGATGACAAAAATATGACTAAAACTAAAATCACATTTCAGTCAAAAGACTAAAATACGACTAAAACTAAAATGGTATTTTAGTCAAAAGACTATGACTAAAACTGAATCGAAATTTGCTGCCAAAATTAACCATGGTGCACAGACTCTTCAGGAACATTTAGCAAAGAGAAGTGTCCTCCTGCTGTTATTCAGTGAATCTTGAATATGCCATATACTCCATGTTCTTCAGCAATACAAATCCTAAACAGACATCCCCTAGAATATTTACTGAGCCAGAGTGAATGACCTGTTGCTGTGTGCCTGGCTGCCTCTACACTAATCCTAGGAAAAGAGCCGGTTAAATCACAGCGGCTCCTTTGGGACTAGTGCTACTCTTAGTACTAGTAAATACTGCCATGTAGTTACAGATTACTAGTATACCTTGCTATGAAAGATAAAGTTTTACTAATATAATTTTATTAATCCCTCTCACCATACTGTATAGTCAGCATCCTTCTTGGTGCAACTCCCCTTAAGGCCTATGGCCCAGACTTACTGCTGCAGTTCCCCTACAACCTTAAGCAAATAGTTAATCTGCATTTGTGCATGGCTAGACACAAACCCAACAGTCCATGTGACAATGCTTTCATCTGCCAGCTGTCCAACCAGGCACCATTACCGTGGACGGCGGGGGAAACCTACATATGTCTGCCATACAGGGATGTAACTAGAAATCACAGGGCCCCATAGTAAAATTTGAAAGGTGCCCCCCAACAGCATTTGTTCATGGTGCAGAGCCCAGTGGTCATAGTTCAATTATTTAAAGAGATAAGACAGTAGATGGAAAAATTGCTCCAGTGTCAGTGGTCAGAAAGAGGAACAAATGTTAATTTCAGTTAATTGCATCAAGAAAGAAAAACTGTGCTCATATAAGTGGTCAGTAGGAGGAAAACTTCCTGGCATTAGTGTTTATATAAAGGAAAAAATGTACTGGGTACAGTAGTCTGTAGGAGAAAAAAAATGCCCTGTTGTCAGTGGTCAGTAGAAGGAAATAAATGTCCTGTGTTTCTTTTCAATAGGAGGAAAAAATGCCTTTTCATTGCTCAGTAGGGGGGAAATGTCCTGATATCAGCTGTCAATAATAGGAAAAAGTGCACTTCAGTGGTCAAGAGGAGGAAAAAAATGACCTGTGTAAGAGGTCAGTAGGCAGAAAAAAATGCCTTGTCAGTGGCCAGTAGAGGAAAGATTAGCCTAGTCAATAGTCTGATCAGTAGCTTGGTAAAATGCCTTGTCAGTGGTCAGTAGAGGAAAAATTAGCCTAGTTAAAGCGGTGTCTCGGGCACGGAATTCAATTTCTACAAATTGCTGCATTGTGTTCCTGAGCCTTCGCTGAGCCACAATTGGATATTCCCATTTTTTTTTTTATTACACTTACCTTTTAATACAGCTTTTTATACTCACCATTAGATGCACTTCCTCCCTGCAGAGCCGCGGCTCTCCCCGTCACTTCCGGGCCGCAATGTGTTCTGGGAGCTCTTACTCGGCGCTCCCAGGATGCATTGCGCAGTGACGTG